>NC_139218.1:253067371-253749871 GCF_055691185.1 Crinia signifera
TTTGGTGGAATGAATGGTGGGTGCTATGTTGCACCAATACAGTGGAACCCCCCCACAAGTCACCCCATTTTGCAAACTACACCCTTCAGGGAATTCATCAAGGGGTATAGTGTACATTGCAAACCCCCAGGGGTTTCACCAATTTTGATACAACTGAGCTGTGAAAATGAAAATTTTTTTTTTTTATTTTCACTGCCCAGTTGTACCACAATTGGTGAAACCCCTGGGGGTTTGAAATGTACACTATACCCCTAGATGAATTCCCTGAAGGGTGTAGTTTGCAAAATGGGGTCACTTGTGGGGGGGTTCCTAACTTTTAGCATCTTATGGTGCCTAGAAACCTACATGGTGCCTAAAAAGTAATCTCATAAAAAGGAGGCTCCAAAATCAAGTAGGTGCTCCTTCTATTATGAAGCCTGTGGTTTGGTCACCGTGCACACTAGGGCCACATATAGGATATTTATGAAAACCAAAGAATTGGGGGAATCAATTTTTAGTCACATTTCTCTAGTAAAATCTACTGTATTCGTTAGAAAAATGTATTAAAATTGAAACTCTGCAAAAAAAATGAAATTTTGAAATTTCACCTACACTTTGTTTTAATTCCTGTGAAACACCTAAAGGGTTAACAAACTTCCAAAATGCTGTTTTGAATACTGTGAGGGGTGCAGTTTTTGAAATGGCATCATTTATGGGGGTGTCTCACATACAAGTCCCTCAAAGTCACATCAGAACTGAACTGGTCCCTAAAAAAATCAGTGTTTGAAATTTTCTTGAAAATTTGAGAATTTGCTATTCATATTGTAAGCCTCCTAGTGTCCAAAAAAATTAAAAGGAAGTTGAAATAATGATGGAAATATAAAGTAGACATATGGTCTATGTTAGTTATTAACTATTTTGAGTGGTATGATTATTTGTCTCACAAGCAGAAAATTTAACATTTTGCAAATCGCTAAATTTTCCATTTTTTCACGACATTTTGGTATTTTTCACAAAAAAACACAGACTGTATCGACCCAAATTTACCACTAATTTGAAGTACAATGTGTCACGAAAAAACAATCTCAAAATCACTGGGATAAGTAAAAGCAAAAAAAAGTTATCCCCACTTAAGTGAGAGATGTCAGATTTGAAAAAAATGGCTCTGTCAGGAACGCCAAAACTAGCTCTGTCAGGAAGGGGTTAAACCCTGTCATCCATTTGAACCTACTGACCTTACCCATGTCTGGACACTGTCTATCTAATAAACCACATCCACATCTGGAACATGTTTATGAAAATAATGTTTTGTTTTTCTACTGTTACATTCTGTAACCAAGAAAACAAAAGGTATATATGTAGGTAACATAGATAACATAGATAATATATAACTTTAGAGTGGAAATAAGGACACACAACAATAAAATTCATAATATCATGAAAATACCTGTAAATACTGTACTTTCAGATGCAATTATCCTTCGGGTACAGCACAGATCTTACACGCAAATCCTGTCCCAGTAAGAGGTCAGAGGTAAAGTGATAGATTCTACATTGGGTGCAAGGGATGCCATTGCAACGGGGCTCGGACCCAGATTTAAGGTGTCCTGGATCCAGATAATATACTGTAGTTGTACACCAATTCCTGGAATTGCTTATCAGACAGTTAGTTCCGGCCTATAGTCTGGACTTAATAAAAAACTTTGTCAGTACTAGATAATGATCTCTGCTCTTCCGCCCAGTAAAGCTCCACTAATATCATCCACCCCCGGAAGCACTGAAGTATTACTTTATATGAACTAAGGAGGGACTGTAATGTGGCATAAAATTAACTGGTGGCAAACAAAATGTTTTATGGTACAAAATGGGGACACTATGATGTGGCACAATATAAATGTAATATGTAATGTGACATAAATATGAACTTGGGGGATTGTAAAGGGACAGGAGGGGTGCTCTCTAGGGGTGTAACTAGGGTTGCCCCCTCACTCTTCTTTAAATCCTGGAGATTTCCCCTTCCTAATCTTAATGCGCTCCCGGAAAAGACCTCGTAAAGTGGGCGTGGCCTATTTAAAAGTGTGCGTGGTGTCTAATACAGTCATGTATTAAAATTTTACTTTTGAGTGCCGGGTCCTTTTGCTGGATATATATACCCTTGGTCACTGTGCCGCTATATAAGTGTATACTCCACCTCTGACAGTTCAGCATTATATATATGTATAGCCCCGGTCACTGTACCTCTATATGGTGGTATACTCCACCTCTGACACTTCAGCATTGTATATACTTATAGCCCCATCACTGTACCTCTGTACATAGAGATACAACCCCCCCCATATACTACACATGGTGTATATATGCATATGAAGGTACACGCCCATCTCACAGCCGCTGCACCTATTTTCCGGAAGCCTGCGCTGCTCAGCTTACCTTTATCCCCCTTCCTCTAGCTTCGTCACAGAGCAGCTAGCACTGACGCTTACGTTACCGGTGCGTCAGTGTCTCTGGCCAGCACGCCCAGTCCAGGCTCATACCACATCCGGCACTGCTCTGTTACCGCCATGGCCTGATCACCAGACCAGCGGTGGGCGGCGGGCTGCAGAGCAATACTCGCAAGATGATGACATCATCATCTCGCAAGCGCGTCTTTCAGGCTGCGGAGGCAGGCCTGGCAAGCACAGCGGCAATTTTTGTGGTGGCAGGACTCTGGGGATGGGGGAGATGTGGCAATGGAGGGCTGGAGAATCCGAGAATCCTGGAATCCGGGAGACTGGGAGAGCCTCCTTGAGGGTTGTCACCAAAAATGGGAGAATCCTAGAAATCCAGGAGAGGTGGCAACCCTAGGTGTAACAGATCATTGGGTGTTTCTCGACTCCAATAATGAAGGGGTGGGGATACAGTATGTGTAATATTTGGGGGATTATGATAATCAGTTGTGTCTCTGCTTGATGCTTGATGGAGGTTTGGGGTCTGTGCTGAGTCTCAGTGGGGGGGGGGGGGGCATTATGTGAACTGGTAGGTTTGTGGTTTGTCACAGCAGTTAAAGGCCTGTGGGCCAGCAGACAGACAGTGGCTTCCACACAGGTGTAGTGATGTAAAAATCATACCCTATTTTGGTGTCAATTCCGTCTACATTTGATTCGGTGCTGCCCACATGATGCCACTTCTATTAATTTTTCCAGGGCCACTTTTAGTTCTCAATTCAACCCTGCTGCCCATACACGACCGGCATACAGATAGGTCCCGTTGTGCCGCTAAACCAGGACCTCCATGACACACCCCTGTGATTTGTGGCCATGCCACCCTTACAGATAGAGCCGGTCTCGCTCTTGTAGGGGATGGCGGAAGATTCGCCATCCCTCACCAGCCGCCATAAGGGGACGCACGCGTACGAGATGCGCGCGTGTCGCCTTACAACGGGGCTCCCCCCGGGTCCCCGCCGTCTCGCCGACGGTCGCCTCGTGTCCCCGCCGCCTTGCCGCACCCCCCCTAACCCTGTCCATCTCCCGCGTCTCAGTCAGATGGGGCGCCTCTCCGCCAGATTCTGGCGCTGGCACATCGCCAGCAAAAATGAGAGGCGCTCCATCTGTATGTTTGCATTCCGGAGCTTGGTAAATCTCACAATATAGAAGCCCACATAGTAAGTTATGGAGGCTGCTTTTGCAATTGAAAATGAGGGATAGTACCCCCTAGATACTGGAGCTTGTTTCTAAAACCCAAGAGATTAGCATCAGAAAACATTTTGGATTAGTACTGATCCACCTTCCCTGAGCATTTAAGGTGCCTGTCTACTCTCTGAGCTGCCTCCATCAATATTTTTAATTAAATTTAAAGCACAACCACTTTCCAACTTGCACTAAGATAAAACCAATTCTAGATTAAATAATGAGTAGCCTGCCAAGTGATAAAACTTGTTTTTGCATTCCAGTTGCCTGTATTCAGGTAGAGGGGTCATTGACCTCTTCATGCATGTGTACACCTGTACCACCTGAGGACACTACACTATGCAGATAGTGGGGACTGCAGGCAGGGTTTCCCTTAATTACAGTATGCCTCTTTGTGTTGTTACTGCTGCTTATCATTCTTCCTGAAAACAAATGTCCAGACAAGATCACAAACTTTGAAAGTAAGGTTTCTTATCTAGCCATCCCAATGCTATAATTACTAAAGTGTACCAAAGGAAAAAAAGCATCAGGTAATGTCCAAGTAAACAGTGATGAGAAGGTGTTTCTAGGAATAATGGGCCTTATTCTGGTCTGTGCGGCCGGAGCCGAATATGCGGCCAGGACCGTGCGTCCTAAACCCCGCCTTCCGTACGGATCGCTCACTCCGTCCGAATGCGGTAAGCCGCTGACCGCACGGAGCACGAGTGGATTTCTCATGTATACACCTCCTCCATCTCTGGGAACCTCCCCCATCATTCGATGGTCGCATACCATCGAATGCAGGACCGAGTGGTCAGGCAGCTCCCGCGAGCTCAGACCACTCGGGCATTTCTCCGTGCAAAAGCAGGGATCTGGGCGGGCAGCTGACATCCGGCAATGTCATATGTCCGCCCCCTACACGTGCATCACGGCCGCATTACCATACGTACGCCTAGCGTTTGCATGGGAACGCCCATGAAACGCGGGGCGTATGCATATGTTAATGAGGCCAAACAGCCCTTCACGCCCCTCTCCTCCCCCTGTTCGTAGTGTAAACAATTCATGCGGAATTTGGACGTATGTCCCTTTCACACATGCGCAGATATGCCTCTGCACATGCGCAAACACAAAACATCGGCGGAACGAACGCACGCGGACATACCCGCACCAACCAGAATAAGGGCCAAAGACCTATCTTTTCATCACTTTTACTAAATACTATTGTCCCTGCTGTTAATTAGGAAGCACCTCGGTCATTTTTAAGCTCTTTATTTATCAAGGTAGTAGGAATAGCGTACATGCACATGCGGGGGGGAGGGGTCGTCTTATTACCTGGAAACCTCCCCTGCCTGCCGATCAATTGGTTCAGTTGACCAATATATATATATATATATATATATATATATATTATTTTTTTTACAAGGAGCCAAAAAGGGATAGCTGCTTACTTATACTGAGGCCATGTACTACCTTGGGCCGGCTGCAGATGTCTGCTGTGCCGCTTCCAGTGTGTACTTCCCTTAAGTGCAGCTTCTGGGCAGCCAAAGGCAGTAGTACACTTCCAGTAAGTTCAGTGCATAACCATGGCGCCGCCACCTCTCATGCCTTGCCTGATTTCTGAGAGGTTGTTGCCAATGCTGATTGAAAGCAGAGCACCTACCATGATTGAATACATGCCAGCACGGCAGCATGCCGGACCCCCCCCCCTCCCCTCCCCACTATCTCTGCCTTCTTCAGTCAGCACATCTCTGGCAGTGACAACAGCCATCCGTGGAGTGGAGGGGGCTGAGCTGTGCCAGGAGCTCTGGGAATTAGAGTTGCTCCCTGGGGTGAGAGAGACCAAATGCCGGGCTGCACTGCTGCCGCACCCCCGCTGCCTGTCACCCTCATCCCAGCCGTTTGGGCAAGCTCTCAGGGCCAATTTTCTGGGAAGTTTATCTTGCCTGGGAGAAGGAGCAGGAAAATTTACAATGGCACTGGCAGGAACTACTTTTACTTTCTAGGCCTTTGTGCAGCCCCCTGTGCCCTCCCAATACACCACCGACAACAGCTGCCAAACCTGTGCATGTCCATTGTACCCACACTACTCAGAATATGACAGCAATCACCCATATTTGTGCATGACCCCGGTACCCTCCCCATACTGCCCACCACTGACAGCATCACCAACAGCGCTGATGGCAGAATACATACACATGACCAGCAGTGGGGATGCTGGTGGTCAGAATACTGATGCTGGCATCCCAAAGGAGGGAGCCCTGACAAGGGCCTGGTAAGTATACTTACCGTCCGTCCCTCCCCCTTACTTACCCTAAGCATCCATTCTCACAACCTAACCCTCCCCACTAATGCCTGACCTACCTACCCTGCAGCCTAAACCTACAATAAAATTATTTGTTTTAAACACTGTATGCAGAGTGTGCAAATTAGCTGTTCACTGGATTCATGTAACATTTTAAAATAACCTTGCAACTTGGTATGACTGCTATACTATTACTGGTGCCTGTCCTTGTGTTTTCCTCCTATGTCCCTATAGATTGTAAAGGCCCCCATACATTAGGCCGACTTGTCCTTAGGACAAGTCGGACCCAATTCTCCTGTGAGCCGCCCGGGAGCTCCCCGGGTGGCTCACACACAATTTGGCACTTGATGAGCCAAACTTGACATGTGATAAATCGCTTGCGATTTATCACGTCGGGGTGCAGGGGGCGGGCGGTGAGGGTCAGGGGGCGGCGGTGCTCTCATCAGGGGGAGCAGTGGTGCGGGCAGCGGGTCCCTGAGAGCTTAGCTTGCGGCGCCGGCGAGTGCTGACCTGGCCGGGCGGTGATGATCATAGATATCAGCAGCGCTGCGGGAGTCAGGACGGGACGCGCAGTGGCGGGTATTCGATTTTAAAATACCTGTCAAATGACTGCCGTTCTCTGATTGGCTGGCTGAGAGCTCAGCCAATCAGAGAACGGCCAGCCATTTGACAGGTATTTTAAAATGTAATACCCGCCACTGCGCGTCCCGTCCCGACTCAGGCAGCGCTGCTGATATCTATGATCATCACCACCCGGCCAGGTCAGCACTCGCCGGCGCCGCAAGCTAAGCTCTCAGGGACCCGCTGCCCGCCCCACTGCTCCCCCGGTGTCTGCATGCATATGCCTGTCAGGTGGGCAGGCATATGCATACAGGGAAGTCGGACGTGATAGTACATGCTGACCGTCCGACCTCCCTGACCCGGTCCGATGCGCACGGGACCGCGCATCGGATCGGATCAGATATCACATACCTGCGATTTTGGGCCGATTTCACCCGATTATCGGCACAAAGTGCCGAAATCGGATGAAATCGTCCCAAAATCGCATAGTGTATGGGGGCCTTAAGCTTGCAGCAGGGCCCTCCTACCTCCAAGTCTGTCTGTTGTTACCCAGTTTGTTCTATCACTGTCTACAGTTGTAAAGCGCAACGGAATCTGCTGCGCTATATAAGAAACTGTAAATACCATAGCATAAAAGTGCAGAGTTTGTAAATGGATTAAAACATAACAGAATGACAACCATATTTAATTAATTTTGGCTAGTTTAGTTGTATTCATGTGTCACTTTTGTTTGTTGATTGCGCGGCCATTCTAATGCAAGGACAGCTACGTGCCAGTAAACAATTAATGAGGAGTTTGCCAGTAAAAATCTCAAGACATTAATCTCCTGGCCGCGCACCAGCAGTTTGGTCTAGAGAAGGAGACTCTTGTTTACTGTGTGGTACAGTCTGTGCCTGTACCTTATAGTTTGGTATCTACAACTGCTGGAGGGAAATGACCACTGATAACAGTTTGCTATGTAGAACATTGTGTTTACAGCTAAACCATCACTTATTTTTTACAAATCTTGTAAAGACACTTTATTAAATAAATACGTTAATGTTTGTGCTTTGGTTTATACATATTGTAACTTGGTATATCTTACCTCATGCGTTACTGTATATTTGCAGTCTAATCTGGTAATAGTTTTTTTCCCCACGTTGAAGTTTACTTGCAGTAAAAATCAAATCTCCCTAAAGTTATGGAACCTTTATAGAATTAAAGGAGAGTTTTATAAGGAACCTTTCTGTTATAGATGTTGCTAGTAGAGATGAGCGGGTTCGGATCCTAGAGATCCGAACCCCCACGAACTTACCTGATACGAGGCCGGATCCAGGGAGTTCGATGGTCGCCGCCATTTTTCTGTGTTCAAAACATGGCCGAACGTCATCTTCCCGCTGTCGGATTCTCGCGAGACCTGGGGATGTATAGTTCCCGGCGGGCGGCGCCATTTTCAAACAGGCTGGTGATTTCAGACTGCATGGATGTGTCCGTGCTGAGCGGAGTGGGGGGGATGACATGCTGGGGGGGATGATTTATGCATAGGGGGCTGCTGCTAGTGCTACAGAGGGGGCTACATTATTTTAATTCAGAAAAAAAAAAAAAAATTTAAATGACTGCTGGCAGTGCACAGTATAAGTCCAGGGTGCCCGCATGTGTGCTGCATCAGTCCAGGGTGCCTGCATGTGTGCTGCATCAGTCCAGGGTACCCACATTTGTACTGTATCCATCCAGGGGTGCCCACATGTGTGCTGTATTTGTCCAGGGGTGCCCACATTTGTACTGTATCCATCCAGGGGTGCCCACATGTGTGCTGTATTTGTCCAGGGGTGCCCACATTTGTGCTGTATCATTCCAGGGGTGCCCGCATGTGTACTGTATCCATCCAGGGGTGCCCACATGTGTGCTGTATTTGTCCAGGGGTGCCCACATGTGTGCTGTATCAGTCCAGGGGTGCCCGCATGGGTGCCGTATAATTCCAGGGGTGCCCCATGTGTCCCATATCAGACCAGGGGTGCTGCAAGGGCTGTTAAATGCGCTGTAGTCCAGGGGTGAGCCAAGAGTGCTGTATAATTCATGGGGTGTTGCTAAGTAACGTGTGCTGCTCTTTTTTTATAATTAAAAGAATACAAATTTGTATTTTTACTGCAGGAATTTGTCTGCCGTATAATTCCATGCCTGCCGCCATGTGTGCCGTATCAGTCCAGGGGTGATGCTAAATGTGCCGTATCAGTCCAGGGGTGATGCTACCTGTGCCATATCAGTCCAGGGGTAATTCTAGGTGTGCAGTATCAGCCTAGAGGGGATGCTAAGTGTGCCATATCAGTCTAGTGTTTGTGCCGCACACTTGTGTGGCTTATCATAGTTATCCAGCTACCTCGGTGCAACCTTTTGCCCTAAAAACAATATTGTGAGGTGTGAGCTGTTCAGAATAGACTGGAAATGAGTGGAAATAAATGTTATTGAGGTTAATATAGCGTAGGAGCAAAAAATAAAAACCAAAATTCTGCGATTTTAGCAGTTTTTATGCTTTTTTAACAAAAAATCAGAACCCAAAACCCAAAAAATCCAAACACAAAACACTTAGGAGGTGTTTTGCCAAAACGCATTAGAACCCAAAACCTCAAGGTAATCAGAACCCAAAACCCAAAACCCGAAAAGTGGCCGGGGCACATCCCTAGTTGCTAGTAATCTTAAAGTTGACCTGTAACCTGCAGTTACGATTGCTTTGTGTAAATTGAACTAATATTCATGAGAGTGAAGTCCATTGATTTACTTAATAAACATGTCAAGTCTAATGAATTTGAATGAGATTTCTTTAGCAATGTCCCTGGCTCTTAGCAAATTGCTGAGCTATATTGTGGCTCTGCCCACAGAACAGAAGTAGGTGACTAGTCCTCTTCAAATTAAACTTGTTTATAGTAAGTTCTTATTTTCACAAATATATTAGTGTTAAAGTATGAGTTTTTCAATAGAAAACAATCATCTCTTCAAAGGCCTTTACTGTATTCTGAGTCTGACACGTCTCCCAACAGGGACACACCTGTGCATGGATGCTGAAGATGACAGGCATTACTGCATAGTAACCCTCCCAACTTTTATGTGACTGCCAACAGGACAAAGGTGTTGGCCAAAGTTGGGGGGCGTGACCTCATGCCAGGGGCCGTGGCCTAGGATTGCAGTACTCCCATGAGCCCGCCCTCGTTTTTGCCACTGCAGGTGAGTATTGAAATACAAAGAAAAGAAAATGTGCCAGCGCTGTTCCTCTGAGTATTGAAATACAACTCGGATTAATCCCACCACCAGCGCCTCATTGGAAAGAAAATAGGTGTACCATACGCCCCTCACGACAGAATGCTCACGACCACAGCTTTCCATCAATCGCATCAAATGCTCCATACAATGTGGAGTGTTGTCTATAGTTCATTGTTAAACAAATAGGGGCAGATTTATCAAAACTTGGAGAGAGATAAAGTACCAACCAATAAGCTCCTGTAATTTTTGAAGCATTTTTGTGAGCCAATTAGCCTACCAGTTTTTTTGGATTGTGGGAGGAAACCAGAGTACCCGGAGGAAACCCACCAAGTACGGGGAGAATATACAAACTCTGCACAAGTAGAGCCATGGTGGGTATCGAACCCATGACCTCAGTGCTCTGAGGCAGTAATGCTAACCATTACACCATCCGTACTGCCCAATATGTAACATAAATAACTATTCTCCAGTCCCTTATCCTACTATATATAAGAAAATAAAAATTATCCTCACCACTATGGAGGGAATTCAAGGGTTTTGCGTGCTGATATTACTGTTATGTTATTCCCTCATTGTGATGGGCTGGTAACTAGCACTATGATAAGATTGCTACATAGAGTAACTATGTTATTTATTTTTAAAACTAAATTATCTAGATTGCAGATGATGTTTGTTAGGAGGAATCTGTTCTGTGTCAATAAACAAAATCTGTTTGTGCTGTGCTATATTTCAGGCTTTAAAAACCTGGACAAATACCCAAAATTATAATTCCAAAGGCTTGTTAACTAATTGTTGTATATGACAAACTCAATTCAGGATCTATGAGGTTTATTTACTTAGCCTTGTACCTCCCTTTCGCCCTTACAAGGTAGCGAACAGCCGCAGCCTCTCTCTCCAGTTCAGCACGTGCCGGACTACACTTCTGCCTGGGCTGGGGTGGATAGACCTAATGCATTCATTGCACCCCCTCCTTAGAGCTGACCCTTGCTGAGCGGAACATGGCACCCCCCCATTGCAAATCAGCGTAGCTTTGTGACGGCAAACTGCACTGCAATTTATTGCATTTCAATCAATTGAACATTTTATCTTTCGGTACTTTCCTAGCACGGCGCCACCGATTTTGATTGTATCCTTTGGGTTGGAAAAATCGGGTCGATCGCATCGCATGCCAATCAAATCGCATGCAATGCAATCGATGCGATCGACCCGATTTTTACATTGGAATCAATGTAAAATGGTCCCTGAGACCCGACTTTACATTGATTTCAATGTAAAAAGCCCCCAAACCACCCATTTTAATACCAAACCCCCCTCATGTTTCAAATGCCCCCCCCCCATTGTTAACGCCACCCCACTATTGACGCCAACCCGAAGCGTGGCGAGCGCAGCGAGCCCGCGAGGGGCGGCGGTACGCGTCCTCAAACCTTTTCATACCCCTACTATCCACGTTGGCGTGGAGTTGATGTTATAAAGTGTGGCGAGCGCAGCGAGCCACCAAGCCCGAAGCGTCGCGAGCGCAGCGAGCCCTGTGAGGGGACGCGGATACCTTCACAGGTATTCGCGTCCCCTCGCGGGCTTCACAGGTATCCGCGTCCCCTCGTGGGGCTCGTTGCGCTTGCCACGCTTCGGGCTCGGCGGCTCACTGCGCTCGCCACACTATAGAAAGTCAACTCCACACCGACGTGGATAGTAGGGGTATGAAAAGGTCGGAGGACGTGTACCGCCGCTCCTCACGTGGCTTGCTGCGCTCGCCACGCTTCGGGTTGGCGTCAATAGTGGGGTGGCGTTAACAATGGTGGGGGGGCATTAAACATACTTTTTAAACATATTATATGTGAAATTGGCCATATTGGCCCATTTCACATTGTCACCTATGTAAAATCGGGTTGATCGCGTTGATCGCATCGCGGGCCATTATAATGGCCCGCGACAGACGCGATCAACCCGATTTTCATGAATCTTTTTCATAATTTTACATTGTTCCCTATGGGAAAACCGCGTTGATCGTGGCCCCGATCAACCCGATTTTGTCTTTCACCGGCAAATTAGCTGGTGATTGACACAAAATCGGGTCCATCGCGTTGATTGTATGCCTTAAGTGCCTTAAACTTAAGGCATACAATCAACGAGATGGGCGCCATGCTAGGAAACAAGTACCTATCTTTCTATCCCAACATACTACTCCTAAGATGAGCACTGGGTTTTGGCATACCTCCAAACATTGCTCAAATCTGAAGCGGGACTCAGAAAAGAGGCGTGGTTTATCAGAAATAGGTCATGGTTTCATAGCAATGCTGCGATCGTAGTTCACGCCAACAGTTTTTGTCCCTATGGAGATCCTCTGTCCCCTCTGTCTCCATGAATGTATGCTAAGCAGAGCAGCGGGTGTCAGGGGGTTTCCCAGGGGTGGATTGGCCCACCGGAAAACCATATTTCCCTCTGGCTGGGCTGTAGACCATTCTACCAGGACCGGTGCTGGCGTTATCCTGCGGGGAATATATGCAGCTGCCATATTTGATTTGGGCTGTGCTGCCATTCTTTGCGACCAGGATGCGGCCGCTGGTCGCTGTTCGGTGACGTTGGTCTGAAGCAGCTGCAACGTTGATGGAACCTGCATGGAGCGCCCCCCCGGTCAGTAGCGTTAACCCCCCTGGCAGTAGTGTTAGAGCCACTCTTTCCCCCCGGCAGTAGCGTTAGCACTCACCCCCCCCCCCAAGTAGCGTTAGCACCCCCAGGCCGGATTTCGCTTCCCAATTACCCCTACCACAGGACACTGCTGACCACAGGTGGGACAGTCACAAAAAAATGTGAATTTCCAAAGAAAATCGGGACAGTTACAGTGGCGTATCTATAGCGCTGCAGACCCCGAGGTAGTGGGGAGGCGATGAGAAAGCGAGGGTGCCGGCTATTGTTACACCACTGCCAGGACCTGCCACCTCTCTGGCCGGGACCACAGATTTACTTGTCTGCGGTCCCGGCTCTCCTCCCGACTACTGCTGCTATTGACAACTGACCTTCAAAAATATCTATACCAGACAGTTTTTGAGGCTGCTAGAGAGGCAGCTGCCTCCTCTAGCATCCTTAAAAATGCTCTGCTATTAGGGGCAGCCGTTTTGTGAGGGTCAGTTTTCAATAGCAGCAGGAGCCAGGAGGAGAGGAGTATGAGCAGCTCCGGGACCGCAGACAAGACCGGCGGGGGACAAAATTAGTACTCCACTGGACAGTTAAGAGGTTTGGTTTTGGGTTCCATTACCACCAGAGTAGTATATGTGTGTAATTGTGGAGCTACAGTATTATGCTCTATACAGTCGGATTTAGAAAGGGTAAAAAAGGGTACACAGGGAATTTACAAACCAGTGACATTTGGTCAGTGTAGGCAGGGGAAGCAAAGTCTCATCTATCATATACCAGTATACTCCAGAGTCTTGACTATAAACCTTTTCTTACAGTATTTATAAATGTAAGACAGACATTATTACATTTAAAAGGTTCCACAAAATAATAAAAACAGTTCTTATCAAGTACGAGATGTATCACACTCCAAGTGATAAAATGGAGAGTGATAAACTGTCAGCCAATCAGCTCCTATCTGCCATGTTACATGCTGGGTTTGAAAAACGACAAGTAGGAGCTGATTGGTTGGTTGGTATCATTCTCCACTTTATCACTTTTTGAAGCTTGATACATCTGTCCCCATATGTTAAAACCAGAAGAAAGATATGCACTTTGATTTTATTTAAATTTTTGCACCAATCTTGCCAAGCCACAAAGCTTCCTATTTATCCATAGTTGACTTTTAAAGGTTATATTATATCTATGAGATATATAAGCAACAATTATACTTTCCATCTACTCTTCAATGTACCAAGCTTTGTTTATGCATTCTTCCGTCATTGTGCTGTGAACATGTTTCTATGGAGGTCATTCTTATTCATTTGGTCCCTGGCGAATTCGAGATGGGGCCGCTGCTTTTGTTCTGCACATGTGCAAAATAGCTTATGCAGAGTTTATAGATTTGTGAGAATAAGAAGTCTACTTTTACTTGAACACAATGTTCTCTTCTTGCCATGTTGGGCTGGGTGTTACTGTAGACCAAATTCCAGATACAACAGATTGTATGCAGGAATAGTGGCTGTACAAACACAGTGGATGAATCATATGGCCACCAGGGGTTAAAGTGAGGGGGAACTCGGTGGAACTGAGTTCCACCACCTCTAATGGTGAAGTGGAACATTTTAACCTCCACATTGGCCCTGAACAGTAATTATCACAGAAAAGCTTTCTAGATTGCAGGAGGATGCCAAAAACCCTACCACTGGCCCTGTCTCTGTCTAATGGGGGGAGGGGGGATAATTAGGTGGCATAGAGAACTTAGTTCCCCCCACCTCTGCATGACAACTTTTAGCCCCGATGGCCACCATGGTCAATAAAAATAAATGCACTGTTTGAGAGTATAAATACATTTTGTTACTACAGTATATGGAGCCTAATGAAAGTCTACTTAGATTCAATACAAGTTATATCCTTTATGTATCATGGACAGGATCTTACAAAACACCAACACCAGTATCAGGGCAACAATAGAAATGCAGCCACGGTGGAGGTAAATAATTTAGTAGATCTTTGTCTCTGCTGATCATAATAAAAGGTTTAAAGCAGTATTAATCAAATGTGGATTTAATATGCAATAATTAAATATCATATCCAGGCTGAATCTGTAACTGTTAACAAGCCCATGTTCTAGAGAAGGCATTTTGAACCTCTGTCCTCAAGGCACACTAAAGCTGGGTACCCAGTGCGACAGTGGGAGCAATGGGACCCAATGGGACCCAATGGGACCCAATGAGGTGGCAGGCATCCGTGATGACTCACAGGGGGAGGGGGGTTCATGTAGCATCCCTGCAGCATGGCTCTCGCTAGTGATATCCTCCATTGTCCTTCATGTACAGGCGGCCCATGATAACGATATTGTACAAATGCACAAAAATATTGTTAACAATGGTCGTTATCATGCATATCATTTAATATATTGTCTATTGTCTTGTGTATATGCACCTTTACAGTCCATATTTTAGTGATGTACCTCAGCTATATTGATGGAGGTTGAAGACTGGATATCACTTAAACCTGCATTGTTATTGTGCTTTAAGAACCAAGGTGTGAATGTCTGGTATAGACAGTGAAACAAACGTCTAGGATCGATTCTCGTTGGCACCGACACAGGATCAAATCAAAGGTCAAATGGAGAAATACAGGAGGTGGAGATAAGTAATTCAGTAGATGATGTCTTTGTCTCCACCTATAATGATAAAAGGTTTATACATCTTAGAGTAGTATTATGCAAACAGGATTCAATATACATCAATTGAATGTATCAGAAAGAGGCAGGTCACAATATTGTCTATGCCAAGAGAGTACTTAAGTTCTACTGATATATAGCTCAACAGTACGGGCTGTCTACTCCATGCTTGCCAGAGACACTATCGCTGGAACCCTGGATATCAGATTGCTTCACCAGAGGAAAGTATCCATTAAATGCTACTTAATAAAGCTGCAACATAGTGAAAAGTAATAATTCTCATATCACTTTATTAATGAATAGACCCCATAATATACTGTACAGTGAAGAAAGATACTTGTGTCTATAATGTTCAGTGTGTTATCCAGAGTTTCCTTCTCCTGCTGTGTGATTGTTCCCATTGGTGCCAATGGGGATCAGTCCTAGACATATAGACCAGGCATTACTAACCTCGGTTCTCGATGCACACTAACAGTGCAGGTTTTAGTCATATCCAGTCTTCAGCACAGGTGCCTAAACCATAATAGCTCAGGTACTAATTAAGTCATCTGTGCTCAAGCCTGGATATCTCTAAAAGCTGGACTGTTAGGGTTAAAGATACTAAACTGGGAGTTCGGTTGAAGATGGGATCTTTCCCATAGCAACAAATCAGATTCTACTGCTTATTTATTTAGCACCTTCTAGAAGATAATCCATAGAATCTGATTGGTTGCTATGCACAACATCCCATATTTAATAGAACTCTCTTCTTAGTAAATGTGCCCCTTACTGTGCCTTGAAAGCCGAGGTTGGGAATACCTGCTCTAGGCAGTGGGTTTGTTTACAGATTCATCCTGGTTAATGATATTTAATTTATGTATATGGCATCCACGTTTGCATAATACAGATATAAGATGTGCAAACCTTTTATTAGATTCTGCAGAGACAAAGATCTGCTAAATTATTTACCTCCATCGCTGCTGCATTTCTAGTGTTTCCCTGATAGAAATATAGAAAATACTTGGAATATTTCCCACTGACTGGGGTTGGCTATTATGCCTACTACTTAGGATATCTATAATAATGTTCCAAATTTGCTTTTTCATTGCTTTTTTGTTGCTAATTTATTTAAATTTTTGGTATTAAAAGTTATCTGTTAACTAATTTAACATTACATTTCTATATCATATTTTTATTGTTATTATCATCAGTTATATATATATATAGCGTGCACATATTCTGCAGCACTTTACAGAGAACATATATATATATATATATATATATATATATATATATATATATATATATATATAACGTGAGAGGGAGTCCAGGCACTCTCAAACAGCAGACAATGTCCCCACGAAAGAGGAAAGATATGACCAGGAAAGGTAGACGGCACTCTGGAGATTTGGTAGAAGCTGCACGGCGGCAGATCAAACAGTAAATCAAGAAGACAAAAGTCGGTCTGTGTGTCAACGTTTCGGGTATTAACCCTTTATCAAGACAAAGGGTTAATACCCGAAACGTTGACACACAGACCGACTTTTGTCTTCTTGATTTACTGTTTGATCTGCCGCCGTGCAGCTTCTACCAAATCTCCAGAGTGCCGTCTACCTTTCCTGGTCATATATATATATATATATATATATATATATATAGCTGTCCGTGGGGTGCTGCGGCACAAACGGAGACTGACACTCGTTTTCAAGGAAGGAGATCCTCATCTCCTTCCTTGAAAACGGGGCACACGGGACCCCGAAACGTTGGACATTGAGATGTTCCACATTAAATCTGTTTGATTACGCCAAGTGTCAGTCTCCATTTGTGCCGCAGAACCCCACAGACAGCTATTACATCACACTAGCTGCAGGCACCGGAGCAGTTGTTCTATACAGCGGAGTGCCGGACCATCCCCCCCTAAAGAGACGGAGGTTTAGGCACTCCCAACGATAGGTGAAGCTGCAGCCGGTGCCATCACATTTAGAAGCATAGAGACACAGAGGATGAGGCACTCACGACTTGAGTTCAAATAAAGGCAAACAGAACAATGGGTATAATTAACAACGTTTCAAATTTCTATTAAATTTGTCATCAGGTTACCTGATATACCAGGACTCACTAAATTTCTTTAAAATGTAGGATACATGATGAAAGTGTAAGCCGGAAATAGGAAAAGTGCGGGCCAAAGGCACACATCAAAAATGTACACCGTAATGCCTATTACACATGTCAAACACCCATTACATATTATACCACATGCCATAATGCCCATTACTCGTAATGCCACACACTGTAATGCCTATTACATATAATACCACATGACATAATTACATATTATGCCAAATAAAGTAAGTTCCGCTTACCTACATACTCATTGCTATGGGTTTCATGCTTGATGCTAGGGGTTATTATGCTCTGCCAGGGGTTAAAATTATCTGCCAGGCAGTGGCATAACTAGAAATTGAGCTCCCCCCTGCAAAAAAAAAATTATATAATTTTTTTTTTTAAGGTGAGCCATGAAAGGTTGGGGTCACTATGGCTGCACCTGTATCATGCACGGAGGAGGAGAGAGCGCTCACAGCGCTGATGTGCTGCTGCCAGTAGGTGAGTGCAGGCTTGGGTGGGAAGCCCTCCACTGGATAGAGGAGGGGGGCGAACAGTGCATCCTCTTACACCTGGGCATAGGCATGCGCAGCCCATTTTCTTAGGGGGTGCACCTTTGGAGGGGCGTGTCTATCACCGCCTACTGGGTGTGTCCATCACAGCCTACTGGGCATCAATGCAAACTAAATAAAAGGTGATTTATTTATGTGTAAGCATTTCAGAATTTATCATTCCCCCCACATATACTAGAAACAGGGACAGTGCGCGCCTCATGCCACACACTGTAATGCCCATTTCATATTATGCCACACACAATAATGGCTATTACACCACACACAGTAATGCCCATTACATGCTGTGCATCACACCGTGATGCCCATTTAACATCGTCTTTCACATTGTTATGCCCATTACACGTTGTGCCTCACACTGGCCCTTATTCTGCTTCGTGCGGTACGGCCCGCGTGCGGCCGTACCGCCGATGTTTTTACTCTGCACATGCGCAGAGGTCAATCTGCGCATGTGCAGCCCCCTTCGCCGCAGACGTATTTCGTCCGCCGCAAAGGGGGCGTATAGGGGCGTGAGAGGCTTCATGCCCTCATTTCCCTATGTGTACGCCCCGCGTTTCATGGGCGTTCCCATGCAAACGCGGGGCGTATGCATGGTAATGAGGGCATGACGCAACTCATGGGGGCGGAAAGCTGACGTCGCCGGATGTCAGCTTTCAGCCCCCATACAAGCTACCACACGGACGATTGTCCGTGTGGTCTCAGCTTGCGGGAGCTGCCGGGGCGTGCGGACCTGCCTTCGATGGTCGACGACCATCGAATGCAGGGGGCAGCTCCCACCATGGTGGAGGCGTACGCCTCCACCATTTTTATGCGGATCGCCAGCCGTCCGTGTACGGACGGCCGTGGCGATCCGTAGGGTGGGCGGGGATTGGTTTGTGCGGCCGGAGCCCCGTGTGCGGCTCTGGCCGCACCAACCAGAATAAGGGCCACTGTGAAGCCCATTACATATTACATCTCACACCGTGATGCCCCTTACACATTATGCCTCACACTGTGCTGTCCATTACATGTTACACCTCACACAGTGATGCACATTACACAATACACCTCACAACATGATGCTCATTACACAGTACGCCTCACACTATGATACCCATTAAACATTATGCCACACCGTAATGCCCATTACACATTATGCCCCACACTGTGATGCCCATTACACATTATTTGACAAGCGTGATGCTATTACACATTATGCTACATGCCGTAATGCCCATTACATATTATACCACACACCGTTATGACAATTACATGATGCTACATAAGTATCACTTACCTACATGGTAATTGCTAGGGGTGGCATGCTTGATGCCAGGGATTTTTTTTTTGCTCAATGTACATATCATGAAAAATGTAGGTATCGTAGATGCATATCTATATAAATGTATAAAATGCAGCTATTTCTTATACACATTCAGGCACTCTATATACACTGAGGTTTACTCAGGTTATACAGTAGATTTAATTGAGTAGGTGCCTTCTTCTGTTGTTATAAATCAAGGCAGAATGCAGCTCAGCCTGTTTTTTCTGCTGGAAGTAAAGCCTGGAGTCTGCAATAAGCTGGTCAGCCGTCTGGCGCCTAAGCAGCTGCCCATCACCAATCCCCTGCCTTGCCGCTGCCGTCATCGGCAGCCAAGCGTTAACCAAGAGCTTCCGCGCATGCGCAGTTAGTCCAACAGAGGCCATATTTTCTTGGTCTTTGAGCTTCAGTGCTCAGTACGGTTAGCGCTGCTTAAATATGGCAGTAAGCGACCCAGCAGGGGAGTGATGGGCAGCTGCAGCGCCGCTGCTACACAGCTGATCTGGCGCCCGGAAAACTGTACCCGTCCCCACCTCTCGGCAGCTCATTAGGAGGTGCTGCAATCATGTGGGGGGTGCTGGTTATCAGGAGCTGCCTGTGCACCCCCGGCCGGCACCCCCCGTGAGACATGCCTATGCCCCCGAGACTTCTGGACCGGTGCTCAGGGAACTGCACGACTTCAGCGCTGCCTCCATCCCGCTACAGGCTCTGCTGCGGGGAGCAGCTGCTCTGTCTGTGAGCAGGAGGAAGCTCTCCCACGAGCAAGCCAAGCAGCATCATGATCACATCCACCGGCGCTGGCTCCTTCATTCCGTCGATGCTGTTTCTGCCTACTGCAACAGTTCGTTTTTAGTGCGCCCCACACACCCCACCGGTGCTGGCTCCTCCAAGCACTGGCGGGGGCTGCCACACTATTGTTACGCCACTGCTGCCATGGGTTATCATGCTCATTGCCATTGATTTACCTGCTCTGCCAGGAGTTACATGCTAAGCCAGGGGTTAACATGCTAGTTGCCATGGGGTTAACATGCTTGTTGCCATGGAGTTACATACTCTGCCAGGAGTTACATGCTCTGCCAGGGGTTAACATGCTCGTTGCCATGGGGTTAACATGCTCTGCCAGGAGTTACATGTTCTGAGGCAATGAGGAGGTGCCAAGTTCCGTAGCAGCAACTGCCACACTGAGGGGGTCGACAGGGGCAGAAGGACTACAGCACTGCAGGTGGGTGGCTGGAGGTTCGGCAGAGAAGAGCTGCGCTGACACATCCACGGCTTCACAATACTGGGGCCGCGGCTTTACCGCATGTGGCAGGCCCCGACGTCGGAGAACGGATCACGATTGTCCGCTATGTATGGCCTCCTTAGGCAGGAGCTCAGACATACTACCACTGCATCCTATGTCCTATCTCCATGGCTGGAGGCAGGCCATACCCCTAAAAGGATCTGGTCACCAGGGAGGAAATTCTGGTCACCATGGCGACCTGTACCCTGGGGTTTGTGGAACCCTGATATATATATATATATATATATATATATATATATATATATATATATATATATATATATATAGGGAGTTTATAACAGTGGCCCTCTGGATGCTTGTTTCAATATGTAGAAAGCTTTATTGCAAAAATATAGCCGTCATCTAAAAAGGTCCGACGTTTTCAAGGTGAGAGGACGCACTTGGCCCCAAATTGTCAGACCTTTTGAGATGGCTATTTTATTACAATAAAGCTTTCTACATATTGAAACAAGCATCCAGAGTGCCACTGTTATAAACTCCCTCTCTCATCTCCTGCGGGTGGCACCGGAGTAGTTGCCGAGCCAAAGCAGCGTGCCAGACCTCACACAGACCTATATCTATATATACATAAATCACAGCATCTATATGTATAAGGGCAGAAAAAAGTGGAGTTCAACCTCAGCCTCTAACCTTCCCCTCCCTACATGTAGCATCTGGACCCATGCATTCGCATCCCCTGGGAGGAGGCAGGAGCTGGCTTATGCTGCTGCGGCAGAGAGACACAGACAGACTTGTGAGAAGATGAAAGGTACTTGTGTAGTTTCACGGCGCCGGTTTGTACGCTCGGCAAACTATCTAAAATAAACTAACTTAACTCCATGCCAACATGGATAGTTCATACTCCCACTATCCATGTTGGCATGGAGTTGATTTTAGATAGCGTGGCGAGCGTAGCGAGCAACCGAGCCCGAAGCGTGGGCAAGCGAAGCAAGCCCCGCAAGGGGACTCAGACGCACGGCTCCATGCTGGCGCCGTGAAACTACACAAGTACCAGATGAAATCATCATCTCGCGAGAGTGTCTGCAGAGCTCCGCAGTGGTGGACTGAATGCTGCCACCATTCCCCCACCCGCAGTCAAGCGAAAATGAGTGAGCACCATGCCTCCAGGTCCTTCATAATCGGCACCCTGCCGCTCCTGCTGCTGCCGCCGCTACACAACTGCTCTCAGACCCAGCACCTTGCACACCCGCCTCCCAAGTACATAAAAAAAATTTAAAAAGTGTCTGCGTGTCTGGCCCGGTAAAATATACCCCCCCTGCCCCCGCCCCCCTTCTCGGTGGCCCTGTAATGCTAACCATTTTTCTTTGTTACTCTGCCTCTATACATTGTTACTACTTTATTATAGAGATCTACAAAGGCTCAAGGTTTTGCAAAGTGGGATATACGGACATGACGGGATGGTGAGGATAAAAAGGCCTGCAATGACAGCAGCCTAAGCCAAGTCTAAACTAACTGGCCGCAAAGGTGCTAGATTCCATATAGAGTAATGGTTATGATACCATACGCACAATATAACAAAAGGTATTTGACCAATAGGTGCGCAATAAAACCAGGTACAGCTATACCCAAATTCACAATAGTAGAAACACCAGAAACTACCAAAGAAATACAAACACCGGAAAGGTGTTTGATCTTGCGGTGACGTACTTCCGGTAGTTGGAACGCACCGCCATGTTTTCATTGGGAATCTGGAAGTTGTATGCCGATTAGCGGCGCTAGTAACCAGCTGTACCTGATTAATTGTGGGTATATATACCCGAGCCTGTGGGCTGTATAGCACGCTTCTGACGAAGGAACAAGATTCCAAAACGCGTTAAGCGTGCTACCTTTTACTTCTGGACTGGTATATCCTGATAGAGGCGCATCATGGAGAAGTTCGACACTGGACTGTGGCTCTCCGTTCCGGACCGGCGAACCCAGACTAAGAGGACTTCTAACATATCACCTGCATGCTGTTTTGCCTTGTGGAATACCTGTCTCATGCTTTTATATGTGTCATTTCGGTACTTGTTTAGTTTCACGGCGGCAGTATGGCCGCCACGAACTTCCGGCTGCTGCGCTCACTAAACTATCAAAAATAAGGTAAATGAACTCTATGCCAATAGTTCATATCCCTACTATCCATGTTGGCATAGAGTTAATTTTAGATAGCGTGGCGAGCGCAGCGAGCCGCCGAGCCCGCAGCGTGGGCGAGCGAGCGAAGCGAGCCCCACAAGGGGACTCAGACGCACGGCCACTGCCGCCGTGAAACTAAACAAGTACCGTCACTTCATTGTAAGTGCAACCTTTGTATTAAAACTCTTTTTACTTTATTGACCTGCACTATGTCCTGTTCTATTGTGACTCCCCTGCTTATTCAATAGGGTAGGAAAAGGGACCTGTTTGTGCCAGTCACATAACCATCCAGTAATCAAGCTGTTTGTGGTTTGGTATCATTGTATGAGGTTTGATTGATCTCTAATATAGTTACCTTTGAGCGCTATCCATCATATTCACAAACCATTTCCAAATGATACCATACGCAGTAATGGTCACAATTTACTAAAGGACTGCAATGAGTACAAATATTATTTAAATGATAGGAAGCTTACCACTTCCTACCAAGCGTTCATTTATTTGGGGAAAAAAATATATTATATTTTGTTTGCATTTCATAATGTCCACATTAGAATATCAACATGGTCGTAGTGTCACCAAGTAGTAAGTTGACATGCTGGGCATGTTGATATTAAACATGTCGATAATTATCATGTTGACACTAATGAAATGTTGATAGCCCACTTACCTGTTAGCGGATCTCTAACACCTCCAGGTAACATGAAGCAGTTCCTGTGGTGAGTGACCCTAGCACTTCCCTCCCATAGCCTAACTTTAATCCTATTGAGTAATCCTAACCCTGCAGCCAATGCCTAACACTCCCACCCCATTGCGTAACCTAACCCTCTGCTCCATGCAGCATGTTGAAATTTCACATGACAAAACTGTGAATATGTTGACATTTAAATAATGTCAACTTAGAACTTGTTGACATTGTGCTGTGGATCTTATTATTGACAATATTTTGAATGTCGATATACAGTAGTGATTTCATCCTGTCTAATGCCGGCTATGATAGTCTGTAGATTTTATCTGTGGAACCACTGTACAAACTTTGGGGAAACATCACAAATAATGGGATCACAACTGTCCTCCAGCACCTAACGTTACCTCCAAATGTCATAGCCATGGATGCCCTTGTGAATTTTTTTTTTTTACTTTTTGGAACAGTAAGCTGGATTATACATGCGCTGGTAGTCAAGGTACGGACGTGGCAAGTGTTAAGACTACACATACTAATGTTAGCCAGTGTCACCAGGGAACTGAGCATCGCTCATCTGCTCTAGTCACTTTTTATACGTAGTCAAAAACAAGTGTGGAGGGATCTTAATAAATAGGATTTGTTCTACGCATGTGTCGGTCTTCTACTGCAGTGATTTTCAACCGTTTTACCTTGCGGCACACTAAATAAGATTTTAAAATTGCCAAGGCACACCATGAGATCCACACAGGGCAAAACACATAGGCTCCCACAGGAAAAAAACAAAGCCTATTGGTCCCCATATAAAAAACTATCACACTCGTCCCCACAGGTAACAAAAATAAAATAAATTGGCCCTTTACATAAAAAGAGACCAGTAAATTACAGTTTAACTGGTGGTGGCTGTAAACTGGTTTGGGCATCTCTAGATCTGGGGGTACACTTGAGAACAGCTCAAGGCACACTAGTGTGCCACGGCACAGTGGTTGAAAAACACTGTTCTACTGTGTTCCCCAAAGCTGCAGCCTGACTGACAGGTTGACCGTTGCCGTCAGTTGGTGGAAGGCCAGGGCGGGGATGGCCAGCATTACTGAAAGGGGGGTGTTGCCCCTGTTCTCTGAGAATGCAGAGGCCACAGCCTGCACTTTTCAATGCCAATTACAGTCCTTGGCTAAGGGGCTGAAACATCCAACTTTAGTAGGCACAGGCTCGGTGATGCTCAGTGATGCTTAATGCTGAACTTAGGAGGACACAGCAGCAGTTCACAGAAGCATGCTGGGTGTATATTCTTAGAGAAGATGCAGCATTAACATATTTACGTAGGGCTGCATCATCCAAACATGCAACAGCACTGTGAAATGCATCCACCTCTGAATCAGGCCCAGTGGTTACTGCCTAGTCCTACACCCATTTTGGCTGAAATACACATAGCAAGCACCAGAACATATTATTACCACACATAACAGCAAACCTTAAACTAAGCGCACTGCATCCTGACTGCAACCCCCTCTTCTAAGTGCCTAAGCCTAAACCCCATCCAAGTGCCTAAGCCTTCCCACTGCCCCCCCCCCCCCACACACACACACACACCATGGGACACTGCTGCCTGTTGTGGGACAGCGGGATAGTCCCCCCCCCCAAAAAAAAAGCACTGTTGGGAGGTATATGGACTGTGGACATTTCAAAAATTTCACTCTACAACTTGATCTCAATCAAGTGATATCACACATTTGCAGTTTAACACAGAGGTGCTTAAGATAAGATGTGCTAAATAAATGATATTTAACATGTTTTTACATTTAATTCTTATTCACAGAACACAATTTGCACAAGTTTGCATTACATTTTTACCATACTGTAAAAGACAAAGAATGGAATTTGTCATATTGGGCCATATCACCCAGATCTCATATATTTATTGATATAAAGGTTTAACTGAACAGTAACTATTTTAATCACCTGAATGAAAAACACCCTTTTCATAATTATTCTACATGATTATGTATCGCTATATTTGCCCTATATATATATATAGGTTAACAGTAAAAGTAAACAGATTTCTTCTAAATTTAATAGCCTACACAAAAATCTTCTTATTTTGTGTTATCTTCAAGTCACTGTCCATGTAACAACAAGTTTGTCAAAGGAAGCTGAATTCCCCACATTCCATCCAGCCAGCGGGAGTAACACGCCATGTTATGCCTAGGACATTTGTAAACAATGATTCCAGGAAGTGACATGTAAAATCAACAATATCCCTTATTAAAGAGGTTTAATGTAATATTATAAAGTCATGTAGGGTCACATTACATGCCTATACAGAATACATTGTGCATAGAACCAGCCTAAAGCTGGGCATACAGTATAATATTATACAATTATCGGACCGATAATCCTAAATGTGCAGCTGCTTCTAAACACTAATTATAGGTCTGTTCGACATGCCGAATCATCTGTATTTGTGAGCTGCAAGGCAGCAGCATCTGGCAATGTATGCTGGCCCTGCCCAAGTGACACACGTTTTCCCTGAGAAATGGGGAAATGTTGCAGAAAGCAGGAATTGTGTGACCACAGTATTTAATGGTTTTAGACTGTCGGGTAAAAATGTTGGTCTGATGGATATTTTATCTGATTGCCGTGTTAGCCCAGCTTTAGTAACAAAAAATGTCAACACCATTTAAATTCAAGATGGATTGATCTACCCATACCGCTACACGTGCTTCCGCGAAGGGGGTTTGGCATTGCAAATAAAGTGTGGCTTTAAGAGAATGTCTGTGATCGTGAGGCCACGTCCCAACTGGGGCATGGCCACATGCTGTGAAAGCTGCTGCCCAATGCCCTAGCCCCTCTCTCATATGGCCATGTACTAACCTTGAAAAGTGATAAAATAGTGATAAATCACCAGCCAATTAACTCCTAATTTTCATGTTACAGGCTGTGTTTGACAAATGACAGTTATGAGCTGATTAATTAGTGGTTTATCACTCTCCATTTTTCACTTTTTTAAAGGCGTAGTACATCTTCCACATAATGACTAGCGCATCCCATCTATTTCCACTGCTAAGCTAAGCAGAGCAGTGAGTTTCACAGGGACTCCCAACTGCCCCCCCTCCCCCCCCCCCACCATCAGGGGACACTGCCGGCCCCGGGTGAGATGCAGAACAGTCCCTAAAAAATCAGACTGTCCAGCGGAAATCAGGACAGTTGGGTGGTATGATCTACTTGGGAAAGTGCAGCACAATACAACTATGAATAAAACTTGAATAGCAGTGCAGCAGCTGTGGTGGGGAGATGATCACTCCTGCCCCCCAATACCCACCAAATGAAACCTATGCCTACACCTCTACAGCAACCCCACGCCTCCTGCAAGCGTCCTTGCTTGTAGGTATAGTAATAATTCACAGATCTAGCTAAATGGCTTCATTTCTATCACTGGTCTCGCTTTAGCTTAGATCTAGCTGAATTGTTTATAGACAAATGTGATTATGTGGCATTCCCCCACACAGATGGGTAAATCTATTATTTGTGTTATTTGAGATAGCATTTTCCAGTGCCAAGCGCATCTCGTAATTTAGAAAACACAGCAGACTTTGCTCAAATAAGATTGAAAATCACGTCAGAGCACAATCAATAGATAGACCATCGGCCAAACTCGGCAGCACTTTCCATAGGCACCAGTACAATACAAATTTACCAAAATTAGTTTCTGCAAACACTGCTGTGAATTAGGTTCAAATTGCACTCATCAAATAGACCACCAGTTATGCTTGGAGAAGCATGCACAGATCAGTCACATTTTCTGGGTGCAAAAGTGAAAGAAAGGGTTCAATTTATTTTTCAAGTTGTGTGAGATCCCCTCTCCAAAGCATAACCAGACCCTGGCTTTTTGAGATGGTGCTGGTTCTAAATATGCAGGAAAAAATGTATTACTAGCGGAACACATTTATACTGTACTGTAGCACCAACCTCCAACTACTGTAACCCCCCCCCAATAAAGTATTCCCCTATCCGGAGGAGCCAAAGTACCAGGGCTGAAGCCCAGTGCTATGCCTATCACCCCTGGGCAGTGGGGGACAAGTTTATAAGAATAATGTGTAAAATAAAGGTTGAATGCTTCATGTTTGGCAATGTTTGGCTGCAGGCAAACTTGGCAGCCAACACGAATGAGCTCATGATCGAAAAACATGAAACCTGTATACATGGGAGCTTAGTAAAATACAATTTTTTTCTATAACAGACCCGTGTACGTTCATAACTAGCGGAATTGTAACTCCACTGAAACATGGGAGCTTAGTAGATTTAACCCCATAGTCTCAGACAGATAATTACAGGACATTTTTGATTATTATTGGGCATTTTGTCTGCCTACAACCCTCAGTCTAATGTCCAGAGGAGTCAATTAAACTTTAGAGCAGCATTTTATCTCAGTGCTGTTTTACATGTGTACAGAATAATCACTTCTATAATATGTAAATATTCCTTGTTATTAGAGAGGGACTCTATATGAACCAAGCTAGTTCCATCTACATTCTTTTTAGTGACTGCTGCTTTAAAGCCATCTGTATATTTCATGCATATTGTTTTAATATATTTGTTCTCAATACTGTATCTTATTTTCATATATTGTATAGAATAAAAAAAGTCTCAATATTAATATCTGATTTCCATAAATAATTGACGTGGCGACAGTTGGAAATTCTGCTAATTTTACATTCAACCTATTCAAATGATGTGCTAAATTTTCGACTGTTAGAAAAATCGTCATGGTTGGAAAACATGTGGATTAGCGAATTACTCACTGATACATGTCATTTATTCGAAAAGGAGGCCGTTTATAGCTATTTTCCACCGATACAGATTCAAATTTTGGCGACCCTGCATTGGCGGAAAAACCATCCGAATACGGCCACATTGAACAGGTATTTCAGGATTTTTTGGCTAATTGAATGATCCAGACATGATTGAATACCCCTCTATAACTCCAGGGTACATATTTATTGTATAACCTTCCAGTGGTGTAATTTATTAGCCAGAAACATACTTTTGTGCTGACTGACTACCATCCTTCTTCTAACTAGAAATTATGTTTTTGGAATGTACCAGGATACCAGGATGAAATTCATACAGCATGGGGATAAGGTACCCTTACAGTGGGAGGCTAGACAGGGTGCATTTTGCCCAAGCCCACCTCTCTTCATACAAATGCACACGGCACTCATTTTCAACTCTCAAGAACCATCTTCCAAACCAAGCACTGAATCTTTGCTTCTCACCTCTAGAAACTCTCTTACTCACACATGTCTTAGTCACAAGACTAGGTAAATAAGGGCTTAATAATCCCATAATTGATACTTGCCATATCAAATATGTCAAACATGAAAGAAGGGGTATAATGTAGAACATATTTGCAGAAGTTATCTCACTTTAGAGGAAACTCCCTCATACCTTATCTGCTATAGTTTGTCATTGTAGTTCTGATTATGGTATAATTGTACCACTATTAAATAAAAAAAAATAGCAAACATGTAGACATGATTGTAAACATACATTGCCACGTCATGTTGCTCTTTAATCCATAGCTTTCTAACCACAATGCTAGTCTCAATATTGGGTGATAACAACAGTTCATGTCTGAAACACTGGCTTTTAAACAAATAAATGAATGAATATAATGCCAGGCATATATGTACTGATAAAATGCCTCTCAAACCAACAGGCAATTTATTGGACAGCCTTGAGCACTGCGGATATCAAGGGCTTACACTGTGAAATCTCTCACAGTGTATGGGACCTGATATCTGCACACCATCCCCTGAGAGCAACAGGGAAAAATGTCAGTCCAATGTGGCCAACATCACTCTTACGTCAATTTGGACTGACATGTGTTATGATCTGGTATGCCCAACAGATCAAAACAAGATGTTCATAGGCCCCGTAGCAAAAGTTTGTAAGGGCCCCTATTTGCCAGCCAATACTGATAAATGTATATAGCAGAGGGAAGATGGGCCCCCCCAAAGCTCTGGGCCCCATAGCAGCTGCACACCCTGCACTTATGGTAGTTACGCCCTTGTCAGTCGCCCTCATACACTCTGCTTTTATCTAGGCAATCCACTGATATTATGCCCATCGTGTGTACATTTTTTGCATGGCCAATAATGGGAGGTTGCAACTCAAAGTGTTATTATATGCATACATATTGTAAATCTGCCTACACCCCTTATATAGCCAGAATTTTTCTGGGAAATATTTTCATTCAAACCTCTTGTGTCCATTTTTTGTTAGATTAAAATGTTTTGATCATTGGAGGTTAGTTAGAAGTGATTGCACGGTTGCAAATTCACGGGCCGGGGGTTAATTGAATGTACAGCACAGTCTGTACATATGCGCAAAGCCATCCTACGATAAAATTCTGCTACTTTTTTTCCCGTTGTCTGTATGTAGGTTAATTGGCACAAAGCTGGCATTTGGGAGGTGGTAACCGTCTGTTTTCTGAAAGTCAGGGAAGTCGTGTGAAGTCAGCTGTGGCCCTGATCAGCCTGTTTCTATCGCAGTCAGCAAGTAAGTCCTGGGTTATGCACAGACTGCACACACTGGAAATACAGTATCATTCACTAGTAAGTGACTTGCATATGGATTTGCTGCTAATCGCTGATCAGCGTCAATTTCACAAGCCATTCGCAAGCCTTGCAAAGGGTGGGGTTTAACTCTGGCTGGACGGTGATTACCTGATCGGAGGGATCTGCAAATTGGCAGCCCAGTGATCAGGTCTGAATAACCCCCTTTGTCTCTTTTGCTTTAGTTGTTGTCTGTTAGTTGTGTGTGAGCATGATGTGAGCAGGGAAAGCTCCAGGGAGCTACAGAAATTTCCACCAACTGCCATAGAAAACTGACTCACTGGCAGTTGTTGCGGCTACCCTATTTGAATTTTGGACACCTCTGGAGCCACCACTGGATGTGTGTCTCTTATTGTTTTTGTTTGTAAAGCTAGGCACACATGACACAATATCGTGTACCCAGTCACCGGAATTGGTAAGTTTATACTCATTTAATAATTTGTTGATGCCGGCCATGGTGTGCGATGGCAGGGCACAGGAATTGGACTAGCTATTGGCATAAAAGCTGCTGCTCTCCTATTGCGTAGGTACTTGCGCCGCTCCTCTCTGCCGCTGCTCGACTTGGTTCTCAGCCGACTGCGGCTCCTACTCAGCCGCGTACCCGGCAAGCGTAATGGAAGGCCGCCCCTGTCCCCAGTAATCCTCACTACCCACTGGGCGACCTCCCCTTCAGATGAATCACGAACCTTGCTGCACGCAAGGAGAGGGGATGCCTTGCTGACCCCCTGCAGGTACCGCCCATAGGCTCATGGGCCTAGTGGGAAATCTGGCCCTGATTGGCATCCCAATCATAATTATGCGGGGGAGGGTTAAGGTTAGGTTGTAGGGTAGAGGGTTATGTATAGGCACTAGAAGGAGGGTTAGGGTTAGGCAGCGGTCAGTGGGAGGGCCACAAAAGGGGTATAATAAGGTTTAGGCTGCACTGTGGGAAGGTTAAGGTTACGCAGGGTGAGGGTAAGGCTGCACGGGGAAGGTTAGGGTTAGGCTGTGGGAGGGCTGTGGTTAAGGGGCTAGCGTTAAGTTGCAGGTAGGGAGGGCTAGGGTTGGGGCGTTATCAAACTTAGCTAAAAGGTGATGGGATACTGACCATCAGGAAGTTGCTGTCAGTCTTATTACTGTTGGCATCCCAAGTGCCACGATAATTATATCATCCCCTTGAACACAAGCATAATACTGTTCCTTGCACTTCATTGATTCTACCCAGATGACACATGTAAGTAAATGAATATGTGGTAACTATCACATGTTTTAATAGGAAATAATGTTCTTGTAGTTATCTAATTTCCTCCTCCCGTCAGCACACAAAAGGTTAGCTAGCTTAGCATGTATTGTTCGTTACTGTGACAATTACACCATTTTTCTAAACATAGGGACCTCACACGTCCATGACTTCCATGGTTCACAGCATGGTTCTGAACAACAGCAATCAGCAGATGACAAGCAGGAAGATGCAGAACTGAGGGGTATCGTATGTGCCATATACACAAGAAAGAAGAACACATTCCCAAAAGCCTGCTGCTAACTTTGCCAGGCCTGCTGAAGCTCCTTATATGGCTGCAGCTAGCCAAGAGTTGCACATAGTCCAAAAAAACTGTAAACAGCTCACATAAGTGGAATCTGTGTTAATTTTGTGTTTTGGTTTTGATAAAACTGCCCTATGTATTTTAGTTTCGGATATTTGTTTAATTGACTAAAACCACATCATTTAGGCATTTTCTTGTCCCTGCAGTATTATTAAGCCAAATAACATTCATTTCCAGTCAATTTTCAAACACCCCATAGCTCACAATATTCTTCACAGTAAAGGCTGGCTGCCTAAACTACAGTAAGCAACAAAGCATTTGCATAAACACACGGCATGTATATCTGTTTAATACAAAGACTGTCCCCAATGTCCCTAAAAAATACAGCCCATTATGAAATGAGGTGTAAGATGAAATTGTCATTGGGCCCTCCCATCCGCTTTTATGAAGAACATACACAGTTTAACAAACCAAATACCTCAGCTTCTGGGACACTTTTGTGGCTGAAGGGCTTCATTTGTTTGGGCCCCCACAATACAATTTTTTGGAAGGACCACTTCTGATCACTAATGAGGAGGTTGATGATGAGGGGGTTAATTACATTCTGATTATGTAAATAAATGTCATGCACTCACTGCAAATGGCATAACATGGAAGAGGTGCCTAGATTTTTAACATCTCTATCACTACTAATACTGGGGCAGATGTATCATAGCAGCGCTTATCGCGCCGCTATGATACTTCCTGCTTCGCCTCAATAGCGAGGCGAAGCAGGAAGGGACATCGACAAGATGTATTAACATCTTGTCTGCCGAAGCGGGGGAGCGTTAACTCCCCCCTTCGGCGATGTCCCTTTCTGGAGATAGCGCATCAGTTAATACTGATGCGCTATCTCCTGTCCCCCGGCCGGCCGCACTGGGCATGCGCGAGATCTCGCAAAAACCGCGAGATCTCCAGCGCAGCCCAAGCCAGACGCAGGGCTAGCGTTGTCCCCATAGTGGGGGATAGGACAACGCTAGCCCTGAGCTGGCGAAGCGGCCGGGGCGAATTAACGCCTTGAAGGCTGTTAATACATCGCCCCGGCCGTTAAATCCCTGGGGGGGATTGCAGGGACACGTTAGGTGCGCTAGTAATACATTAGGGACAGACGTAATACCCCCCAGTTAACCAGCGTTAAGTGCATTTTTGCACTTAACGCTGGTTAATACATCTGCCCCAATGATCTCACAAATGGAGCCAGACGCCTTCACAATCATTGCCAGGATTTGGCTACAATGATCCCACCTAAGAGGTGGCTTTTTTTGGTCCTTTGCTCCAACATAACTGTAACTTTCTTCTCATCACAGGCAAGACTAACAGACACTGGTGGCTGACTTACACAAACAACATCATCAAAAAACAACATCTCATCCTGTTCCACTTCCACACAAGCATCTTCTCTTATGTCATCATCACCATTCTTATTTGTACAACTCCATACAGATGCAGATGTTACATATACAGATGTTTCAGAAATGGTAGAAGAGGGTGAAAGAGGCCTCTTTACGTGAACATTGTGAGAAATTTCAGACTCATACATAGCTAATGTGGACATCCCTAGGTTATCCTTAAGGAGTCACTGACATTCCTAACTTTGTGAAAGATTTTGATTTCAGGTGCCCTTTCTTAATTGTTCTGCCCCCTGGACCACCTTTAGTAGATCTTGTACTATCATGTGTCAATGCTAGTATTTGGTTGCTGCTCGCTTTGCAGTTTTAAGGAACAACTATGAGGCACAGTCTTAGCCTGGCCACTCCTAGAAAATGGGGGCTACATGCTCCCATTTCCATAAACTTCAGCTGCTCTCGCTCATGGCCTTCCCTATGAATGCCTTTGCCTGTCAATCAGGCAGAGGTGTTTGCGATTCTGCACTGCACAAGCGCAGAACCTCACCATCGGCATTGCGCCTGTCCTCTTCACTCATCAAACGTATGTTGCCTCTCATCCCAACTGATTACTTTCTCCCATTCCCAACCCCAAAAATGTAGCCAATGTGCACCCTACCTCTGGAATTCTCCTCTGCCTAACAGGTGTCAGGTATGGATTGTCTCCATTTATCCTATTATATTGCAGTTTTCCCATATTTCCCTCTCTTGCAAACTCATGTACACCGTATTCTATATGTCTTAATGCCCAGCATATAGAGTGTGGTAACTGTTATTAAAATATATATAGGACATTTATTATTACATACATATGATAGACAACATTTGTGCTTTTTTCCTATCAGTCTGTCAACTGACTGCACATTACAACATGCAGGCATTACAAGAACAGACTGGCAACAAATAGCTACTGCATTCCATAGACAATAGACTACATTCATATTGTCTCTTACATAACTATCTACTGTCTTTCCAAAGGAATGTATCACACAGACCTAAGTGATAGAGGTACTTTGCAATGTATGTCGATGCACCAGGGGCCAATCACAATAGATCTGTGGCTTGATACCTCCTACTGTGTCTGTCTTTTAATACCTGGTGCCAGTGGGCCACTCTCTCATTCGCCATCCTATACCTGTTGGCAAGACGGGAGAACAGCTGAGGTGCAGGTCCTTTTTTGTTTTAACTTAGGCACGCATATGTATTATAGACTTTCCGACACATCCCAGCATGCTTTGCCACAGTTTTGCTATTAGAGAGTACTAAAACTATTGCAAAGCATGCTGGGATGTGTAGTTTCAAAACATCTGGAGGGCCAACGTTGGACATGCCTGCCCTAAATGGTCTGTCGGACGGGCCATAAGAAAAGTATTTAAATAATAGTGCAAGACTTCATAATTAACTCCAAACCTTGAGTGTGGATCCCCACAATCCAGTGGGGCTTTCCTAATCTTTTCTCTCTTTTAATATAATGCTTTTTTCTTGTGTGCTCATGTGTTAGACACTGTGGAACCACTGTGGTGTCATATAAATAAAGAATACTAATAATAGTAATACTATTATTACTACTACTATGACTTATACTACTACAACTACTACTAAAAATAATAATAATACTTATACTGGGCAGTGCTATAAACATAGAAAAATAATAATGTGATTCACTATAAAGGGTTAAAACCGTATTTACCTACTCCAAAATGTTCAGGTAATCCCCTGGATCCCCGGTAAAGTGGGTGGACTTCGGCATTCTGCCCATATGTTATTGAAGTGGACAGAATAGGGAGTGTAATGCTTGGAATTGTAGGTCCATAGGGCGAGCACCTAGATTTCTCCTGGAGAAAGAACAGAAAGAGAAAGAGAAGAACAAAAGTCATCAAGTATTGTTAAAGCAACATTAGCACACTAAATTTGTAGTTGCATAAACACTTGCATGTAAAGCATTTATTAACAACCTTGTCTTTGGCCTTCATCTACACCTTTGTAATGGGGCCAATTTCTCTCCTGTCATTGCTGACTGATTGGTGCTTAAATGCAATCTGTTGGGGAAACTGCAAAATATAGCATGTCAAAAATCCCTGATTTACAGATTGACAACATGTATTGGTCAGAACTGGCAAATTAGAAAATTTCCAACATATTTTGAATTTCTCCAACCCCCAGAGCCAGGTATCGGCAGAATGTTAAATTGCCATGATACCTGCATGATGTATGGGCCCCATAACTCTGCTCTTCTGGTTCTAGTGCTGTGGAATATTCCTCTCGCCCAACTCCTCCACATTCCTCACCACAACCTCAATATATATCATATATTAACATATCAGACCATTTGTTTACAAAATTGTGTTTTGTGGAGATTTTTCACCAATTCCTTTGGACAAATCCAGTATCTTTTTATGGCACCTAAAAACAAATGAAAGACTCATCGCTACAACCAAATTTGATTCACTGAACCGAAGGTGCCATGGCTTGAGAATTTTTACCATATGAAACATTCAGCTCAGTATTGTGCCAAGACATCATTCATCTAGCTCACTGGTTCCCATCGTGGGGTACATGTACTCCTGGGGGTACACTGCACACCAGTTGGGGGTACTTGAAAATAATATTGGTAATAGCCGAAGAAGAGGAAGAAGTCTCCTGATGGTGGAAGAAGTCTTCAATTGCCATGAAGAGAACCACATTGCATCAGTTCCGTTCCATGTGCAGCATCAGTTCCGTTCCATCTGCAGCATCAGCATCACTACTATTGTATTGCCCGACCAGCAATACAATGGTAGCTACTCGTGTTGCCCTCAGACATCAGCGTTCATCTGCCCCGCGCTGACACGTGTGGAGGAAGCATCGGCATTAATCCTACCGGCATTAGCAGGAACCCCACAAACAGTACACAGCCAGCGGTCAGATACAGAGGAACCGGACTCCTGACTGCACACTACTCCTCCGCTACTCCTTAATAAAAGGACATGCATAACGATACGCATACCGCTCACACCCACTCTACCCGTAAGTACTGTCTATATTTTGAAATTGAGAAGATGGGGTACTCATAAATGAAAAGCCTAATCAAGGAGTACGGAAGAGAGAAAAAGGTTGGGAACTACTGCTCTAGCTGGCTGTGGAGGGAAGCAGTTACAGTATAAAAATAAAAAAAAATACTTCCTCCATGAAGTTGATCCATTTGGCAACTAGCTGTACAGGCAGACAAGTCAGCATGTTACTACTTGCTCTTCTTGCCACAAAGTTCAGTTACTGTGTGAAAACTGATGTGCAGCATTGTACTTCCCCTTCAAATGAGGAACTGTGCCCCGTGGATGCGGATTTGGTTGTTATTTGTTAATAACAGTTAATGCTAAATCTTTGAAGTGTATAGAAAAGTGAGACAACTACAAATGAATAAAACTGCTTTGATGCAAGACATATACATTGTGCAGTATGTCAAAGAACACTGTATCCTGATCTAGAGTAGGTAAAAACTTGCAAAAATGAGTGTAAAGATACAGGTTTGGGACCTTCCTCCCTCCAACAATCCATAGCACTATAGTTTTTCTGCTGATTGCTAGCGGCATTGATAGAGTACCTTGGCGCATGTACTGTCTACCAATAAATGCTGCGTGAACATCAGCTTTGTGTGCAAATCTGAATCAGAGTTTTGATCTTTTGGAATTAGGGTTATTACCTGTGTCACATTTAAAGTAAACTGACCCCACCCCCTTTACTTTACAAACATTTTGATCCTATCAAGAACATCAAAGGGATTTTGGGAGTATAGGCAGGTCTCAGTGATGTCATAATGTCATTCTGTAGTCAACAATGCTCCTCTGGGAACATTTTGGATGGCCAGGATATCTTTATAGAGCCCCTTGTGATCTGCTGGGCCCTAGACATTTGCCTAGGATGACTTGTGGAAAATCTGCCTATGCTGTAGTCAGCATATTCATCATGATGCATGGGAGATTGGCATACCCCCCAACTGTACTGGCCAAAGAAGGGCTTTGTACTGGTTTTCTGGGTCTACAACTCTCCATTGAAAATATAGGAAAGGGGCCCCCTTTACCCGTGGTCACAAATTTGTACCGATTTCTGCCCTTCAGATGTTGGAGGGTTTAGATTGGGAGTTATTTCCCCTAGTGCACAGAGTGATGGCTGTCATCTATACTGTGTAAAGCAATGAATTGTGCTTCTAGGGTACACGTGCCCACTGGTGGTGTGCCCATTCATGTGATTCACTGACTCCCAAAATTGGAAGCTATGCCTATTAGCATTAACTACTGTTGTGGAAGTACATCTTATTGTGTGAGTCTTGGCTGCCAGTGAGTGCGTGCACTTATAGTGCACAAGCTCCAGCATGCTCTGGCAGGCATGGCAGTGCTCAAGATGACAAATTCTGCAAACACCAATTCGCCCAAACACAACATGGCTACTACATAATGATGGCATGTGCTTAATGATGTTTGGAACACAGGCCATTACTCCCAGATTCCAATGCCAGGAAGAGCCCCAGTGTTTTAATTCTGCCCTATTTTGACTTGGTTTCACATATTGGCAGAAGGGCCTCATACATGGATGCCAATCCAGGACCATTTTTGTAATACTGGGATTCAGGATTGAAAAAAATCTCAATCCTGGGTTTCCCAGGACTGAATTACCCCCATTTCCCCATAGCAAAAAACAACACACATTGCCCCCCAGCCAGCCCGCCCCCTCCACCGGCCCTTAAGTTACAGACAGTGTGTGTTTGTGTGTGTGACACTATCACACATTCATATGACTCATCTCACCCTGTGAAACAGAGAGCTTCAGGCTTTGTTTTTCTTTAACTTTTTCATAATGCAAGCCCAGGGCCCAGAGCCAAATTCAGCCTTCACGGGGCCCAGGGAATGAAGATAGCAGGGCCTTCTTCCTCATGTCTGCACCACAACCCAGACTGTGCCTGCTGTGTCTGTGCCTCCTCCCCCTTTGCAGGTCCTATATATAATATTGGCAGAATTTTGTGGTACCCTCTGGCCCCAGGTGCCCGTGTGCACTGCACACCTTGCACCCATTACAGGTACACCAGTGGCTTAGGTTCTGTTGCCATAAGAACTTGAAGGATGCAATAGATGGAAAGAGTCTCACTTGAAGCCCACTTTTTCTGTCAGGCACTGGGAAAGCTCTTTAATGAATGCAAAGGTCAGTGCTATTTAGTTGTCCCAGAGGCTGGCAGTTAACCTTTAGTGCTGCTGTGAGCTTATCAGCATTTCATTAGCTGTGCAGTCTAGCTATAATATGTATGTGGTCCTAGTTGAGAGGCAATGGGCTTCAGTTTTACTATAAGTACTCTATATAAACTATCCTATTTATTCTGGTACAATTACCAGGAACATCACTTGGACCCCAGGTGTGGCTTGAAAGGGGCCGTGAGTTATATGCATGTGATCTCGTGGTATGACCCCCACTATCATCATTTTGGGGCATGCCCATCACTCCCTGAGCAGGTGGGCACCCTGGCTCACCTTCTCGCTCTGTTAGATGCTGTGAGCATATTAAGTGATTGTCAGCTGCTTTGTGGAACAACAGTGATCACATGCTCTCCCAACTGTCCTTTCCCCTTCCTGCAAGACACTGTGGCCCGCAGGTGGGATATAGGGGCAGTGTAATCGGGACTGCCTGCTGTGATCAGGACAGTTGGGGGTACTGTATGACTTGTCACACTGCCACATGATCAAGTTTATATAATGCCTTAATTTATGTTATGTGATGAAAACGCTATAAATGAAAAAAAGCTTATGTTTTAAAATAGTTTGTGCTTTTTTTTCCCAACTACCATCTACATATATACATTTATTAAATAGGTTAAGAAGGAAATGGCAGTAGTCAGGATCTCAACAGATTCTGGTGGGGACTGTAACCCTAACCATCCCCTTGAGCAGCTTAACCCAGGGTTGCCAACCTTCCCGGAATGGCCGGGAGGATCCCGAAAATCGGGTCCCCCTCCCGGCCCCCCGGAAAGGTGGGCAACCCTCCCGGATCCGGCGGTCCCCTTTCCCCCCCTCATTTACCTGGGGGCAGAAGCTTGAAATTGTCGCGATTCGTGGCGTTTCGCTGGAAGGGGCAGGGCTAAATATGCAAATCAGCATGTTTAGCTCCGCCCCTCGTTGGAGACCCGCATATTGTGGGATTTGCATCACTGGGGGCAGGGACTGATGATGTCTCCATCAGGCCCCGCCCCCAGAAGTGCTGCTGACAGTCTCCTCTCCGGGGTTCTCCCGGAGAGGAGACTGTAAAAGTCAGCAACCCTGGCTTAACCCTAATGCTCAAGCTTGAGAGGCACTTTCCTTGCTCTGTCAGTAGACAGCTATCCACATGGCCGCCAAGAGGGGACATGTACTAATTACCTGGACTGATGGAGGGGCCCCACAGCCACCCTGGTCCCCCTTACCTCCCCCTCCCAGGCAACAGCAGCACGAGTTTCATGCTGTCAACACAGCACATACAGTGTCATGTGCTTCAGAAGAGAAGCTGCTGCTGCTGAGCCTCTGCCCCTTCCCCCTGGTCAGGGGCTGTTTTTTCAGAGCAGAGGGACCAATCCGAGTTGGTATGGAGCGCCTACCAAGAGTGGTTTAATCAAACCAGCAGCTGCTTTGGGGAGTAGTCAGCTCCCGAATGCACAAGAAAAAACAATAGAAAAGTAAAGCAGCGCTGTAATTACAATGAAAAATTTATTGTACACAATAATAAAAACATGAATTATATATTAAAAAATGAACCATTGGCATGTGCAGATATATATATGAATATATTGGTGGACCCAATAATTATAATCACCGGTGTGGATATGGTATTTTAACCTGCTCTGATCCTGGAGAAAGGTGGAAAGTCCTTATTTGCCACTTGGTGGTTTCCTGAAGCTGTTATCATAGACTACAACTGATGGCATCGATGGAATTAGCCTATCAGGAGTCCCACTGCTGCGAGTGGTCAGGAGTCCAGCGAATTTTGATGTGGCTTGAGACTTCCAAGGTGGTAAACATCCGATCAGGTGATTAGGCAGGTGGAAACAGTCCTTTGGCAAAAAAGGGTTAAAGTCCTTGGGTGATTAGGGTCCAAATGGAGTGGTCACCAACGCGTTTCGCAGTGCCTACTGACTGCTTTGTCAAGGTCTGTTTTTTTCACTCTATTTTTCTCCAAGGGGCATGAACAAGCCTCCCATGATTAGGCCATGCCCCCAACATTCAATCGGGGCCTGGCGGACCTCTCAGTTGCACTGACTATCCAGTGCTGCCCTGCCACGCTTGTCATTCATTGATCCCCCTGGCTCACCTCCACTGATCTTGATTTATTAGTAAATTTTAGCCTTTAAATGTGTCACTTTATATCATTAATTTAAAGGATTGGGGAGACTATATAATTTCTTCATTTTTTTTTCATTTATAATACTATATGCTAATCCCCATGCATTGAATCTTGTATGCCACGCAGAGAGTTAGTGACATGACATCATTTTCAATCAAAGTGGATTAAAGACATTATTGGAAGCACTACAGTATGGCAAATTGGTAACTGGGAGAGCTGCAGTGTGGCATAATGGGAAATGGGAGCGCTAGTCACTGCCTAATTGCCCAATAGGCTGACTAGGCTGCAGCCTATGGTGTCGGGACTGGGGGGCACCTTGCAGGTCAGAGACCAGGAATAAAATGAAGGCCTAATTTACTCCATGCTTGTTAGCTATCACCTATCACAATGTACTGTGGGAGTTAAGTTATTAAGGTCACTGCCAGAGGGCTGTGCCAATACTTACTTTATGTACATTGGGCTACAGTGCTCGCGGGGCAGCCTAAAGCAAAAGTCTGCTACATGTCACAAGCATTAAATCCTACATGACAGTTGTATGCCCTTTGTTAAATGCATATGGGCAGTATGCATGATGAACTGGGAGTACTACATTGTGGCATAATAGGAATTGGGAGCACTATAGTGTGGCATAATGGAAACTAGGATCACTAGAGTGTGGTATAATGTGAACTGGAAGCACTACAGTGTGGCATAATGGGAATTGGAAGCACTACAGTGTTGTATAATAGGAACTTGGGGAACAACGATGTTTGTTTTGGGGAAACTGGGGGCACTAAAGTGTGTCATAATATGAACTGGGTGCACTACAGTATGACATGTGAACTTGTGGCACTACAGTATATATCGTGTGAACTGTGTGCACTACAGTATGGCATGTGAACTGAGAGCACTACAGTATGGCATGTGAACTGGGTGCACTACAGTATCACATGCTAACTGGGTACACTCCAGTATGGCATGCGAACTGACTGTGCTACAGTATGAAATGAGAACTGGGTCCACTACAGTATGAAATGCAAACTGGGTGCACAACAGTATGACATATTAACTGAGAGCACTACAGTATGGCATGTGAACTGAGTGCACTACAGTATGGCATGTGAACTGAGTGCACTACAGTATGGCATGTAAACTGGGTGCACTACAATATGGCATGTGAACTGGGTGCACTACAGTATAACATTTGAACTGGGTGCACTACAGTATCACATGTAAACTGGGTGCACGACAGTATGGCATGTGAACCGGGTGCACTACAGTATGACATGTAAACTGGGTGCACTACAGTATGACATGTGAACTGAGAGCACTACAGTATGGCATGTGAACTGAGAGCACTACAGCATGACATGTGAACTGCGTGCACTACAGTATGGCATGTGGACTGGGTGCACTACAGTATGATATGAGAACCGAGAGCACTACAGTATGGCATGTGAACTGAGTGCACTACAGTATGGCATGTGAACTGAGAGTAGATACAGTTAAATGTGTGTGGGCCTTCCACATCTTTCGATGGTCGGTGACCATTGAAGGATGTGGGTGTTCTCCCACAGCCTGCAAATTAATGTTTATGTAAAAAATCCATTCACAGCCCCTGCGAACGTACGCGGTGTGTGAGGGGCAGGCGTACCGGCATTCAGCAGGGGGCAGCCTCTGGTGGACTTGCAATCAACCAGAATAATCCCCTTATTGAGCAAGCAAGCAGAAGTATTATATGGTGCTAGATTGCTTTGGTTAAGCAGGCCAGGAACACTTTACTACATTACTATTTTGTCACTTTGACCTAGTAAACATAAGCCAGTAATAAACTTGTTACCGACGGTCTGCTTGAAAAAGGCCGAGAATTCCCTACATAAGTTTGCTGAAAAACAAAACGTATGCTCGTGTTTTTACAGTAGGTGCGTTATTGTTTATTCTTTTTACAATGTCCCAGAAATATATAACTGCACTGATTGTTTCACTGTCTGCAGTACTCTTGGCACTTTTCCAGCAGGTGATGTCATGTTGAGTAAACAAGACACCTCCTACCTGGGTGACCAATAGCAGTCACATGGGAAGTGTTGCATAATGTCTTACAATAGTCATTTGCTGAACAGTGAAAACTATTTGTTTTGAGAATATAATATCTCTCCCTCTGTCTATAACATAAATATAAACATGTTGGGGGTTTACTTATTATACAGACCAAACACCAGAATGGGAACAATTGTGATGTATTTTAAGTAACTCTGACCTTAGAATGAGGTTGGTGCCAGGATATATTATTTATTATCAGTTACTTATATATTCCACAGCGCTTTACAGAGAATATTTGAACACTCACATCAGTCTCTGCCCCAGTACATACATTTATTTTAGGGTTAATTAACCTACCTGTATATTTTTGGAAAGTGGGAGTACCCGAAGGAAACTCACGCAAGCACGGGGAGAGTATACAAACTCTGCACAGTTAGGGCCATGGTGGGAATCAAACCCATGACCTCAGTGCTGTGAGGCAGTAATGCTAACCATTACACCATCTGCGCTGCGCAGTGATGTAGTTTGAGTGTCTCATATACAGATGACCTGAGATTTTAACATAATCTACTAAGAGAATTGTGCGCAAAGCAAAAATTACCCGGTGGTTTCCTTCAGTGGCGTAAGTTCATCCCAGTTGCCCAGAAGCAAGATGAATCTCGTACATGCTCACACACCATCGTGTATAAGCAAAAGAAAAATTCAGAAAATACTCTATAAATTGTGTTTCATTGCACAACATTATCATTTATTTTACACAAAGGAGGAACAAAAAGGAAATAGAGAGAGCGGACTGTGTTGATCTAACGATTTATTATATATAAAAAGAATATAAATGCAAGTTAGTCCAATCCCTCACCTAACATCCAGAGGGCACCAGGAGACAGACGTCTGCTCCCGACGGTGGCTCCTGCCGCCACTGAGCCCCGCCGGTTGTAGCGGTACACAGAGGCAATCCATCATCCTCACATCTGATCCCGACAGTCTGCTCCCGACGGTGGCCCTCATTCCAACTGAGCCCCGCCGGTTGTTAGCGGACAACAGAGGCAATCCCCCCGTCTATTACACCTCCTGCCTGAGACCTCACAGAGCCAAGCGGGACTGGTAACTATATCCTATGGAACTTGTTACATTGTATCTAAAGGCCATTTGAGCTGTGGTGCACAAGTCTAATTTAAAGACAAATATAGAGAGCTACCGTTACTCAACTATGGGACATTGCAAACTCATATATATTTCCCATTATTAATGCTGGATATTGTATTTTATTACTGCTTTTAATATTTTTTCATGTATGGTTCTTTGCATTATTAATTGCATTTATATTCTTTTGATATATAATAAATCGTTAGATCAACACAGTCCGCTCTCTCTATTTCCTTTTTGTATTTTTCATTGTATTCATTTTCATTTGGGAGCAGCACAATTATTAATTATATATGGCTTTGGTCATATATATCTAAATATATAAGAACTAATATCTACTGCGCCTGATATACTTTTTGCAAAACTATTTTTTTTTCATTTATTTTACACAAACACATTGATTAGCATTTGTAACCAGGATTAGAACCTGAGACCGGTCTCACTGGAGGCAGACCCATTACTGAAAAAGCTATGTATGCAGATTCTAACTATGTAGAATTTTTTAGCTCTAAACCATTACTATTAGGCAGAGCTATGTAGTGTACTAACTTCATATATCTAGAATGTACATGTTTCCTATGCAAGAAGAAATCTATCAGTAAGGTGTATTCTTCTAGTGGAACAGGTCATGGGTTCTAATAGGTGTGACACTTGCAAAAATATGTTTATAATAAAAAGAGCATGATGTTTATTATCCTGCTAGGAGGAGGAGTCAGCCGCAGAAATCAACATAATTCAATTAGCTGATTCAAACTTGGCAGGGAGGAGAGGTGCCCCTTTGGGAGCAGGATCCTGGCAGCATATGACTCCATTGCCTCCCAGAATTCTGCCTCTGATTGACATGTTTTTTGGGATGCGCTACAACCCGAGATCAGATCAAGACCCCTTGGGGTCCTAGATGAGATACTGATTTGTGGGTCTATCTAGTCCATATCTTCCATACACTTGTTTTGAACAGGGGGCACATTTTATTCATACTCACCTCTTCAGGCAAGCTTATCATGTTCCGGAACCCCCACATAACCTCCAGCAGCATTTATATCTAATTGCATCCCATCAGGACTGTCTAGTAATCTGATGGGACTGCCATGCTATGGAATTCTATCCTTATGTATCCCTCCTATTATCCCTATAGATTGTAAGCTTGCGAGCAGGGCCCTCCTACCTCTATGTCAGTTTGTTTCTACCCAATTTGTTTAATCACTGTTGTTTCCAATTGTATAGCGCAACGGAATATGCTGCGCTATATAAGAAACTGTAAACAAATAATATAAATAACTATACCACAAGGGCTACACTTTGAATGTGTTATTATTTTAAACAGGCAGATTTTGTATTTAAAAAGATAGATGTGCAATAGGTCAACACATACGAAATGTCAACATGCAATAAAGCGACATGGTGAAAAAGTCGACACAGGCAAAAGGTCAACATGGAAAAGGTAGACGTGAGTTTTTACGTTTTTTGTCAATGTCGACACATGGCAACATGGACCCCCAATTACTGTAACACGTACCCTCGCATAGCTCGCTTCTCTCATCATGCTTATGGACTGGGACCTTTTGTTAATGTCGTCCGTTTGTCTGTGTTGACCTATTGCAAGTCGACCTTTTAGTGTTGACCTATTGACTGTCTACCTAGACACTGTAGACCTTTAAACCACTTTCCCTTTTGGATTATGTTTTGCATATTAGTAGACTAAACAGGTTTTATGGTCTCACTCCTATCAGTAAGTATGCCATATACCTATTACCAGTTCCAGTAAAGATCAATTCCTTTATAGCACGTCCCAAAGTGAGGTCATGCTGAAGAAAATAAGTACTATAGATTGCTTTCGGCCTCTTATAATAATCATTGGACTCCATATGTTTATAAACATCTTCGTGTTCTGCCTATCACTACCACCACATCTCCTCACACCTCATCATGGGCCTTATTCTGGTTGGTGCGGCCGGGCCGTACGCGTACGTTCCGGGGTTTTTCATGATCTGCGCATGCGTACATTCGCCAATGCGCAGGCGCGAACACTCCACAACGGTTACGGACGGGTCTCTCCGTGCGAAAAAACCTGTACGCGAGAGTACTGGCATTGGGGGCGGCATAGGGGCGTGTTGAGGGGAGCGGCCGAAATAATGAGGGAAAATGGGCGTAAATATGGGTGTACACGGGGGTGTGCACCAAAAATGAACGGTGCTACTACCGCACGATCGCCTAAAGCACCGTTCATTTCGGACACAAAACAGGCGGCCGCCAACCGCCACCTCAGACCACCCCTACAGATACCGCATGCCAGCGTGCGCCTGGGTTTGCTAATTTACGCTGATTACTACTCAAACACATACACCTGAATGTAATAAGCAATGCTGCAGTCTATTAAGTCCAAACCATGATTTCACTACCTGCAAGCCACACACAGCACTCAAACACATTGGAAGGTTATCTTTCTATACTTCTCTACATTTAAAGGTTTGTTTAATTTAAGGTAAGAATCTTTTTAAGACCTGCTTATATATGCTAAGGTAGGTATTTGTTAAACAGTTATACACATTCACTACGTGCTTTCATAGACTTTACACAGTAGCACACTCAATCTACACAAGTCGACATGTGTCAACGTGTTCACTCTAATACAAACATAGGTTTTGTATTTATGATACAATAACATAAACCACATCTAACACCTACAAAGGATGTTTCAGCAATGTTTTAAGCCCATGCCCACTATTTTGCACATTAATTAATTCAATCAATTAATTAATTTTCATAATTATAGTTGAAAGGCAAGATTTGCAGGTCCATATATGTGAAGGGTATGCCAGCGTACACGGACGTACGCTCACTCTCACGAGCGGTGACATAAGCTGAGTTTTCTATTGAAAACAATAGGGACCCGTCCGTGCAAGCTGGCGTACGCTCAGATAGCCGCAAGAAGTCGGTGGGAAGACGGACGAGAAACGTCCGTAAACGGTGGCGTACGCTCTGTTGTACGCCAGTTGTCGGAGTGTAAGGGCTGGTCCGTCCGTGTACGTTGGCGTACGCTCAATTGTACGCCACTCCCCTTCGACGTTGTTTCTGGCCGTACGTATGCGCCTGAGTTGTGGGTGGACTTAACCCCAACGGCCGTGTACGGAGAGCGTACGCTAATAGTGAACGTACGCACGTTTGGCCGCTCCGATCAGAATAACCTCCCATGTGCCTTATATTTGGAATCATACCTCCTCTTCTATGAACAAGCAGTTACATTGGTTACTGCATAGGTGCTGGACCACATGGAGCAAGGGGATAGTCCTCTCCTTTCTGTGTCAGGAGAATCGGATTCATTCAGGCTTGTGGTGGTATAAGTAGTTGGGGGATGACTATTCTGGCCATCTGCATTAATTTATGGCTACTTCCAACCTTTCTTTCAGTGCCTACTTCCAGCAGGACCGAGATTTTTTTGCTCCTGCACACACACAAATATCCCCAAAATGTAAGCAAGTGTTCCAATATCTGTACACGGAGCCACAGTACCAATTTAGATGCATGGGGCGGGAATTAATGAAGTCAAGTTTGGCGGCAGTGCAGTTGCCAGCTGAACTCTGAACTTTTTTTAAAGGGGCAATCATTTACAAAAAAAAAGAAGAAAAAGAGACCAGCGCTAAATAATCCGGACGTTTTTAAACACTACAAATAGTGTATTTCCACTATTGCTGCTGTTTAGTGGGACTGCTCAGCTAGTCCCAATTGAAACAAACAAGAAAAAGAAAAAAACTGCGCAAAAGAAAATACTACTATTCGGTAAAATTTATTAGAAATAATAATTAATTGTACACTAGGTATGTGGCCACAACCTATAGAAAATTAAAACATAAAACACATCTATATGAATAAAGATACAGATAAAAATATGTATAGCATCCAATATGGCTAAACTATTCAGTAATCACAAATAGCTCAATGTTAATTACCCTATAGGTTAGTAGTGCAGGTTATTGGATTAATCGGCTCTTTCAAAATATATATAATTGGATCCAGAAAGTCCATACATTCAAACCGATGGTGATGTTTTTTTAGATGTAATTAGTAGATAGTATGTTTCGGATTAGCATATAATGCTGTTAATAGCAAACCATCAGGTTAGTTGCAAAGGTTGTCTGGCCAGACATAAAAATAATAAAAAAATAGGTAAGTACCTTTGGAGACTTGTAGCAAGTTGCAGTCCCTAGTGCCTCTCAGTTGCTGGAACTGAATTTCCTTGGTAGGTGCAACTATATCCGGAGTTTTAACACCAGTAGTTTGAAATTTGAAGGGCAGGTCTCCTCAACCAAGAACCCTCCATTCTCTCATGGTTCACTGAGACCCTGACTTCTTTGCACCCGAGGAGACCTCCCCTTCAAATTTCAAACTGCATGCAGGAAAGACAAGTGACCTCTAGCAACGACCGGCGGGTACGCGCATCATCCGATATATCGTTCATACACGCAGAACTATTTGAGCGATTGGTCGTTTCAATCCATCGGGAACACCCAGAACTTTTACCAAATATTTCCGTGTGTACGCACCATAAGAGCAGGATGTACTATGACTAAAATGCAGTAAAACCCTTGTTTTACTGCATTTTCTAATTTACTAAAACCCGGCCGCATCGTCTTCGGCGGGAAGGATACCCTATAGGAGCCTATGGGCTTCTAGCACTGCCCGCACCCCCTCCCCTGTCCTCCCTCCATGCTGTTCCTCCACCCCCAGCAGCATGTCACAGCCGGGGATGTCCTTCCAGCTGCAGGGGGGAGGAGGAGATGCCGGGGACGCCGCACAGCCCATGAGGTGATGGAGACCCCCCGCACACCACATTAAAGGTATCGCGGGGGGCCTCCGTCACTGCACCGCGATGCCAGTCGCATATGTTAGTATATATGCGCTGGTATTGCGGCGGAGGCGTGGCGAGGGGCAGCGATGTATGTTAATACATCCCGCCCTCAAGACGTTGTCTGTGTGTAAGTCCATGCACATTCAGACTAATGGCTGTACACTGGAGGGAGGGCTTATACTACCATTAGCATAAAGTCACAGTCAAGCCTAGGTCAACAGATGCTAATGATGCCGCAGCAACATGTGGGTTTTTGCAGTGGCGTAACTATAAAATCAGCGCCCCCCCACCCCTGGGAATTTTGGCCTGCAGCCCACCCCCCCCCCCCAGCCCTGCCTTACCCCTCCTCCTGGCCCCGCTGCTGGGTCTGTGGCCGGGACCCGTAGATCTACATGTCTGTGGTCCCGGCGATTCTCCTAATAAAAAATTACCTTCATAAAAATGGCTGCCCCTAACAGCAGACCACAAGGTGTCTGCTGTAAGGGGGCAGTCATTTTACGAAGGTCATTTTTCATTACGGCAGATCAGAAGACACTAGCAGCCCTGTGACCGGCTCAAAAAAGTAGATCTCTGGGTCCTGGAGACGGCCGCTAGCGGGGGGTGGGGGGGTTGGTGGTCAGTAAGCAGGTCCCACTGGCAGTGCTGTGCAGCAATAGCCATGCAGACCCCCGGCACCCTCACCTACTCAGCACCTATAGTTACGCCACTGGGTTTTTGCCTATAAAACAGTATCTGCTGTAAAAATATACAGAACAAATGGCACTTTAATAAATGTGTACTCTAATATATATACCACCCAACATATCTACAAGATGAAACGAGTGCAGTCAGTATTGAAATTTGTTGAACAACTCAGTTTGTGAACTGTGGACAGCACAGATGTCACAGCATGTGAATACAAGTTGGTCAAATGTTGCAACAAGCATTGCTTCATCCATGTTAAACCCTTTATTGAGTCCCACATGTGCTTACAAGCAGTAATATCGCAGATTTCACCACACAGCTTTAAGAGAGCTCAGGATGGAAAATAGACTGCCTTGCTATCCCTCAGGAATCTACTTTTACATACCTTTCAGTACTAGCATGTTATTATAACCATGTGTTGGTGTTGCGCTATCATGGGCCATTTATTCATGTTGCCGCTCAGGCAAAAATTGCCTCTGAAGACAGAGCGTGTTATCAATCTCTATGTCTAAATTTTAGTCATTTTCTATTCCCAGCTGTTCAAACTGAAATAGAAATCTCTGCCATCTTGGTTGCCTAATACCTAACATTTGCTAACAAAACAGACTCGCGTGAATGGCTAATGCCATTTCATAGGCAAAGACCCATCTTAAATAAACATGTGGGAAATTCTAGTAAGATAACAGCTGTCATTTAATCCAACATAATGGCATTTGAAATGATATGCCAGCAAATTAGCAAAATATCTCCCATGAATGACATAGTTTATAAGTATGCATGTGGTTAGGCATTTGCCACAAAAACTGCACACATCGAATTTAGCAATCATTTAGAAGGACATTCCCAAATCACCATTCATTCACAGCAATAAACTATGTTGTACTGTGCGCTTATTGTGAGAAAAATTAGACATGATTAGCTGCATTTGTTTACTAGTCAGTGCCTCATTATCTGTTGTTTTTGTTCTTGTTATGGCTAGAGTACTCCGTTCAGACTGAGCCGCAGGATATATTTGCACTTTATGAATAAAATATAAAAGTAGATCTGCTTTGAATGCCACTCACTAAATGACACACACCGTAAATTGTCTAGTCAACATTTGTTAGTGCAGACTAAATAAATAAATACCACACACACACACACACACACAAACTGTGCATACATACATACATACATACATACACACATAAACTTGCTGCAAAAGCTGGCCACTCCATATATATGTTTAGGCAGTCCCCCCAGAAGTGTAAATACCCCTCTCACATCCTGTCTGCTTCTTATACCCCATTTACACCAGCATAATTTCCCGGGTTGGGCCCGGCAAAAAATGCAGGGATTTCAACCCTGCTATGGATTTAACCCGGGGACCTGGCCGGTGTGAATGGGGTAGGGGATATTTACCCGGGTTGCCGGTCCTCGGTGTGCTGTCTGGCCGGGGATCCACACAGGCGGCGGGCGCAAATGACGGGACAGGTGGGTGGATGAAGATGACGCAGCTCTCTGGCAGCAGTGAGGGCACCGCCGCCCATGTAGATCCCTGGCCTGCAAGAAGGACCAGCAACTGGGATGAGTATTCTACACACCTCCTGCCTGCCTCCACTGCCATCCCGCCTCCTGCCGACCTCCTCCCCGCCTCCTGCCCGCCCCCTTCACACACCAGAAAATGCAGGGACTTTTCTGGTGTGAAAGGGGCCAGCCCAGCATGATTCCTGGGCCATATTCCCGGGTGGGTCCCTAAATTTTCTGGTGTCAAAGGGGTATAAGTGACGCAGGAAGAGTGGAGGGCTCAGGACTAAATGGTGCAATATTGAATCAGTTAGCCCCGCCCTTCCACTACGGATACACGGATCAAGAAATTTTGTTGCAAATGGGGCATGGATTATTGACATCACTGCCCATCCCCACAACTATAATTGGCATCTGTGTCCCCAGTGGCATCATAAAGGTGGTTCAAGGGATGTAGACAGCACCCAGGTATCCCCCCACCAAAGGGGGGGGGGCATCAAAATGTTGGCTCCTGTTTAGTGACAGGAGCCACATGCTGCACTGTAGCATTACGTGCAGCACCCGGCCCCTGTTACCCCATTTTCCTAGTGCGCACTTTCGACGCACTAATTCCTTGCAGCCCCACAAGAGACACCTAGTGAGGCCTCTCTGGGCTTCTTATTAAAGTTACATTTTATAACTATTTTTGCAATTTTTGACAATTTAAAAGAGTGCCCCCAACCAAAAGAGAGTACTTTTTTTCGCCTCTATTTCAGTACTCTCAGGGCTTCTACCAGAGAGGATACATATATTGTTGGCAAATATGCAATGTTTCTTTGCAGTTATTGCAGCTATCAGTTGCCACAGCTCATGGGAATATTTAAATATAATATTTGTAAACACTAAGGGAAAGATGTATCAAATTTCAAAAAGTGATAAAGTGGAGAGTGATAAACAATCAGCTCCTACCTGTCATTTTTCATACCCAGCCTGTAACATAGCAGTTAAGGGCGAATTGGCAGGCTGTTTATCTCTCTTCATTTTATCACATTTTGAAGCTTGAAACATTTGACCCTCAATGACACTCCCTATGCTTTTTCATTGAATGGACTTCATCGGAGGACAAACCCCTTTTCCTTGTTGATAAATTATTTACCAATAATAGTGCATGTGTAAGTTAGCAGACATTGAAAAGGTTCTGTTTTGTTGAACATTAATAAAATGGGAAACAAATAGAAAAATAACTTTTTTTATAGACCCCCCGCTTCTCCAGAAGACTGGGCACCCCTCCCGCATATGCTCTGTGGAGGGGGTGGGGCTCAATGATGCAATTAAATGCTAATCTTGTAATTTTAGCCCTACCCCATTGTCGATTTAGGTCATTTACTCCTACTGGGGGGGTGGGACCTAATGACATGATTAGTGTAGTCCTGCTCCCTCGCTTCCCACCTTGTGAATGTAGGTAAGTATGACGCAAACATCTCTACAATTACTTGTTAACTTTATCAAGTCACACTTTACCTAACCCTATTCCTGGTGCTAGAGATTTGTCTAAATATAAGACTAATTGGTACTCTTTACCTAGCACGGCGCCCATCGCGGCCATCGCATGCACTAAAAAACGGGTGCGACGCGATGCCCGCGATGCCCGCGATTTCCCATAGGGAACAATGTTAAAAGTGTCAATGGACGCGATTTTAGTGTTCAATGCCTCAATGCCCAAGATTTTTCCATAGAAAACAATGTTAAATGGGCCACAGAGCCCAAATAGTCCCCCTGAAGTCTGAAATGGCCCCCACAATTGTTAACGCCACCCCATGATCAACGTGAACCTGAAGCGTGGCGAGCGCAGCGAGCCCGCGAGGGGCGGCGGTACGCGTCCTCCGACCTTTTCATACCCTCACTATCCACGTCGGCGCGGAGTTGAGAATAGAATAGTGTGGCGAGCGCAGTGAGCCACCGAGCCCGAAGCGTGGCGAGGGGACGCGGATACCTTCACAGGTAAACGCGTCCCTTCGCGGGCTTCACATGTGTCCGCGTCCCCTCGCGGGGCTCGCTGCGCTCGCCACGCTTTGGGCTCGGTGGCTCGCTGCGCTCGCCACACTATTCTATTCTCAACTCCACGCCGACGTGGATAGTGGGGGTATGAAAAGGTCGGAGGACGCGTACCGCCGCCCCTCGCGGGCTCGCTGCGCTCGCCACGCTTCGGGTTCACGTTGATCGTGGGGTGGCGTTAACAATTGTGGGGGCCATTTCAGACTTCAGGGGGACTATTAGGGCTCTGTGGCCCATTTAACATTGTTTCCTATGAAAAAATCGCGGGCATTGAGGCATTGAACACAAAAATCGCGTCCATTGACACTTTTATCATTGATCCCTATGGGAAATCGCGGGCATCACGTCGCACCCGTTTTTTTAGTGCATGCGATGGCCGCGATGCCCGCGATTTTTTACCCCCGATGACCGCGATGCCAATCGCGGGCGCCGTGCTAGGTAAAGAGTACCGACTAATTACATATTCTGAACTTTGCATTGTCCGCAATTCCATCAATATGCCTTTGTTAGGTGCACACTACTCATTATGACACAGTTGGCAGTTGACAGATTGGTTCATAGAAGCTATATTATGTGCAACCAGTTGTTCTAGAATTAGTAAACCGTTTTGAAATTCAACACTAAGGGAAGATTTCTGTGTAAAATGAGTGAGAAATGCAGTAATCACGCTATGAGTCGCCTACAGAGTTGCTTGAGTTGAAGTAACATGACTCATGCTCCAGGCATTTCCAACACAGTCACTTTTTGTGCCAGGCTGATAATTCTGTTTGAAGACTATCTGCAAATCATTAGTCCATTGTCACCTGACTTGTGTGCACAGTGCTACCTATAACTTGTACAAAGCAAGCTTTATTAATATTTTCTGATTTTTTTTTAAACATATTTTATACTTTATAATTTACTGATAGAAAGAGAACAACCGAAGCAGGGAACAAGAGGATGGTTTACACAGAGCTGGAAACTCTCTTCAGTAAATCCTAATCCATAAAATAGAAAGATAAATATTTGTCTTTATTAACTGGTCTATTTCCATATGATGGTAACTGTCCAAAGACAGAATGACCATCTCTTTATTACTTGGTCACAGATGTAAGACCACAAAAGAGGTGTTTCAATGTTATTATATATAATCCTAGTATTGATAGCAATGTTAATTATATATGATCTTGGTGTAAATCTGGAATATCAAACTCTGTAAAATATATAATAAATATATGAATACATCCTGTAGTATACTACTGAATGTGTAAGCTCTGAAAATGTCCATGCAATGCTGAATAAGATGTGCAAACATTTCACAATATTTTATTCCGAGGATGCCCATAATGAGAAGTTATGAATCACATTCATTGCAATGTCCCATTGTCAAAAAACAAACAGGTGGTATGTGGATGGAAGAAAGACAGTACATAGACAGACACTCAGCAGGTTGGCACTAGATGTTCGACAGACAATAGGTCAACAGGGTCAAAATACAAACAGGTAGACACATGGGCTCCAGGATTTATTTTTCATGATTACTATTGTGGTTAGGAGATAAGCAGATATATCAAGCTTCAAAAAGTGAAAAAGTGGAGGGTGATAAACAACCAGCCAATCAGCTCCTACCTGTCATTTTGCAAACCCATCCTGGAACATGACTGTTAGGATCTGACTGGCTGGCTGTTTGTCCCTCTTCATTTTATCTGGCCCAAGATTATAGTTAAGGTAAAGCACTTGGGTGAGGTATATGCTACCAGGGGGGACGGATAGGGTTAGGCACTTGGTGAAGGGTTAGGGTTAGACTGCGGAAGAGGACAATTAGGGTTATACACTAGGGCAGGGCCATTTCTAAAGGTGGCCAAACCTTGCAGTCGCATGGGGTACCGCGCCTGCCACCTTGTATCTCCATGGCTTGTCCGTCGCTGACATCGCTGCTGGGACGCCAGCTCCCCCGTGAGCACAGCCAGGCCAATGCATATGCTGGGTACGCATGTGCGAAGAGTGCCAGGCCAATGAGGGCACTGTTAGAGTTGAGTGAATCATTACTGTCACACTCTGCCTACAGCCGGCCGCAGCCGCGCTGGAGCTAGCGTCGCTGCGGCTCTTCCTTCTCTCTCAGCCCACTGGCAGTAGCGGTGGAGGATCCTCGGTCACCTGGAACAGCCTCAGTCACTTCACTTTACAACAAGTGGGCCCCGCTGTGGGGAGGGGTTTGTGCTGCTGGATAACGCTAGCAGGCAGCAGGTTGAAGCACCGCCCCCAACCACAATTCTGCTTTAATAAGGGCCCAGAGCAGAGATGCTTCATCTTGTCACCTGGTGCGCCACCCACTCAGCTACCACATTGGCTGGGCCAGACGGTGCTGCTGCAATCGAGCTATCTGAGGGTCAAGTTCTGGGGGCTGGGGCTGCACTGCTCCTCTCTGCCCCCACACTGTTTGAGCCTAGCGTATAGCCCTCCTTGTCTGTGCTGCCTTGATCTGTCTGCATACAGCCCACTCGGGGCTCCCATAACAGCTATCGAACAGCACACTTCCCTGCAGCTGTTCTTCACACTGGCACCTAAAGCTCTGTCAGCTATCACTATTAACAACACCATCAACTCCCCCATTCCCCAACTCCGCTGCCTGGGTGTCACTCTCGACTCCTCCCTCTCCTTTGCACCCCACATCCAAGCCCTGGCCCATTCTTGCCGGTTCCAGTTACGCAACATTGCTCGCATCAGGCCCTTTCTCTCACAGAGTGCAAATAAGCTGATCATCCACTCACTGGTCATTTCACGGCTTGACTATTGTAATGCTCTCCTCACCGGCCTCGCTCGATCCCAACTGGTTCCTCTCAAATCTGTCCTCAACTCTGCAGCCAGGTTTATCATTCTTTTGCACCGCTCTAATTCTGCCACTCCCCTTCAACAAAATCTGCACTGGCTCCCATTCCCCTACAAAATCCTCTTCAAACACCTCACACTCACATACAGGGCCATCTCTAATTCCATTGCTCCATATATCTCTAACTTCATCTCCATTCATACAACCTCCCGCCCTCTACGGTCGGCTGACGACTGTCGTCTCTCCTCCACCCTAATCGCTGCTTCCCATGCTAGAGTACAGGACTTTGCCCGTGCAGCACCCCTTCAGTGGAACGCACTCCCTCGCTCCATTAGACTCTCCCTGACCTTGCAAAGCTTCAAACGGGCACTGAAAACTCACCTATTCATCAAAGCGTACCCTTCCACTGCATAAACTAGTCCTGCATAAACTAGCTGGTTCTCCGACCCCTTGCCTGTTTACATCCTGCTATCTAGCCACCACCCACTTGCTTGCACCTCTTGTAATCTGTCTGTCTCCCCTTCCTACTAGATTGTAAGCTCCTCCGAGCAGGGCCCTCTTCCCTCCTGTTGTTGAAGCTTTCTTCTCTTCACATTTCACTCACAGTCCTATACTCAAACACTCAGTGACCATCTTCGTCCGCATACTCATCTCCATCATTGGCCTCAAGCCTCTTATAGTATGTTGATTGAGTCCTCACTACTTATATTTAAGCTGTAATGTGTATTGAACTGTGGCGCTCTTTATTTGTATTCTGTTTTTTGTTATTTATTCAATGTTATGCCAAGTTTTGTCTCCCTGTACTGTTCCTCCCTGCGAAACACTTGTGGCGCCTTATAAATAAAATTATAATAATAATAATGATAATAATCCATCATTTTGGACTGAGCACTCCGAAGTTTCTCTAGCTGAGTGTGTGGGGCCCCAGCTTCTGATTCTACTGGGTGGGGGTTAATCCCAGTTTAGGGAGAAGCACTAAATTATAATATTATTGTGGGGCATATAACACAATGTAGTGGTATAGTGCAGGTTGTAGGGCGATATAGTGTAGCATGTAGTGGTAGAGTATGGGGTTGTAGTGTAGCATGTAAGTGCAGTGATATACAGAATTTCAGCCTGTAGGGAGATGTAGTGTAGCATGTAGTGTATTGGTAGTGCAGTGTGTAGGGGAGTGTTAAGGACCGGTGTAGCGCAGTATGCCGGGCCACCCCAACCATTATGATGTTTATGCAGAAAAGTAAGGCACCCTAGTAATCAGGGTGCCGATGGTGTCTTCTCCATTGCTTTCAGTGCTCTGATTACTATGGTGCCTTACAAAGTTACTGTGCACTTGCTTAATGGAGACAGCCGGGCAGAGCGGTGCACTTGCTGTAAATGGAAATAGCTGGGCAAATTGGTGGGCAACCCAGCTGTATCAGAGCAGGTCTGAGGCTAGTTCAAATGTTGCGCTGGCTCACAAGCCGGCGTGACATTTGAAATAGCCCCAGACCTGCTCTGATACAGCCGGGTTTCCCACCATTCTGCCTTGCTGTCCCTGTTACTATGCACAGTAACTTTCGGTAGCGCTACCAGCCTGTGGATCTTGCATTTAAGGGTTGTGTGTGTGTGTGTGGGGGTGTTCTTAAAGGAGGAGAAGAAGCGTAAACCATCGTGGCAACAAGGATATATCCCCCCATGGCAACAAGCATAATAATCCCCCAGGGCAATGAGCATTGAACTCCCCCTGGCCTCAAGCATGTAACCCATTATGTGGCATAATATGTAATAGGAATTACAGTGCATAGTATAATATGTACTCGGCATTAAGGTGTGATGCATAAGATGTAATAAGTATCATGGAGTGGGGCATAATGTGTAAGGGGCATCATGGTGTGTGGCATAATGTGTAATGGACACCACGGTGCGGAGCATAATGTGTAATGGTCATTACATTTTGGGGCATAATGTGTAATGGGCATCACGGTGTGGGGCATAATTTGTAATGGGCATCACGGTGTGGGGCATAATGTGTAATGGGCATTACTGATAAACAGTGTATATTGATTTAAGTAGCGTGTCATTGTTTGGGCCTTCAGCCAGCCAACTTAAGCATGGGAGGACAACGACCATTCCTGTGGTAACCAATGTCTAGTCATGCAGGTTGCAAAAGTTGGGTTTAAGGTAATTGTTTTCCTACTAAACCACACCCCTTATAACTAGGCCATGTCCCTTGTATTAAGCCACACCCCTTTTTGGCGCACGCGCTTGCAGAGCACAATTTCTTCACTATCATATTATGTATGGGGGGGGGGGGGGTGTGCATTTTTATTTGTTTGCATTGGGAGACAAATAGTCTAGAAACAGCCATGCACTAGGGGTAGGGTTAGGTTTAGAGTTAGGCATAGGGTTAAAATAACAAAAAAAATCCTCATGACAACCTATTCACGTCTATCTAGACATTGTCAATCTTTTAATCTACACCCCAAAAACTCAGGATCATATGACCAAGTGCACAACTCTGTAACACAAAAAGTCCACAATTTACATGGCTACTCAACAATAGTTTTATATTGAAGCAGGATCAATCCCAGCACTGTAACAGGGCTTTCTAATGCCCAGTGCCAACCATGACCCCTCCCAAGCACATGGTATCATGGTACTGGTAAGCACAGTAGCATGATTCGGGGAACTCTTTCACACTGCAGCCTGCATTCTAAGGAGGCTCTGGTGGCACTGCATCAGTGATTCTGTCTGCAGGGTGCCATTCCAGGCATCCTAATAGCTAGGGACTAAGGAGCAGCTACAGTGCCTACAACAAAGCCCTGGGCTCTGTGTGGCAGCACCACTCAAACACTCCTTGCAGCCTTGGCCATACCTTGGTCATACCTTTGTTGACAGGAACTGCTTAAGATATATTCCAAGTCAGGTACTGATGCTGCTCTACCAGTAACTGTGGCATACCCTTGGCCTTGCACCCTTGCTGGCGGCAAGCCCTACAGAGTCTGTCACAGCAACCTATCATAGCCTGTGCTCAGATACATCAACCTGATGCAGATGGGCAGTCATAGGGCAGTATTCAATGAGAAAAATTCTCTGTGTTTTATGGAGAATTTTTGCTTTTTTCGCCTTGGACGGAGCATTTTGCTCTCCAAAAGTGAACCACCCTATTCAATGTGAAATATTCGCTGTCTTTCTAAGCGATTTTCGCCGTCTCTCTCCGTGTAGAAATCCTCCATCTTTTGATGGAGAGCTGGAATGTGAACTTTTAAACTAAAAGGTTTTTTTTTTTTATTTTGGTGTCAAAAAATCAGGTTTTTTTTTCTGTGAAGGGGCATGTTATTTTTATTCATGTGCTTATAGCACATGAATATATATTTAATAAAAAAAAAATATTATTTTTTATTTTTTTATTTACACAGTGCAGCCAGCAGGGGGCCGGAGCGCTCGAGCCGCTCATTAGATATTCATATATTCACTGCACCCGATCGTTAATATGCACGATCGGGTGCAGTGAATACTGGGTCCCCCGCTAGCTATAGGGGGGGGCAGCCTGTGCTGCCTGGGTCCCGGGGAGCCCTCCTCCCCTCCACATTCCTCTGGAGCAGCCAGGGAGACTTTAATCTCTCTGGCTGCTTCCGTCCCCCGGCTCCCTGAAAGCTCCCTGCCGCGGACGCTCGTCCGCTGCAGGGGTTAAGACTCGCCGCGAGTGGCGGTGAGTCTTAAATTATTATTATTATTATAATTTTATTTATAAGGAGCCACAAGTGTTTTGCAGCGCCGTACAAAGGAACAATACAGGGAGACAAAACTTGGCATAACATTGAATAAATAACAAAAATACAGTACAAATAAAGAGCACCACAGTTCAATACACATTACAGCTTAAATGTAAGTAGTGAGGACCCAATCAACATACAACTAGAGGCTTGAGGCCAATGATGGAGATGAGTATGAAGATGGTCACTGAGTGTTGGAGTATAGGAGAGCTGTGAGTGAAATGTGAAGAGAAGTGGGCTTTGACAACAGGAGGGAAGAGGGCCCTACTCGGAGGAGCTTACAATCTAGTAGGAAGGGGAGACAGACAGATTACAAGAGGTGCAAGCGAGGGGGTGGTGGTTAGATAGTAGGATGTAAACAGGCAAGGGGTCGGAGAACCAGCTGGTTTATGCAGTGGAAGGGTACGCTTTGATGAATAGGTGAGTGCTTAAATACATTGAATAGTGGGAGCAGGAGGCTCCGGAACAGGGAGAGTGCATGGCGAGAGAAAAAAATCTCTCGCCATGCACAGAGAATTTTTTTCATTGAATACTGCCCATAATGTGGATTTACTTAAGCTGCCACCATTAAAAGCATATGAATAGTGTTTTTGCGTTCACCAAATTCACAGTTATTACATATATGTAGCATGGTCCTCTCACAGGCATGTGAATCCTTAGATCACAGAGATAATGGTGAAACAGGTTAAGTGTGTATTTGGAAGATAACTCCAGAATTACAGAGAAAACAGGTAAATAAACAAGATATACAGGTACTGTGAGGTTTAGCCTTTAGGGATTCAACTGACTGGAGACTCAGTTCTAGCATCACGCTTCATCCTTTGAAAATGAGCCTCCAGCAGCATCTCTTGCTGGGAGATATAGTTCCACAAGCCTCCTCCAGGCGGAGAAAGGAATTCCTTTCATCACCAGTCAGATATCTTTTTGGGAGGATTCTTGATCTCATCACCCCAAATAGATCTTATGGCAGGAAGGCACTCTTATAGCTTGTTGGTGTCTCTGTCCAGAGCCAGACTTCCCCCACTGTGATAGTAAGGTCACAACTTGTCAAATGGCCTTACACAATGCAGACAGAGCTTTTAAAACTAGTAAAACTGATCATTATTACAATTTTCCTAGGAAAGGCACAATGCATATAGACATGACTCATGACTATGGAGAGTCACGTTAACCCATGACAATGCAACAGAGACAACCTATTATTATTTGAAAATTTAAAAAGGAAATGTTTTATTTTTGGATACATAAGTGATATGTGCAATTCTGGGAGACAGTAGGCAATCACCTAGCACTGAATGTTAGGGGAAATTCCAAAATATTGCATTAGAAAGTATGGACACATAGGTTCAGAAAGCTGCCAACGGTACATAATGAACATGCACATACTGCAAATCACTAGTGTTGGAAGCGGGCTCTCTGCAAAGCTGCAGTGCCAGGTCACCTTCATGAAGGATGCAGCCTGGACTGTATAGGAGTGTTGGGGCAGCATGGCACAGATCTGAGAAGCAGTTGATCCCACACACAGACAGATAGCTTGAAAAAAAGTTCTGTTTTGGGGGACAAAGTAGATACACATGAGAACATCATAGCAGCTAAAATCACTAGCTAACTAAAGTTTAAGTCCACTATTGTTCCGAATAATGTAATCACCTTGATAGCTTATAGAGTAAAGCAGATAATATTGACAACAGCTGTCTCTCCGCGCAGCTTTTTGACTTGGGAAATTCAACGTTTTAGAATAAGTCAAGCAGAAACGGTTGCATGTAATGGGTCAAATTAAGCATCAATAAAGTGTCAATGAACACTGAAATTAATTCCCCATGACCATCGATTGCTGCCTGCTACTGTGTGTTCCGATCATCAGTCCACTACTTTAATTAGAGCATATGATAGCTTTCTAGTTTGGCAGCAAGAATATAAAGCCATAGCTCAGACTGTACACCTACAAAGCCCCTTCTGTTTAAAAGATACAGGAGGAAATTTAATAGGATGAGAGATTAAGAAAGTGAGAGATTAGGTAAGAAATCTCCATATTTTTAAAGCGGCAATAATTTACACTGCAAAACCAGTTTGATTTTGAAGTGTAAATGATTGCCGCTTTAAAAAAAATATGGAGATTTCTTACCTAAACTCTCACTTTCTGCATCTGATATCCTATAAAGTTTCACCCACAATGTCAAATTGGGTCTCAGTCATATTAATAACTTAAACTGTAAAATAATATGTACTATATACATAATATTTTCATTCCCATTGAATTAAAATGCATTATGTTTCTAAATAAAGAAGCATTTCTCATATCTGCTGTCCATTGTGTCTATTAGATAATTTAGTGGGACCTGTCTGCAGCTCGGTTTATGAATACAGAATATGCAGATTCATTGTGAATTATATTCCCCTGCAGCCAGAGGGTCATTTATGGTTAACAGAAAAGAGAAAAACATATTTATATATATAGGTCCTCCTGATTCAGAGCTGCAGGCAATGCTGATGTACCCACAGATGGCCAAATTATTTTCTACTGCACTTATATGAAAATCCCTACAAACTGGCACAGTATGTACGCACAAAGGCACAGTTATGATTGAGACACACATTGCTAGGCATTTCTGTGCGGTGACTGGGAGGTAGATAAGAGAGAGCGAGGGCTGCCTAGGCATGAGTGAATATAAGAGTCTGTGCAGTTTGGGATGGTATGACAAAGATAGAAATCAGAGTGTCACTTACCCATAGAGGTGCAGTGTAGATGGGGTAGCCAATCAGGTTTAGAAGGGGTGGTAGCTTAGGTGGAGGTATATAAGAGGTAGTCAGGTGATCCATCTTCCTCTTGAGTCTGGATTCCCACCCTCCCTCCCTTGTGCTAACCTACCACATGGCCTTTCGGCCGTCACCCGAATTTGGCTCTCATCAATTTAAATATTAATTGGCGGGAGGGCGCTCTCGATCAGCAGTCCAGTTTGAAGTACAGGTGGTCACTGTGAGGTATTGCCACCCTCTGCCAGGAAGGCTGGTGAGTTCTGCCCCCGAGGGGGGACGCAGGACACTTTTAGAACTGTCCTCATTATGCCCTAGGAGGGGCGGCAAGACAGTCACAGCGCAGGCTGGCTTTGAATTCAATGGGGGCGGTTCCTCGCCCTAGTTACAAGTTGGGGCGTTGTAGTCGCCGCCATTGCTAACGTTTATGACTGGCTGGTCTCCAAGCGCTCTCTAGGCCATCCCTTTCAATAGGGTCATACCACAATAAATACCCTTTACCTTTTAAACTTATGCAGTGGTTGTCCGTGTCGTTATTTCAGGTCACGTGTCCGTGTGAGTTATTTCAGGTCATGTGTCCGTGTGATTTACTGCTAGGGGTAATCAAGGTTTAAGTTGAAAGAAAAGGTTCATCTCAATAATGCATTAGACGCCTTAACAGATGCATGGAGATGAGCCATCCTAATGGTGTGTTGTGGGAGTCCTGCGGGTATGTCTCTGATGTGTTTTTGAATACAGTATACAGATGCACAATCATTTCCTTTGAAGGCATTAAGTATACTCTGTACCTGCCAGGGGCTGGAGCAATTTGGGGCTGTGACCGATAGGTGCTCTTAAAGACGTACCAGTAGCAATGCAGGCTCCCCCTCTGCTACCACCGCCAATGTGCTCGTCCCTGCCGCTGCCCAGGGTCCCTGTTCCAGCCGTCGGGCATGGTCCCCTCTGTGGGGTCGATGCATGCACAATAGCTTCTTTGGTACTGCACATGCGCAGGCTTTCACAGCAGCCCCCAGAGGCATACCCTGGGTCCGGGCCATGCGCAGTATAGTCCTTGTACTGCACATGTGCGAAACCCTTTTTATGGGCTGCCGATCAGCAGCCCATGTAGAGGTGTCCTGGAGGGAGGGAACACCTCCCAATGGGACTGCTTTGGGTGACTGGCAGGTCGTAATTGCAATAGGAAGTCACTGCCAGTCACAGTGAAGCCAGTGCTTACGGACAGCATCTGGGTTCACTTAGGCAGGGAACAGTGGCAGGCTTTACCTGGGGGGCTGCAGCCCTGCAGCCCATAGGAAGTCACACTGCGGGGACTGAGGCACACTGTGGGGGAGGTACAAGCTGCAGGGGGGGGGGGGGCGTAATACTGCAAGGGGCGTGCTGCAAAGAGTCTGCAGTGGATGCTGGGGGGATACCGCTGATAAAACAGCAAAATGGATAATCCAGCTCAATGCTGGAACCGAGGATGTCAGATTATTGGTGGAGTACCTGTATATGTAGTCCTGTTTTTGCTGTAGTGTTTACCAAATCCCGTTGAATGCTAAGCCTTTCGGGTGATATAACAATTCACATTCAGGTTTGTAATTCCTTTTACATGTCAAGCAATGGTTCTATGACGAACCCTAATATAACACCATGTTTTTTCATCCCCTTATACTTTTGGCTTAAATCTTACCTCCACTGGGGTCCCAGATGTTGGGACGTATGTTAAATGCACTCATTGTAACAAGTGTGATAAATCATTCTCTACCAGAGAATACAGACTGGAGATGGGAAATCTGAGGATAACTGCACATGTAAATAACATGTTAAGCTTAGTACTGTAGGATCAGAATGGTAGTTTTCAATATACTCTACTGTCATGATGTGATATGAGTAAAGTAAATTATGTGAGTAGAGATAGACATGACAAATACATATGTAGAAAAGACAGGTGATATAGATAATAACATGAAATAGGGTAATAAAGTAGAGATAATAACTTTGCATAGACAAAAGAAATGACACACTAAGTAGGGGGTAGAGATACTGATAGGCAAAGCACAGACAACTGACAGTAATAAATTGCATTTTAAGGTTGTCACAGACTGAAGTAAAGCGAAAATATAGACAAATTGTAAAACAAGTGCCATGTTTGGAGCGTGGAAATGTAATGGCTGATGTTTTTTTTAATTAGTCGCATGCGGCCTCCTGTAACTAAGGCTTTTGAAACACTGTACATACAAAAATGACAATCTTATTACAGGATGAGTGAGACACTTTGGGCAACACATTATAGTTTATATACATATGAGACCACTAATACTGCGTTCTCATTGCCGCCCCTGCAAAATCCCGTGTTTTTGTTCCCGTGTTTTTGGCGGGGCATAGAGCATCTCAGCTCTACAGACCCCATTCATACTGCACCTTAGACCTGGGAAATTCCTGTGTCTGCCCCGTTCACACTGCTTCCCCTGGTATGCCTGCCATTCAAGAGCAGCTTTGATTGAATGTTTAAAAAGTGCATTTGATTGACTGTTTAAAAAGCAGCCTGTTCACACTGCCATACAGCCGTGTATTACCAAGGAAAAACCCTGCAAAAAAACTGTGTGTAATTCCCAGGGCATAACACCCGGAAATTTCACAAAGACCCTTTCACACTGAGAAAGGACACAGGAAATTACTGCTTTCCCTGGCAAAACCCTGGGTTTTTGCGGCAGTGAGAATGGGGTATAATATGACAACACAAGGGTGTATGTATTGTTTCGGTATGCAGTGTCCATACCTCCCAACTTGTGTCCGGATGAAATAGGGACACTCGCGCGGCGAAGCTGCGCGACCGTCCGAAAAGGGGGCGGGGCGTATGCAAATGAGGGCGCGGCTTATGCTAATTAGCCGCGACCTCATTTTCATACGAGAATAGACGCTGTGCGCATGCGCACAGCGTCTATTCTACTAGATTGGGGCGTCTCCCAACTGCCACCCCCCGCAGCGGGACAATGCCTGCCGCGGGTGGGACGTCGGGACAGGACCCGAAAATCGGGACTGTCCCGACGGAATCGTGACAGTTGGGAGGTATGAGTGTCATCCTAGCCATATAACTCCCTCGGCGGCCGATCGCTGTAGTCTATGTTCGGGGGGAATCCTCGCCTTCAGAGGTTTGCTGCTTATGCTAATGCAGCAAGCCCGCTGCATATAGCGGCGACCCTCACCATTTTGACAGCTGCATTTGCCATTTCCACCTCGCTGGAAAAAAAACAGCGAGGTGGAAACGGCGAGTGCAGGGGGGTCAGTTGAATACTGATCCGTGAGCTGTGACAGCGAGCTATCGGCACTGCTCGCCAAAGGGCATTGAATATACCTCATTGAGTTCTCTTTGTTTTTGCGTGTACTGTAAATACAAGTTATTTATTTTTGTTATGAAACCAACCATCTATATTTTCTCAACATTTCTGATTAGTGCAATCTGACCTATACTTATTATAATGTGAATATGCGTAATAGTTCCTTAGGCTGCATGTAAAACATGATTACTCATTCACTAAACAGAATGCTATAAATAATAAGTCCCAAGTTTCCCATTACAGAATTTGGCAAAATTCAGCATTTCCCAATACATCTGTCTGTGGCCAGAAATAGATAAGAAAACATTTTCTCATGCTGGTCCATTTGTTTACTGGCTTTCATCCGAATTTAAAGACTGATATTCCAGATCAGTGACTATTCAACACTTGGATATCTTTTCCACAGCAACCTCTTTGAAAAGGAAAACATACCATCTATTGCTCATCATTTTGGAAATGGAAAAGTTTCACAATTCTGTACATTGCTTATTATCACCCTTGTGAGCCCATTGTTAAAGGGTCACATATTTGTGATCCTACAGCTCCTGTGTCTATCCCCTGATGTCATGAATTCTGCCTTTGGAACAGGCCATTTATTTTAGTTACATGAATTCTTACAATAGGACAGTAGTTGTAACTTGGCAAGATCACCTGATATACATACCTCCCAACTTTTTCAGTTGAAGAATAGGGACACGGCCTGAAAAGGGGGCGTGGTGTATACAAATGAAGACGTGGCTTATGCAAATTAGTCTGCGTCCCATTTTCGGTCACTGTGCCACTTGCTGTCAGATAGGGAGGGACTCCCAACTGCCCCCCCCCCCCCCCCCGCAGCGGGACACTTCCGGCCGCGGGAAGGACGCGGGAACGTCCCCAAAAACCGGGATGTTCCTGCGTTTAGCGGGACAGTTGGGAGGTATGGATATATGTATTTAAGATAGCTCTCTAGGGGTATGGATCATACGGTCGACAACAGGACGGTCGACATGCATCAATGTTGACATGCCCGAAGGCTGCCCCCTAACAGCAGACAGCTATTAAGGATGCTAGAGGAGGCCGCCGCCTCCTCTAACATCCCTAAACATCTGCTGTATTGGGGCAGCCATTTTGTGATGGTCATTTTTCATTAGAACTGCAGGAGGTGACGGAGCCAGGAGGAGATCTGTGCTGCGGGACCTGGAATGCGTCGGCGGCATGCGGAGGGGTAAGGGGGTGTTTAACTTGGGCAGGCGGGTGGGAGGGCTAGGAGAGAGGGGCGGCGCTGCCAATATGTCCTAGTCACAGAGACGCATACTAGTAACCATAGCCCCGCAGACCGGCGCCCACAGTTACTCAGCGCCTCCCCGCAACCAGGGCCGGTGCTAGGGTGTCCGGTGCCCTCCTGCAAACCATACATTTTGCGCCCTTTCACATTGCCATTGCAACAAGCTGCAGCCCGATTGTGGGAGCATATGCAACATGCGATCCTATGGAGGATCTCCGGTGCATGTATATCTCAGTGCTGTGTCCGCAAAATGTTGCAGGCACTAAAGGTGCCCATACACGCTGCGAGAATCGCATACGTTATGTGCTAGATTGCATCGCACCGCACGGCATGCATGCAATGTGTGTGCGATGCGATCTGAAAGCTGTACAAAAAGTATGTGCATCACATACTTTTTTGTACTGTGCGATGCGATGCCTGCAGGAGCGCACATCGCAGTGGCACTGGCACAGCACACTGAGAAGAGGGAAGGAAGGGCGGCACTGCTGCCTGTTCGTCATTTGTTTGACAGCTGACAGACACAGGTAGCAATGAGTAGGGGGCAGATCCGTACATGACATGTCATCCAGGCATTCGCAGACAGCGCTTTATGCCTCAGCGCAAGTGTCTGTGAGGAAGAGGGGGCAGGTCGCAGAAGGAGGACAGTGTGTGCGCGGTGCAGGGAGCAGTTCTTTATACTGCCGCCTGCTGTCAGACAGGCGCTGCGGGCGGCGTGCAGGAGGCAGCGACAGTGAGGGCTGAGGCAGCTTTAGCAGAGCAGGGAGGGAGACAGCGCCTTTTCAGCATGGCGCCTCCCTGCTTTGCAGGAGCTGCTGAGTGGGTAGCACCGGCCCTGCCCGCAACAGCGGGGGCTGCGGGGCTATAGTCACGCCCCTCCTCTATAGAGGTAAGAGCTGCCACTGATTATATATTTGGTCTTTATTGCTAATAATAACAATAGCATTTTCCTATAATATTAACATGATACCATATGGTTTAGGAATTGTAAATTGTAACATTAAAAACGATATACAGTGTATGTCATCATTAACAAAGCTAAGTTACTATCTCTTGAGCATGCTGTAATGACCACAGCCAACATAGCACTATCGTAACTTGATTCAAGTAACCAGTACTGAAAGATAGGACATCACTGGTCAACATATAGGATATCTAGCCTGCTTCCTACTAGTCTCTATATGGCAGTGTGAAAACCAGAGGTGGTTAAAACATATGACGCCCAAAGACTGACATAGACTAACAGAGACTGACAAGTTTTACTTATATAGCGCAGTTTCTCCAACAGGACTCAAGGTACTTAAAGAGGTTAAGTGGATAAGCGTAAACCAATAAGCTTCTAGCTATGATTTATCTAGTACATTCTATACATTTTATGTAGATTTTGATTTGCTATGTGCAACTTCTCTACTTATTCTCTTAATAAAGTTTCATACCTCTGCCCCTTATAAAGGACAGCAACAGGAGTTTCAGGAAGTGCCATACACATTGTAATCTGGGCCTTAATAGCTGGATAGAAAAGATAAAGGATGTATTAAGCCCCGCACGCAGGGGTAGGGCTCCGAAAAGGAGCCTGTCCCTGTGATGTGCTAAGCCAGGCGACGAGGGGTCTGCACATGCATGGTTAGCGCTGACCTCCTGCCGACCACACTGACCGCACTGCCCAAGTGGCAGTGCAGTCTGTAGCCCATACTCTACAATGGACTACCGCTATCTCAGAATGGCGGTAGCCCAAGAACCCACAGCATTGCTGCCTGATGTTGATACATTGGGCAGCTTTGCATCTCCCATAGAAACCTATAGGGGATGCGTCCAGCAGCGGTGCAGGAGGGATCGCAGCAGGGACCAGAGATTTCTGCTAAGGTCCCTCCTGATACATTCCAGTGATACTTAATATTTGTGGCTAACCCTTGAAAACGGGTGTTTTTGGTGATTTAGCCGCAAATAATGAATAATAAATGGGCCTCAAATGCTGGTGCACACTTTGATCTTGTCCTAGGGATTGGGCACATTTGTATAAATTAATGCTGGTGCTGGTTCCTTGTAGTATTATGCTACGCATAATGCTACAATTGTGTATTATAGGAGCTAGCACTCTTTGAAGATTTGCCAGCTGTATATATATATTTAGCAAAGCAGTTACATGCTCTGTTGTTACACAAAGCAGTTGCTCAACAATAGCTCTACAGCAACATTTCCTCTACTGGCTGCTTTTGTGCAGTAATGAACATACTGTGATGTGACCCTACTCAATGTGCCAGCAGAACACAATGTGATGTAGAAATGCAGATTTAAGGAATTTCCTGTTTAAAGTCTGCAGAAGATTTATCCTAATCTTAGTGCAATCGTAAACATTCATAGCTCCTTTCCCCTTATTAAAATAAACCGTCTTTGATTTTTATTGCAGTTTTAAGACTTGCAAAGGTCAGATTTCTGTTTCAGCTTACAGATTTTACAGGTATTACAAATTACAAGAAATGGTTTCATACTGATGTAGTAGAACTTTGGTACTTACGCATATTAGGCGCTTCTCCAAGGGAGCGCAACCTACCAAGTGGCACAAAATGGAGCTGTTTCATTGGCAATCATCTCATTTATAAATATATGGGTAATGGTGAATTTGTCAGGTTTCCAAAACTTTGAACGAATCGGAATTCCACCAAAAGTAGTTGTTCCAAAACATTTAACACAATTTGCGTTTTATTTCAAAAGTTGCAATATATCTGTATGCAAAGCGGCAACTATCTTAAGGTGTGTACTTATGCTACTGGAAGTGGCAACATTTACTGAGGTTCAGATTATCGACATTCAGGACATCAACTCAAGACTGTCAGTCAGTTCTGAATGTCTGTTAGCACATGCCACGTGTTGACATTCACAACAACATACAGGTGTAGCCAGCCATAATTGGCCGAGGGGCTCACACATCATCTGCCGGCACTGGGACCCCCCCCCCCCAGCACCTGCTGGCATGTGTCCGCACCATAAAAGTGGGTGGTCTGTGGGGATAAAGATGCAATTCACACTTAGGGGGAAATTTAATAGGATGAGAGATTCAGAAAGTGATGAATTTGGGAAAAATCTCCAGTTTTTTTTAAAGCGGCAATCAATGACACCACAAAACCAGTTTGATTTTGCAGTTTTAATGATTGCCGCTTTTAAAAAAAACCTGGAGATTTCTAACCAAATCTCTCACTTTCTGAATCTCTTATTCTATTACATATCACCCTACGTCTCATCATTGAAACGCTGCCCCCTCCTTACAATGCTGGTAATCTGGGAACGGGCGAAGGCTCTGTGATGATGTAATTGATATTCATGCTCCTGCACCACCCACCTTGGATGACACCATGCCCCATCTTGCACTGACCTGTGGGCAGTCAGAAACTCAGTAAGAATGGCCTAGATTTGGGCAAAAATGGTCTGACGACCTTATGTCATGCCGACATTCAGACCATATTGATACAGTATTCCTGTGTAGATTTGGTGAATATTGACATTATGAATGTATACCCCTGGTTGCACCAAACATACATTATATACAGTACAGTTATTTACAGGACCATAATTGTAACATACACATTTAATATAAGATGGAAATAAACCATAAAAAAAAAATATTCATTAACAACTCCCATCTCATGTACACACAATACACTCTCTTAAATGCACACAAAAGCAGAACATATCCCCAAGCTATGAATAACTCAGCAGTTAGTATCAGTGAACAAGTCACAATCCGCTCTCTATTACTGGGTCCATCATCATCATCATTATCATCATTCCAAATTAAAATTTCAACAAACTTCCTAACATCTTTTCCAAGTTCAAAGACCACAATTAAAATCCCATATGAGCCAACTAAGCCTATGGTTTCAGTTTTTTGCAGTCTGGCCCTGGCCTATCTATAATGGGTCAATGTGGGGTGCACATGGGCCCCTTAGTCTAGGGGGGCACACAGCACACAACCTGCACCATTTAATCATACTCACCTTTCCGCTGGCCTGGGAAAATGGCTGTAGTTGACATTTTCCAGTGATTTGAACATGCGCAATAGAAATGTCCTCGGGAACGCGGACATCCAGGCACCATGTTCCTGGAGACCTGCGCATGTGCAGTAGACTCTGGCACAAGAGTGTACTGCACTGCTGGGGAAGAGGGGGACCAATCGGATCCTGCACATGGGCCTCCTCCTCTCTTAAAGCTCCCCTGCTCATATGGTATTTTAATTGTGTTTGTTATCCCTACATCTGATGTCTCCAATGGTTGTAAAACTTGGAAACAGATTCACAAAACATTTCTCCCAAGGGAATAAAAAACACACAATAAAACCAGATTAACCCTAATAAGGGTCGGTGCAAAATTCAAACTTTTGTTTTATACTATATGATGATTTTTTTCGTTTTAAACATAGAATTTGATGACAGATAAGAACCACTTGGCCCATCTAGTCTGCCCCTTTTTAAACATGTTAACTCAAACCATATTTGATCCTTATTTTTTTGTAAGTATATCAATATGCCTATCAAAAGCATGTTTAAATTGTACTACTGTATTTGCCTCTACCACCTCTGATGGGAGGCTATTCCACTTATCTACTACCCTTTCTGGGAAGTAATACTTCCTCAAATTTCCCCTGAATCTTCCTCCCTCTAGTTTCAGTGCATGTCCTCGTGTTCTGCTGCTCCTCTTCCTGTGAAGAATGTTTCTCACCTGTACCTTGTTAAAGCACTTGATATATTTGAAAGTTTCTATCATGTCCCCCCTTTCCCTTCTCTGCTCCAAAGTATACATATTAAGATCTTTTAGTCTTTCCTGGTACGTTTTGTGATGTAGGCCATGCACCATTTTAGTTGCCCTTCTTTGTACAGTCTCTAATCTATTTATATCCTTCTGGAGATATGGCCTCCAGAACTGAACACAGTACTCTAGATGAGGTCGTACCAATGACCTATACAGTGGCATTATTACTTCTTTATTTCTACTGCTGATACCTCTCCCTTTGCAACCAAGCATCTGACTTGCCTTCTTCATTGCTTTGTTACATTGCCTACCTGCCTTTAAGTCCCCTGAAATAGTGACACCTAGATCCCTCTCTTCCTCGGTAGTTTCCATTATAGTGCCATTTATACTATATTTAGTCTTTGGATTTTTGAGACCCAAGTGCATGATTTTGCATTTTTTTGGCATTAAACTGTAGTTGCCATGCTCTTGACCATTTCTCTAATCTACCTAGATCATCAATCATTTGTTTTACCCCTCCTAGTGTGTCCACCCTGTTGCATACCTTTGTGTCATCTGCAAAAAGGCACATTTTACCCCAATTCCATTTGCAATATCACCAATAAAGATATTAAAAAGCACCGGTCCAAGTACAGATCCCGGTGGTACTCCACTTGTAACCTTTCCCTCCTTTGACTGTACTCCGTTTACTACAACTCTCTGTTTCCTGTCCTGCAACCACGCTCTTATTCATTCAACTATCTTAGAATCCAATCCCAAGCTTTCAAGTTTATTTAACAGTCTGCGATGTGGGACAAAGTCAAAAGCTCTACTAAAGTCTAGATAAGCTACATCTACAGCCCCACCTTGATCTATTACTTTAGTCACCCAGTCAAAAAAGTCAATAAGATTTGTTTGACATGATTTTCCCTAGTAAACCCATGCTGTTTCGGTTCCTGTAAGTTGCTGGTTTTGAGATATTCTACAACTCTTTAGCCATACTATTTAAAAATGTGACTGCGACTAGGCACAGGTGGGACTATTTTTAAGATGTGACAGATATGGTAGGGGTTATACACATCGGTGTAGTTTATAGTTGATTATACATTGCATGAAATACACATTGTGTTTTGAAGTTTGTTAAAATTTAAATTATCTAAATTATTGTAATATATACAAATATAGACAAAGATATAGACATGCTCATTGTGGCTGCGACTAGGCACGGGTGGGACTACTTTGCCCCGGGGGGGGGACTACTTTGCCCTGATGTGTGCTCATGCCAGCATTTAAGTGCATGATAGCCATTACCGCAGCCTTTAAAACTACATTATACAGAAAAAAACGGCAGCCCTGCATGCAAAGTGACTGATATGACTTGAGGTGGCGTGCAGCCATATTGGAGCCACAATATCCGTAGCTTCATCTGTAACACCTGTATGTTGTTTCTTGGTCTTACCTTTCAACTTTCTAACTTTCATGAAGGCTCTAGGAGAGGAGTCCCCCTGTCGGCTGCTGAGCAGCGGGGAATAAACGCTGTGCGCATGCGCACAGCGTCTATTCCCGCAGCCAGGGGGCATGGCTAGAGGCTCACCAAGCCTCTGGGTCATGCCCCCATAGCATCAAAACGGGGACATGGCTTTGCGGGAGAGCCACAATTATAGGCCACGCCCATTTAATTAGGCCACGCCCCCGATATTTTCGGCGCGCCTGAGGCACGCATACATCTGTCCCTCCTCCGTCCCTTTGTAAGTTGGGAGGTATGCTTTATTCCAACCCATTATTTAAATTTGAAGACTTTTTTGTATTCCCCCTGAATCTCTGGTACAAATCTCTCCATGTGTAGGGCCCAGACACTGCCCCTGATACATTGCATGGTTTGCACAATACATATCAAACTGAACAAAAAGTTGCTTTTGACAAAAGTGCAACTTAATAAATTCTGGCCCTCATAGCTATCAATAGAATCACAACTTCAGTGTTCTTGACTTAAGTACTGTATATAAACTGCTTGTGCTGGTAGAATCCCCTTATCAAAGAACCATTCTGTTACTCCCTCAAGTGCTAATTACAGGTATTTGGAGAAGACAGGAAATTAAATTTCTTAGTAATTTAAGTTCTTTATTGGTGGCCAGCCAAAAGGCATTACTGGAAATCAAATTAAAATGCATGCAGATTAAACTATGGATCAAAATATGTCCACAAATCGATGCCAATTATAAATGATATAATATATAAATGTAGCTTGAAATATTCCATGTTTTTTATGCTTTATAGTACAGGAAAATACAGCTGTCTTGTAATATACAGTAGTTTCGTTTTGAAGAGTCTTGTGAAGATATTGTTTTCTACCTCTGAAAGCACAAGTAGGAGAGGGCACAATGTATTACAGTATATCAGGAAATTATCTAGAAAAGTACTAATAAAATCTTGGAATAAACTACCTCAGATAATAATATCTAATGTTCAAGAGTTTTAAAGTGTTTCATTACCTAATTGAGACTTAAAGGCGCCAACCTGGTGTGAGTTGCTGCATGAGGCCACTTGGAAGTAAAAATGAACAAAGTTAAAGGCCCATACACACTGGACGACTTTGAGCTGAAAGCCGCTCAAAACAGCAAGTTTGAGTGGCTTTCAACTCAAAGTCGCTCCGTGTGTGTATGGTCCGGCGATGAGCGCTGCTGTGTGCTCCCGTATTCTTCACCAGGAGAGCCGCTCATCTGCTGGTGTTACCAGCAGATGAGCAGTTTGAGGACAGCTTTGCATAGCGCTGCACTATACAAAGCCGCCCTCCCCCCGCTGACTGAGCGGCTCCCCCCCCCCCCCCCAGCGTTGAACGCGATCATCGCTGTTCATACATGCTGGCCATAGTCGCCCATTGTGTATGGACCTTTAGTTATTTGTATCTTTGATGCTCACCACATGTCTTCTAAATGGAAATGGCTCTGGCACATTAGCTCTGTTAAAACAAAGGATCTTAGGCCTGGTTCAGACCTGTTGGCTAGGTTGTGTATGTTTGCAGCCTAGAGAACAGGTAAACGCCGTCTGGCCAAACGGCCACCCCCCCCTGATGTGCGAATCCCCTCGGTAACATGCAAGGGGATGCGTACGGTAACACAACCCTCCCATGTGGCCAAATTTTCACACACCATTGAATAATTTCTGCAGCTGCCGGTCTGAAAAGTAAGTCAATACTTACTTTTCAGATGGTCACTGTAGTCTGAATTTGGGACAGGCATGCAGGCATTGACTCGCCTGCATTCCCAGGAGAACAGGCATTGACTCGCCTGCATTCCCAGGAGAACAGGCATTGACTCGCCTGCATTCCCAGGAGAACGCCCATTGTTTTTATACATTTTCTGGATTAAAATTAGAATCCTCTAAAATTTGTAGTGCATTTATGTTTAATCAGATTTGATGTGGTACACTGTTGTATACAATCTATCCATAGATCAGTAGCGCAAATGTGGAACTCTAAGAATGCATGGCTGAAACTCATTTTCTCTCTTCATATATAATATTGCTGTATATTATATTCACTCACCTCTATCCCCACTCTTGAGGTTTGCATTTTACAGTGAATCCGCTTACTTTTTACATGACTTGCTGAAACATGACAATGGCATGCAGTTCTGAAAGAGCTAAAAAAAAAACTATTGGCACAATAGACCCAATTAAACTATGATCAATTATCTATATATAGATATCTCCATATATATCCATATATAGAGCTATGTCTCTCTCTCTCTCTCTCTCTCTCTCTGTATATATATAGATATCTATATACGTAAAGTTGAAATATTATATAACATTTGCTATCTTAATCTAAAAATCCGGCAAACACATTAAACAAGGATTAAAATGGAAAATCCAGCTCACAGATAAGATTTTTAAATGGGTCAATACTTAGGAATCCATAGAATGAAAGATTAGAGTTTACTTTGCACAATAAAACAACATCTTTTACCAGTTTGCTACCAAGCTGAGAAACACATGATATCATACTAATGGAGGAACATAAGATCTAGAAGCATATGGGTACAGTATACAGCAATCTACTCACTGCTAAGACATGCCCTGGCTTTAGACACTAGCGCACACAGGGGGATGTTTAAATACCCAGTAACACCCACCCCAACTAACCAGATTTATTTTACCTTGCTGTGTTCCATGTTTCAGAAGTCGGAGTGGAAGAGAAAGAGCACATATTACATAATTCACTTATTACATAATTCTCATAGAACACATTATTTTGGCTTCTCTCTGTCTTCTCTGACCCAATAATACAATTACCCCTGTATAATGGCTATTCCTGTAGCATGCTCTGAGGGTAGGCTCCAGATGTGTTTGTGTTATATGTTTGTTTGTATTAGGGATGAGGGGGCCTTGTTCTCAAAGAACCAGACTCCCCCAAACATACCTTATAAAAAAAGGGATCCGATTCTTGCTCTGGTTCCCCCCCTGACAGATCTCAAAACTAGGCAAAATGTCACCTTCCCGCTGTCAGATTCATTGCATATCAGGTTTTACATTGAATATAAGTCACTCCCTGTGTTAATTGGCACCATTTACTGCTGTGCTCTGGGCTGGCCTGTGTCTGTCTAGGGCCTGTCTGTGTCCCTAATTAAAAACTCTGGTACTTGTGTACAATCATGGCTCCCATCGCATGCCATCGCATGCCATATTTAGTGGCATGCGATGGCATGCGATGCGATTTTACCGTGTTTTTATGCATTTTTGTTAAAAATCGCATGCGATCGCATCGCATGCGATCGCATCGCATGCGATCGCATGAGATCGCATGCGATCTGATGCGATGCGATGTCATTTTTCACTGAAATTATGGTCATGAGTTGAAATCATGTAAAATGCACCCCAAATGTCATTTTTCACACTGTACCACCCCCACTATCAACACCAACCCGAAGCTTGGCGAGCGCAGCGAGCCCGCGAGGGGCGGCGGTACGCGTCCTATGACCTTTTCATACCCCCACTATCCACGTCGGCATGGAGTTGAGAATAGAAAGTGTGGCGAGCGCAGCGAGCCCCACGAGGGGACGCGGATGCCTTCACAGGTATCCGTGTCCCCTCGCGGGCTTCACAGGTATCCGCGTCCCCTCGCCACGCTTCGGGCTCGGTGGCTCGCTGCTCATGTCCATAATTTCATTGAAAAATGACATTGCATCGCATCAGATCGCATGCGATCTCATGCAATCGCATGCGATGCGATTTTTCCGTATACGATGCCCATCGTGGGAGCCGTGATTCTACACAAGTACCAAAACTCTTAAGACTAAAATCATGCCGGCCTATAAAAGAGGTCGCAGTTTGTGCAATCTGCTGGTTAAAATCGATGTGACAGAGATGACAAAAAAGGCAGTCCCTGCACACTTTTTGACTTGTTCAACTGGGTGCTTTAAGTGTGTTGGCTGTGTTACGTGTAGTTCCATGACTGTGGGTAATACAGCCAGTCACCCACACACGGGACGTAAAATTCCAATTAGACATCCGGTAACTTGCACCACCCGGTTTGTGGTATACATTCTGTATTGCCCATGTGGCTTGTATTACGTAGGCAAGACAGAGGGTGACATTCTATGGGATGCGATTTGCGTTTTTTGGCGTTAATTAGACAAAAAAAATGGCGATATCGCATTTTCCCATCAAATCGCCAATTTAATGGGATGCGCAAAGGGTCTGAAATCGCATATTATGTGCGTTAAGGTATGCGGACCAAAAGTGCGAGATTAATTCGCATTTTTATCGCATCCAGATGTTTTCAAATAGAAAAGTATACAACTCGCTTATTTAATGCAATGCGCATTCGCAAATCGCACTTTTTAGGTGTCTAATTATCGCACTTATTTCAGACCAGGTTCTGTTTGGCGATTTGGGCCTGAACTCATTTTGGTCAAGTGCACACATGGTTAATTTCACCACAGGTGCCCTCATTTTCACTCACAAACACCCCTACATAAACCCCAACATCATTAAGGACACCTGTGAGGGTTTCAAACATGGAGATTTTGCAGACTATTTTGGAGTTGCTTATCTGTGATGTGGCCCATTTGGAGGAGCTGCGCAGGAGGGAGGAAGCTGCGCAACAGTTCCTGGTAGCCCCCCGACTACTGCGTACCCCACGTATGTATCGTGCTCGGCTGTATCTGGACTCCCTCACGGATCAAAAGGTTGTGGGGATGTTTAGGCTGAACCCCATTAACCTGTTGGACTTATATGAGCAGGTGAGAGATGATTTGGACCCTTTTGGGGGAGCCAACTATGCAGTGTCTGGGCAGCACAAATTAATGTGTGCCCTCTACTATTTGGCCACAGGCTCCACTCAGTCTGTGACCTCATGGGCCTTGGGGGTATCACAGGCCACTTTCTCTAAGCATTTTACTCAAGTGTTACTTGCTATAAAGAAGTTGTGGCGGACATACATCAGCAGCCGTTACTTTTCTGGTAAGCACATGTGCCCTGTACTCCAAAATGTACCTGTGTTGTAAGTGTACTCATAAACAAATTATTGACCAATACCATCTGTTTCCACCCACATTTAACCTAATACACAGTGCCCAACGGATGCACATGGTGGTGCTGACCTATCCCTTGCTGGTATCTAGCTTGTAAGTACATTTGATACATGTATGAATGAAGTTTGCAGTCAAACATGGCTCACTGGTGTTGTGGAACTACACGTGCCAGCATGCCCTGACACACTACAACCATTACAGTCCAAACCATGAGTGTCAGAGCCTGCTGGAATATGTAGATCCACAACCTTTGCCAGCCAAGGAGTTACCCCACACTACTTTAGTGCAATCCCATTGTCATATACCATTACAATATGTTAGAATTCACACATTAATTGGTTTTTAGAAAAAGACACAAACACAATGGTATGCGGTTAGATATTTTTACTTCTGTCTTCTTTTTAGAAGCAATCTGCATTTTGGCAGGTGAAAAATAACAACTGTGGGGGCATGTTACAAGATGTTTGGGATTTGACAAAATGAACAAACATATGTATCAGCTACCTTCTCCCAGCATCAGGCACCCCTACACCACTTCTAGACCCTGCACCAAGCCCACCACGGGTCCTAACACTCCGACGGGGTGGGGAAGTGGGGGAGCCACTTATTGGGGTGCTGGATACACTGCTGAGGGTTGATGCTGGGCCACCTCCCACATTGGCTTCCTGCTGCTGTATTTGGGCCTGCATAGCTAGTAAGGCATTGGTCTGCACTGTGCATGATTGGGTTAGTGCTGTGATACTTTGCGCCAGGCTGCCAATATGCCTATTCTGTTCCCTTATAGCAGCAGTTTGTTCTGCAAAACGGGTGTCAATGCTGTTAGCAATGCGCACATGAGTGCCTACACCTACCCGTACACTACGTGCAATTTTGCGTAACTGAAAGAAGGTGTCACGCATGTACCCCTGGATATTACCTATTTGGAGGCATTGGGAGGCCATGAATTCTAACTGTTTGTCCTTGAAATTAACCAAGGAGTTAGCTACTTGGGAAGCAGAAGCTGCTGTATGGGGTGTGTGGGTGGGTGGGGGTGGGTTGGGAGACACCCCACTTGGGGGAAGATCACTCTGTGACGAGGTCTGTATTTCTTCCTCTGCCGCAAAGGTGTCGACCGGATCAAGAATGATGTCCATTTCGTCTAACACCAGTATTGAAGAATCTGTTTGGTTGGACCCTAGTTGTATAGCACCTGTGGATACAGATGAAGAGGTAAGTACTGATGCATATATAGGCCACACTGTCGTCTATACTGTTTTACATAGGGCTAGAGATGCTGGACGCACATACCTAGGGGTGTTATGTACTTACACATGTACCCCGATACATCATGTAACATTGACATGAATAATATGTCACATGCCTAGCTCAGATGACATTCATTTCCGTTGCAATGTAGCAGCAGGAGATGAATGTAGTGTGAGCTATTGTTCATGTGACATGGGTGTGTGTACTGTATGTGTAATGGCGTTTTTTGGCATCATTTACCTGCTTCCACAGATTCTGCAGCAACGGGCCTTCTGGTCTTGGATGCGTGAGCACTTCGGGATGGACAATCTGTGCAAGGAAAGATGGGCAGGCATTATGGACCTTGCTATGGCTAAGCATTTTCTGCAAACATGCATTGAAATGACAATAATGGACAATACCCTTTGGATAAGGACTGCATTATTTCTTCACCACCTTTTTTTTTGTTTTTATTACTAAACTATTGTACACATGACAACTATTGGATAATCTGTGGTATGTAGGCATGGCAGCTAAACCACCAGTACACCTCTGGGTTTTTGGCCACATACACGTTAGGCTGCTAGAAAGAATGTTACAGTGTTAATCAATATGAGCAGTTGTGGAACTACAAGGCCCAGCATTATCAGCAATTTAAAAGTAGGAGCAGGCAATTTCTTGTGCATGAGCTTGCTGGGCTATGTAGTTCCACAGCAGCACTTTACTTAGCATAATAATACAAGTGAACATTACAGTTATAATACATTGGCATGTATGTTTAACATTGCATGGAGTCACACTTACCAGCTCTGGATGGCGTTTGCGGCCTATCGGAATCTGCCACGTGCATGCCAGGCAGGACCTCAGGGGGTACGATGCGCTTCAGCTTCACCTCATATGAATTGTAGCACACAGTGGTGGGGCTTCCTCCTCCAGTCTTGGTATCCTCCTCCAACTCCATGGCCATTTTATTTTTCAACTGCCTTTTGATGTCGTTAAATCTCTTTTTCACATTGCGGACCAGGCGCTTGTGCTGACTGACAGCGTTCACCGCCTGGGTGATGTCCTTCCACATAGCCCTTTTGCGCTGTGCAGTGGTCTTGTGGTGAGATTTGCCAAGCAAACGCTCAAACACTGGCAGGATAGCCCGGACAAGTGCTGCATTTTCCTCATATGAAAAGCGGACCTTTCGGCCACTTTTTGTGCGGCCAGCTTCCACCTCCTCCTCCTCATTTTCAACTCCAGCCATGTACCCCTCCTTCTCCATGCCAGTGTCTTCCTCCTCCTCACCACCATCTTCCTCCACCTCTGACATGTGGCCCTCCTGCAGCTGGTGTGGGGTATGGTCAAGGTCCTGGCTGTAGGATGGGGATGCCAGCGGATCCTCCACCTCCTCCTGCTGGGGCTGGACGCCCAGGGCCTGGTGTGGGGCTGCCCTTGCTGTGGCCATGCTGCCTGCCACACTGCTGGGTCTCCCACTTGGCTGGCTGCTGCCACTGCTCCCTCTGCCACTGCTTCCTCTGCCACTCCTCACTCTGCCACTGCTCCCTCTGCCACTCCTCACTCTGCCACCAACACCTCTTCCTGTACTCACACTGCCACTGCTCCTCTCCATGCTCCTTACTTCCTATCAAAGAGTGAAATGGCGCCAATGCCCCTTTATATAGGGGGTGTGATGCATAATGGAGGGGACACAGGTGGGCCAATAGGTTGTGGGGTTCTTACTCATGCGGAGACAGTTTTGTAAATCGCACTCCGGTTGGTCCAAAACTCGCACATGACCGGCGGAAGAACTCACACTTTTTTGTTACTTAAAATCGCACCACTTCGCCGCAAATCGCACCTCTTTGCACTTTTCAGCCTCCAATGCGCATCACATTAATTATGCGAATTTTGACTGAAAAGTGCGATTTGAAAAAGTGCGAATAGCGGCGATGTGGTGCGCTAAAAAAACATGCGCATTTATCTCAAAGCATAGAATGTCACCCTATGTGTCAATTCAGGGAAAGGATGGCCAACCATCGCATGGCCATAAGAAATACCCTTAGTTCAGGAAACAGTGATCAGCCAGTGGCAAGACACTGTGGGTGAGATTTAATAGAATGAGAGTTTCAGAAAGTGAGAGATTTGGTGAGAAATCTCCAGTTTTTTTAATCAGGTCTTCAGCATTTTTTGTAACTGTGTAGTTTTTTATAGGAATACCAGTATAAAGAGGTATTGATAATAATGGTCATTTCTGAACTACCACGATAGGTTAAATGCATATAAATAAAATAATAAGTCATTTAAAAAAATACATATTCAGATTTCATATATAATATTCACAAAAATAAGTTTTAGATTAAGGGATAGTATGCACTTTAAGGACATTTATTAGGATTAATAATATTTTTCAATATAAACCCAATATAACTTATTCAGGTGCTTAGTGTAGTATTTTTAATTTTTAAATATTTTTTTGTAATCATTTTTGTATATATTATTCACGATTGTTTTTCACTGCTGTATTATATATTTGTATATGTATCATATATTTTGTTCTTCATTCGTTATATTGACGATCTCCTGCTGATCTGGACAGGTCCCAAGCAGGAACTCATCAGTCTCATTGATAAAGTAAATTTGGTAGATTCCACCATAAAATTTACTTATGAAATTAGCGATACTACAGTCCATTATTTGGACGTTCAAATTTCTTTGGTCCAGGGCGCTATTAAAACCTGCCTGTACAAAAAACCGACAGACAGGAACACGATTCTACACCACTCAAGTCAACATCCCATGTCGACCAAAAAAGGTCTCCCCATGTCGCAGTTCCTGAGAGCGCACAGGATCTGTGACAATTTAGTAGACACTGAACGAGAAATTGATCTCATGATCAACAAGTTCCTCGTAAGAGGATACAAAAAATCAGAATTAATAGCAGCCAAGGATAAAGTATTAAAAACACCAAGAAATTCAGCATTGTATCCCAAAAACAAAAACCAAGCCGCCTGTCCAGGAATGGAACGCATTCCTTTTGTACAAAAATATTGCCCAGCCAGCCCTGACATTGTTAAAATGACCCGTGATATGTGGCCATTAGTACAGAAAGACCCCTCCAATAAGGGCTTTAGTCGCAGAACAATCTTACCCAGTTTCCAACGACAACGCAATCTTAAAGATTGGTTGGTCAGAAATGATGTATCTAACCATCAGAAAAAAATCAACAGTAACTTCCTTACTAAAAAACCAGGATGTTACAGGTGCATCAATTGCACGACCTGTCGTTTTCTAGAAACAGGTAGCTACATCTCTCATCCCCATTCAGGGGAAAAAATCCCCATCAAACATGTATTAACCTGTACTAGTACCTACGTTGTGTACACCATAAAATGTCCGTGTGGTCTCCTCTATGTGGGGAAGACCACTAGACAATTTAAGGAAAGAATGGCGACACACAGGTCGACCATAAGGCAATCCTTGGAGGGCAAAAAAGTACTCAGTGAGCAACCCGTCCCCCGACACTTTAGAGAAAATAGCCACAGTTTGGCTACATTAGGATATAAAATTATCGATCAAGTTCCATCAAAAGTCAGGGGGGGAGACCGGGGTAAACAGTTACTCCAACTTGAAACCAGATGGATAAACCGTCTCAACACGGTGCATCCCCTGGGTTTAAATGAATATTGCAGTTTTTCTTGTTTCTTATAAAATGCCCTGTAAAATTATCGTGCATATTTTGGTCATAGTCTGACAGCATTCAGGTTCAATTATGAATTTATTTATAACCTGTTCCATGTATTTTTCATGTATTATGCATATTATTGTCACAGTTTGACAGCGTCCAGGTTCAATGATCAATTCAGTTATAACCTGTTCCATGTATACGTTATGATCTGCACCATACAGCGCATAGATGTTCTGAGCGGACTTTCATTGTAGATATCTTTTACAATTATGTGTTTTCTCACTTTTGTTTACAGGGGTTGCCAGGTTACCTTTCCGACAGTCCGTGCGCTCCGGCTGGAGCGCGTCGCAGAGCAGTGACGTCAGTCATGACCGGATGGAGGACGGCAGCCGGCAATCTCGCAGCACGGTGATGGGGGGTTATTTAGGTGAGTCAATGTATTTCTATTTTGTGAGCCTGAGGACGTGCAATAAAGCACGAAACGTTGCTTAAACTTTAAGACCACTGTGTCTGTGTATTGTTTTACCGTTGCTGAAAGACCTGCGAGTGCTGACACCCTGCTGCATTGCTACACATTGGAGGTTTCTCCCTGTTCAGCACCCGGGCAAGCTGACTGCTACGAGCACAGTTGGAGTGCCAATACCCACAAGTGTATATATATATATATATATATACACATTTAACACATATGCTTTATAGCCTTAATAATCTGCACTATTGCACTTTATAATGTACATGTATGTGTTTAATCTATTATGACCCCATAGCAACTACATTTAGTGGTCACGTGGCGGCGCTGGGCTTCCTGAGTCAAGCCGCAGACGGAGGCGCATTGGGATGATGTCAGGGGAGGACGGAGATACCTCGGCTGGCGTCACCTACGTCACCAGAAGCGTGTGGACAATGGAGGCTAGGCGCAGCCATTAATGGCCACAGGTGAAGGTAACTAATGTGGGATGTGTTTTGTGAGGGGTGGGACTTTCCAGTGGGTATATTTTGTTGTGTGATTCACTTTGTTACTGATCCCTGAGGATGAGCCACAGTTCAAAACATGTAGGATGACCAGTTCGTACTAAAAATGCACGTTTTGCTTTATGGAAATCCGTGAGTGCCGCCTTATTGCTTACTTTTATATATATATATATATATATATATATATATATATATATATATATATATATATATAGACAATGGGTTAACCTCAGTAGTGCGCTAATCCTAATAAAAAACAGCAGCTCCTCCGATAAGGTTCTCCTGTTAGTGAGAACCAGGGGTGTACAATGATACAAAAGGGGAGTTATCGGAGTGCGCTATAATGAGCACCACCTAGCCAGTTCACAATTAGTCCATTTCACTGGTATTCTTATCAGAAATTAAATAGTTCTTTCATCCGTTTTTCAAATAAGAAGGATACTCCTTTTAGGATAAGTGATCCTTTATTCATAAAACCCAATGCGTTTCGTCGCACAGGACTTCGTCAGGAGTATAGCAAAAAGGTTTTTATAAAAATCTTAACAAGATTGATATAAGGAGAGTGTCTTCGCACTGTATAAAATCTCAGGTTTTTAATTCCCGGATAAACGGTTATCCCTTCAGAGGGATTTGTTTAGAAATGGCAGGTCTTTTTTAGATTAAAGTGGCCATGACCTTAAAGGTCTGTGCATAAGCTCCACCCACTTAGGGCCAAATGGGATACAATAATCAAATCCACCTCGAACTTCGCCTCAATGGATGGCGAACCAGGTAAAGTTGATGATAGATTGGGATAAGAGTAGAGCTACTTGCAGAAATGTATAATGTCTTCCCAAAACAACAATCTCATCATGTGCATGTGTAGCCAGCTTCCTGAGCCAGCTGAGATTGGCTCAGGAAGCTGGCTACACATGCACAGGCCCTCACACGTGCAGACTGGCGTCCACCCGACAGTTACACTGAGAGGTGTTTGTCTATGATGTGTTCACTGATGGCTGTCTGCATGTCTTGAAAAAGGCTCAAATTGGAGCCGATACGTTGACCTAAGATGTGGCAGCGTGTTTAATAAAGAAGCATATGAAAAACTCATTTATAGTCTGGAGAGTGGCCTCATACGTCACTGTACCCACGTGTATATATATATATATATACCAAACAAAATCTCTGGAATTGCGCTATAAATAGATTTTCGGTCGCCTGTAACACTAGGTCTTCTACTAGTAAGACCTTCACAATCCAAATAACCCCACAATAGTGTTATATGGGCCCTTAACTACTTTAAACAATAGGGTTTATTCCTGTCTTACCCTTGACCAATTTATACACAATAGAAATTTTCCATTATACATAAAACATTTATTTTTACAAGCATGAAAAACAATAAAACAAACTTTTCGCAGTTATTCTTATCTTTGGTAATGTTATTCTTTGATTATAGATGTTATCTAGTTACCGACGCGTTTCGTCTCATCAGGAGACTTCATCAGGGGTATGCCGATAGTTTTGTTACAATCTAAAAGGAAAGACATTATTATACATTTACAATTCTCAATTTACAATAATAATTTACACAATAAAAGTATATATAAAAAAATAATTAAATAAATGGATGAAATAGAGATCGAATGGACAGATGGAAAAGGGATCAGGGATAATCATTTAAGGAATTTCTTTGAAAATATGTTTATAGGAGTAATTAATCCTAGAATCTGATTTTATTCTTTCTTTTTGAGAGACAAGAATATTTCTATGTTGAAATGGATATTGGTTATTACAGCGAAGGAGATTGCGGAGAAGACAATAAGTTGATATCGTACCTTAGATTAACTTTATGGTGGTATAGATTGAATAAGCCTTCACACCAGAAGATTTTTTGATGGATTGATTAATTAGTTTTGTCTAAACAAATAGTAAAGCAAAATGTCATTATTAAATCTGATTAACTTAACATAAACGTAAATAAATAAATATATATATATACAGGTCGAGTATCCCGTATCCGAATATCCGTTATCCGAATTATTCCGAAATACGGACATTCCAGAAAGTGAAAAAAAAATTTTTTTTTGCTAAAAACTCACTGGGGACATTTGTAACAGCATCACTGGGGACATGATATGTAACTGGCACTATATATGTGCAAGACAATGATTGCTTGGCATTCAAATTCAGTGCTGAGATAGTACACACATTTTGTTTCACGTTTTGAAACCTTGTTTTTTGAATAAATAAAACATATTTGTGTGTATTTTATGTGGTAATAAAATATATTTGTGTGTATATTATGTGTTTATACAGCATAAATGCAAGATGCTTCAAAATACATCATTGAAATATTAAAATATTCCGAAATACGGAATAATCCGTTATCCAAAATTCTCCTGGTCCCGAGCATTTTGGATACGGGATACTCAACCTGTATATATATATAAATTGGCTTGCAATGCCCGGCACTCAAGGTACACAGTGACAGTACCTACCGTTGTGGGTGTCCTTCATTTATTGGATCAGTTGTTATTGAAAGAGTGCCTGTGCATGTTGTTTCTATATATATATATATATATATATATATATATATATATATATAGGGGTAAATAATTGGCGTCACTCCGAGGACTTTCAATGAAGAAAAAATTTTTCATTTCACTGCGTCCTGCAGCTTTATCACCTTTGATAAAGCTGCAGGACGCAGTGAAACGCGTTAGGTGATTGCCCCCCACCTCTGGACACCACTGTGACAATTTCGACAGATTTGGACATTACTTTTGTTGCTCATTCCAACTGGCATCTCTAATTGGCGGACACCGTGCTCATCAAACCCCTGGTTAACAACATCTACACCAGTGTGGACTGCTACCTGGCACGGAAGCCACTTCCCTATTCCATCATTTAAAACACTACCTGGGTGAAATCGCTCCAGACAACCTTGATGATTGAGACTAACCTACCAGTCTCTCACTCCAACTACAAAAGGTCTGGTTAACATCAAGCGGTAACCTCCAGCGGCATCTAACATCTCCGCAAACATCGAGAGGATCCCCAGTACCACCTTAATTCAAGGGACCCACCATTCACTGTCGGTAACGTGCACTTACCCATTATTTCTCCAAGTGTCGACACAGTCCACTCTTTTGTGTCCATTGAGGCGGGACTTTTTTTGTTCAAGTTTATTTATACTTTTTACATTCATTCCAATTTACTTTTATCTCCCCCCCTTCATCTATTATGTCATTATAAATTGATTTTATGTATGTATTGTATTTACATGTGTTTTTAAAGAAACAGTAAAAATTGTTATACCTTTTTAAATTTCTGGTATTATTTCATTGATTTGAGCGCTGCTTGACTCACCTAGTGTGAGTCTTTCTGTTTTTTATGTATTCTCGAGTGAGGAGTGACTACCCCCACAATCAAGCAGCTGCTCTACTCAGAGAACCAGCTCATTGCAAGGCGCCTGACTATTCCTAGTGAATAACATTTCTTTTTCCCCATGTTGGAGACCACTCCTAACAAAGTAATATATATATATATATATGACTGGAACAAACAAACATTGGCACTCAAATGGATTTTTCTTAGAAGTGTATTAGGTCACAAACCGAAAACCAACGTTTCGGGGCTGGCAGGCCCCTTTGTCAAGGTGTGGGTGAGAAAAAAATATTATTAATTGTGTAATTAGCATGAATCCACCACCGCACCGCTCGCTATGGGAGTGACGCTCTCACGGTATAAAGGTATGTTTTGTATCACTGCTCATTGTTGGATGTTTGGTCTCAGATAAAGGAGTGACATCCGAAACGTCGACCAGACGCCCCCTTGTGTGGTGTCTTCTTTTGAGCCTAAATCCGTTTGAGTGCAGTGTCTCCTACCCCCGTCTACTTACCTTCTCGACACAGCACCTCGGTCATTGTCTCCATTGTTCTTTCCTGGAGTGCCGGTTAACCCCCCTCTATATATATATATATATATATATATATATATATATATATATATATATATATATATATATATATATATATATATATATATATAGTAGATTTATTTACTCAATCATCTGCAAAGTGCCAAATTGCCCAACTGATTGCTGATGTATGGGGACCTTAAATGTGCCTTATTATTTCTTCATTTAATGTAACAATGTGCCTGTTCTCTATATTCACCAGTGCTCGTTGCTGTGAAGCAGTTGGATATGACACAACATGCACAAGTGTGCCAGTGGAGCAGACAGGATGAGTTTTCCTCTAGAACACCTTCCATACTCTGTTTCTGTGTCAGCTCAGCTGTCAGCTCTAAGTTCAGTTAGGGAAGGTGAATCAGTTTTTTATCACCCACATCTGGGATATCCCATATCCATTAAACATCCTGTATCCTACATGTCTACCCACGTAGTCTATCTCATCACATGCCCGTGTGGCATGGGCTACGTGGGTAAAACCATCAGAACGTTTCGCGAGCGCATTGCCATCCATCGCTCTGCGATCAAATCGGCTCTTAACAACAAAGAGAACGATCAGCCTGTTGCTAGGCACTTCGTCAGCGCTAAACATTCACTCGCATGCCTCAAGTATGTGATTATCGACCATGTTCCATTTGACATCAGGGGCGGAGATAGGGGCAAAAAATTGCTCCAGCTAGAGACATACTGGATTTTCAAATTAGACACCATGAGACCTAAGGGTCTAAATGAACAGTTGTCCTTCAATATGTTCCTTTAGCATTTCCCACAGTCTTTATACCGCGTGTCTTTATGTATGTGTGTCTGCATTTACGTTGTTTTTTCACTGGTTGCTTTTGTTTATGTTTTTGCTTATGTTTTGTCATTACAGTGCCCCCATTGGCTGGCGGTCTCGGCGTGCTGGTTGCCGAGCAACACAGAAGCTCCGGGGAGACGCCGACGTCATGACGCCGCAACGCAGGGTGAGAGGTCAGGCGGCACCCGGAAGCGGCGTGTAATTAGCATGAATCCACCACCGCACCGCTCGCTATGGGAGTGACGCTCTCACGGTATAAAGGTATGTTTTGTATCACTGCTCATTGTTGGATATTTGGTCTCAGATAAAGGAGTGAAATCCGAAACGTCGACCAGACGCCCCCTTGTGTGGTGTCTTCTTTTGAGCCTAAATCCGTTTGAGTGCAGTGTCTCCTACCCCCGTCTACTTACCTTCTCGACACAGCACCTCGGTCATTGTCTCCATTGTTCTTTCCTGGAGTGCCGGTTAACCCCCCCTCTGCATTTGGGTGGATGGACCTTTGCTGTTTGTTCGCCTATACTGACGCACCCGGAAGCCATCTTGGATGGTACATACCGTGACTAACTTATCCTTCAAGCAAGTGCCACCGTTATTTACCCTAGCTATAGGGACATACAGTATAACGGCTGTGATTTTACACATTGTGGACATTGTGCTTATCGACGTTCCGCTGGTAATTCAGTCTGTTGGGTGCTATTACATCATGGCGCTCCGAGGAGTACCGCCAGAAGGTGACGGCTGTGACTTCACTATGTTTCCATTGGGTGAGAGACTACGGTTTTCCAATGATGAATCGACCTCAGTTCTATTTACTGAACGCCTGGTTGAAACCGAAGAAACCCCCACTACGGAAGATATCTATAATCACCTTGTCAAACTCAAGAAGAGAGAGATCGAATATAAGATGCATGGCATCACCCTCTCGGAATATTATCGAGAAAAAAAGATTCCGAGAGGCTTTAGAATTAAAAACATTCCCACTATCGGCCGCTACAACAGCGACTTTTGCCGCCGCTGGGTGGCTGTGCTTAACAACTGCTCCTTTGATCTGATGACTCTGGTCATTGAAGAGTCAGTAAGGGAGATGGCTGTAGCGCAGCAGCGGATTGATGAATATGAAAAAATCCACATTGCCACCCTGTCGCAAGACAAAGAAGGTGACTGGCTTTCAAAAGTGTCACAGATGATTGCCACTTTTAAAAAAGAATTAGTGGCTTTCAAGCGCAATAAATTCGATAAGGTCAACAGAGACTATTTGGAACACCATGTGTATGTATGGACCACAGGCTCCACTAAGAATTTCAGGAGAGGTGCTCGCATCAGGAACCAAGGTCGACGCAGAGACGGCGACACAGCTTCCAGCGGGGGCTCCACCAGCTCTAACAGTGAATTGGGTCAATCGTCAAAAAACGAACAGCGCCGCCCGGGAGGTGTCCGAACCAGGGCAGGCGCCAAAGGCAAGGACGACCCCAACGCCGTGGTGGGCAGGGGAAGAGGAATCAAGCAAAGGGGGAGATCAAAGAGAACCTAATCTTCAACTTAACCGACAAAGTACTGAGTGAGGCTGAGGTCCGGGTATTGAGTCGGGGACTCTCTTTCGTCCCTACCCAGAAGTGTGATGACTTCCGATGGAAGACTGACCTATATCGCCTCCAGAGGAATCTGAAGTTGAAAGACTTCTTCAGCAAACAGCCGGAGAAGGTAACCATAGCTCCTCCATCTCAGTTTGATCCCTTCAAACCCAAATCGAAATTCGATCCACCCTCTACCAATACGGCGATACAGAGCTTTATTAAAGTCCTGGATGTCCAGGTACAATCCACCGCTGCCCAGATACCAGCACATTCCAATCTTTCTCGGTAAGAATGGAAAGCCCTGAAAAATCTTAAATCCTACTCTGATGTGATGATCCTTCCCGCCGACAAAGGTGGGGGGATAGTCTTATGGGACATTGAGGCATATAAAAAGGAGGTATACTCCCAGCTCCTAGACCCGTCTACCTATGATCGACTGCCAGCGGATCCTACTGTCCGCTATAAAAAAGAGCTGGATGCGATCTTGACAGATGCAGTCAAACAAGACTGGATCCCTTCTTCTACAAAAGAATTCCTCACTACTCCATTCCCTAAGACCCCCATCATCTACTGCCTGCCTAAGGTTCACAAGCATCCGACATGTCCGCCTGGCAGGCCGATTATTGCCGCCCGCGACTCCCTATTTAGCTCTGTGTCGACCTTTCTGGACCACTTCTTGCAGCCGTGTGTACAGAAACTCCCTACTTACTTGCAAGACACTACCGACCTCCTCAACAAACTGAATGAGTTTGGAGCTTCTATCCCGAATATGTGGTTGTGTTCGCTGGATATTAGCAGCTTGTACACAAGCATCCCACATAGTGCAGGGTTGCAGGCCGTAACCAACTTACTTGATTCAGATTCCAACTATACTGGCCCGCCCACCCAACTTTTCACTAAACTCCTGGAACTCACCCTCAAGAGGAACTTTTTCCTGTTTAATGGTGAGATTTTCCAGCAGCGAACGGGGTGTGCGATGGGCTCTCCCGTCGCACCCTCGTTCGCGAACATCTTCATGCATGCCATTGAGCAAGAGTGCTTTCTACAATCCTCATATGCCGACTACATTAAATTTTACGTTCGCTATATAGATGACGTGCTTGTTTTCTGGACTGGCTCACATGATTCATTTGTTCAAATGATGTTGGACATTAACGCTCGGGACTGCCCTATCAAATTTACATATAACCTTAGCCAGACATCAATACAGTACCTGGACGTCTGTATCACCATTCTGGATGGTATGCTCATCACATCCATCTACTCTAAGCCCACCGACCGCAATACCCTCTTGAGTGCCGGGAGTCATCACCCCAGGGCACTCAAGAGAGGTTTGCCTTATTCACAGCTCCTCAGGGTGAAGAGGATCACCAACGATCAAAATCGTCTTGTGAGTGATTTAGATGCCATGACAAAAAAATTTGAAGACAGGGGTTACTCCTCCTCTGCCCTGGCCAAAGCCAGAGTGAAGGTTGATAATATCCCTCGCTGTGATCTTCTAAAGAAATCCAACAAGCAGACTAACCTGATTGATCGCATCGGTTGGGTCCGTGATTACAACCACGCTGATACTGCCATCACTAAACTGTCCAGACAACTGTGGCCTGTCATTCAGAGTGACAAGGACCTTAAAAAATTGAAAAACTCCTCTTTGATGTCTTGCTACAAACGAGGTCGTAACCTCAGAGACTGGGTGGACAACACTGACGTTGCTAAACGACACAGCTCCAATGTACAGATGAAACCTGGTGGGTGCTATCGATGTGTTGGCTGTACCACTTGCAGCGGTTTGACCAACACCAGAGTTTTTTATCACCCACATCTGGGATTTCCCATATCCATTAAACATCCTGTATCCTGCATGTCTACCCACGTAGTCTATCTCATCACATGCCCGTGTGGCATGGGCTACGTGGGTAAAACCATCAGAACGTTTCGCGAGCGCATTGCCATCCATCGCTCTGCGATCAAATCGGCTCTTAACAACAAAGAGAACGATCAGCCTGTTGCTAGGCACTTCGTCAGCGCTAAACATTCACTCGCATGCCTCAAGTATGTGATTATCGACCATGTTCCATTTGACATCAGGGGCGGGGATAGGGGCAAAAAATTGCTCCAGCTAGAGACATACTGGATTTTCAAATTAGACACCATGAGACCTAAGGGTCTAAATGAACAGTTGTCCTTCAATATGTTCCTTTAGCATTTCCCACAGTCTTTATACCGCGTGTCTTTATGTATGTGTGTCTGCATTTACGTTGTTTTTTCACTGGTTGCTTTTGTTTATGTTTTTGCTTATGTTTTGTCATTACAGTGCCCCCATTGGCTGGCGGTCTCGGCGTGCTGGTTGCCGAGCAACACAGAAGCTCCGGGGAGACGCCGACGTCATGACGCCGCAACGCAGGGTGAGAGGTCAGGCGGCACCCGGAAGCGGCGTGTAATTAGCATGAATCCACCACCGCACCGCTCGCTATGGGAGTGACGCTCTCACGGTATAAAGGTATGTTTTGTATCACTGCTCATTGTTGGATATTTGGTCTCAGATAAAGGAGTGACATCCGAAACGTCGACCAGACGCCCCCTTGTGTGGTGTCTTCTTTTGAGCCTAAATCCGTTTGAGTGCAGTGTCTCCTACCCCCGTCTACTTACCTTCTCGACACAGCACCTCGGTCATTGTCTCCATTGTTCTTTCCTGGAGTGCCGGTTAACCCCCCCCCCTCTATATATATATATATATATATATATATATATATATATATATATATATATATATAGTAGATTTATTTACTCAATCATCTGCAAAGTGCCAAATTGCCCAACTGATTGCTGATGTATGGGGACCTTAAATGTGCCTTATTATTTCTTCATTTAATGTAACAATGTGCCTGTTCTCTATATTCACCAGTGCTCGTTGCTGTGAAGCAGTTGGATATGACACAACATGCACAAGTGTGCCAGTGGAGCAGACAGGACGAGTTTTCCTCCAGAACACCTTCCATACTCTGTTTCTGTGTCAGCTCAGCTGTCAGCTCTAAGTTCAGTTAGGGAAGGTGAATCAGCTCTTGCATGAAAGCTGCTGGGGGTGGTGTTGGAGGGATCTGAGTTTGGGAAGGTGTGGGCTTCTCCCCACACAGCATTGGAAGATCACAATCTCTATGCTAATGTATAAGCAGACTATTTCATAGCAGGACCAGGCTTGTCTTCGTCATTAGTTGCATTGCTGAAGGCCTTGTGTATACGTATACTGTACCTAATTACTGTTTCAGACAATAAAAGTGCCCTCTACACTTTGTGAATGTGACTGCAGATAATTTTTCTTAGTATTTTAAAATATAACTAGGTTAGGCATTTATGCATGCATGCTTTCCATGTATCGTTATGACATACGACGTGTACATACTGTATGCATATTATGAATTGATTGCATTTCTGTGAGGTATATTGGGATTGATTGTGATTTGCAAGAAAAGCAAAAAAGAAAGAAACTGGGAAGGACAATGTTGCATGTGGTGGTGCCGATGTAGCATGTCTAGAGAGATAAAGGGGGATTTTCAATCCCCAGCGAGCATCTCCCGTTGGGTAGATGCTCGCAAGGCCCTATTCAATGCTGTCTTCCCCGACAGCATTGAGCAGGGCTTCTCGGCAGAACGAGCCCGACATCACTAGCTGTCGGGCTCATTCTGCCGAGAACGGCCGGGAAGTGACGAGCTGCAGCTCGCCTTTTCCCGGCCGCAACTCGCGGCCACGCCCCCTTTTCGCTCCCCGGCAGGCGGGACATTGAATCCCGCCTGCATGTTCTCGGTCGAGCTGACCGAGAACGGGACTGGGTCACGGCGGTCGAGCAAGCTCGACTGCCGTGACCCTCAGATTGAATATCCCCCTTAGAGTTGGGTGATATTTGTTCAAACTCTTATCTAAACTGCAGTGCAAAATACAGCTGTCTAACATTGTTTTGGGCTACATGCAAAAGCAGCCAGTACTTACCCTGCACAGGACAAATATAAATGTAATTGATCCCCTTGTGTGCCAACATGGTTTGTTCCAGACACAAAGTTACTGTACCTGGTTTTTGTTTTTGCTTTTCTTGCAAACAAGACATTTTGCCATTATTGTGCTGGATACACACTAGACGATTTCCTCTGCCGCCAATATAGTTAACTATATTGCCTGTGCCACGGGAGAACAATATTGACCATACACACTGGCTGATATCATTCACAATATTGGTCAGTGACGTTACACACCCTCTGCTCCATTTTCGACCGACGGCTATGCGCAGTTAACAATATTGACTGTACACACTGGAAGATATATACAAAATATCATCAACAATATCAATATGGTCTATATCATTTTTCTTATATGTCGCACAGTGTAATCCCAGTATTAGAAAATAAAACCTGATGGTGTGCTTTGGCATTATTAGCATCTTGCTCAGTGTGTCTTGAGTGAACAAAGTGCCAGAGCACTACCTACAACTTTGCAAACACACCTGCTACCTGGGCTCTAGGGCTGCATGCCAGCATACAGCAAAGGTCAGATAAACAAGTTTATTTTACCCAAACTCCTGTAGATCTGTAAATTATGTCAGTGATGTAGTAATGACAGTGGCGGATCCACAAGGGGCTGTCGCCCCGGGGGCCCCCACACATCAGGGGCCCACACACTCCAGGTGGGTGGCAGGCAGCGGGGTCCAGGCAGCGCGCCCCTGGGGTCCGGACAGCATGGAGTGGGCAGGGGGTCCCTGCGGTGGCTGGACAGTCAACGGCGGGGTCCCTTCCCATCCGCCGCAGGAACCCCGCCACTGCCCATCCGCCGTAGCATGTGAAGTATTGCAGCAGTGCTGGGGATAGATGCCGTGTTCTCACACTCACCTGCCAGCCCTGCATCTCCCCGCTGCCCTACTCTCTTGTCAAACTGTCTCCGGAGGACCTACCCTGCTCTCCACGCCTGATCACCCCAGGTGCCATGAATAGGCCGTGCCCGTGCAGCAGCTCCGACTCTGATGGGCAGTGAGAATAACTGCTCCGGTTAGTGCCGCGGGGGGGGGGGGGGGGAGGGTGAGAGGAGGGGCCGCCCACAGTTTTTGTTGTCCAGGGCCTCCACAGACCTCAATCTGCCCCTGAGAAATGAGCACACATGTGCTTCTGCTCGACGATCAGTAATTTATCATGTTTACACTTGTGCAGGTGTAGAATGCTGTATATTAAACATCCTGACATTCGTGTACTTGCCTAGTGCAAGTGCTGGAGGACCCCAGATGTAAGGATTGCCAGGGAATGCTGCCATTTTTCATACCCATTATTATAGGGCTCTCGGGCCTTGCTAGGAGCACCAATAAACAAAAAGCAGGAATCAGTTACAAGGCAGACCCAACCAATATTTCTTAAGAAAATCAGAGAAAAATATTGAATTAAGTATTTGCTATTATATTTTTACCTTAAGGGGGCCACACTGCTGCAATGTCTCGCCAGTCAGCTAATACCCCACAGGTACACATGTGACCCATCACAATTTGTTGTGATGGATCGCATGCGACCCTGCTCCCCGCCCGGCCCGCCGCCGGGAGGTCCGAGGTCGGGTGGTCGAACGGCCAGCAGTTCCGACCACCGTCTAAGGGGACATCAAGCTGAACTGATTTGGTGCAATTTGATGGCCCGATTCGTTGGAATCAGCCCAGTGTTTGGGGGCCTTAAGATTCAGTTATTCATTGAGGGACAGAATTTGCTTTTCTGTGTTCACTTAGTTTATGAATGGAAGTAATAAACACTGGTTCTGCCTATTCTGCTGATTATAAATCATTTCTATTGGCCATTGGGAACCAATGCAATAGTGTATACTGCATTTATTAAAAGACACTGCCTTTTACATTTTATGCTGTTTTGGCCCTTTTAATTTGCTGATCTGGAAACAAAGTATAATTTTGAGAAAGCTGTCAGCAGTGGGAGGCTAAACAACATGCTACTTATTGTTGCAAGAATGCTAAATGCTGGTTTAAAGACTGAAAACTGCAGAAATTGGATATAAATAGTATTTTCTAAAGTGCTCACTGTGTTTCCGTCCACAGTGGTAGACAAAAGGAAGTTGTAATTATAGGAAGTGTCTCAACTTCAACAGTTGCCGTTTGCACTATTTTTTGCCTGCAACCACCATGATACAACAGATATATATGGGCTAGAAGCTGTTCACTTTTTAAATTATTTTCAGAGAAGCTGTTATCACCCAGCATTGCCCTGTCATGTTACAGCAGAGATGTTCCAGAACATTTAGACCAATTTCTAAAGAAATAGTGTACATTTTTTTTAAAACTGTTGCATGACACATTGCTTATTATTACATGATAGAATTAAAACATTTAAGGGTATAGTTACTAAAGTCGTGCTATGGACATACAGTACTTGCCTAATCTCCTTGATGTATCAGGTAGTTCCGCAAGTCGCAACTATAGAGGAGCAGACTGATCTTCTGCATCCTTGACACATGCAAGCGGCAATCACAGTGTATCGGGGACAGAGTGGGTCTAAAATTACACGTATTATAGTATTTTAGCCACACTGCTACCTGCTAACCTGTGAATCACAGCGTTTGGCAGAAGAGGGGGTAGGTTTTTAGGTACTTGTTTAGTTTCGCGGCGGCAGTTACGTAATTAGCGTAGCCTCGCTTTCAGCGACCAGCGTAGTCAGTCAGAAGTAGAGTAGTGTGTTCCGTAGTCAGTCAGAAGTAGCATAGTGCGTTCCGTGCGACCAGCTAGTCAGCGTAGTAGTCAGCGTAGTCAGTCAGAAGTAGAGTAGTGTGTTCCGTAGTCAGTCAGAAGTAGCATAGTGTGTTCCGTGCGACCAGCTAGTCAGCGTAGTAGTCAGGGTAGTCAGTCAGAAGTAGCGTAGTGTGTTTTGCGTGACCAGCAAGTCAGCGTAGGTAGTTCTGAAACACCCCCACTATCCACGCCAGCCCGAAGCATGGCGAGTGCAGCGGTACGCATCCTACTGACCTTTTCATACCCCCACTATCCATGTCAGCATGGAGTTGATTTTATAAAGTGTGGCGAGCACAGCGAGCCACGAGCCCGAAGCGCTGCGAGCACAGCGAGCCCAGTGAGGGGACGTGGAATACATGTGAGGTTACCCGCGTCCGCTCGCCACGCTTCGGGCTCAGTGGCTCGCTGTGCTCGCCACACTTTATAAAATCAACTCCATGCCGACGTGGATAGTGAGGGTATGAAAAGGTTCGGGTTGGCGTGGACAGTGGAATAAACAAGGTCGACAGCTGTTACGTCGACAAGTGTCATTGTTGATAGGTTTACTAGTGTTTTTCACATTTTTGGTCTGTGTATTTTTTGGACCAATGTTGTACCCCTATACCCGACTAAAATTTAGACACTCTAGCATGGAACTAGTGACTGTCGAACTAAAGACCTTTCAACCTAGAACCATGTCGACCTAGACCCATGTCAACCTTTTCCCATGTCAACCTAATGGTCGATCTAATGACTGTCGACCATCATGCTGTAGACCAAATGACCGCATCCCAACTTCTCTGCAGTAATGGATGCCTTTGAAGATTTTGAAGATCCTTGTCCCTAGTTTATTACCAAAACAGGGATGCGACAGCTGCATCGGATACTATCGCCCATGTGCATATATGACCCCCGCAAACCACACTGTAAAGCACCCTGGTTTGACAGTGTTATTAGTGATCCCAAGAAAAGAGGTTGTAGACTTGAAAGATGATGGAGGATAGAGGATAAGTCGAAGAGGTTGTAGACTTGAAAGATGATGAAAGATAGATCAATCATATTGGAGAATATCAATCAAAAATCACTAGCAAGAAAGTGATCATGGCAGCAAGCAATAGGCAGTAAATATGCTTTGCAAACCAATATGTCTGCAGCCTGATGAAACCTCTCCCAGTGGAGATGCAATGAGTTTGCAAAATTCTAATTATCTACAACTAACAATAGTGGTAAAAGACATAGTTAAATTAACAACTGAAGATTGCATCCCACTACCTGCAATCTGGAACCTGCCTCGACCAGGCTTCTATTAGGGTGTTTGCACATTATGGGCCCTGCATTTGCAAACCAACAGGCATATTTCCAGAACCACTAAATAGTATTTTCTGGAGTATACACATGTGGTGTCCCATAGGGTTCTGTACTATCTCACATATTTTTTACAATATACATACTATCACTGGGTTAAAAAATCAGACCTCATGGCCTGGACTACCACTGTTATACAGATGATACACAGCTGTACCTGTATTTTGCGCCAGGTACTAAGAGCCCAATAACAACCCTAGGTCAATAAGGCTTATTGACTTGCAAAGCTCTTCGTGACCAAGGGCCAGGGTAATTAAAGCAGCTTGTGATTCCTTACTGTGCTGCTATCTGCAGATGATGGACTATTAACTGTACCTAGAATCTCCCTGAACTCACCAGGGGTCGAGCTTTCAACTTTGTTGCTCCAAATTTATGGAAATTCCTTCCCCAGACAGTTCAACGGCTCCACTCTAGAATCATTAAAAAATAGACTAAAGACTTTCCTGCTCACTCAAGCATTTTACTAATAACCACTGTTACGTTTTTTGGAATTATGTGCTGCAAAGGGAAATGTAAAGCACTTTGAGTTTTACTAGGAGAAAGTGCTATCTAATAATAATAATAATAATGGTACTTGTGTAGTGTCACAGCGGCAGGCTATGCTACGTTTACAGCGTAGGCTAAGCTACATTGTCAGCTTAGCCCAACAGCTGCCTAGCGTAGTCAGCGTAGTGACTCCGCAGCTGCTAGTCACCGTACTGTACCCGGGAGCTGCAGCTCTGTCCCCGGCATCCCTGGCAAGCCTAGTGAGCGCCTCTCACACAGTGCCAGTAACTGCCAGATTCCCTGTGCTGGTGGACGCCGGTGGAGAGGCGATCATGCGTGCACCGGCGGCGAGGCGCTCCATCTGTCTGAGAAGCAGGAGCGACTGTATAGGTCATTGGTACGACCTCATCTAGAGTATTGTGTTCAGTTCTGGAGGCCATATCTCCAGAAGGATATAAATACATTAGAGACTGTACAAAGAAGGGCAACTAAAATGGTGCATGGCCTACATCACAAAACGTACCAGGAAAGACTAAAAGATCTTAATATGTATACTTTAGAGCAGAGAAGGGAAAGGGGGGACATGATAGAAACTTTCAAATATATCAAGGGTTTTAACAAGGTACAGGTGGGAGACATTCTTCACAGGAAGAGGAGCAGCAGAACACGAGGACATGCACTGAAACTAGAGGGAGGAAGATTCAGGGGAAATTTGAGGAAGAATTACTTCACAGAAAGAGTAGTAGATAAGTGGAATAGCCTCCCATCAGAGGTGGTAGAGGCAAATACAGTAGTACAATTTAAACATGCTTGGGATAGGCATATTGAAATCCTTACAAAACAATAAGGATCAAATATGGTTTGAGGTAACATGTTTAAAAAGGGGCAGACTAGATGGGCCAAGTGGTTCTTATCTGCCGTCAAATTCTATGTTTCTATGTCTCAGACGCTTCTGCGTCTCAGTAATTAAAATGGTTAATGGTTCCCACACAATGTAATAAGTGCTGACTGACTACACTAACTGCATAATGCTGACTGACTGCGCTAACTACGTAAGCTCTGGCTGTCCGCAAACACAACGCTGATACTGACAAGGACGCCTGACTGACTACGCTAACTACGTAAGCTCTGGATAGCCGCGAACAGGCGGGAACACTACGCTGATACTGACAGGGACACTGTCTACGCTGGCCACGGGAACACTACGCTGATTCTGACAAGGACGCTATGCTAACTACGTAACTGCCGCCGTGAAACTACACAAGTACCATTATTATTATTATTATTATTCAGACAGTGGTAAGAGGGTTATGGAGGAGGGGGAATATTGGTTAGAGAGAAACAAATGTTATAGGGCAGGCATGCCCCATCTGTGGCGCTCCAGTTGTTGTGAAACTACACATCCCAGCATGCCTTGCCATAGTTTTAGCATTTTCTAATAGCAAAACTGTCGCAAGGCATAATGGGACTTGTAGTTTCACAACAGCTGGAGGGCTGCAGGTTGGACATGCCTGGTATAGAGTTTGAGTATAAGAAATGTATTAGGGTTGCATAAGGGGAGGGAATGAGATGCCAGCTATATTCAATGGCCTTGCCTACTACATGACATGGCCATGCTCCACATATATCTATTCCCAGGAGGAGTGTCACAATGTTGAGTGGAATAATATATCTGAAAACAAGTTCCTCTTTTTAACTGTATTAGTTTCTACATAATTTAAACCTTCATGTATGTCAGCACTGAAATATCATCAAATATGGATGGTATCCCAGGAAGAAGGATGTGAATCAACAATGGAAATTATTGTTCTCCTTTTTTTCTCCTTTCCCTTTAAGGTAAACAAATAAATGAGTAAACTTTGAGCTTTGAGTGTGGCATGGTGCAAGTTCTGATTATAAACAAGAACAATAGTGGCCAGGCAGAACAGTGCCTATCTACAGAGGATTCTCCAAATTCTGATCTGAATAAAGCCACAGATTAGGCACAAACAGGAAGCGGACCAGGCCATTAGTAAATGAGGCGCTTCCTTCCGAGAACCACAGGGTTTTGTCTTCTTTTCCTGCAGTTCCAAGTAACTGTGCAGTTGCGTTTTTAGAGACTTGCAGATACACCAGCTGCTCACTTTTTGATCTATTTTGGTCATACAAAGAGCAAACAGAAGGTCTTTTTAAAAAAAAAATCAATGGCAATATTCCCTGAGGGGAGGCCATAAAAATGTGGCAACTGAGATGGCATAATGTCCCAATAACTCCATTACATTCATCTGCTTCAAAAGAGGCTCACATATGCCATTTACAGCTGTAAAACAGACAGCAAAAAGGCCCTAGACTAGCCTAGTAAAACACTGCACAATGGCATGACTACTTCTACATGAGTTTAAATTACAGATTTGCAGTAGACCAAGTTAGCTGGATTTGGATTTGGCTCTGATTTGTTGTCTGGTTTAGGATTTGGATTTGCCAAACTGCCATGATTGGATTTGGAGTTTATCTTAAAAATTAACTTTTTTGTTCTTATAGTATTATTAACCCCAATAACATTAATTTCCATAAAATTTTGACCACATCACTTCTTGTTTAACATCGGGGAGCCGCCGGCGGAGTATGCGGGGAGGGCCGGGTCCCTGATGCTGCTGCACTAACAGCCTGGCATGGGAATTTGCCACCTGCTTAAGAAGCAAAGCAATCTTTGCAGCCTCCACTGCATTTTCTTTGCCTGGCAGAGCAACCTGGAGGGTGGGAGCAGAGTGGAGGAGTGCCGATCACCTGTCACATTATACTTACATTGTGGTGATTGGTACCTGCATGTGGGGGTGTGTGCTGACGGGGAGTGGAGGTGGGTGAAGGCAATCATTGATTTCCCTGAATCACCGCCCATTTCTCTATTCAAACCAATGCTGCTGCACTGCTGGCTATCAGGAGGATGTTGGGGTAGCTGTAATAAATAATGAATGGAGGTGTCTGCGCTCAACACTCACAGGTGGCTGCATTCTTGAATCTGTTTTGTACACCTTCTGTGCTCCCTATGCCAAGCTCCTCCACTACTATATACCCCCAGTAGGAATGTTAATATGTGACCCCCAAATCCTCACAGGTCCCATGTTACCATGTCTCCCTCTAGGTAGCAATGTGTGCCCCCCCCCCCCCCCCCTCCATCCTCAGTGTGTACATTTCCATATCCAACTAGGGCCCTGTGTGTGCATCACTATGTCCACCACCCCACAGTTCTCAGTATATGTGTCACTGTGTCAACCCAGGTCACAGTAGGAATGTCATCATTTCACCTCAACCCCCACAGGCCCCAATGTTTTTCACCATGTAATTTCCTCAGGTCTCAATGTGTATGACTCCATGTCCCCTCCAGTCCCCTATATATATTTCCTGGTATTGGCACCAGGTGCCCTCCCTTGGTAGCCCCACAGGGTTCCAGTATGCAGAGAAGAGATAAGGCGGCACTCCGGTGACTTTTGAAGAAATACAGAAAGAGACCTGTTTCTTATCAACGTTTCGAGAATTTAAATGTATCTGATGACGAGATTAAAATTCTCGAAACGTTGATAAGAAACAGGTCTGTATTTCCTGACCCTAACCCTAACCCATCCTGATGTGTTTCAAAGTTCTCCAATGTTCTGATGGCAGACAGGATTCCAGCGTCATTAAACTGAACACCAGCATCCTTGTTGCCAGGATTCTGACCTCATTCCATATATAATGGGCATTACGATTTGTGGCATAACATGTAATTGGCATTAAGGTGTGGGGTTTAATGTACAATGGGCATTATGGTGTGACATAATGTGTAATGGGCATTACATGTGTGGCCTAAAGCGTGATGGACATTACGGTGTGTGGCATTTTATTCAGGAATGGGCATTATGGAGTGTGGCATAATGGTTAAGGGGCATTATGGTGTATGTAATATATTCTAATGAGCATTACAGTGCCACACATCCTTGGGTACATGCAAATTATTTATTAAAAAAGAAGAATTGGGGTGTCATATTTTTTCAGTTTGCCTGGGAGACAAATGTCCAAGAAACAGCCCTGTTTGTATTACCAAAATGTGTGTCTGGGGGGGGGGGGGGATGAGCCAGAAACTTTTTTGTCAGGGGGAGCAAAATTTCTAGTTGCAAAAAATAAAAAAAATCTCAATCTATATAAGAAAGAGATAAGGGTGCCTATGGTATGTGTTGGTCCTCAAAAGCAGCTGCTAGGTATAGGGGTAGTCAATCCCTATGGGTTAGAAAAAAGAAAAAATGCAAATATAGCAGCACTTAACTACAATGAAAGTATACCCCACAACACTATGGCCCTTATTCTGATTGACGCGGACTTTACCGCGTACTTACGGATCGCGTCTTTATGGCGTCTGCGCATGCGTGGAGAACGCTACGCGCATGTGCCACGCCTTGACTCGGTACCAGTTCGGCCAAATCCCGTCCAAAACTGTTCACCGCTATCTGTAGGGAAATAGGGGCGTATTATGGGCGTCATGCGGAATGACACATGGGCGTAGTTTCAAAGTGGGCAAAACGGGGCGGAAACATGGGCGGACACGGGGGAGTACACTTATGTTGGGGGGCGTACATTCGGAAACCACTCCGAATGCACGCGATCAAAAAGGGCAGAAATGTGCGGTGTCCACAAGTGTACTATTGCTTTGCGGACACCACTCGTTCATGCGCTAGGCGAACGTACGCCTAATGACTACAACCATTAACACCTGAACCCAATAGAATCTACTCCTTTACTCATTACTCACTAATAGGACGCTTGTCAGTGCTTTAATTGAAACCATTGCTGCTTCAAGGAACCCGTACTAAACACCCACATATGCTGTACTTGTCAGACACTTTCAAACTGCTAACAATGGACATGACAGAATATTAATACTAGCAATACACATGTGTATTCGACATGTTCCAAATAAGCAGTTTTTTATGAGGATAGGTAATTGAATAAGTGGGTCATGTGATGTATTGCAGAAGATACTTCATAGTGGGTTGTTTGGCGTAAATACTCCGCTTACGTGCGGTAGCACCGCTTGGCTCCCGTTCGGATGCGGTATTCCCGAGCATACCTGTAATACTCTGTAATACCGTGCCGAATCGGAGTGTTTCTCCCGCACACGCATGCTTTGTATGTCGTCCGTAAACACGCCCTGTTCTTAAAGAGTGAGTCCGTCCGAATGCGGAGGACACGTGGGCGTTTCGACGGACGATGGCCGCATGCGGCAAAACGCCGTGGCGTGCGGACCGCTCCGTAAGAATGCGGGAATTTCCGCACAGATCAGAATAAGGGCCTATAATATTAAAGATTTTATAGGGATATTAAAAACATATACATATACATAAGTACATTACAAATATTAAAACTGATTGATAGGCTCACTCCCAGGATAGGATGGAAAAATGGATGTTAATTGCTCATTTGAGAAATGAATTGAGGTAAGTGCACATTACCAAAAAGACAAAATATGGATCACTGTTCCTGAGATGATAAGGAATGAAGTAACACAGGTCCTCTCTATTTGATACAGTAACTTGAAATATTTATGATATTTATATGTTAATTATTTTGCTGGAACCATTGCTGAAAATCAATGCCCCATTAGACTTTGTGCCCCATGGTCAGCCTCCAGTTTTAGTGAATCCTGACATCGCATTCCTACACTCAGGGCCTGCAGCCTGGAGCACTGGGTCCTGGGGGTGCAGCGCCAGAACAATAGATTGCACTGGCATAGGATTGCTTGCAGGTTTTACTGAAGTTGAACCGATCAAGACTCGTGAGATCTGCCCCAGGAACTGTGTGAGGAGCAATATCTGCTGGCATTGCTGGCACCACTAAGGCAGGGACACTGGAAAGAGGAGAACCTGTGAGAACAGCAGCTGGCTCTGCTGCCGAGGCTGTGATTGATGCCATTGCCACCGTTGCCAGCACTGCTAGGGCAGTAAGTGGCAATATGTATGGAGCTGGGGCCCGAGCCTGTTTCATACTTTTAGCTGAATGAATTGGGGGTGGAGCTTCCACTTCTATATTAGCCTAGGGTGGCTGGAGCCCTTAATCAGGCCCTGCCTATACAAAAGGTTCCACATGATTCAAAGTATATATTTCTTCCTCCTTTTATACCAGACTACTCTAAGTGGACAGACACAGGGGCCTGATTCAGGTCCTGGCAGATCTGAGGCACATTGCACAAAAATCCAATGTCCGTTACTTTATGCATCGCTGAACCCATACTGTGCTAGTGCTTCACTATAGATCTCACTACGGCTGTAGTATGTCAGTGATTGACAGATGGTTATGATTTGGAAGTGGGGAGGGGGCGTTGTGTCACCTTTATCTTGGGGGGGTGACTATGGGCCAGACGTATCAAGCTTCAAAAAGTGATAAAGTGGAGAGTAATAAACAACCAACCAAACAGCTCCCTCCTGTCATTTTTCAATCCCAGCCTGTAACATGACAGTTAGGAGCTGACTGGCTGGTTGTTTACCACTTTATCACTTTTTGAAGCTTGATACATCTAGTCTCAAGTCAGAATCTCCCTCATGATGAATTACCATATTAGTGTTATCGATTCTGCTTCCATGTAATGCACCTCCCAACCACCCCTGCTCCAGGGATTGGTACATATATTAAATAAAACACAGCATCAAAAGCATTCTTCCTTCCACATAGAGCGGTCACTCTGGGCTACTTAGCATAACCTAGCTCTCCTTAACCTGTGTTTCACCTGCCCAGGCTTGTCAGCACAACTACTGTGAACTCATTGTTTGAAATATATGTTGATTTACTACTGATCTCCTTGTAATATCGTCTTTACTCAGTCACTTGTTCAAACAAACCTCCAATAACTTGTAAGAAGAAAATTCTTGGTTACTGGTCTGTTTGTCACTGCACTTTCCAATAGAATGACAGTCATGCAGAGGTTAAAGAGAAATGGCTTACGCCCATCAGTGGCGTAAGTTCATCCCAGTTGACTGGAGGCAAGTTAAATATTATTGCCCCCATCATGCTTTTTTAAAACACATTTCTTAGCACTCACACCCAGGATTATAACCCAGCACCTGACACACTGGAGGTGGATACACTGATAGAGCTATAAACCTGCAGATTTTAACAATATGAAACTATTAAGAGGTATAAGCTACAATAATTAGAATTCTTATGCTTCATATGCCGGAGCAAAGAGCTATCGGTAAGGTGATGGCTTCTAGTGCAATAATACTGATGGTATTTGCAAGGACTAAAGGAGGAGCCAGAACAGATGCGATAGGCCCAGCTATCAATTAACTGATTGAAACATTTATTTGAATGGTAGAGGTTCCCCCCTTCAGAGCAGGAGCTCAGTGGTTGTTGCCTCCCAGACTTCCACCCTGGCCCCTATACATCAGCAATAAGCAGTGTTTTGGATGCTGGTGGTCGGAAAACTAACAGTGGTACCCCGATAAGCAGAATCCTGACACTTGATTTTTATGATGACCCTCCTCCTTCCCCTCCTTTTCTGCAGGCCCACTTTAACCCCCTCCCGCAGCCTAACACCAACCCCCCCCAGTGCCAAACCCTTGAAGTGCTTATGGAGAATAGAGCTCTTTAAATACAATTATTATTAATTATCACTATTATATGAGTGAGCAGTGCATGCATACATTTCTGATTAAAATAGCTATTGGAACATTCTAAGAAACACAATTACTCCTCCACAAGATAACAAAATGGTTATTTCTGGGTTCTGTCCTATTTTATATCACTCAGAACAGTATTTACTGGAGCCTAGAATATGTGGCTATGTTCTGACTCAGATACATTCGATACTGAATGTTCACTTTATTTGGATAATGTTTATTTCATAATACAACTATGCTGTGTGTTACATTTAGACAAGAAATGAATAATTGATGGGACAGTGTACTTTTGAATTAGAAATAGGGTTTATGTCCCTGTCAAAATATCAGAGGTTACCCAGCATGAGAACAGATGGTGCAGTTTAGTCACTTGGGGCCTGCTGCATATTAAATTTACAGCATTTCAGGCATATAAAATTCAAAATATAGGCGCTGTGTATGAGATGGCATGCTTCAGATAACGGTTAGCAAATTCAGATGTATTTCTGCAAAAATGGCTTCTAAAGCTGCTTCATCCAGCCGGTGGTTCCATTAGTAGAATAATATTATGTATTAATATTAATCTGTAGTAGAAATGTGCTGTCCAATATAGATTATTGTAAGTGACACAAAATCCTTAGGGGAGATCTATCAAAACCTTTGAGAGAGATAGAACAGAGAGAGACAAGGCACCATATTACAGTCAGGAACTGATTGGTCGGTACTTAGCTCTCTCAACTTTATCTCTTTCCAAGCTGTGATAAATCTCCCTCTATAGGGCCCATTTATCAGAGATCACATATTCAATGGGTGCATTGCAACATTCGTTCACACTGAGCAGATTTACTAATAAGCACCCACAAGAATAGTGGCTCCGAACCGAGTTACGCTATCTGTAGCCCATAGTCTACATTGGGCTACCACCATTTTCAGTGGAAAGTAGCTACAAAGGCCACTAAGAAAAAAAATTCTACTTGCGCTGCTTGGTAGGGTCCCACTGTGCGTCCTGGGTTTTTATTTGGGGGGCACCAATTTACTTGTTTACTCCGGGTGCCACAAATCCTAATTTCGGCCATGCCCATTGTTTGGTACTTTGTGCATCACTGAACCCATACTGTGCTTTTGCAGTAGGGGTCTTCAATATCGATCTCACTTCAGCTGTAGTATGTCAGTGATTGACAGACTTTGTCATTTGGAAGTGGGGAGGGGGTATTGTGTCACCTTTATTTTGGGGGAGTGACTATGGGCCAGACGTATCAAGCTTCAAAAAGTGATAAAGAAGAGTGATAAACAACCAGCCAAACAGCTCCCTACTGTCATTTTTCAATCCCTGCCTGTAACATGACAGTTAGGAGCTGATTGGCTGGTTGTTTACCACTTTATCACTTTTTGAAGCTTGATACATCTGGTCCTAACTCAGAATCTCCCTCATAATGAATTACTATATTAGTGTTATCGATTCTGCTTCCATGTAATGCACCTCCAACCACACTGAATCAGGCCCAAGGTTGTGTCTTTAGTGAGTGTGTGATTTTGTTAATGATATAGCGTACATAGAAATCATCCAGTATCAATATCTTTAATGATGCGCACGGCCGCGGGTCATTAACGACACCCCTGTCATCTGTACATGCAGCATAATCTGACAGTCTCGTCAGCAACTGCATGTACAGAGCGGGGGGTTGGTGACATCACACACTGATATCATGAATGAGATTGGTCAGTGTGTATGCTCTGTATATGTTCTCCCGTGGCACCGCCAATATAGTTATCTGGTACTTATATGTTAATTGGGCGCCCACTAAGCTATTTGCAAAGTGGGCTATTCTACATAGGGAAATCGCATCGCATCGCATGGGCCATTTTAGTGCGATGCGATGCGATTTTCCTATGAAATTTATTCACTGCTCAGTCCCAGGCCATCACATCGCATCTGCTGCAAAATTGCATGCGAGCGCATGCGATTTTCCAGGGTGTGCGATGCCATGACATTAGGTATACAATAATATGATCGTATGTCCCAAAATAGGTTTAACGCACCCCCCCCCACTATCCACGCCACCGCAAAGCATGGAAAGCGTAGTGAGCCCCGCGAGGGGCGGCAGAACGCATCCTCCGACTTTTTCATTACCCCACTATCCACGTCGGCGTGGAGTTGATTATATATAGTGTGGCGAGCGCAGCGAGCCACCGAGCCCAAAGTGTGGTGAGCGCAGCGAGCCCCGTGTGGGGACGCGGAATACATGTAAAGTGATCCACGTCCCATCGCGGGGCTCGCTACGCTCGGCACGCTTCGGGCTCGGTGGCTCGCTACACTCGCCACACTATATAAAATCATCTCCACGCTGATATGGATAGTGGGGGTCTGAAAATGTAGGAGGACGCGTTCCGCCACTGCTCACCACGCTTCGGGGTGGCGTGGATAGTGGGGGGGTGTGTAAAAGCTATTTTTAGGACATACAATCATATTATTGTATACCTAATGTAATGGCATCGCACACCCGATAAAATCGCATGCGATCGCATGCGATTTTGTGGGAGGTGCGATGCGATGCGATCCCCCAGGGCTAAAAGAGCAGTGAATAAATTACATAGGAAAACCGCATCGCATCGCATGCCCTTAAAATGGCCCATGCAATGCGATTTTCCTACGTTACCGTCCGTATGCTAATTGGGCGCCCAACTAACATATAAGTGCCAGTTATCTATATCAGTGGCTGCAGTAATCGCTCCAGACTAGTATATAGTTGTTGGTCCCTGTCTCTTATGTCAGAAAATAACTGATGCCCCTTTCAGACCACACTTTTTAAACGTTATTTTGCAGTTTTTTTACCATTTTAAAACGGTACTTTGTGCAGTCGTAAGAGGCAGAGTGAATTTACCGGTTCTATTGAACTGTTATTTCTAAATGGTAATAAAGCAGGGTCCTACCCGTTTCAGACCCGTTTTTTTCATCCACTGTTTTCTATGGGTTAAAACGTGTTCAGTGTTGTGAAGGAACAAAAACTGCACTGAAATACCGTTTAAAGAAATGCGGTGTGAAAGGGGTTTTTAGAAACGTTTTAAAATACCTGGTCAAAGCCAGTTTTAGTGGTCTGAAAGCAGCATTAATGAGATTTATAGATAAGAAGAAGCCTTCATTAGGTTCATTCTAGATCAAAAACATTTTTATGAGTGGTGGAAGTCTGTGTCTGCCATCTGTTTACATACCAATAATACATTTGGAATATTTCACAGAAACCTTGCTAGCAGATTGACACAAAAAATATTCAGATTATTTTCTTACTTAAGTATATTAAGCGGCCTGTGTTAGATTTAAGTGAAATAGGAGACAGTCATAGCAGTATCAGATTTCACTTCCTTGATCTTAAGAAATGTTCAATTTGTTGACCCGACAAAATACTTCTGCAGTTTCCAAGACTACTCTACACAAAGTTCTTTCTTTCTCCCAACTCATTTCAGTTCTCAACAAGTAAAGGCTCAAAATATACAGTATATATGAAACGTACAATACCATCACTACATCTAAAACTGAAGTACAGTACAATGGAAAAACAAACACTACATAAGAGTAGAACAGCTGTTCGGAAGGCTGTCTCGGGCATGAAACAAAAACAAAGCGAGCAGAAATAAAACTACAAGATGTAAAACATTCAGATACAATATATAAAGTGGTAGAAATATCTTAAAATACCTTATAAAACCTTTTGCATTACTGTATTTGGGGTTGATAGAATAACATGTGAAATACATTTTACATTGGCAAATTTGATGGAAATAGCAGCTAATTGTTATTTGTACATGGAAGACAAGGTTATATAAGGACAGATGTATTTATTGGTAAGCTGATAAATATAATTGGTAACTACACTGGTGCATTTGTAACTAGCAAAAAAAAAAAAAAAGAAGAGGACTTAAAGAGACAAGACATACTACTACTTATTTCAAAAGTGCCGCCAATTGCCTTTATAACTCTATAGGGAAATGACAATAAATCGCACTAATAATAATATACATTCAAATATATACAGATAATAGCCATAACAGTTAGAGACTCTGTGCCATGACAGGAAAGATGGGAAGGATCACAGTTGCTGACTGTGTGAGGGAGTACTGGAGACATACAGGAAACAATGAGAGCCAAGAGGGCGGAGGGCCTTGCCAGTGAACATTTACTGTCAAGGACAGTGGGGGTAAAATTGATGACATCATGTTCACTTCTGGTAAGAGTAAGTGGCAGTAACTTGTTGGGTTCTTGATCTGACCTAAAGACATGGACCTTACAAGCATAGGTTTTGCTGCCAGATCAGCAACCTTGATATTCCCTCAGCCTTGCACACTCGCCAATGATCCAACTGCCCTTTGCACCACCTTGCCACTCACTCTTGAGGAGTTTGAGTGCATAATAAATAAACAGTATTTATTTTTTTATTCCAACCATTGCAATTGCATAAACCCCCTGGGTCAATCACTCATATAATATCCTTATCAAATTCTAATTTCACCAGTATCTTGTGGTAATTAAATCCACATGCCTATGCCGATCATAAATCCTATCATCTTCCATTTTTTTCATTCACAATCAAAGGCCCCTTTGTTATGGCACGGGTCTTATGGACTTTACGACTGCAGTTTCAAGTGGTGAGCTAGAGCAGCCTTCCGTCTTCTGCCTTCAGTTCAGAGGACTCATGTACACTATGCATTCACTTGTTCAGACGTTTATATATCTGGAGTTAGTAACAAAATACCAGATTATTATACTGTACATCTGTCATGATCCAGCAACTATCTCACTTCTGATTGTCTACTGTACGCATGGCTTTGGCTTTTTCTGATGCTATACATAGCTCTATGACTCTCACTTTGACCATGCACTGCTCTAATTCTTTAACTGTAATGGCCCCTTAACTTCAAATAGATAGACTGCCATTCTGCTTACCTTTTCTACTCGGGCCCATGTAACTGGTATCCGCACTACTGCTGTTCTCTTGCATCTCAGAAATTGCTAGATGTTACAGTCTTGTCCTCTTTACGGCCACTTGGAATAAGTTTGCTATATTCACACACATTTATTAGGTCCAAGAGCGAATTAAGGGTCACATGAGCCTAAAGCTGAAAAAGATCAAAGGTCTACTGAGAGAAGTGTAGAAGCTATAACTGGTGGTGTGTGGATGGGGCCAATGTCATTTGCGTGTATTCCACCTACACTATTAGGACTCAATTTCCCCCTCAAAGTGTAAAAGTAGCATCACTTCAAGAGGAAATAAAGAAATACAACGAAAATATTTATGCTTTATGGCCAACAGTGCCGCAGATGGGTGACCTCATTTTATATGGAGGCCTGGGGCTGTAGTCCCTTCCGCTCCATTATTATTCTGCCACTGCTCTTCTATAAGATGCCCTTCACTATGGGTCTTATTCTGGTTCACTCTTAGAGGCAAATTCCTTCTCAAATGGAAAAAAAACCATGTGGGGCAGATGTAACATGTGCAGAGAGAATTAGATTTGGGTGGGGTTTTTCTTCAAAGTGAGATCTATATTGCAGTGTAAAAATAAAGCAGTCAGTATTATCCCTGCACAGAAACAAAATAACTCACTGTCGTTCTATCTGCACATGTTACATCTGCCCACCTGCAGTGCACATGGTTTTGTCCATTTGAGAAGGAACTTGCCTCTAAGAGTGAACCATAATAAGGCCCAATGTTTATATATATCTCCAAGTATAGTATTTGCCATTGCAACTGACACTGGGTGTTGCTACTCAACCATGTCTGTTCCTAACAGGCAAATGTGTTATAGTTTCCACAGCTGATGAAACCTATTACTTGCCACTTTTTCCTCCCTTGTGAATAAGAATTGAAAAACAAAAAGAGGATGAACATTGATTCATTTTCTTCAAATATCTTTTTCCTAATGTATCATTTAAAAAGGCAATTCGTTTTTTTCCTTGCTGTTTATTTACGTGCATAGAGTGTTTGTATCAGATGTGCTGTCTTTAGCAATGAAATTTTTGTAGCTTAAATCATTGCTAAACTGATTTCTGTTTAAAATATTTTATTACATTCCTTATATTTCCACACTGACAATTTAATTGCTTGCTTTTTCCCCTAACAACCACTTATTTATCCTCATTTGTTGCCTTTTATTCCTGGAATGTATTTGTCACACAGTATGTACTTTCAACACTATTTAGTTAAAATATTTATTCATTTCCCATGGTCTTTATTAAAGAATAGACTTTCCCTGTCGTTCAGTTTTGATTTGAGCCTGAGCTCATTAAACGTTGTCTTTCTAAAATTCATAGTTTGAGTTCTCCCTTACAAATCTCAAATTCATTTTTACTGTGTTTTGTTCTCTAAATATTAAGGGGAAAATTTACTAAAGCTTCTAAAATTAAAAGAGGAGAGGTGATGTTGCCCATTGCAACCAATGAGATTATGTCTATTATTTTCTAGGATGCAATAATAGAGATATCATCCACAGAATCGGATAGGTTGTTATGGGCAACATCACTGTGGGCCTTATTCTGGTTCACTCCTTCTGGCAAATTCCTTCTCAAATGGACAAAACCATGTGCACTGCAGGTGGGGTAGATGTTACTTGTGCATATATTGCAGTGTAAAAATAAAGCAGTCAGTATTTTCCCTGCACAGAAACAAAATAACTCACCCAAATCGAATTCTCTCTGCACATTTTACATCTGCCGCCCTGCAGTGCACATGGTTTTGCTCATCTAAGAAGGAATTTGCCAGAGTGAACCAGAATAAGGCCCTGTGTTTCATTTTTAGAAGCATTAATAAATGTACCCCTAAAATAACCCCACTGTTACATCAGTTATACTATGGCCCAAATGTAATTGCTCCCATGATTTCAACAAGAAATCTATCAATCCAATCCACGCTATGCTAAATATGAGCATCATGTATGAGAATCAGTGGGCTTTCCCGATGCACTTGTAGAGCTCAGTAACATTCGTGATTATTCTGAATGCAGACACCACAGCCCTGCCGGCTTTTGGACTGGTTGCCAAGGAGACTGCCTTTCTTTCACCAGGTGTTTTGCTCACTTGTTAGGAACGTACTGTACTGGACTATAGTTGTCAGTTCATTGGCTACAGTGAGTTTAAATAGCTACTATTTTGTTATATAAATACCTACAAACAATGGGCAGATAGGGAGCAGGACATTTTGTACATGCCTTTGGCATCTGCTAAAAGTGCCATGGCCTCACAATGTAGTGGCATGGCCTTGCAATACAGGGGCATACCCATGCAACACATCCCATTTTTTGTTAAGCTGTAGGAATGCCCAGAGTTTCCAAAGCTGCTCCCAGTCATTTCCCCCTACCATCCATTCAGTATTGCAGGTAAGAGGGAGCCTTCACAAAGTTGTATTATTAAGGAGGAGATTGAGCTGTAGCTAATTGAATGCATCACACGATTCAATTATCTGCAGGAACACCGCAAACTAATCTCACGTGGTTGGATTTTTTTCTCACAGCCTCAGGAGCTGTGAGGAAAAATCCACGTTAAATGTTCCCTTCTGCATTTAACATACATGGAAACTTCACTTTATGCAGAATCAGTGGTTTCAGTGAATTATCCCAGGGTTTATGGTGCAGGGAAAATGTAGATTAATTGAATAGCGCAGAGCATGAAACTCGGACCTATTCCCCACTCAGTAAACTCTGCACCTAATTATATTCCACCCTAAAAGTACCAGTGTACATCCTGACCACTTCCCTAGGAAAAGGCTGGGATGCAGGAGGAGCACCCACTCTTCTGGAGTTCCAGGGGTCTATCCCAAAAACCGTGAGTCTCCTGCAACTTTCAGGATAGTATTGAAGTCAGGACCGGATTTAAGTTTGAGAGTGCCCCTAGGTACCACATTATTGGCACTCAAAGGGTTAAGCTATATATTTTGAAGAAATTGTGCCAGTTTATGTGCTCACTGGATGTCATGAATTACGACATGCAAAGAAACATGCATTAGAGTGCATCTGGTAGAAATTTCTGAACAGTAAATTCAGCACTAAGGGTCAAATACTCTCAAAATGACTAGCTAGAAAGGAATGTAAACAATGAATTGCACATCACTGTTCAGACATGTTGCTTAATTTCTTTTCCTCATGAACTCCAAATATATGGTGTCAAAAATATTTTTTTTGTAAATCGTTTAAATGAATAAAAGAACTGTAAGATAATGTTTTAAAATAATCTCAAAATAAATTTTGAAAAAAAAAACAAAGCTGCACATTTTTTGTTTAAAAATATTCTTACTCATGTATGAATAATTTAAATCAGATATAGAGAAAGAATTCACTGCACTGGAAATTTTGTCATCTATAAAGTATATCAACCAGTAGTTCCTCCACCTTTAGTTATTTGTATACTTTGCACTTATGGATGTGAGATAATTTTATTAGATCGTGTTACAAGAAGAAATGAAAACAATGTTTTAGTGTTAAAAAAAAATCAAAATTGTCTTTGTGCTCCAAAATTAATATAGATATATACTGTATTGTACTTCTAATGTTTGAATATAGTTAATTATTTCACAGGAGAATACAATCCTAATACATTATTAACAGTTATGATATCCATGGAAGTAGCAGTAGCCATCCCCAAGGCAAATGTATGTAAGGACCCCTATGTAAAATACAATGGTTAAAATAATTGTTTAACATATGTAACTAATGGTGCCCATACACAGAGCGATAGCACCGTGCGATGCGCTCCAACGGGCATCTCGTTGCACATACTTTTTGTACTGCCCTCGGATTGCATTGCACGCAAATCGCATACAAAACGCATGCGTTCCGACCCGATGCGATCCAGTCCATAACAGGTGCGATCATCGCACCATGAATGGGCACCTTTAGAAAGGGAAAGTGGGCCCCTCAGCTCTGGGCCCCATAGCAGCTGTACCCAATGTCAAGCATTCAAGGGAGTGATACCAATATACAATACCTTCTCCTTCTCAATGAGCAGGATCCGGGCACAGGTTTAATTTGGCATACTCGATGGCACTTACCTCAGTGACACCACTGATTTCAAGCTATGAAGTGGATAGGTTAAATCAAGCATGGGCTGTACCAGGATCCACTCCAGTCAGTTAAGAACAAAGACATGTGGCTACAGTGGGCACATTCAGTGGTGTCACTAGGCGGGTGCGGGGGTGCGGCCCGCACCGGGTGTCACACTTCAGTGGGGTGACACCACAAAAAGCCCAGTGCTCCCTGAGTAGCTGGACACTCCGTGGCTCCCCAAAGTTCACTGTTATTTATTCAGTGATCACAGCCCTCTCCCCTCAACTGTCCTCCATGCCTGCGGGACACTGTGACCTGTAGGTGGGAAAGCGGGACATTGTCCAATTAGTAGGGCTGTAATTGTGACAGTTAGGAGGTATGATTTCCCCTCTGGAAAGTTTCACAAAGGAAATATTGGCAAGTATGCTGCAAGTGTAATTGAATTGGTATTAAATTGGCTCTGGAAAATACAACCATTTCTGTAGTAACCAAATGTCTGTTAACTTGCATTTATAAAAACCTTTATAAGTAGAAATCACAGACAAGTATAATAGATAATATTTCACTTCCTGCTCTGCATATGAGCTCGTCAGAAGAGCAACCTAAAAGCCGTCTCTCAGGGGAGCAGTCAGTTACTTCCTGAGTACATTTGGCAATGTTGAGCGCTGAACAATTATTTTTTACTCTAGAACTAAGAAGCTCGTTTAATAATTCCTTTTACTTTTTTCTTTATCTCTATAAGAAAGCAACAAATACATTAAATGTGTGCGTCTCTAATGAGTTCTATTATTTATACAGTGTGCCAGACTGACAGTTCTGAAAAGTGGATTACATCAATTACACACATAAGTACATGATGTACGCTAGCAGCAGAAGCTGTGAAGCTGCCCCCATACTGCCTTGCTAATGATTGCTCCTTGCTATGTACAAGCTACATCAAACATCAAAGAAAGCTCATTGCTCTAGCAACTTCCACCTTTCAGGGATCCACTTTATTAATCATTGTACACGTTTAATCAAATCTATAATTTAAACAATAGAGGGAGACCACTAAATATCTCAAACTGAAGAATGAAGACACATTCTCAAAATATGTGGTTGCTTTTTAAAAAATCTCCACGATCACTTGATTTGCTGCTTTGGAGTATACTACAGCTGCTACAGAAAGTAAAAGCAGACGCTGAAAGTCAAAACACCTTCAGTTCAAGCTGTGACCTTATTTGTCAAATAGCAGTCTGTGGGCAGTATTCAATTTCGGGGATCGCCGAAAAAAAGCGACCCTCACCGTTTAACCCCCGCGTCGGCCGCTCACCTTATTCAATGTTCTGGGAGAACCCATGCTGTCAGGTGATGATGAGAATTCCTGCAAACAGCGAGGCACGCGGCTAATGCAGGGAACCCGCTGCATTTAGCCGCAAGCCTCACTGTTTTAGCGGCCGCACATGACATTTCCACATCGCTGGGTTTTTGCAGAGAGGTGGAAATGGCGTGTGCAGGGGGTCAGTTGAATACTGACTGTGCGAGCTGTGACAGTGAGCAGTCAGCACTGCTCGCTGTCACAGCTCGCAAAAAGCATTGAATATACCAATGTGTGTCTTTTATTTGGTTAGCGCATGGCAATGGGGCACTTATATGTCAGCCTATGAGTTTTAATATATCTGAATGCACTCAATGAGATAAGGGAAAAGTCACATGGTGGTGTGTGCCCTTCTATATGTTGTGCAACTGTAGGGATGCCAAAGCAACCGTCATAGACCTAGTAATGTCTATTATGGTATCATGCTAGGTGAGGCACTGGTTGCAGGCATGTGCTCACTCATCTCTTGAGTAATAAATAGTGGTTCTTAACTGCAATACACAAGTACTGTTGTAGCGTATCTCGCTTATGGCAATGATAGTAGTACACACGGGCCTCCTCCTCTCTTAAAGCTCCTCTGGTAAGCAATGCTGATTGTGTGGGTCTGCATGTGCAACAGGGATGGTCTGTAAGGAGGTCAGGATGCAAATTGACCTGGCTACCAAATGCCAGGATTTATTGGTCAGTGCGGCCCTAGGCACAACAATATAGGCCACTCCTACCATCTAATTTGATTATTTTCATTGTTTGATTACAAGCACTCATTTTGGCAATTGTTAATTTTGCATAATATTAAAACATGTCATGACCTATAATGTTTAATGTTATTCTATTACAGGAATGTTGTATACATATTTACTAAATTGGGCAGTTTACATGGCTGTCTGCCCATGTGCTACCCATGCACACCCCACTTAGGATAGTGTACAGTGCATTAGAGTGGACATATTTTGGAGTTGCTGGTAATTTGGCAATGTCAGTAATGAAACATGCCGCCCCCCAACAAGTGCCACCTCTAGGTATGTGCCTCACATGCCTAATGGGAAACTATCAGTAGCCCATACATACATGATAAAATACACATTATAAAAAGATTCAAACAAACAGTACAAGGGGGAAAACGTGTGATAATGCCCAGAATGAACACATCTGAGTGACAGATTTTAACATTAGAACTAAGTGACCCAGTGGCTTAGGGAAAGTCAGATTATGATGGAATGATGGAAGTCAAAAAGTAAGCTGTAGGATTTTTTCCTAACGCCATTGCACTATAAAGCAACATTTGTGGAGGTAGCAGCACAGTTTACAATGCCAGGGATGTGAACTCTTGGAGATTGATAGTAACTGTTTGAGAGGTGATAGAGCATCAAGGTTGTGAGGAGTGAGGGAAGACTTTGGAGAAAGAGTTTATGAACATGAAAGAGAAAGATACAAAGTTGATCAAATAAAGGTAAGAGAAAGTTGGTGATCAGAGTAGTGGGAAAAGATGAGCTCAAGATTGAAATCACTGGTGTACAGAAGGAAGCAAGTACATTAAGTGAAGGTGGAAGGATTATCAATAGGCACGCATATTAAAGTCACTCAGTATGAGGTAGGGGAGGTCCTGAGGAAAAATTGAAAAGCCAGGCTGTGAATTGACTATGGAAGAAGAACCAATAGGATCATATATGACCACAGATGGACAAGGTGGAAAATTGAGCAGACTTCAAAAATAGGAGAATGAGAGAGATGACTTAGGGGGAATTACTGTTTAGGTATATGGGGGAGAGCAGGGTATTACAATGACGACTGGGAGTAGGAAATGGAGACCGGTTCGCATGGGTGTGAATTCGCAGCAGCCAGTGTTCAGCTAAGCCGCCGCGCCGGTCCATTAAAATCCCACTTTGCAAATTGCTGTGAAAATGAAAGTGTAAGGATGCATTCCCTTTTGCCCCTGTGCAAATATGTCCAAAATCCTTTGTAACAAGCTTACCATCCAATGATTTTTACACTGACCACAAGTCATCACAGGCACCGAGATGCCCAGGCCGGGCTGTTGCTGATGTCACACCCCCCCCAACAGGGAGATTGCGATTTTAGGGGGGAGCAACCAGTGACATTTTATAATGGGGAGACCACACTGCACATGCTGCACCCATTTTTCTAACAATTTAAAGTTCAAAACAAGTCAGGAAAGAACTGACAAATGAAAGTCAGCCCTAAGATAAGATGAGTCATGCAGTGAACCATCTTCAGCAGATGAACCGAACAGAAGAACTCAAAGCATGGATGAAGCAGTGGGTTTACTTGGGGACCACCAGTATTTGGGTCTTTTGGGGAACAACTGTCTGTGTGAAATTCAAGTGTAGCAATAAACCAAGCAAACACCTTAGAATCAAGTAACTCATTGGAAACTATAGAAAAGAGACATGGGACAGTCATGGGTCATGTCAGAAGCTGTGTCTTAGTGAAGCTGTGCTTTAAATCACTTTGTTACAGGCTATGGCAGCAGATATATAAGCCAGTATATTCCTTGACTCACTAACTTTAATGGCAATACTGTTGGGTACAGTAAAAGAGATACAGCATACAGAAGTAGGACAGGCCTGTCAGTAAACTTCTCAGCACAATCCCCAAGGACTGTATTTCTTTGTTTACTCAAATACATGCTGGGCAGCAGTGCTAACACAGAGAACAGTGTGGAGATTAGAACCGAGGCTGGGCCATAGATTAGATCTTTGCACAAGTCCCAATCACAGACAGTAATATTTATATATTGACGGCTGGCTTTCTGAAGGCTAAGCTCCATGGCTGGCCAGAGGCTCTAAATTATTCATCATATTTGAGCAAATCTGATCTTTTTCACTGATTTGGCCATCTCTAGTCATTAGCAACCACAATTAATTATGTAATTGAATAACAGGATAGATATATAAGTATAACATTTTGCCAAAATTATTTTTGGCTAAATAGATCCTATCTATGTCCAAAGCCACATTAGCCATCATAACAATTATAATGGTAATGGAATAAAACTTAATGGAGACATCTATGTGATAGCTTACACAAGGTGGGCAATAAGTGGCCCACCAGCTGTAAATTAACTACACATCCCAGCATGCCTTGCCTTAGTCTTGCTATTTGGCCATGCTGAAACTGATGCAAGGCATTTTGGGATGTACCGTTCACCATGTACAGATTAAGTCTACCTTGTGACTCCAGCTATTACTATAGTTCCTGAGTTCTAGTCCAATTATCTGACCCTGTTGTACTCCACCACTAGTTTCATTCCAGTTTATTATAAATTCAGTTTATATGGATTCCAAAAAATTCAATTAGAATGTTTTTTTTATATAGAAGATGAGTCCCATTTCAAACAATTCACTGCAAAAATACTTATTTTTTTTTGTCATCTTTAATATCATTTTGTTCTCTTTTTGGAACTCATTACAGTAAACATCATTATTTGTCTATTTGAGAATTTCATTTTTTTTATATGTTTTGCTTCCTTAATTTACTCTTGAATTTCCCTGCTTGTTAATTTATCTACTATATGTTCCTGTTTTTAAGTTAAGCTATTTTAACTGATCTGATGTAATTCACAGTTCAAGTAATGTACACACGGTGCAATTTTCTTCCTATTCAATCCAGATTCAAAACCGTTCGAACCGGGATCAAATCGTACAGCACCCTGTACATATTTGATTTAGACTATATAATCCAGATCTGTGCTATATAGTCTTGCCTGCACAGTCTATTTTTCTATTCGATTTCCTTGCTGCTGTGCATCGAGATCGAATTAAAATTGAATGCATTCGATTTCATTTTGATTTTGCTTATATAAGCAAAATCCAATAGAAAAATAGACAATATCGATTTGTACGCCCTATTACTGTTAGCAGAATATATTGAACATACAAATATTTAAACCAACAGATTTTATTGTGTACTGTATACTTCTAAATATAAATACTAATATTTGTGTACTAATGCATGTTATCTTTCGTGTAAAACCTACGCAAACATTCCTACACAAGCATGCCAAATTTATTTAAAAGATGGTAAAACTTGTTCGTAGAATGATGTTTGTGTGGCAGCTGTGTCCGTGCCAACACTTGGCTGGTAATTTACAAAATATTTTAAGATGAAGAGTACTATGGGGCCTACACATGGGGAAATTTCAGAGCATTTTCTAAGTGATCTGACTAGATTGTTTAGAAAATGCCCCTACATCGCTCCGTGTGTAGAGACTATAGTGATTTGCAGCCCCGCGCATCGCTATCGATTAATATCTTGCATGCAGGATAAATCTAGTGAGATCGACGGTCTGGGCACCCTTTACGAGCCTTACATTCCCTATAGGCTTATTTGCTGGCATTCCAGACAAAATTTGGTACCGTCTTCCTGGTTTTCTCATGTCATCGCCTTTTCTAGTTCACTATGCTTGGATTAGGCAGCAGGTCCCTTGTAAATCTGTTGTAGCATACAAATGCTAAAATAGCCATTCTGGTTCCTTTTCCTTGAAGACTTCATGTACAGTATCTTGAGCACTTCAGGTACTACCACGTCTCCTCCCATGCCCAAATCCAGGACTTCTACCAGTGCTGCTCCAACCAGGCTCTCATCCAAAACTTTCAGTTTCTCGCAAAACACACTTCTTCACCCAAGATCAACACACCTCTCCCTAAGCCTAATTTCTCTGTACTATATCCAACGCTGCTCCCTACTCCTTCTGTGTATCCACCTATTGCCCATCTGGTATATATTACAAACAAGAGCCCTCTCCTCCAATGGTTTCCACATAATTTTGTTATCTGTGGATTGTAACTAATGTTGGCATCTTGTCTGTAACTGTCTAATCTGATCACCCATGTGCTAAGTAATGTAGCTAAACATTCCATATACTTTGTACGGTGCTATAGATCACTTCTGGTGATATCTAAATAAAATAGAACAACAACACTAATAATAATCTGTCTCCTTGGGTTCAATCCATTTGGTGTGAATGGTGTGATAGGCCACTGCTGCATCATTTCAACACCAGCAATGTCACCCAATCTTGTATCTTTCATACATATTTTTGCCCAGATTCACACAAAACTGCTAGTAGCCCTATGGGATAGTAAGCATTTTTGTGTGAGTTAGGGCTGCTGCAAAGTGTGGTCGTTGCAGGAATGAACTTGCAAGTGATAATTGGATTGACCCCCTAATGTGGAGTTCACAAGCTTCTTCAGCACGAGAGTTTGACTTCATCCTGATACATGTGAGTGAGTGAGTGACACTGCACAAGGATTAATAGGTGTAGATCATTTACAATACAATAACCTAATTTCCAGCTGATTGCCCTCTTTTCTTGTATTTGTACAAAACATGTTCAGAATTAGATCATAATTGTATAAGCATTTCTTAAATAAACTGTAAAATGAATGGCTCTACATTTATTCACAGAAAACAGTAAATGTTTATTGAAGGATCATGTCCTCAAAAAACAAAAAATACATAAATATATCAGCATTGAAATCTGGTGCTTCCTCTTTACCATGAAATTCCCCATACCTTCAAGTCTACATCTAAACTGCACAATAGGATACTGTTAAGTAGTCTTTGAGTAATCATACTTTGAGATGTTATGCATACAGTAGCTTACAGAAAGTGAAATAGGTTCCTTGCAGTGTTGCTAGGGAAGTCTTGGTTGTTAGGGAAATGGTGGGTTGTAAAATGTTTAACCATTACTTAAATTAGTTGCTTCTCAAATGAAAAAAAAAACTGGTGCGGGTTACTAGCATGTTATGTTCAAGCCTAAGTCATAAGTATAATTCATTATTACACAGAACAGGGTTTTACAAGATTATAGATAAGAACTATATATATATATGGGGAATGGCAAAAGGGGGGCCACACAGTGCGCTCAATGGGAGTGATGCGACAAGCTGCAACCCTGAAAGGATCCCCTGTTAGATGGGACCCGGTTAAAGAAATGGAGAAAATGGAGGGTTTTCAGGGTGCGCTAAAAACCTTATATGATTGAACTGTACAATTCAAATTATAATAAAAAACTATTTATTAAAAAGTTGCTCACAGGCGCATAGCAGTAAATATGTAAGGTTCAATTACAGTTGCAGTGAACCGATGGTGTTACAACAAATTGTACAAATAAACAATAGACAGATGTCCATAAACGCCAGTTTAGCCCAACGCATTTTGTCGTACACACGACTTCCTCAGGGGCATGGTGCAATACAATGGTCAAACGATGGTGGTCGGACACTAGGAGTTTCCTAGAAGGCACAATTTTTTGGTTGTGGAAACTCGATAGATTTATAGACAATGAACGTGGTGTCCACCAGCCGTGATAAATACAGGTATAGAAATAGATTTCTTGGCGTGCAGAAAATATTTTGGCAACCAGTCAATCAGGAGTGTACTGCTAGGCTCCACAAAAGTCCTTTTGTGGAGCCTAGCAGTACACTCCTGATGAAGACTGGTTAGGTATCCAGTGGAAACGGCTGTTGGGTCAGCCTGCTTGTAACTTATCATGCTGTGAAAACGCAATACAAACCTTTTTTCTTCAACAAAAAACCTGTGAGTGCTGGTCCTTTCCTATCCTTCTTGGAGGCTGGGTGAGTGTTATTATATATATATATATATATATATATATATATATATATATATATATATATTAAAACAACAAAACAAAGAAGCGTTCCATAGTAAACAGCATCATCTGATATAAAAGGTTTATTTCTTAAAATCCTTCCAGGAATAAACTGGATAAAATGTAACGTACCGCAAGCAGCGGTTAGCACAACCGCAGGTGTTAAAAAGCATACAAGATCTGCTTCACGCAGAGATCAAGTTGGAGCGGTTACACTCTCAGTAGTTTCTCCGTCGCCAGGCAACGCCCCAACGCGTTTCGTCACTAGGACTTCGTCAGAGGACTCCAAATTTACCCATTTTCTTTTAAGTTCCAAGTTAGATTGCAAACACGGTTAAAACAGTAGCATTTTAATTATATCACTATCATTATGTCTGCATATTGTTGCAGGCAATGGCTGTCGGCAAACCCACTGTTAACGTGCCATGTGAATTGCATTTACAATATGCATATGTTTTCTGCAGGTTGCATTGGCAGTGCACTAACTGATGCGGTTTTGAAATCTTGCACCACAAGGGTTGTGTAATGGTAGCCAACATTCACTATTATACTCATGGATAGTTTTACATACTGTATGTATTTAGTGTATTACCTTGCAGAGCGTTCAGTGGATTATGTATCTAGTGTGAACACTTTCTAACCTATTGATCATTAGCTACCAATGATTAACATTTTAACAATACTTAAAAAAAAAGCAGTATGGGGAAAACACAGAATTTAGAGGGAGATGTATGAAGCAGTGATAAGGGAGGAGAAGTGATAAAGTGCCTGGTACTTTATCACCGGCCAATCAGCTCCTGACTTTTAAGTTACAGGCTGGGTTTAAAAAGGGACAGTTAGGAGCTGATTGCCCAAGTACCAGGCACTTTATCACTTCTCCTCTCTTATCACTGCTTCATACATCTACCCCACAGTACTGTATATATAATTTTTTGCCTTTGCTCCTCCACCATGTTAATAGTGCACTAGCCTGTAACCTCATCATCGTGCTCCCAGTCTTCTAGTGACAGGAAGCTACATCATCAGCTGAAACAATAAGGAGGAAGGGGGTGCTTCTTGCAGAATTGGCTGAGTGCTGAGTGCCATTGGTACACCTACACAGGTGTGAGTCAGACTCACAGCTGAGCAGTGAAATAGATTGATGTATCAGTAGTGCCCACTAGGGCTTCTAGTGCCTGTATAACAAGTTCTAGTTGCTGTGCGTATGCTACGCCTACAGAAGACAAACAGATGACTCTTGTCTTGCAATAAACAATGTAGAACAGTTAGTTTGAATGCTGCTTGTAATGTCCGGGGGGGGGGGGGTCCCTACAGTGGGTTTCTTGCTGGGGGGAAGCCTGGTTTCACCAGGGACATGCGGATTACATTATCCCTGTGTGGTCTGGACTATTCCGTGTTTTGCTACATGCTCGTACCATACAGGGAGGCTTTATTCTCCCCCTCCTCTCTTGGTGACAGCTGTCACAGACAGGACACCCCACGGACCAGACACTACAAGCTCTGGAATGCAGAGTTTGATATCCGGTCCGGCATTCCCAGGTCTTGTCCGGGTCCGGTTTTTACCCATACCCAAATTTAGGTAATTCACTATCAGATTATAAAAGTGCATACATGCAATAAACCTGCAAATAAATGTAATTTCTTGTGTACCATGCATTAGATCTAGTCATGTAATATGTAATTTGTTGCTATGTGTTACTGGGCTTTTATGGAGCCATTCATCTTCAGCCGGTTACACACTAAACAACGTGATTTGCTAAGTCCTAATGTGTACCCACTACATCGATAGTGATGCCCACTCCCGCGGCTCACTAGCAACCCCCATTATCTAAATGCACCATGGCCCCCACTCCCTCCACGCTAGTATTGGTTTCCTGGCTGGATCTCGTCACCCGGTATGTTGTGAAGGGTACACATTGTCTAGTGTTAGATTCATCTAGCCCCTGATGATGAAATGAATGCACCCCTTAGTGAGACACAGCTCCATGCTGTTCAATATGGGGAGGAATTCCTTAAGGAATCAGGCTGTTATTTTAAAAAAGAGCCTATTTTGTTAGTATTGTGGCTGCTCCCAACAGCCCTGTGTTCATGAAATTAAAACTAATATTGTAGTGGAAATAGCTTTTATTGTACATGTTTTAAGGTGGAAACACATTCTGTTGTATAAATATGTCTACATTTGTCTCTGTACAAGTAATACTATGCAGAAACTGGGCAAAGAAAAGTGTTGTTTAATTATACCCCTTTCACACCAGAAAATGCAGGGACACACCCGGGAATATGGCCCAGGAATCATGCCGGGCCATTCCTGGTTCGGCTCCTTTCACACCAGAAAAGTCCCTGCATTTTCTGGTGTGTGAAGGGGGTGGGAAGGAGGCGGAGAGGAGGCCGGCAGTCAGCGGGATGGCGGTGGAGGCGGGCAGGAGGTGTGTAGAATAATCACCCCGGTTGCTGGTCCTCCATGCAGGCCAGGGATCCACGCGGGCGCAAATGACGGGAAAGCCGGCGGATGAAGATGACGCATCGCTCCTGGGCCCTCACTGCCGCCGGAGAGCTGCGTCATCTTCATCTGCCGCCTGTCCCGTCATTTGCGCCCGCCCATAAGTATCCCCAACCCCATTCACACCGGCCAGGTCCCTGGGTTAAACCGGGGAACAACCCTGCTCCATAGCAGGGTTGAAATCCCGGCATTTTGTGCCGGGATTTTGGTCCGGGAACCTTTCACACCTGCGCTAGTCGCGGGTTGTTCCCGGGCCCAACCCGGGATATTATGCTGGTGTGAATGGGGCATAACAAACATGAGTGGGTGATAACAGTGTTTCCCCTTGCTTTCAGCTCCAGTAATAAGGAATAAAGGGCCTGATTCTAGTGCACTCGCAAAAGCAAATTCTCTCTCTAATTGACAAAACCATGTGCACTGCAGGGGGGGCAGATAAGTAATGCATTTAAAATCCATTATTAATGTATTCAACAAGCAATGTTTTAATGCTTATAGCATTTTCATCAGGCTAACCTGATCAGATTAGCCTGATGAAAATGCTATATGTATTGAAAAATAGCAATTCAGATAAATAAAAAAAAAATAGCAATTCAGATAAATTGGTTAAAGTCGTTTGAGTTATCAGATCAAACTATGCAATAATTTTTATAAATTTTCTAGTGATTGGGAGCAATTGATCAATGGTCATTTTCTCCCATGTATTGCCATATTTTTGTTCCCACCAGAGAGATTGGACAGATAAATCTTTGTGTGTGTACCTAGCTTTAGAGTGGATAATAATGAAAATAAATGCTTGAGAGAACAGGAAAGTCTTGAGTCTATTTTTAAAGGATTCTACAGTGGGGGCCCATCTTGCTCTACCCAAAGGGCATGTATGGTTCCACATAATTGGTGTATATGCGCATAAATACTTGTTGCAAGTTATTTCTAAATAACATTATTAACTATATATTTTGGAACATGTAGCAAGCATTGATAATAACATTGTTGCCTGCAATATTTGATTTCTTTGTTTGTAATAATGTGCTGTGGTATTTAATTTCTTCTAACTTAGCATTATATAAATAACAATAAATGTGCTGCCTATGCAATAAATTCCAAATGCAACTTAAACATATTTAACAGAAATGTATAAAAATATGTATAGACAGCACTAGGGAATAGAAAAATTCTTGTTCAGTTTAAGGTTTGATTATTCCCTAATAGGCTGCTGCTGAGAATAGAATAATGAACCCAGGAGCACCCAATCACTATTGATTAACCATACTTGCCTACTTTTGAAAAAGCATTTCAGGTTGATTGTGAAGATGACACGCAGAAGTGCGGACTGTTACATCTGGGAGGCATGTCATAATCAGGCTTGCCTACCCTCCCGGAATGGCCAGGAGTCTCCCGACAATCGGGTCCCCCTCCCGGCCCTCCGGGAGGGTGGGCAAGTCTCCCGCAAGTTTCTCGGACCCCAGGCACCCCCATTCCCCGCAACTACAACTGTTGGAATTCACGCTGTACGGAGGAGGGGCTAAAATTATGTAAATCGCTGCATTTAAGCCCACCCCCTCTCCACTGACCCGCGAATCGCTGCATTTTTGTGTAATGGGGGCGGGGCTTCATGATATCAGCCTCTCCCCTACACCCAGTGCACCCCCCAGCACGTCTGTTAAGGCTTCTTTCGGAGAGGAAATCTAAAAGGTAGGCCACTATGGTCATAATACATACATCCCAACATGACCCTGGAGAGACACAATGCTCTGTTCCTCTTAATGTAGGATTGCCATCACCTGTTTTGAACAGGTTAATTGAAAAAAAAAAAAAAAAAAGTGCTTCACCACAGGTGATGGTAATCATACATTACCAGGGATGTCTAGGAACAGAGCATTCTCTCCCTCCTGGAATGGGTAATGTTGGGAGGCATGATAATATGACTTACATCCAAATGTAGATGAGCGCCAAAGTAGTTAGCCACTGTACTTGTTGAAGAAAAGACACAGATGCATTTGCCACTGTACTTGTTGAAGAAAAGACACAGATGCATGTCAGGGCTTGTTCATGTATAGTGTTTTACCACGAGAAACCTTATTTAAGATGCATGTAGCCATATAGATCATTGTGCATTTCCACCTGTGCAGGGACATGGCACTGACAATTCTATTTGATTGCATATATCTCTAAATTATATTTCCCACAAAAAATGTAGCAGCTGCATAATGTGGGTCAGGTGAAATTAGAGAGTCTACATTTTCAGTCAGCTGCAGAATGGTAGGCAACTACAGATGTAGCCGCTTACAGCGCTGCAGTGATCCACCTGCTCTTGCTTGTTTGTCTATCTAAATTCACATCCACGGTGCAGAATTACCACGCTGCAATATTGCCGCTCAATGCGTTTGAGTCCCACGTAGTGATTTGCGTGGTAACGATGAGCGTGGGTATGACTTAAATAGGTTATTCATAAGCAACCAACAGATTTTGCATGATTATCATGTGCAAAGGGATTAATAGGCCACTAGTACTTATAATGGGCCAGATGTATCAAGCTTCAAAAGTTATAAAATGGAGAGTGATAAACAGCCAGAAAATCATATCCTACCTGCCATGTCACAGACTGTGTTTGAAAAATGTCAGGCAGGAGCTGATTGGCTGGTTGTTTATCACTCTCCAATTTATCACTTTTGAAGCTTAGTACATCTGGCCCCTAGACACCTGTAGCCATTTTACAATGTTTAATATGAATGCATGGTTAACACAAAATAACTCCATTAAAATATTAAATAATTCTCAAAAAAAACCTAGTATATGTTGTCCAGTATTATGCATAACAGCATTAAACGCGGGTGCTTAATAAGCGATATTACCACCTTTAGGCTTTTTATACCACATTCTGACACTGCAGACCTTTTACAATAGAACATAGGTTCTCAAAGTCGGTCCTCAGGACCCCACACAGTGCAGGTTTTCCAGGTCTCCTCACAGAATCACAAGTGAAATAATTAGCTTCACCTGTGGATCTTTTAAAATGTGTCAATGAGTAATGAATGCACTTGTGCACCTGCCGAGTGACCTGGAAAACGTGAACTGTGTGTTAACTCCTGCACTTGATGGTAAGATACACAGGTCTGTGGTTGTGTGCAGTTACATAAGGCCCTGAATGGATGGTGGGTTATGCAGGTGCAGCCCTGATCTCCTCAGGCTTTATAGACCAGGCATGTCCAAATTATGGCCCTCCAGATGTTGTGAAACTACAAGTCCCATCATGCCTTGCCACAGTTTGCTATTAGGGAAAATATCTAATATCCAATATATGTGAGTAAAGGCATACTCACTGCAGCATCTGGATACTATTAATACTACTATTAAGAGTGAACATAATCTATAGTACAAGCGCCATGTTTTCTCTTGCTAAACTGGTGAGTGGATTGGTTTCTTTCCAGCCCACTCCCAGCTGGCATTAATTGTCCAGTTTGCTATTAGGGAATGCTAAAATGATTGCAAGGCATTCTGGGATGTGTAGTTTCACAACAGCTGGAGGGCCGCAGTTTGGACATGCCTGTTATAGACTCTAATTATCAGTTATCGCTACTACTGTTATTAGGTGGGCACCTTGTAATAAATATCAGATCAAAAAATACAATATCCACAAAAGGCAGAAGGGATTTATTCAGTAATAGGCAGAAGATGCATTGTCCTCCTTGATCTAATGTATTGGAAACCTATATTGTGAGAGGAACAGGTTTGAGACTGTTAAGCCATACCTCCCAACTGTCCCGCTAAACGCGGTAACGTCCCGATTTTTGGGGACGTTCCCACGTCCCTCCCGCGGCCGTCGGTGTCCCGCTGCGGGGGGGAGGGGGAGTTGGGAGTTCCCCCCAATATGACCGAATAGACGCTGTGCGCGTGCGCACAGCGTCTATTCGCGGCCGAAAACTGTGCCGCGGCTCAATTAGCATAAGCCGCGCCCTCATTTGCATAGACCACACGCTTTTCCCTATTCTGCTATGAAGAAAGTTGGGAGGTATGGTTAAGCTGTGTACACATGGTGCAATATCGCTGGCAATATGGTCGCTGAGAAACCATATTGCCAGTGGTTTGTTGATGCTGCAGCGATAAATCGCCGGGTGCACGCTTCCGTGTTCAGACCCCTAATGGCAAGCTCCTGCGATCAGCTGATTCCCTCTGCCGCTCCCCCGGCAGAGTCTCCTGTTCATCAGAGACCATCTCTGGTCGCTGATGAATACTGGACACTGAGCAATATATTGCACCGTGTGTACACAGCTTTAGAAAATCTTGGGATCAGAATATACAGGGTAGAACACAATCATTTACTTTAGCAGGATGCAAAGATTGTCACACTACACATAACTATGACCTGGATGCTGTTTAGCAGCAGACCAATCTTCTTTCTCTGACCAACATTTAAGAAACAAAAAACTGTCAACAGATCACACCTGCATATTCCACAGCACATTACAGAGATTAGGCAATCAGTCCCTGCCTCAGTGAACCTTACAATCCATATTTCCTATTATAAGCAAACATAAAGGTTAGTTTGTCAGAAGCCAATTAGCCTACCAGTGCGTTGTTCACTTGACTACAGTTAACTTAAAACACGATAGAAACAATGCATTGTGCTGTAATATGTATTAGTGAACTGTGACCAATTCTTTAAGACTTCCTGTAACCCTGGTGTGTGACCTTACAGACAGACACAGCCCTCTTTTGCACATATTAGGCTGAAATCTAAACTATTCTTACAAAAATAGTCATGAATGTGATGACTAATCTGCTGATAAATGGAGTTACGAAATCTTTACTGCCTATATTGGGGAGCAAGCTGTAACATGACACATGGGAGGGAATTTGTTTCCTTAGAATGGAAGAAACCAGGTGTGTTAACCCTTTGCAGTCCAAATTTTATTTTGCAATTCAAATAGTCTGGTTTAAATGTATTGTATTTTTTTTTTTAATTCAAAAATGGATACATTGAATGTTGAACAATATTAATGTTCTTAATTTAAGGTGGCTCATTGAATCTGCTACTAGCGCTGTTGAGCCAGACTAGCTGTTGGACCTGAAAGGGTTAATGTTGTGTGCCGTTTATACTGATTAGCAGGAACCCACATTTTGAACATATACCTCAGAATTATTACTTTCATTTTCCAGTTCTTGCAGTACGGATGAACATTTTTGGGGGGGATTAAGACAGAGCATATTTATTTATTTATTTATATGATCAGTGTGTCTAAATTACAAACATTTTATTTTTCTAATCCGTAGTGCAAGAACTGGAAAATATAAGTTATAATTGTTTGTTTGAAATGTATGTAATATTGCCTTTGAACATAGAAGGTGCAGAAAATATAAAAAAACTGAGCCATTATAACCCTTAAGGTGCCCATACATAGAGCAATGAACTCCGTACATTTTGTACTACATACGATAAAATCTAGTACAAAACGTACGGGCTTCACAGACTTTGTGCTGTGCGCGGGAGCGCGCATCGCACTGTGTATGGGAACCTTCAAAGATATCATGCCTGCACATTTGAGAATTTACATCACTCCCTGCACCCACAGAAACTTAGATTTGCTAGAATGTGACAAATTTAGACTGGCAGAAGCCAAGTAACCTAACAGGTAGGAGGAAACCCAGAGACCTATGCAGACACACGCCACAGAATAACGCATGACTAAAGCAGCAGTAGTAACCACTGTCACCAGGTACACATTCAGGGCCAGATGTAGCAAGCTTCAAAAAGTGATAAAATGCAAGCCAATCAGCTCCTACCTGCCTTTTTACAGGCTGGGTTTGAAAAGTGACAGGTAGGAGCTGATTGTTTTTCACCCTTCACTTTATCACACTTTGAAGCTGGATACATCTGGCCCTCAGAATGTAGACCATGTAAACGCCTGGAAATTCTAGGGCTAGGCTGATGTTAGTATTAATGTAGACGCCTATTGTAAATGGTTTTGGTCGACATACCAAGCCACAATGTTGTCTGTCAACCACCATGCAGCCAGCTTTCAGATGTTGCTGTTATTTACCTGTGATTGAGATGTGGGCTCCTGTGCACCTCCCATCGCAGATCCTATGAGCCACCATGAATATTTGTCACAGCCCCAGGCCAGGATCACATACAGTACATTATATGCAGAAGTACCGCATACAGTTTGTCCTATACCCCCCCCCCCCCCCAATACCTTGCTCAAGTGTATATGGGGGGGGGGGGGGCTGTACACCTATTAGTGGGTTGAAATAAGTCTACATGCATGGATTCTTGGTTTTTATTTTGCTTAAAGCCTAGGCCGGAAAGCTTTCAGAAACTCACATTAGTTGACCTAATCTCCAGCGCAAGTGATTTGTCAACATAAGTAAAGGCTGAATACCAAATCGCTAGCATAAAGTGTAGCATTTACTGTGTAAATATTCACTCCTTTTAGCTTCTGCAAATAGTTATAAAAATCCTCAGCCATAACCATATATTTATGCACATGTGGCCTTGTAATGGAATCAAGAAATTTAGTGCAATAGCAGATCACATAAGGCAAAACTTCAGATCGTCAATTAACTTTTAAAAATTGTAAACTCAGCTCCACTTACCACAGTAATAGCCTGTTTCACTTCACACAATATTCAGCAATGAAAGTTTAAGAAAACATTAAAGCAAAAGGGAGTTGGGTGTTAAAAAAAAAAAAAAAAAATCTATTAAGTGCAAAACTGCTTCCCTATTACGTAGCAAACAAATAAAAGCACATTTCGCACTTCCAAGATTAAGCTAAACAAATATAGTAAAACCCCAAGGCCAACACTCCTTTGCATGACACTCCAATGCCAGAGGGCATGCATGCCTTCCTGTCTCAGCATTAGGGCTGTGACCACTGTGTAATCTTAGTAATTACAGCTTTCATCTTTACCATACTAGTGGCTGACCATGCTCAGATATCACTCCTTGTACAAAGCAGCTTCAGCTACAAAGCTCAAACTATGGAGAATTTTTTATTAGCATCTTTTCTGACGTAAAAATATTTCAAAACCCTTTCTGGAAAGCAGAAACTGTCAGCATGGCTGGCTTATACACCCCCACGTGTGCTTCTGTATGTAACAGCAGCTACTATGTAACTGGTGTGGAAAAAGCAAGGGGTTAAATATCCATCCACTCATCTTTGTTCTGTATGCATAGTCCCCAGCTCTTGAGCCCCGCCTTGCTTTCCCCACAATGGCTTACACGTGAAAAGGAGAAGCTTGGCCCAGACATCACTGCAATCTGAAGGAATACATCACTTACAATCTCCACCCTAAACCATTTCTTATCAGGAGGGTGTTAATCATTAAAGAGCCCTGAAATTGTTCTATTGTGCACATCTGTTGCATTAAAGCAACGTTACACACACACATACATAACGCGTGTTCAAATGCATGTAATGGATGACCAGTAAGATTTTGGTATAAAAGCAACAGCATGTATAAAGCATACACCAAAACACACACCAGTTATGCAAAGTACAGCAGGATATGCCAAGTTAAGCAGCTGCTTATCAATACATTAACCCTTTGAGTGTCAACATCTGAGATGTTCAAGAAAAATGCCAGTGGCACTCGTGTTATAAAAATGCAAATAGAGTAAAAAAAAAAAAAAAAAAAAGAATAATCTATATAGGGGAAAAGCAATCATTTCTAACCTATTCTGACAAATTCACTTGACACTCAAAGGGTTAACACTGAGCAAGCACAGTCCTCATACTGACTTCATTGTATGGTACCAAACAAGCAGCAAATATATTTGCAGAGAAGTATGTAAAGGTTAGCAGGATCTACATACATCTGTAATTAGCAGGCCACACCCATCTGGAACCCATACTATAGTGAAGGAATGAGCATTTCAAAGAAAAACAATCACACATAAGCAGAACTGTCATTGTAGTGATGGTCCGTGCAACACAAAAGAATAAATTAAGATTTCTGGGAATGATCTGCAAGTTCCCCACAGTGAACTGAGCACCCTTTGTGCTAACCCATGCTTTTCTTCCAGCACCATGACTTGACAAGGTTAGAAGAACACAAGAATCAGAAGATGTTTTATACTTTTTATTTGCATATTGAAAAAAATTGTGCATTCCAATAATTCAAATCATTTTGAACAAATAAAATGGCACTCAATTTGACCGCATTTTACAGCTCGCCGGACCTTGGGGCAGCTTTCCTTTCAACGCATCACCACATGTTACTCTACTTCTGTAGTTCCACTCCGATTCGCCTTTCATCGTGCAAGGTCGCTCATGCTCCCAAAACCAAAGCCAGCCAGGCAGCGCCTTCATTCAGTGTTCAGTAGTTCTTTAAACTTTTCTGTTGTTTAACAGGGCAGCACAGTAAACGTTTTTCAACCTCTTTGTATCTTAGTTATTTCTTACAAAGTTAAACAGCTAAAAGAAAAATAAGAAGGCAATGCTTGTGGAATGTACAGTGCATATTTGGGTGATGGGTTTCATTAGGAGTCACACGCCTGCTTCTCTTGCTCAATTGCTAGAAAGAAAAATATGGGGGGGAAAGAGAAAAAAGTCACTTGGTGGTAATCCACAATAAGCAGTTCTCATTAACAGATAGCTCACACTGTACAGAAGCAGGCACAAGTCAAAGGCTGTCCTCGTCAAGTTAATATGCAGCACGCAAATATATACTGTAGCACAGGAAGAAATACTCACTTTCTTTAGAAGGAAGTGGGTTTTTCTCTTGCGTTTCTGTCTTCTTCAGCTTGTTCTTATCAAATTTCTCAATTTCAGCCATATCTGGTTTGTCAGACATTTTGTAGGATGATCTGCACAAAGGAAGGAAAAAAAAAAAAAAAAATTAGAGCGACTGCATCACAAAAAAAAAAAAAAAAAAGTCACTTAGTATGAGGGGCTGCCACGCCCTCACATCCCTTGGTTTCACTATGCATTCCATTTGTGTAATCTTATTTTAAAGCATCCAATCTTTATTCTTCTCTATATAGTTTTTAGCAGACCACCACCCACGTATGACATTACTAGAAAGGACAAGAAAAAAAAAAATGGTATTGAAAAATAAAAATAAAAAGAAAGGGTGGGTTTTACAATAAGGGATTACCACCCAATACCTAATCAATAAACTGGAGGCATGCCAGCACAGGGCATATGTGCTCAGGGAGGACAGCAGTTCCTTGCTGGCAGATGAAGTCATGCATTCTTCTTACAAAGGGCTGCAGCTAACCCAAGGAGCACAAACCACCGCCCAACCCTGCCTCAACCCCCGCTCCTCAGCAGACTATTAGCATAGCACCCCATCCCCAACTACTGGGCGCTTGCCTAGCACGCAGCATTTCGAATCTGCGTCTGATCTCTGCCACCATACAGTCATGCATTACTAAACTAAAGCTAATACAGAAAATGACGCACATGTGCAATGCAGACCCAGAAAACGCATCTACCCAGCTAGAACAGAAAGGGAAGTGGTAGGATTCTGCAAAACCAAAGGACACTGCAGTTGTTCAGTTACAGCAATATAACGGGGAGATGGAAATTAACATGCAAATACAGACGTTATCCCTTCCTTGTAGGACAAAGGGCAGGGCAAATAAATCAGTGCCCAAAGAAACAACATGCATTAGGGTGGACACTTTCTATCCTATAAAAATGACACAGCAAAGAGAAAAGCAAAATAAAGTCTGTAGATCCATAGATGCTTACCGGGAATACACAGCTCACAAGCAGAAACAATCCTCACAGAAGCAGCCTTGAGTGTGACAGGGAAGCGCAGCAGCTGCTTTTATATAACCTCCTTTATGCAAATGAGCCTGTCGTCACTAGCCCAGTAACTCTTTCCGTTCCAGGTGCTCTCCACACTTTGTTCTCCTGCTGCTACCTAGCATTATTAGCATATTATATACACACGAAAACGAGAACAAATCTTTGTTGCATACTATAGTATGATGTATTTGTGATTAGCTGCAGTAGGTAACTCCACATTCATTGTAAAGCCTGAAGCATGCAACACGATGAAGCCATTGTTTAGAGCTGGGCTGAGTATTGCACAATGTGATAAAGAAAATGTAAAAGTACGCAATAAAACATGTTATCCGAAAAATAAGTGTAATGAAATGCTAATTGCAGTGTTTGTGCTTTTCTAATCTTGCTTTTTATTATATACAATGCTGCAGGCCTGTTTACCAAACATCTAGGATAAGAGATAATATTGCAGTGAAGAGATCCATTTATTGAAAAATCCAGCAATTTGTGCACATTTTGGTAAAGATCACACTTGTGTATACTGCCTTTAAGAAGAACTGTAGAAGTGCACATTCCATTCCTTGTTCCTCTTTGCACATAAACTATTACTGTTTGGGAGTTGTGGAGATTGCTCAAGACCCCTTGTAGCCTGCATTTGGCTGAGATCACTGATCCAACCCACATGTTGTTTTTGGAAACCAAAATGTAATAGTATATTGGTTAAAAGACTTTTCTCTCTATGTGCAGCTATATCTAGCACTGAAGGGGTTAATGAATGTAATAATGCATGTAGAGGTCTGTGGTGAAGGGATAGTCAGACAGGAAGTGTGCTTCCTGTTCATATATAGCTGTACAAAGAGAAAAGATAACCTTACCTAGTGCTATGTACAAATCTTTATGCTGAAATATTTGCCTGCCTGCCTCCCATACTTTGGTAACAATATGTCGGTTAGAATTGTCACAGTGCGTGGAATTGTCACAGTGCGTGGAATGATGCGGCTGCAGTGTCAAATGTTCAAGCATTTTTCTAAATACCATTATTCCGTAAGGCCTACAGACTGAGGTGACGTTCAGCATGGAAAAGACCACGCCTGGACAAGCAGAAGGATGTTACCAGCGTGTGGCATCGCATAATATAAATGATCCATGTTTTGTACTGAGAAATATTCATAAGCTAAATTAATTTCCAAGTAAGGAAATTTATAGATGCAGAATTAACCACCTTTTGTTTTGAATACTTCCTCTACAGGGGAGGACATAGATCTGTTTGACATTATTCTAATGACACTGTAGATTATACCAACTTACTAAAATAGGGGAACTGTGTCATGATGTGTTATGTGGTAATGGTTTATCAAATCAAGTTAGAAAGGTCCACAGTTTATCCAATACTGTGTAGGCCTTATTTATTAAAGGGGAGGTTACTATTATTGTACTGTATATATCATATTAGGGGCAGATTTAACAACAACTTAAACAACTGTTATTACTCATTAAGGATGATAAATGGTTCTCCAGCCAATCAGCACCTAACTGTAGTATGTTTGAAAAAATGTCAGCAGCACCTTTTATCATTCATAACAAGAGAAAATAGAATATTACTTGTTGTGAAATTGCCCCCAAAATATGATTTTTTTGCCATCGCTCCTTGATGCTCACTGTATCCCATAATGTGGGATATAGTGATACCTGCACTGTACCCACCTGCACTGTATCCCAAACTGTATCCGACCCACACTGTATCCCACACTGTATCTGACTCGCTCTATATCCTGTACTCTATCTGACTCGCTTTGTATCCAATCTGCACTGTGGCCCTTATTCAGATCTGATCGCAGTACAAATTTGATCTCAAAATGGGCAAAATCATGTGCTCTGCAGGTGGGGCAGATGTAACATGTGCAGATAGAGTTAATTTTGGGTGGTGTGTGTTGAAACCAAAATCTTATTTGCAGTGTAAAAATAATGCAGCCAGTATTTACCCTGCACAGAAAGAAAATAACTCACACAAATCTACCTCTCTCTGCACAAGTTACATCTGCCCCACCTGCAGTGCACATGGTTTTGCCCATTGTGAGAACAAATTTGTACTGCGATCAGATCTGAATAAGGGCCTGCATCTGACCCAACTGGTTTTTTAAAGCGCCAATCATTTACACTGCAAAATCAAACTGGTTTTGCAGTGTAAATGATGGACGCTTTAATAAAACCTGGAGATTTCCTACCGAATTTCTCACTTTCTGAATCTCTCATCCTATTAAATTTGATACTTGTGTATTATAGCGGCGCCCCCGATTTCCATCGCGCGATTTTTTAATCGCATCGCATGCCATGCACCCGATGGAATGCGATGCGACGCAATTTTTGCCCCCTATACGATGAAAGATTGTATAAGCACCCTAAAGGGTGCTTTTAAGCACCGTAATGGGTGCTTACAATGTTAAATGCACCCCCACGCCACCCCCCCACTATAAACGTGAACCCGAAGCGTGGAGTTGAGAATAGAAAGTGTGGTGAGCGCAGCAAGCCACCGAGCCCGAAGCGTGGCGAGCGCAGCGTGCCCCGCGAGGGGACGCAGATACCTTCACAGGTATCGGAGTCCCCTCGCCACGCTTCGGGCTCGGTGGCTTGCTGCGCTCACCACACTTTCTATTCTCAACTCCACGCTGACGTGGATAGTGGGGGTATGAAAAGGTCGGAGGACGCGTACCGCCGCCCCTCGCGGGCTCGCAGCGTTCGCCACGCTTCGGGTTCGTGTTTATAGTGGGGGGGTGGCGGGGGTGCATTTAACATTGTAAGCACCCATTAGGGTGCTTATGCAATGTTTAATCGCATCGCACTGTATGGCATTGTATGCCATATACAATGTCATACAATTTTAAAATTGTATGGCATTGTACAATATCGCGTCGCATCGCATACCATCGTATGCCTTATGGTATGCGATGCGATGGGCGCCGCCAAAATACACAAGTACCTTAAATTTCACCCTATGTGTGTCCCGCAACAGTGTGGTGTAACCCTCTGTGTTATTCAGACCTACTGCAACCCACTGCTAAATTGCAGAGCCCTGTGAGAGTGAAATCTCGCCCTGTGCTACAGATGGGGCTTGTCCCATCTTCGCAGGGCTGGCGTTAGAAACGCCAGCCCCGCCATCACGACAGCCCCGCCAGGGGGGCGCGCGCGCACGAGACGCTCGCATGCCCCCTGGGCAACGGAGCCTGCCTCCGGTCCCCGTCGCCGCCCGTCGCCACAGGTACCACTCTACGCATCGAGCGCCCCCCCTAACCCTGCCCGTCTCCCTGAAGCGGAGACGGGCAGGGACATGCAGCGTCCCCGCCGGTGCTTGCCAGCGGGGATGGTCTGGCTAGCCCCGGGCAAGGATGGGAGGGGCTACATCTGTAGCTTGCAAATTGCTAAGCATGGCTTGTGAAAACTAGCTGGAACAGCGATTGGCTACAAATCTATTCGCAATCCGCTCACCACGGAATTATTTTTCCAGTGTGTGCAGTCTGTGCATAGCCCGGGACTTACTCGGCGGCTGCTTTAGAAAGAGTCGGATTGGGGTCGGAGCTGACAGGGCAATGCGATCAGATCTGAATTTCCCCCTTGTTGTGTGCTGCTGCAGCGAGGTGTGACCCTGTATGTAGCTGCAGCGTGGAAAAGGGAAAGACTAATGATGATGAGGACAAATGAGGAGAGTAGCTATCATGGTATAATGGAGGTCATTCTTATTATCACATGTGCAGGGCTTCTATGAGCGCGCCCTCGGAGACTTGCATAGTCTCCGTGACACTTGTAAAGTGGGGGGCGTGAAGGAGGTGCAAAAGGGGCGTTCGTTGTGTTTCCTGGGTGTAGCCATGAAAATGCTGGGTGCGCCCAGGAAAATGCTGGGCGTCCCCATGCAAACACGGGCGGGTACCTGTATTCTGGGGGGTGGGTGGCTGGTGTAACCAGACGTCAGCTGCCGGCCCAGTTCTTGGAGCAGGATGTTGTAGGTCTAAGTCAGTAGAGACTGACATAGATTTGCGAGCACTAGAAAAATAATTTGATGGTCACCATCCATCAAATGATTTCCCACACGCTAGCCTGCGAATGGATGTTTCCAGGTTTTTTTTCCAGCTCACCCGGCAGGTGCACAGGTGCACTAATTAATCACTGACACATTTAAAAAGATCCACAGGTGGAGCTAATTAGTTCACCTGTGATTCTGTGTGGAGACCTGGAAAAGTGAACTGTTTGGGGATACTTGAGGACCGAGGTTGGGAACCACTGCTCTAGACTGTAAGCTCCTTGGAGCAGGTCTCTCTTCATACTTGGTAGCAAGGGTATGACACAGGGGTCTGGGACGGATATTAGACAGACCTTACATCGACAGCCATTACATAGACACCATTAGTTAGACAGCTCAATAGGTCGACATGGTTTTAGGTCGACATACCATTAGGTCGACATGCCATTAGGTCGACAGGTCGTTAGGTCGACAGCTCATTATGTCGACAGCTCATTAGGTCGACATGTTTTTAGGTCGACACTGCCATTAGGTCGACAGTGTCTATGTCGACAGTCAAAAGGTCGACATTGTTTTTTTCACAGTTTTTTGGCCGAAATGTCGACACAGTCAACATGGACACAGTTTGAAGTGTACCGCAGCCCCTCGCATCGCTCGCTTCGCTCGCGATGCTTCGGGCACGGTGCCTCGCTGCGCTCGGCACACTATTTTATTCTCCCACCACGCCCTAGTGGATAGTAGGGCATGAAATACCGCCTGTCGGCACATGTCGGCTCAAAAAACAGTGGAAAAACCCATGTCGACCTTTTGACTGTCGACATAGACACTGTCGACCTAATGGCAGTGTCGACCTAAAAACATGTCGACCTAATGAGCTGTCGACATAATGAGCTGTCGACCTAATGACCTGTCGACCTAATGGCATGTCGACCTAATACCATGTCGACCTATTGAGCTGTCTAACTAATGGTGTCTATGTAATGGCTGTCGATGTAAGGTCTGTCTAACAATAGTCCGGATACCATGACACAGTAGCTGCAGCAATGAATCAGGGGAGTCACTCCCTTAAACAATATACAGAAAACAAGGATAAAGGTTTTTTTTTTGCTGCGCTCAATAATAATTGTACATCTAAGTTTAAAATTTGATTATTTTAATGTCTTTTACACCCAGTGACACTGACCCCATTATAATCAAATTTGAAACTTTAAATGTACAATTATTATTGAGTGCAGCAAACCCCCCCCCCTCCCCCCTTTTTACTTGCTCTCACCATACTTGCCTACCTGACACTCCATGAGGGAGAAAATGCTCTGTTCCTGGACTTCCCTGGTAATGTATGATTGCCAGCACCTGTGGTGAAACACCTTTCTTATCAATTAACCTGCTCACCACAGGTGATGGCAATCATACATTACCAGGGAAGTCCAATAACAGAGCATTTTCAGCCTCATGTAGAGGGTCAGTAAGCGTGTCTCTCTTCCCTCCTGTTCTCACAGCCCTCTTCTTGCATTTCAATGACAGTTCTGTTACTCACCTACCATCTATACCCGCATCTCTTCTTAATTGTGTTAAGTTCTACCACTGACAACCTGCCCCTAATGACATGCTTTCCTTCATCTCAGCTCTATACTAAAGGTGGCCTGAGGCTGTGTACACAAGGGGGCGATTTTGTCTAATATCGTGGGCAATATGGTCGCTAAGCAATATATTGCTCGGCGATATATCCCTCTGTGTGTACAGGGCTTACAGGTGCCCATACACGTTACAATTATTGTATACAATATTGCATCTCGGTTTTGCGATGAGATAAGATGAGATCTAGTAAAAAAAAGTATGAGCAGCACAAACTTTTTGTACTAGATCTCATCTGATCCCATCGCAAAACCGAGATGCGATGAGATGCAATATTGTATACAATAATTGTAATGTGTATACATACATACATTTACAGATCGATTGTCAGATTGGGCTGCTCGGAACAAAAACCTGGTAATATCTGAATGACAGTTTTTGGCAGTTTTCCAGCATTTCAAAGCAAATGGGCAACTATAATTTGCTCTGATCCATTACCAGGATTTTGTTCCAACCAGCCCAATCTGACAATCGATCTGTAGATGTATTGCCAGCTTTACACTGCTGCAATTTATCGAAGCAGTGTATGGCCATCGAATCCCCTTGAGCCGCCTGTGGCAGGAGTGCATCCAACACCATTCCCCGCCCGAGAAAGTCGGAGGTCAAATGTGCAGGCATGTCCAACCTCTGACTCCAATCTGATGCACAAGGAACCAAGCACTGGGTTGGATGTGATTTGGGCTGATTTCACCCCATTTCTCGGCCTGATCCTGATCCCAAATCGCATAAGTGTATATAAGCCCTATAGAATTATACTGCTAATTGTTACCTGTGCTCTGTTTTTGTTCTGCAGTTACTGTTATGTTTAGTTCTTTGTACCCTTATTGTTGTAATATGTGCCCTACGTACGGTGCGGTGAACCACTTGTGGCCTCTTACAAATACAATGTAATAATAATAACAACTTCCAGAGACAATGGAGTCAGCTACCGCCAGTCTCCAGCCCTAAGGAGCTTCCCGTGGCTGCCTCCATTGTTTCCCTAGGTGTGTATCATTAGGTCGACAGAAATTATTGGTCTATTGGTCGAAAGGCAAAAGGTTGACACATGAAAAAGGTTGACAGGCTTTAGGTTGACATTGACAAAAGGCATGGTTGCCGACCCTCCCGCATTTAGCGGGAGTTTCCCGCTTTTTGATCCTTTCTCCTGGTCTCCCGGGAATATATTGGATCCTCCCGTTTTTTCCCCCTGCCTGGCAAAAGACAGTGACTGCGCATGCGCAAGTCACAAAGTGTAGAGGCTGAGTCAGTGACATCGCGCCACAGCTGTCCTAGTAATGCCGGTGGGGGTTCTGTATTTATCGCTGGCCGCAGCAGCCACAACACGGGGCGGCCGGGGAGCAGTGGAGAGAGAGCAGACGAGCAGCAGAATGCAGCGTCACAGAAGAGCTGGTGAGTAAGCTAAAGGCTGGCTGCTACAGTGCTTGCCTTCTGCTTCTCTCTCGCAGCTCCCCGGCATCCCCGCTGCTTACTAGTGTTCCTCAGGCTCTGTCTCCCTCCCCCTTCAGACCTCCACGCTGCTGCAGCAACGCCCCCTACATTCTGTAACTTGCTGCCCTCTCCCGGAAATTTTTTACACCTTTATGTCAACTTTGCCACCCGTTTAACTGTACCGCGTCCCCTTGCGTGTCAATCATGCTCAGTACACTATTATAATATAACTCTATGCCCATGTGGATGGTAAAGTATGAACAAGCCATTTCTTGCAACAAAAAAGCATGAAAAACTGATGTTGACCGTTGTTGATCTTTTGACCATAGTGACCTATTGATCATGTCGACCATTTGACCACATTGACATTTTGAATGTCGACCAATAGCTGTCTGCACTTTGACTGACGACATAGACACTGTACATCTAATGACTGGATACCCTTGTTAGTATCCAGGTTCGGTAACATGCCCTTTGTAACCTTTTGTTGTGTCCCTGGACAAACCCAGATTGGTGCGTAGTTAGCAAGAAATGAATTGTAATCTGTGCTAATATTTTATAATCTGTATTCAGGAGAGAAATCAGACGATAGGATTCTGCTTATAGGGGATCTTTACACGGCTTAGGTATAAGGGATGTATAAGTTTCTGTGAAAGATGTAAAATGTGGCTTGTTTTTTTAACATCCTATTAAATAGTTACAGCAATGTTTATCTCAACTCTGTTTCTAACAATTTTTAACAAATATCCGAAAACCCATCAGCGATTAGGACGAGTTGTTCTAAAGCGAAAATGTGCTCAAAACACTTTTATCAGGTGGTGGTGATACCCTGTAAAAAGCCTTTGGGCTTCTCTCCGCAGCGCTGTCAGAGGGATCCATCGCGGACCCTCACCGCATGCGCAGAGAGACTTCCGGGTTCCAGACCCAGAAGTCCAGGGACAGTGCCGCATCGCAATGGTCAGCTTTTATCGCAAGAGCTGTTCTTTGAAAAAGCTGCGGATTATGTAGTGAAACGTGTCAGCTGTCCACACTGCATTGGATCCATTCCTCACTACAAACGTCATTGGAGACCAGACCAGCCCTGGACCCTTTATTGGTCTGAGGGAACGCCAACTCCCCCCTTCCCCCCTCTGGCACACACCACTTCATCTGACATCCAAAAAATGGCCAGCGGATTCCAACATCTATCGGACTGCCTCGGGGACGGGGAATGTTACTCCCTGAGGCCCTAAGCAGCAATTGAGGTACTGGGGTCACACCATTACTTCCATAATCAATATTGAGATACTGGAGATTAACCAACACTGCCAGCACCCCTCATTAAGGGACAATTCAAACAGAGCATGGTAACCCTAGCAAAACATTACTATAGTTGATCCAATGAGTGTTGTTGTTATTACTGTATTATACATTTCTTTGCCATGTTTTAATTATGTTTTAACTACAAATGTTTATTAAATTGTTTGTGAAACATCCATTACAGCATCTGGTGTTAATAATTTGATATAATGCGAGCGCTGTCACCATTTCTTTTTTTTTAAATATTGTTGACTGGGGGAGTGACTACTTCCAGCGTATTGTGATAGCAGCTACTTGGTAAAACAGCCACTCCACAGAGCACCCCTCCATATCTGTTGTATATATTTTACTTGCTTCTTAGTAAATCATTTTTTATATTGTTTTGCAGAATTCATTTTACATTTAGAGATATAGGCCCTTATTCCGATCTGAACGCATTACAAATTTGTTCTCAAAATGGGCAAAACCATATGTACTGCAGGTGGGGCAGATGTAACATGTGCAGAGAGAGTTAAATTCGGGTGGGATGTGTTGACACTGAAATCTAAATTGCAGTGTAAAAATAATGCAGCCAGTATTTACCCTGCACAGAAACAAAATAACTAACACTAAGTCTAACTCTCTCTATACCTGTTACATCTGTCCCAGCTGCAGTGCACATGGTTTTGCACATTTTGAGAACACATTTGTACTGCGATCAGATTTCAATAAGGGCCATATTGTATTATGTGACCCCCTGAAGGCTTAATCCGGCCCTGTATACTGCAATACAGTCACTGTCTTTCTGATTTAATATTTCTGAAAAAAGTCCCTTTCATGTTTTTGACTAGGGATCTGTATATCCTAGTGATAAATCAACTTTTCAGATGTACATTTTGTAAGTGTCATAAGGGTACAATTCTATTCAGAACGATGTTAATAGAGCCGGAAAGAAGCTCCCGGAGCTCTTCTAATCAGAGCGTTGCTAACACCGACTAGGGACGGCGAAGATGTTTTGTGCCCTAGCACAGCGCATACTGCATTGAGGGAGGCACTTAAGTCGGAAAATGCCGGTAGTCGTGACTAAACACCCGCGAGTACCAGCGTTCTCCAACTTAGCAGCCTGCTGATTGGAATAGCTCAGGGAGCTCTCTCCTGGCGCTACTCACAGCACATAGCATTGAATAAACCCGTCATAGTGTCTTCATTATTTAAATAATCAGTTATATTAAAAACACTATAAATATACTCCTATTGTAAAGCGCAACGGAATATGCTGCGCTATATAAGAAACTGTTAATAATAATAATAAATAAATATCACTATTAGTTTATTTAGACTTACCTAATATGTACTATCTAAGGGGTAGATTAGGAAAGGGAGTTTTTCATGTTTATGGTGTCTATGTCGACAACTGTTGATATTGACCCCCAATTAGTGTAACGCGTACCCTCGCATGGCTCGTTTAACTTGTCATGCTACTTCACACGTGTACCGTGGCCCAACTGTAGTCCAGTTATCTGAATAAGAAAATATTGTAGACCATTTCATGTGTCGACCATTGCTATGTTCACCTTTGGTTTGTGTTGACCTGTTTTCAGTGTCGACCTTGTGCATGTTGCCTTTTTGACCATGTCAACCTTTTGTCTGTCGATCTATTGACTGTCAACCTAATCACTGTCAGCCAACAACCAAAACTACTCTGCCCCTAGTCCGAAAAAGCAGTGCAGGGAAGGGGCCAGTGTGATTGGCTGCTCTATGTGTGTCCAGTGGACACACAAGCTGAACACTGTGTAAAAAACAAAACGTATACTCACCTCCCCAGGCTCTGATGATTGGTCCCCGTGCAAACGCAGGCTAACTGCAAATGGACCTGAATAAGGTCCACAGTGCATTGTGTGCCATTAAGGGTTGGCTGCGGGAGCACGCTTCTAGAGATTTATCTCCCGCAATACAAAAAACACATTGGCGATATGGTAGTTTAGCGACCATTTAGCTAGTGATAATGGCTAAATCGCTCTGTGTGTACAAGGCTTTAAATCTAATGGACTGCTTGTATTCGTATGCAATATTCCCTGAAGGCAAGTGGTGTCACAAGCCAAGTGCAGGGGGTGTGGGCCGCACCCAGATGTCACCCGTAGATGGGTGCTGGCTCTTCTGCTTCAACAGATGCTGGTTGCTGCAGTGTTATATTCTCCTGCGGCACTTGGCTCTTGTCACAGATGAAGAGCTAGCACTACAGAAAGCCCTCTCTCTGGCAATGGTGGACATGCCCCTGAGCAGGACAAGGGGTGGCGATATTCCAGTGGTGGTTTTATGGCTTGGTGGGGCGCCGCTGCCACTGCCATTCACTATGCAGCATTGCTGGGCCATGACTACCACGTTCACAGTGGCAGCTCGTGGGAAAACATGACCAGGAGTTAAAATGGCCACATGTGCGCTCCTGTGCATGTGCAGCTGGTGCAGATACTCTCATGGACCATGCTACTGTGGAGGCAGAGCTGTGAGCTGTCTCTTATGAGTTCCGCCTCCACTCTCCTCCTGCTTTTTGCAGCAGTGTGAGGCTGGTTTAGGAAACTGCATGGCGGCGGCGGTGGTAACAGTTAGCAGCTCACACACAGCACTTGACTTTGCCTCTAACTGTTTGGGACTAATTCAAATGTTTAGTGAGCACCCAAAAAGACCTTGATCTGGCTGTCATATACCTGATGCAGAGATCCCTCTATCATTTGGTGTGGGATGTTCTAACATCCGCAGCCCAGCTCCACTGCCCTTTCGCCGCCCATCACCTACATAATCATTGCATATGCTCTAACATATGCGATAATTATGGCAAAGGACAGCTCTTGCGTTAAGAGCTGTCCTTTGCGGTGATTCAGTGGGTCCCAGTGGCTTCCCCCTCCCTCCCTTACCCGGTGCTGATGGTGCTGTTGCTGCGATGGGGGCTGGCTCTCCTCCTCCTCCCTGAAGAGGAAGAGGATCACAGTGCAGGGAGGAGGAGGTCACAGGTCCGGGCAGGTGAAGGGGGGGGGGGTCTGTGCGGGGTGGCGGGGGTCGGTGCATTGCGGTAGAAGCCCATAGGCTTCTATGGGGCATCACCAGCTTTTGCTGGCGATGCACCCGTCGCAGTAACCCGGCGGGGGATGTTTAGAGCATCACAAAATGCGGTAAAAACCCGATAACGGGGTTTTTACAGCATTTTTAGTTTAGAGAATTTCCCCCTTGGAGAGAATGTGGGGCACGATGAGTTTTATTTCTCTAGTGCCTTCAACACCATTCAGCCCTGGCTTCTTGGGAAAAGTTGGAGGGTTTTGGGGTGGATCACCATTTAACCACCTGGATCCTGGACTACCTTACTAACCATCCGCAGTATGTGAGGACCAGAGAGTGCCAGTAGTGGTAGTTTGTTTATTTATAAGGCACCACAAAGTGTCCGCAGCGCCATACATAGCAAACAAAAAACAAATGACAAGGTAACGTACAGGGTGTGTTGATAAAATACAGCATAAATAGGGGTATAGCTGGTAGAACTGAAATCAGCATCAGTTCTGAAGTAGGTGTCGAAATTGTCGAGGAGACTGAAGATGAAGCACAGGAAGGGAAGAACAGGGCAGAAGCACTGGTTAGGTAAAGAGGTAGGGTGAGTACGTGAGGAAGGAGGGCCCTACTCATAAGAGTTAACAGACTAAAGAAAAACAATAGGATAAGTAACAATGGAAACAGATGGAGGGGTAGGGTAGGCAGGATAGGAGGAGCAAAAGAGGTGAGGAGGAGGAGGAGGGATAGGCTAGTCAGAAGAAGTGAGTTTTGATGGAGCGCTTGAAGGAGGTAAGGGAATCAGAAAGCCTGATAAGTGACAGGAGGTTGTTCCAGTGCATGGGGGCAGCGCGAGAGAAGTCTTGGACACGGGAGTGGGAGGAGGTGATTAGGTGAGTGGTCAGGCGGCAGTCGGCGGCGGAGCGAAGAGGACGGGAGGAAGTGTGGATAGATATCAGTGAAGAGAGGTAAGGAGCAGTGGAGGAGGAGAGAGCCTTGTAGGTGGTGGTGAGGAGTTTCAAGAGAACTCGGAAAGGTATGGGGAGTCAGTGAAGAGGTAGACAGAGGGGGGAAGGGGAGGTAGAGCGGCGGGAGAGGAAGATGAGCCTAGCAGCGGCATTAAGAATGGATTGGAGAGGGGCAATGTGGGCGAGAGGTAGCCCGGAGAGAAGGATGTTGCTGAAGTCAAGGCGGGAGATGACAAGAGAGTGAATGAGAATTTTGGTCACGTCAGTGGAGAGGAATGGTCTGTTGCGGAGGTGAAAGCAGCAAGACTGTGAGAGAGCACGAATGTGGGGGATGAAAGAGAGGGAGGAGTCAGTGATGACACCGAGGCAGCGCGTTTGGTCGGTTGAGGTGATCTCGGTTTCACCAATGCAGATGGAGATAGTGGGAGAAGAGGGGATGTTCTGGGGATGGAAGATTAGAAGTTCAGTTTTAGCCATATTTAGTTTCAGGAAGCGTCGGGTCATCCAGGCTGAAATGGCCGTGAGGCATTCGGAGACCTTGGAGTGATGGGGATAGGTCGGGGGGAGGAGAGAGTGCCAGTCTGACATAATTATCTCTAATATGGAACACCCACAGAGAACGGTTTTAGCACCGTTTCTTTTTACTGTCTACACTGCAGACTTCATTTACAACACATCAACCTGTCCCCTGCAGAAGTTTTTTGATGACTATGCTATAGTAGGCCTTATTTTGGATGGGGACAATAGGGAGTACAGAGAACTTACACAGGTTTTTGCCATCTGGTGTCAGAAGAACCATCTCCGGCTTAATACAGGAAAGAATAGGGAGCTGGTAGTTGATTTTAGGAGATGTCAACCCTCTACTCCTTTACCGGTGGGGATCCAGGCAGCAAATATTGAGATTGTAAAATCGTATAAGTACCTGGGTTTTCACCTGAACAATAAACTGGATTGGACTGATAATTCTGCTGCTCTGTATAGGATGGGGCAGAGCAGACTTTACTTGTTGGGGAGATTGAGGTCTTTTGGGATGCAGGGATCACTACTAAGGCATCAGCTATATTCTTTGGAGTGGTTTGCTGGGGTAGCAGCATTTTGTCTGCTGATAGCAAGGGACTAAACAGACTGGTTAGGAAAGCCAGTTCTGTTTTTGGAATCCCTTGGATATGGTAGAGGTGGTGGGTGAGAGGAGAATAATTGGCAAGTTAGCATCCTTGTTGGATGATCTGTCCCACTCACTCCAGGACATTTTTTTGGAATTAAGTAGTTCCTTTAGTAATAGATTGCTTCACCCTCGCAGGTCTTTTCTTCCATGGTCCCCGGTAGATTCCTACATACATCTTACTTCTTACGTTATGCCAATCATGTGCAATATATATTTCCATATTTTTATTTATCATGGTTTTGTACTATGTTTTGGTGTCTCTTTTATATATATTTTTATGTGTGTTTTTATTATGCTATTTATTCTATCTCTACTATGCACTTTTCTGTAACAATGTGAATTTATTCTATGTGGGCGACCCTGGCCAGTGACAGGGGGCCCCTAAGTGAAAGGGAAGCACGGGGTAACATATCGCCTTCCCCCACCCTTAATCCGGCTCTGCATTGACACATGTTAAAAGTTCCACATGTGAAGCCCATTATTTTACTTGTGATATTGCAAGTAGATCTGGAAATCATGAACTGTTTGGTATCCTGAGGACAGAATTTGAGTAGGCTTACCATACTGTGCCTTTAAACTGGGACACTCATGGATTACATAGGTTTTGTGCCTTATTAAATCTTGAATTCAACAAACCACAGTGCCTGTGTAAATCACATATCCCTGTTTAAAGGGATAGCATGATAAGCCTAAAGAAGCGTACACAATGGCCGATATATTGGCTGTCCAATTTAACAGTCGATATATCAATACACCATCGGCCAGTGTGTACTAGTGAAATATCTGTGAATGGCGTCGTTTTCAGATATATCTCTTTGGCTCTGCAACACAGCTGATGCCCGATATATAACTATAGATAAAATGGCGCATTGTGTGGTGTATACAGGCGATCTGCCGACCACACATACAGCCAATGCGGGAGCCGCCGTCGATTGTGATGTCAGACCGGGCAGTGTAAATGGGGAACACGAAGAAAGGGGGTGCTTTTATATGTATATACACTACTGAGAGACTCACAAGTGGCACCACACATCAATCCAATAGCATATATATATACATATATATATATATATATATATATATATATATATATATATATATATGAGGAATACAATACTGCCGGCACTCCAAGTTTAGAAGAACAATATACTCCGGTGCCAGAATGAGATAGCATACAATCCAATAATCCCAGGGTGTGGGACAAGAACGGCACTCGGAGATAATCAACTTTGAAATATTTATATTAAGCTACAATCATGTAGGGCATCACAGGTACAGGTAACGTTTCTGGGGACAAACCCCTTCTTCAGACCCTCCTAAAGCAAATAATAAACATGAAAGGAACAGACTTTATACCTTACCTACAGCTGCCGCGCTCCACAGCGTGTCCTCGCCGCGTCAGCCGCTCCCGGAAGTGGTCAGCACACACTTCTGCCTCAGGGCGCCCTGGACGTTGCTCAGCAACGCTCAGTTTGCGTTCCACTGGGCAGGAAGTGTCAGCTCAACCATCCCGGACAGCGGCACGGCCGGCATAGACATTGCATATGAAGCTACTGACAGCCAGGAATAAAGTACAAACGTGAACAGCAAGGCCATCAGCCATATGACAAGGGGCAATGCAGGATACATCGCACAGCGGCACCATCACAGATTAGTGTCCAGTACTCACCGCACAGGGGTAACCAACCTCCAATCGACATATGCCGCTCTGCTTGTTCCCCAAACCCCAAATATCATGGATGATTTGACCTGGCAAAAAAAAAAAAAGACAGAAAATAAATACAGTGCATTAATATTAAAAACACAAGAAGAAAAACAAGACATAATGCAAGATGAGATATATAATCCATGAGTAATATAATGAGTAATATAATCATATAAGGCTATTAAGATTTATCTTCTCGTTGAGACCACCCGGCTGGATGGTGCCCAACCTGAAGATCCATCTTGATTCTAGCAAAAGAAGCTTTTTGGCTCTATTGCCACCTCACATTGACTCCGGGACATGGTCAATCATGAAATACTTCAGGGAACTTAATGGATGACCCATGCTGTTAAAGTGGCGGGCCACCGGCTGATCTATATCTCTACCCCCAATGGATAGACTGATGGCAGACCGGTGTAGACCCAGGGGCAAACGCAGGATTTTCAGAAGGGGGTTTCCAGAGGGGCGGAGCAAAGCATGGAGATGGACACTAAGGTGACCCAGTATATGCTTTGATGTCCTGCAGGTGGTAGGGGGTATTATATCAACAGCTCAGCATGTAGGGCCTGGATCAGTAATTTCCACTAATTACCCCTTTACTGTACAGATGGTGGGAGATGGGGTGGGAGAAGGGGGCATTGGGCTGAATGAAGGGGCCCTGATTCATAACTTCCAGGGTGGTAGATGATGTTTAATATGCAGAGGAGTGGTGTATAGTGGAGTGGGCTTATTATTCATCATTTTCTGGTGGGAGGACAGCTTGCTTGACTGCAGATATCTCCAGTTCCTGGAAATAGATTTCTTAGATTTTAATGGAATTAAAAACTAGAGAATCCCACCTACCAAATGGTATTGGGGACTAGGGGATCAGAGTTCAGGAGGCAGAGCAATCTGCCAACGAGTATATAATACTACATACCAGGTGCGTGGAGCTGGAGCAGTAACCAGCTGCTGGAAGGCTGATATCTCTGGTTCTGGGCACAGTAGAGACAAGCTTCTAGTGTTTCTCAAAGGGGGAGAGTCCCAGCTTTTGGAATATACCCTCAGAAAAACTCTAAGTCAGACAGAACCTGAAATATCTGACTGGGAACAGCAATTAACAGGCTTGGATGGGGACCACTGCTTTAAAGTCAGATATCTCCGGTTCCCAAGGTCCGATTTTAAAAATTATTGTACTCTTGGAAAGAGGGAACCCTCAGCTTTCAGCTTAGGGCCCTAAGACTCCTGGGGGGGATTCTGGGTACTCGGAAACCCCCCCTGCGTGCGCTACTGAGACCCATCCTTTCACGAAAGCTCCTGGTTGTTTGCCCTACGTAATACAAATTGCATGGACAAAAGATGACATAAACCACATAAGTAGATTTGCAATTAAGCACATGCCTAATCTCATACTGCTTAGTGGAATGTGGATGTTTAAAAGTACGACACTTCACAATGTGGTTACAGGTGGTACAGGAGAGACAGCTATAGCAGCCCGGGGGTTTGAAGACAACATTAGTGGGTTTAGGTAAGCCTCGACCAGTAATGTCGGTATGCATGAGGCGATCTTTCAGATTTGCACCCCTTTTAAATGCTGCCAGTGGCCTAAGGGAACGAAGACCAGGCAAATCCTGATCAGTCCTAACTATAGGCCACAATGCGTTAGTAGCGTGTCTGATAACAGGACTGGCAGTGGAAAAGGTACTGGTCCAAGGTAGGACAGATGCTGTACCTCTATCCTTGGCGACAAAAAGTTGGGCTCTAGGAAGGCGGAGAACCTTCTGTTTCTGTTCCTCCAAGATTGCAGGATCATATCCTCTCTGGATAAATTTAAGGATGAGCTCATCCAATCTAATTTTCAGATTACCCCTGTCGCTCATGATGCGTGATATACTCATCATTTGTGACAAGGGCAAGCCACGCTTAAGGGCAACAGGATGGTGGCTAGAGGCCATCAAGAATGTATTCTTCTCAACATCCTTAGAGTATACATCATTACTAATCATCCCATCATTGACTTTGATGGTAACATCAAGATAATTAGCCTCAGAGGTACTCCATGTCACTGTATATCGAATGGTCGACACTAAAGAGTTGACGTGGTTAACAAGATCCTGTAATTTCTCCTCTCCACCGGTCGACAAAATAAAAACATCATCAATATAGCGAGTATATAATAAAAGATACTCGCTTATCCCAGGGCAATTAAGAAAACACTTATCCTCTTCGACGAACATAAAAATGTTTGCAAACGAGGGGGCCACGGCAGACCCCATGGCACACCCCCGTAGTTGCAAATAGTATGCTCCGTCGAAGAGGAAATAGTTACGCTTAAGGGTTAAACTGAGCAGTTGGATAAACAATGCATGGTCAAACAATTGAGGATCCAGGTATTGGCTAACAAAATTGGATGCAGCCTCCAACCCCCCCTCGTGAGGGATGGAGGTGTAGAGGCTGCATACGTCCAAGCACACCAACAAGGTCCCAGAAGGAACAATGCCAACATTTTGTAACAACAACAAAAAACTAGTTGTATCCTTAAGAAAGGATTTTTTAAGTGGCAGAAGTGGTTGAAGTAAAGAATCAAGCAATTGAGCCACCGGTTGGTATAGAGAGTCACAGGCTGCAATAATGGGCCTTCCAGGTGGTCGTTCACGGCTCTTGTGCACCTTCGGTAAGGAGTACAGAGCCGGAACTTTAGGCCATTCCGAAAACATGGCGCTGAATACTTTAGTAGATAATTTACCACTTTTGACCGCTTCGGATAAGATGTTCTTAAGTTCCAGTTGGTATTGCTTGGTAGGATTGTAACATAACTTGCAATATACCTCGGTATCGGACAATTGATATATTGGCTGTTCAATTTAACAGTCGATATATCAATACACCATCGGCCAGTGTGTACTAGCGAAATATCTGTGAATGGCGTTGTTTTCAGATATATCTCTTTGGCTCTGCAACACAGCTGATGCCCGATATATAACTAGAGATAAAATGGCGCATCGTGTGGTGTATACAGGCGATCTGCCGACCACATATACAGCCATTGCGGGAGCCGCCGTCGATTGTGATGTCAGACAGGGCAGTGTAAATGGGGAACACGAAGAAAGGGGGTGCTTTTTTATGTATATACACTACTGAGAGACTCACAAGTGGCACCACACATCAATCCAATAGCATATATATATATATAGTACACTTACCCCCCCGTAGAAGGATGAAGACCAGCACTCTGAGTGCTGGTCTTCATCCTTCTACGGGGGGGTAAGTGTACTGCATTTCATTATATGACCTGGCACCGACGAAAGCTACATCACTGGATAGCCGTCCTGCTACCCATTTATCTATCTATATATATATATATATATATATATATATATATATATATATATATATACAGTCCAAAGTCTGCCGGCACTCAAATAATTTAATCATACAGCTGCCCCAGGTGCCAGAAGATGATGTTGAATAGCAGTCCAATTTTCCAAGCAGGAAAAATAACGGCACTCAGGAGACGGTGGTAAATGATTTCAAAGAGATAAAGTGTATTGGGGACGTTTCGGGGGACAAACCCCGTCCTCAGCCCAATCCTACAGCACCCACAGATAGCATACAAAACATATTTATACTCACCAGTTCCCGGGGTTTTCAGACGCACTTGTGCTCCGACGTACGCGAACCTGTACCTGGGGTGGTGGGAGCGCGAGTGCGTTTTTAATGAAGACAATGAGGCCTACACCGAACATATTTTGTTGTGGTTGCGATACATTGACGACCTGTTGATAGTGTGGGAAGGTGACATCAATCTCCTCAGAGAATTTATGGGGAAACTCAATGATAATCATATGAACTTGAAACTCACCTTCCACACGAGTCAAAAAGAGGTTGAATACCTAGACCTCCGTATCATCATTGAGGAGGATGGGACGGTAACCACTGACATTTTTCGGAAAAGCACGGCAACTAATTTGCTACTTCATAGTAGCAGCGCACATTTCCCACCCGTTATTAAGGGTCTCCCAAAGGGAGAATATTTAAGAACTAAACGTAACTGTTCCAGACAATCTGTATATGAGGAAAGGGCCAACCAGCTTGACAGGAGACTGACCCACCGTGGGTACAGTAAAAGAGCCATCCGTAGGGCGAGGAAGGAGGTCCAGGGTCTCCAGAGGGATCAACTTCTTGTCCCTGGCAAAATGAAAAAGACTGAAAAGACTGAAGAGAAAATACGGTTCATTGGAACATACTGCCAGGAGTGGCGGGAAGTAACAAATGTTCTAAACCGACATCTCCATGTCCTAAAAACTGACAAAGACCTGAACAGTATCTTGGGGAGCAAAGTGGACGTCAGCTGGAGACGCAGTGATAACCTCAGAGATATATTGGTCCATAGCCATCTCGAAAAAGAAAACAAAACCATCATCCTAAAGAAAGGCTCTTACAAATGTGGTACCTGCAAAAACTGCCTACTAATGACCCCACGAGACTCATACCATGACAAATATGGTAGAAAGTGGAGAATAGACCAATACATTACGTGTGACACCGCAGGGGTGATCTACAATCTGGAATGCCCCTGCGGGAAACACTACATTGGTAAAACACGTCGCCCACTAAAGAAAAGACTTGCGGAACATCATCTCAGCATCCGCAATGCTAAAAGGGACCAATCCCAGTTCAAAGCCCTCACACCCATTGCAAGACACTTTTTCAAGTATCATGACAGCAATCCCCATGGCCTCAAAGCATTTGGGATGATGAAAATTGAAATGGGCATACGTAGAGGAGATTGGGATCGAAAACTCCTCCAGCAGGAAACCCGTCTTATCTTTCTGATGGGTACCATGTCACCAGGAGGTCTGAATGAGGAAACCAACTACACAGTGTTCCTCTAGGCGATACACTCTTCCTCCAGGAATTAACCAAGTCCCAATTCCATACAAATCAGAAGCATTTCATTAGTAATGATTAGATATGCCATCTATACATATGCCATACATCATTAATACAGCAGTCTATAAGACTCCCACAATTGCGAATAATATTACCACGCATACGGTTACTCCACCAGGGATAGGAGCATCAAATGGACCTCGTGATCAACTAACAGTAATAATGAAACACAGATCTTAATCACCATTATGTGGCTAGATCGAACCACCAGAATAAAGATCTTCCCGGACACCACCCGCTCAGTTGTCATCTAAGCCCTCACGCCACGGGCCTATTCTTTGTATATATACACCCCTTTTTTTTTTTTTTTTCTCCATTCATTATTTTCCCTTTCAAACACAGAGTCATATAACCCCTATCACGTATAAGCAAACACGAATTATTGAGGGTATACTTTAGCCCTCTTCACTTCTGTCCCCAAACAGCACACTCAACTGGCACTTAGGACCACCACCATGATGTTTTGTTTTTGTGTGGGTTTTTCACGTTTTTTTTTTTTTTTTTTTTTTTTTTTGTAGTCTATCGCACCTTCTCCCTAACCTTACTGTCAGCGTGCAGCACTACACACACAAGGATAACCATCACAAATGTCACCTTACATATGCCCTAATCTCTTACGTTTATATTTATATTTTCACCTCCCAATGCAGTTACAATCACCCTAAACACTGGATAACACAAAAGACCTTTATGGCTACATGAATCACTCTGGAATGGGATATATCAATTAACACCCCAATAAAAAATAAATAAAAACCTTGAATACAATGGTTTCTCACGTTAAGGATTCACAACCGATATCTGACCAATAACTAATAATGAACAGGATAATATTACCATCAGATACATGTCCCCACTCCCATATCATGAGGATTTCCACCTCATCCCTCCTCCCTTCCAAGTTATTAACCAGATTGGATATGAAAAGGATGGGAGATGGCTGCAGCAAAATAAACCACATTAAAGTCGCAGCTCGTAGACCTCAGTGAATGGAACTATGCGCTGAATTAAAGGTGTGGTTGGCATAATGATAAGCCTCACCAAGCCAATTACTGGCTATATGATATTATGAATACAGTAAAGATATGATACCTTTCAAACCACATCCGCCAATAAGCCCCCATTGCCCAGTGTGTAGGCTACATCCCAACACATTACGGCAAAGGATAAAAGATTGCTGCAAAACTAAACTGTATTAAACCATAGCACATAGACCTCAGTAAATGGAACTATGCGCTGAATCAAATGTCCTGCCTATATAACAATAAAGCCTATCAGGCCAAACATTGACAAGATGGTATAATAAATACAGGGATAAACATGACTTGCTTCGACCAAATCTATCTTTGAGCCCAAATCGCCCAGTGTGTAAGCCACATCCCAACATCAATAAACCAATATGTGTAACAAATCACATCAAATTATGTTAAAAAGTTAAGCATGCCCCCAACTTAAAGTATCTCTTACTGAATTAAAAGTCAGAACAAACCAAATAATGGGAATATGATATAAAAGGCACTGAATGGACATAAGATATTCAGGCCCGCAGGCATAGGGTAATTTACCTTTGAGCTCAAATTGGAGCTCAAATCACCAAGTGTGTGAATCATATTCTAATCTAAATGAACCACACCCAAGAACAGATAGAAGAACCAATGAATGCCTCAAATCAACCAACACGCCCATACCTGCATATGAAACCCCTCATGAATAATGATGAGATGACAGGTACTTAAGGAGCTTCCGGTGGGGTGCCAGATTGGTCCTGACGAAGCTCCAATGCGAAGCGTACGCTGACCCAGACACTCAGTGTGCTCTCCTCCTCTCCCCTATCCCTATTATATGTATTTTGATCTGTATTAGTTTAAAATTGTTTAGTCGGAGCGGTATGCCAGTTTTCACTGGACCGCTCAGTCAGAGGCGCTACTTGCGTGACGTCCGCAGCGCTCAGATCTGACTCCTAACAGACGGAGATCTCAGGCGCTGACTCTTACACGCCGGAGCTCCTCTGCAGGGTACACGTCCTCATTGACGCGGCTCTCCCTCTCATTTGCGGCGCGCAGTGCTGGTGTAGAGGTGGCAGATCTCACCAGACACGCACCGCCTGAGGGGTAACCCGCGGGGCACCATATTGCCTACCCTATTGTGAAGTTAAGTAATCTAATCAGTAACATCACAGGGGAACATAAACCCAGATTATTTTGTTACCAGCAGATCAGTAATAGGCGACTTAAACGCACAGAATATCCACTGTGGAAAATTGTACAATAAACGATTATTACTAATACATAAGAATCTAACTAACATCTAGGAGGATATTGAGTTGGATCACACTGAGTAAGGATTTTTATCCTTTTTAAACCTACACTGTGTGTGTCTGTATGTATCACTGTCTGTCTATATTTCGCTACATTCTTTTAAACGTATCCAAATAAAAGTTACTTTTTACCTTTTTAATAACCTGTGCACCACACAGAGACATACTTTCTCTTCTTTCCAAAAATTGTCAAACCTGTGTCCAGTGGTAGCACACCCTCCCTACTCACGGTTAACCAACCAATGTACATATACACTGAGGGTAAATTAGAACAATAGTGCTTTGATAAATCCTGTGCGACTGATAGCCCCACATCCCCTTTCCCCAAAACTCATTGTAGCATACAAAACATATTTATACTCACCAGTTCCCGGGGTTTTCAGACGCCGCCGCGTCCACGGAGCCGCTCGCCGGAAGTGGTCACCGTCACTTCCGCTCTGGACGCATCACAGGGGCTGCTAGGCAACCTTCTGCTTGCGTTTCAAAGAGCAGGAAGCGAATCGCATTTCCTCCTTCAGCTTGACCCGCATAGACGCCCGCTCAGTCTGATGCCCGGAAACTGTAACATAAAAAACAAAACATAAGAAAAAAAACATAAATAACCAAAGGTCCTGTGCTTGGCAGCATAAAGGCAATAATTCAGTAGCGCTCAACATGCGCAGATAGACTTTACCAGATAACTGGAAATACTATACTGCAAGAATCATTGCACCTCTGAGAATGTGCCTCATGCGCCTTCTGACACAGAGCACCCTGGCTATATGCATTCAAAAAAAGGTGAACAAAAAAAATAATAAATGATTAAATAACCAGAGATATATAATACTAATACAATAATATACTCAAGATAAACCTGAAGGATAATATGATAAACACATAACACTCCAACTGTACTCTACAACAGGCTATTCCAGTTGATCCTCTCATTTAACCCTTTGGGTGCAATGGTGTCTAAGCGAAAGATCCACTCAGATTCTTTGAGCAACAGTTTTTTTGCTCGATTGCCCCCCCTGAGGGATTCAGGGACACAGTCTATAATGAAATGTTTAAACTGTGCAATGGAGTGGCCAGTGGATTTAAAGTGGCGGGCCACCGGTTGGTCCACGTCCTTGCCCTTGAGGGACAAGTTGATGGCCGACCGGTGTAGCGCCATTCTATCCCGAAATGGACGTATGGTTTGGCCTATATAGTATAACCCACAAGGGCATACTATAACGTAGACAACATGTGAGGTTCTACACGTCATCACATGTCGGATGGTATACGTTTTACATGAGTGCGGGTGTTTGAACTCTTTGCAGGTGAGCATGTGCTTACATGTCTCACATCCTGCACAACTGTAGCAACCTGGGGGCTTGACATATGTATTTGGGGGCCTGGGAATACCAAGGCCTGTCACATCTGTTTTCACAAGACGATCCCTCAGGTTGGGACCTCTCCTAAAGGCAGCCAAGGGACGAATTTTGTTAAGACCAGGGAGATAAGGGTCAGTCTTAATGATGGGCCATAACGCATTGGTGGCATCTCTGATGACTGGGCTTGCCACAGAAAATGTGCTGGCCCATGGAAGTACTGACTGAGGATTTCTGGCCTTAGGGATCAATAACTGAGCTCTAGGTGTATTCATGACTTCAGCCTTTTGCATACTTAATATTTTCGGATCATAGCCCCTCATGATAAATTTATCAATGAGGACATCCAGCTTGGGTTCGACCTCATTAGGATTACTAGTAATCCTTTTTACGCGGATCATCTGTGATCTGGGGAGACCTTTTTTAAGGGCAAGTGGGTGATGGCTGCTTGCCATGAGAAAGGTGTTCCGGTCCACATCCTTAAAATAAACATCAGTACTGATTTTATTCTCACAAATGGTCACGGATACATCCAAGAAATGGATGTTCCGTGAATCATAAGTTGCTGTGTACTTAATGGTGGATTCACCCATGTTGATATCCACCAACAATTTGGACAAAAGATCCTGTCCCCCTGTCCACAAGATGAAGACGTCATCTATGTACCGCGTGAACAGCAATAGATGACGTCTGATTTCAGGATTGTTAAAAAAGGTACTTTCCTCCTGCCCAAACATGAATATGTTAGCAAAAGAGGGGGCCACAGAAGAGCCCATGGCACACCCTCTAAGCTGCAAGTAGTATGACCCATCAAATATAAAATAATTACGCTTTAGTGTCAACATAATTAATTTGGCAAAAAGTTCATGATTAAACAAGTCAGGATCCAGATATTGGCCTATAAAAAGCTTCATAGCCTCCACCCCCTCCTCATGGGGAATGGAGGTATACAGGCTACAAACGTCCAAGCATACCATAATCGTCCCCTCTGGCACCTCACCAATCTGGTCCAACAGCTTCAAAAAGCTTGTTGTATCCTTCAGAAAGGTGGGCTTCAGAGGAAGCAATGGTTGTAGTAGAAAGTCCAATAATTTCGCTATAGGTTGATAAAGCGAGTCCCGCGCTGAAATTATAGGCCTCCCAGGTGGAGAGACCGGGTCCTTATGGACCTTCGGAAGTGAATATAGCACTGGAACCACAGGCCATTCTGAGTATAAAGATTTAAATAATTTGGGCAAGATCACACCATCTTTTACTGCTTTGGATAAAATTTCATGAAGTTCCAGCTGATACTTTTTAGTTGGATTTGCAGTGAGTTTTTTATATACTGCTACATCCGACAGTTGGGCATAAAGTTCCTGCCGATAATCCGTAAGGTTCAGGACCACAATGGCCCCGCCCTTATCGGCCGGCCTGATGACGATGTCCTCGTATTTTCCTAGATCACTCAGGGCTTTGGCTTCTGTTGGAGAAAGATTTTTCTTATATTTAGCCGGTGCCCTATTGAATTTTATCACAGAGTCATCTAGCAATCTGCCGAAAGTGCGAATCGCTGCATTGCTGGACATAGGGTCAAAGCCCGATTTTGAAGTACTTCTAAGAAATTTATCCAAAGGATCATTAGAGAGAGTCTCTGGACGTGTCTGAAAATGCTCCTTCAAGCGGAGCTTGCGCATCAATTGGTGGTGGTCTCGTTTCCACCTAAAGGGATCATGCAGGTTAGTGGGTACATACGATAAACCCTTATTCAATACCTGCAATTCTGTGTCACTCAACACACGATCAGATAAGTTCATCACAACGGTCTCTTGTCCACCCTGCGGGGTGGATTTCGCCTGGTGGCGTTTGTTTTGCCCGCCCCTGCGTGTGGGCGGTTTCTGCCTCCACCGGTTGAAGAAGTCCCGGCCTGTCCTAAAGGGACATCCTGCGAGCTAAGCATATCATCAGAATCGGAGATCAAAAAGTCACTGTCCTGGTTCACAGCTACAGCATCCCTTTGTCTCCAGTTTCTGTTGCCTCTGCCCTGCCAAGGTCGTCTTCTAGTGTCTTCACGGGGTTGCCTCTGGGTGGTCCCAGAGAGCCAATTATAAACTTGATTATCTTCATAATCGGCGTCGACAGTCCGTTGTTTATTTCTTTTAAACTTGAGTAGATCGTTTTTGTATGCATTACATTGCTGCTCCAGTTTTTCAAGCCAGGTGACATTGGCTGGATCATTTAAAGCTGTATTGTGTTCATGGAGTAAATCAGCAATCTTGGATCTGGTTAATTCAAGTTCACGACCTGATTCCTCTATCACCAGAACCATTAGGTCGAGTGCACAGTGATTCAAGATTCCCACCCATTTCCTCACGAATTCCGGGTTGTGTCGCCCAATCGTGGGAGTGTTCTGGACACGAAAGCCTCTTGGAATACGTTTGGAGCGATAATAGTCGGAGAGAGAAGACCCATGCAATTGGAAATCTGTCTCCCTCCGTTTCAGGCGAAACAATTGATAATAGATTTCTTCAATCGTCAGCACAGGCTTAGCTGAGCTATCACTCTGGGTAAACAGTATTTTCTCAATCTCTGATGCTGAGAACAAAAATGTCTCACATGGTGGTACAGTGAGCATGCGGCATCCTGCCGGTTCCTCATTGCCTCCTGTAGCTGAATTTTCCATAGTATAAATGGGTTCTTAATAAGTCCTTATATGATTCAATGGCAGTTCAGCAAAAAAGAGTACAAAAAAATGTCCAGGATGTCACGTGGGCTTACAACAATCACAGATAACTTGTCCAATTCTTTGCAAACATGTAGGGGTGCCTTGCAACCGATGATGGCAGCCCAATGCAGGGTTACCAGCACAAACAGATACAGTCCAAAGTCTGCCGGCACTCAAATAATTTAATCATACAGCTGCCCCAGGTGCCAGAAGATGATGTTGAATAGCAGTCCAATTTTCCAAGCAGGAAAAATAACGGCACTCAGGAGACGGTGGTAAATGATTTCAAAGAGATAAAGTGTATTGGGGACGTTTCGGGGGACAAACCCCGTCCTCAGCCCAATCCTACAGCACCCACAGATAGCATACAAAACATATTTATACTCACCAGTTCCCGGGGTTTTCAGACGCCGCCGCGTCCACGGAGCCGCTCGCCGGAAGTGGTCACCGTCACTTCCGCTCTGGACGCATCACAGGGGCTGCTAGGCAACCTTCTGCTTGCGTTTCAAAGAGCAGGAAGCGAATCGCATTTCCTCCTTCAGCTTGACCCGCATAGACGCCCGCTCAGTCTGATGCCCGGAAACTGTAACATAAAAAACAAAACATAAGAAAAAAAACATAAATAACCAAAGGTCCTGTGCTTGGCAGCATAAAGGCAATAATTCAGTAGCGCTCAACATGCGCATATAGACTTTACCAGATAACTGGAAATACTATACTGCAAGAATCATTGCACCTCTGAGAATGTGCCTCATGCGCCTTCTGACACAGAGCACCCTGGCTATATGCATTCAAAAAAAGGTGAACAAAAAAAATAATAAATGATTAAATAACCAGAGATATATAATACTAATACAATAATATACTCAAGATAAACCTGAAGGATAATATGATAAACACATAACACTCCAACTGTACTCTACAACAGGCTATTCCAGTTGATCCTCTCATTTAACCCTTTGGGTGCAATGGTGTCTAAGCGAAAGATCCACTCAGATTCTTTGAGCAACAGTTTTTTTGCTCGATTGCCCCCCCTGAGGGATTCAGGGACACAGTCTATAATGAAATGTTTAAACTGTGCAATGGAGTGGCCAGTGGATTTAAAGTGGCGGGCCACCGGTTGGTCCACGTCCTTGCCCTTGAGGGACAAGTTGATGGCCGACCGGTGTAGCGCCATTCTATCCCGAAATGGACGTATGGTTTGGCCTATATAGTATATATATATATATAATTTTTTTAGACAATGTCATTGAACTTACTAGCATGTTTGGGAAAACACCACGCAGCTAGTGCCCTGGTCAGGAAATGATTTCATGACTAGGATCTCAGATTTGGCCCCAAAAAATTGAAGTTTACAATCCTGGGATTTCGGGATTAGACTGCGCAGGTGCAGTCTAATGCTGGGAAGCATCTGTGCACTCGCTCAGATGCTGCCTGGCTGTTCCCGATGCCCAACCCGCGGCTTTGCGCAGTGTGATGGTCTGAGGTCATGCTGCTTAGGCCAAACAGTCGCTCCGCTAGAAATGCACTGCATTGCTCCACAGCTCCAGCAACCCGGCTCCCAGATACACCTCCAGCAGCACCGCACGTCTCCTTGGCCCGGGTCCGCCAGCCTCTAGCAGCAACAAATTGCTCCCCAGCCTGGCTTACAGCTGCCCATCTGCACAGCTCCCTGCCACTCCTGCCCACACCTGGCCATGGAGGTAAATATGCGGCTTAGCTGGGGCATTTCTTTTATTAGGGAAGCCAGTATCGCAATACTGGGAATCCCAGGATTGAGCATTTTTCAATCCCAAATTCCGGGATAAAAAAAAAAGGCCTGGGATTGGCTTCCCTACTCACAACCTCAGGGCTGTGAAGAAGCAATGCTTGCAAGTTAGCCAACTTTGCTGACACATAATTTATGTTTATTTTGGTATGGCTGAAGTAAGGATTTTTTTTTGACAGAAAACAATTAAACACTGTAACATTGCTATATGATTTGATAGTTCACATTAATAATTATATGCAGGCCTGTACAAATCCTTAGTCACGTCACCCACTATTGTTTGAGTGTATTTTATCATTGCATGCTGTGAGTTTTTTTGTTGTAGTGCCACCTAGTGGTTACCAGAATATATATTTTTTTTTATACAAATAAGAATATCTAACAGCCCAAAAGAAACTCATTATGCAGCCTGTTTAGGATTACCACCACCCATCTGGGATTACTCCTAACAGTCTGTGACAAACGGGGGGGAACAGTATGCCAGTAACCCTTTCTGTACCTTGTTCCTTGGGTCTCGACACCGTATTCTTCACCGCTGTCAACTCTGAAGTGTAGACAAGTACCTGTACCTTCAAGATGATGAGTTGGATCAGTGACTTCTCCTTATGGGAGCCTGTGGCAGAAAGGATGGACACCCCAAGCAGCACACCCCACACATAGAGATCACACAAAAAGGACGGTGACAACAATATTTATTATGCAGGAAACCACTAGTCACCTCTGCAAACCAAATATTGTTAAGGTCAATTATATGCAATAATCATCAACACAATGCACGGTTATTATTGTGGACTCAATAACTGCAAAGGCACATAAATCCTACTATCACACACACTGGCACAAAGCACATATAATGGTAAACATTCAAATATAGACATTACAATTCAATATATTAAGGCAAGTAACACTGTCTCTAAAAGGCGATAATATCGGAATTGTCCGCAAGGTGACGCTACCTCAGCCATGTGTCAGTTAATGTCTTCCAGATGAAACCGTGAATTGAAGCAAAATGGTGCACGGTATTTGTAATCCAAACAGGTATATTAGAAGAATAGGAACTTGTAGTGGTTATTTGCAAAGCACAGCATAGTCTTCCAATGGAGGGTGCTGTGACTATACAAAACCTCCATGAACAGTCTCTGTCTCTGTCTGTGCTGCTAGCAGTAAGGTGTCCCCTTCCTGCAGCCTTCTGTGCTCACAGGCCTTTGTAGTGGGAGGTGATTAAGTGTCCCTTTCAAGGCCCAATGTGAGGAATTAAACTTGGTAAGTTTGCACTGTGTGGCCTGGGCTGAGCTATCTGTGGCTGCTTCACCTGTAGGGACAAGAAGGGGCCAGTGCTGCCTGATATGCACTGCCTGGGCTTCAGGGGCCACAGTACCAGGTGCTAATAGGTGGATACATAGGCAGTCTCTCAGGGCACATTCCGAAGGGCTTGATGGGCTGGCAAGGGCTGTGTGTTATTGGGGTACCTGTACTAACTGCTGCAGTTGCTTGCTCCTGCCAGTCACTTCTCTCACTTGTGGCTCCTTCTCCCACAGACACACACTCTGTCTGCAGCTGCTGCCTCTGTCCACCACAGCATGCCAAGCTGTGTCCTCTCCACATGTGGTCCTGTCCTCACTTGCCACACTGCTTCTCACTCTGCTGCAGCCATGTCATGCTGCTGCTCTCCTCACTCTCTGTCTCAACTCAACTTTCACCTCTCAGACCTCTGCCCAATAGCAGCACAGCTCTGTTTCCCTCTCTTTCAGGGATTCTGTCAACTCCCCTGGGTCCTAGTGCTCTACAGATGCTCTCTCTTTTGGCTGCTCCTGTTACAAGACCACCAGGAAGGGCAATTAACCCCTGCAGCCCCAGTCCATAGGGGCTCCATAAGAAGCATTTGGCTGCAGTCCCAGTTTAAGCACACAAACAGGGGTACCTCAGGACTGGGGTACCACAAATGCCCCTGCTGGAATTATGCATGTCCCCATGCATACTAAAACGACTCCATGTCCTAAGAAAAAGTATTTGGAATATCACATAGATTCAACAGACTGCAAACACTTAACGGCAATAAAATTAAGCATGAACAAGTATATGCATTTCTACCTACAGTATTTCTTTTTTACTGTCACATAAATACAGTAGCTAGAGTGTGCTCACTGGAGCATCCATCCGTCCGCCACAGGACTCCCATCCCTCCGCGGCAAAGGTTCTCTGGGGATTTGCATGGACTTTCACTTTAGATCCCGGCATGCGATCTGCAATGAACACGTTTCACCTCTTTGTCATGTCTTATGGACCTCAGAATAGCCTGTCGTATCCGAAATTCAAACTCTTCTCCCGTAATCGTTGTATATTCCTGATCTATACCAGGCTTCTCTTCATTGGAATGGTTCTCGGCCTTCTCAACTGTCTTTGGGTTTTCCATAGTAGCCTTAGGTTCAGGCAGTGGTATGGCTAGCTCTGGGTGGTTGGGTTCTAATGGCTCCACTTTCTCAGTCATGGCCATGTGGGCTACAACTTCAGAGCACCTTTCCTGGTCGGTTGTACTGGCATCTGTCTGCCTGAGGTTTGCTGCCCAGTAACCTGTATCTTCAATTCTTGGGATGTAATCTCGCTTTGGTTCACTGGAAACCTGAGGCCTAGCTATTTCTTGCAGGCTTTGCTGTACTGTCCCCCTCTGCACAACTGGTTTCCCCCTCTCTTCCCGCAGTTCGCATTGCATTGGGACATCAGATTCTGTTGGTCGGGGCATCTGGTCAGGTCGAGGAGGATTAGTATTATAAATCTTGCTGTTCACCTCCCTGGTTTCTTCTTTGTTTCTGCAGTGCTGGTAGTCTTGCCGGTAGTAAGGTGGAGGCTCTCTGTAACATGGACAGTGCCAATGTTGGCCTTGCTCTGTGTCATGTCTGTTACCTTGCACCGGGGCTCCATTCAGGCCGGTCACTTTCACGGCCTTGATGCCTTTCTTTCCATTCGCCAGCTCGAACTCCACAACTTCGCCTCTTCTCAGACTCCTGAAACTCTTTTCGGGATTGGTATTCTGAATGGCGGTGTAGTGTACATATACACTTCGTCTGGTATCTGCGTGTTTGATGAATCCATACCCACGCGGTATACTGAACCACAGGACACGACCTGAGATCCTACTTGGGCTGGTTCGTGATTTGTCTGCCGCATTTATTACACCAGACATTCTCATGGTGTTTTGAAGGACTTCGGGCGTACCTCTTCTTATGGGTCTTCTTGTGGTCTGACTGCATGCAGGCCCACTTTGAGTATTGAGTTGAATGTTGGGGTGTCGTTCAGATTTCTCAGGCATGGCCCACCGGGGTTGATCTCCTCTCTCTCGCCACTCTCTATATCTGGCTTCATTTTGTTCTAATCGTTGCCCCATTCGGGCAATGTCTAGGGCTAGTTCCGCCAACTTGCTGTTGATAGCGCTCAAAGTGTCTTGTCCTGCAGGAGTTTGTGTTTCTTGAAGAACCGTTCCTTTTTTCGCAACTGCTCCATATTGTTTAGCTTCGTGGTGGCCCTCTGTATCATCTTCTTCAGCCATTGCATCTTCTTCAAAATCAGTGTTTTGGTTCTGGCCCAATATTTCTAGTGCTGATTCTTTGAATTCGGCGAATGTGCAATCTTTTTCTTGCCGTTTCCACATACGGAGTTGGACGCGGGTGGTTTCCTCTTGTGCTCCTTCCACAAAGAGGTTTATCAACATCTCATCTGCTTGTTGCAGCTCTCGAGGGTCCATGGCCTGTACAGCTTTCATGGCTTCCTGCAAGCCCAGCGCAAACTCGCGCAGTGATTCTCCATGTCTCTGTTTTCTAGCATATAATCTGCTTTTTAATAAGGGTATTGTCTTAGAGTCAAATATTTGTGCCAATTTCCAAAGTATCTTGTTCGCTGTTGTCTTGTTGCTTTCTGCCCATGCTTTCACTTCCCTCAGGGCGGGGCCTTTTAATTGCGCCAGTAGTATTTCTTTCTTCTGTTCCTCATTCAATTGATATATTTTGAATGTTGAGTTCATTTGGTCTTTAAATGCCTTAAAGGTGCTTGTACCCTGGGTCCGCATGTCTCCGGAGTACGTAAGTAGCCACGCGGCTCCGAAGAAGTAGGGCATCGTGATTGGCGCCGCCATTGCCCTTGGCATTTCTGTGTCTTCTGGTGGTGTCGGGAGACGTCTTGGAGGGGATGGTGGCGGAGTGCTGGGTTCCGACATGCTTTCGATCCTGTTCGTGACGCCAAGATTTAGATGTGACAAACGGGGGGGAACAGTATGCCAGTAACCCTTTCTGTACCTTGTTCCTTGGGTCTCGACACCGTATTCTTCACCGCTGTCAACTCTGAAGTGTAGACAAGTACCTGTACCTTCAAGATGATGAGTTGGATCAGTGACTTCTCCTTATGGGAGCCTGTGGCAGAAAGGATGGACACCCCAAGCAGCACACCCCACACATAGAGATCACACAAAAAGGACGGTGACAACAATATTTATTATGCAGGAAACTCTGTTTCCCTCTCTTTCAGGGATTCTGTCAACTCCCCTGGGTCCTAGTGCTCTACAGATGCTCTCTCTTTTGGCTGCTCCTGTTACAAGACCACCAGGAAGGGCAATTAACCCCTGCAGCCCCAGTCCATAGGGGCTCCATAAGAAGCATTTGGCTGCAGTCCCAGTTTAAGCACACAAACAGGGGTACCTCAGGACTGGGGTACCACAAGTCCGGTAATTAATATCGTAGTCCAGAAGGGTGGCATTCCTGGACTATACAATGTCCGGGAATAGGCAGCTAGTAGCTGCCTACTCCCAGACATTTTATAGTCTGGAAATGCCGGTCGTAATTATCGGACTGGGAGTAATCCCGGATGGGTGGTAACCCTAAACCTGCTACAGGACAGTGGACTGCACTTTATCATTGACCACAGTGACATTTTATTTTTACAGCACTTTCAGGTAGGGATGGCCATCATTGTGCCCCACTTCAAAAGTTGACCAAAAACTTTGTGGAAAAAGTAGCACATAGGCTACTGTAGGCTAGTGCCATCAGCCTACAGTAATCTGATTCGCGTAGCAGTCCCATAGAAACCTATGGGAGCTGTTTTTTGCAGCTGGAAATATCAGAGATATCTGCTGTGGTCTCTCCGTTTTACATTTTTAGGAAACATCTGGATATTTTTTTAGGTATGAGCGCGTTCGGATCCTAGAGATCTTACCTGATCCGAGGCGCATCCGAGTTGTTCGCTTCCGTCCCGCCATTATTCCGAAAACGAGGCCAAACTTCATCTTCCTGCTGTCGGATTCCCGTGAGACTTGGATTCTATATAAGCCCCGGCTTCCGGCGCCATCTACAGTTCGAATGTGTAATTCAGACAGCACGGATGTGTCCGTGCTGTCTGCAGAAGGGAAAGCGATGAGGGCTGCAGGGGAAGGGGGGACAAACGAATGGGGACAAACTAGTGAGGGACCTTTACAGGCGAACTAACAGGCTGCCTAACGTAATGGTAGCTACTTTAAAGGACAACTACTGATGGAGAAAACGAAAGAGTACATTTACTAAGGGGGAATTACTGAGCAGGAAACTATCAATGGCCAGGGTACTACTAAGGGGGACCTACTGTGGGGAAAACTATACTAAGGGGTAACTACTGAAGCTACATTTACTAAGTGGGCATTACTAAGGGTACTATTATGTGGACACTACTCAGGGGGGCTGCTATATGGGCCTTTTTTTTTTTTTTTACTGCAGGGCTGCCCAGTGTCCGATATCAGTCCAGCTGTGCTGCCCAGTGTGCCGTATCAGTCCAGCTGTTGCCCAGTGTTCCGTATCAGTCCAGTGGAGTTGCCCCCCCCCCCTTTTTTTATTAAAATAAAAAAGGGAGGTTTTTGTTGTTGTTGTTTTTTTTACTGCAAGAGCTGTTTAGTGTGTCATATCAGTCCAGGGGTGCAGTATCAGTCCAGGGGTGAGACAAGTGTGCCATATAATTCATGGGGTGCTGCTAAGTCTGCCATATCAATCCAGTGGTGCTGCTCTTTTATAAATTAAAAGAAAAGGTTCTTTTTTTTTTTTTTTTTTTACTTATACGTCGAGGTGTGAGCCAAGTCTGCCAAATAATTTTTGTAGTGAGCCAAATCTGCTTTATAATTCATGGGGTGCTGCTAAGTGTGCCATATCAGTCCAGGGGTGCCGCTGCTCCATCACACTGGCAATAACAATCACTGCTTCTCTCAAGTTGGTAACACTGAGTGAACTGAACTCACTTTGCAGTAGGCCCTTTATAGACACTTTCATGGCTTAAGGACAGATGCTCCAAGCTTCAAAAAGTGATAACGTGGAGAGTTATACACAGCCAGCCAATCAGCTCCTACCTGTCATGTTACATGCTGGGTTTGAAAAATGACAGGCAGGAGCTGATTGGCTGATTGTTTATCACTCTCCTCTTAATCACTTTTTGAAGCTTGATACATCTGGCCCTTAGAGTGTGTAGCAAACTTCTCCCCCCACAAGTAAGCTCTTTAGATGGTTCTGGGCTTTTTCAGCCAGATAATGCCTTCAACTAACAATGTGAACCACTCAGCATGTGGTCAACTTCCCCCACACTTGGTTCAAGAACATACCACTACTGCCAGTGGTAGACTATAGTAGCCAGTAGGGGCTAGCTATATAATAAAGTTGCATCATACTTGCCTACTTTTGATATCTTCTTTTCGGGGGAAGCAGGAGCAGCATGATTTGCTCGGGATAGTCCTGTTTTTTTGCACTGTCCTGCTGTCCCACCAACCGGCAACAGTGTTCTACAGTAGGTGGGGGGGGGGGGCAGTTTCAAGACCGGAGACAAAGGAACTGGGGGGCTTGGCCATCAGCTTGTAGAATGATGGGCATGCCCCCAAAGTGACGAAAATTAAAGTGTGTCTGGCAGTCATGACATTCCCATAAAGCCTATTATGCCATGATTGATATGCTGGGTGAAATTTAATAGGATGAGGGATTCAGAACATGAGAGATTTGGTAAGAAATCTCCATTTTTTTTAAAGCGGCAATCATTTACACTTCAAAATGAAACTGGTTTTGCAGTGTAAGTGATTGCCGCTTTAAAAAAAAAAACCTTGAGATTTCTTACCAAATCTCTCACTTTCTGAATCTCTCATCCTATTAAATTCCCCCCGCTGTGTCTATGGGCCTTATTCTGGTTGGTGCGGCTGGGCCGTACGCGTACGTTCCGGGGTTTTTAATGATCTGCGCATGCGTACCATCTCCAATGCGCAGGCGCGAACACTCCACAACGCTTACGGACGGGTCTCTCCGTGCGAAAAAACCTGTACGCGAGAGTACGGGCATTGGGGGCGGCATAGGGGCGTGTTGAGGGGAGCGGCCGAAATAATGAGGGAAAATGGGCGTAAACATGGGCGTACACCAAAAATGAACGGTGCTACTACCGCTCGATCGGCTAAAGCACCGTTCATTTCGGACACAAAACAGGCGGCCGCCAACCGCCACTTTAGACCACCCCTACAGATACCGCATGACAGCGTGCGCCTGGGTTTGCTAATTTACACTGATTACTACTCAAACACATACACCTGAATGTAATAAGCAATGCTGCAGTCTATTAAGATCAAACCATGATTTCACTACCTGCAAGCCACACACAGCACTCAAACACCTTGGAAGCTTATCTTTCTATACTTCTCGACATTTAAAGGTTTGTTTAATTTAAGGTAAGAATCTTTGTAAGACCTGCTTATATATGCTAAGGTAGGTATTTGTTAAACAGTTATACACATTCACTACGTGCCTTCATAGACTTTACACAGTAGCACACTCAATCTACACAAGTCGACATGTGTCAACGTTTTCACTGTAACATCAACATAAGTTGATCTAAAAGTAACAGCAATGTGGGGACACATAGATAGTGATTAAAATGCAACATTAGAACATAATAAATATACATGTAAGGAGGGTTAAAATGTATTTTTATTAGGGTGTTCATTAAGGTAGACAATTGAGGTAATATAAAACAATAATTGAATAACAATTAGAATAATTCATTTAATTGCCTTAATCATAGTTGAAAGGCTAGATTTGCAGGTCCATATATGTGAAGGGTATGCCAGCGTGCACGGACGTACGCTCACTCTCATGAGCGGTGACATACGCTGAGTTTTCCATTGAAAACAATAGAGACCCATCCGTGCACGGTGGCGTACGCTCAGATAGCCGCAAGAAGTCGGTGGGAAGACGGACGAGAGACGTCCGTAAATGGGGGCGTACGCTCTGTTGTACGCCAGTTGTCGGAGTCTAAGGGCTGATCCGTCCGTGTACGTTGGCGTACGCTCAATTGTACGCCACTCCCCTTCGACGTTGTTTCTGGCCGTACGTATGCGGCTGATTTGTGGGTGGACTTAACCTCAACGGCCGCGTACGGAGAGCGTACGCTAATATGGAACGTACGCACGTTTGGCCGCACCGATCAGAATAACCCCCTATATGGGGTGAGTATAGCATTTTGTGTGTTTCCAAAGGGATGAGGCTTTAAAACTGTGAGGCCAGAGTCTGCATTTTTCAATGCAGATTTTCTGGCTTCTAAAGTTTGTGGAAGATGGCCATTGTGAGGAAGTGGTTGCAATGGTGATTTGAAGCTGTATCTCAGCTGCTTAAACTTAGGGGGGGTACACACCAGAACGATTAGGGCTCAATTCCATCAATCTGGATCCAATTCCGACCGATTGGATGCAGATTGTATGTAGATTGGGCATGTTTAGATCCAATTCCGATCCAATTCCAATCCGATGCGCGTCCCCGCTGTCGTTTGGTCGTTTTACAGATCCTACCTGCTGCTGGTAGGATCTCTAAAAGATCCATTCAACTGGATACAGACTCAGATCGGATTGGGATCAGATTGGATGCAGATCGTTAGCAGATCGTGTGCTACAACAGATCGTGCGACCATCACACAATCTGCTAACAATCTACTAACAATCAGGATCGTTCTGGTGTGTACCAGGCCTTAGGATGCAGCTGCTGTGTAAAAAATATGCAAATGCTGCAGGAGATGACTGAAGTAGAAAGCTGCCTCCTGCCAGCATCCGAGATCTGAATGCTGCAGGAGGCAGCTTTCTACTTCAGTCATCTCCTGCAGCATTTGAATATTTTTTACACAGCAGCTGCGTCCTACGTTGAAGCAGCTGTGCTGTGCAATCTCTGGATGCATATTTTTATATAAACTGTTGTTCTTTTTGCAATTACGGTAATCAGATTTTTTGGGATATGTTCTCTCATGTCCCAAATTAATGAAGGGTGAAATAATCCTTATCAACTCACAAATAATATGCAGCACTCACAAATGTGCAAAGTCTTCCCGTTAACATTGCTCTTATTGAGGTTGTTTGAAGTTCCCTCTTTTGAATGAAATGAGCATCTTGCAGTATCTGACAGGAAATGAAAAGTAAAAGTAACATGACAAATAACTTATCAAAAAATAATGATTTCTTCAGATGCATGGTTAATACAAACCATTTTTTATAAATTTTGGTGTAAAAGATGAATCATATAATATCAGTTTCAATATGTACAGTATGTGTATGACACATGCTAAGCCCTAGAGAGAGATAAAGTGGAGAGAGATATAGGGCTAGATGTAACAATGAGTGACATTCTTGTTATTACTCGTTCCATATGTAAAATTCCTCTACTTTATCACACTGCAAGGCTTAGTACAAATGGGTCATAAGGGCAACACTATGAAGGTTGACATGAGGTTGACCTAATGCTTGTATCAACCTTCCGACCCTGTCAACCTTAGCCATGTTGACAGGGCTGCCACTAGAAATTGTGGGGCCCGGTACTGATTTCTAGGCCGGGCCCCAGGGGCCCCCCCTGCTGATGGTGCTGCTATGCCACCCCCACCCACATACATACACACACACACACAACAGACTCTGCATACATAAATACAGTATTCTCTCTCACACACACGCACATAGATATCATACATACACACATACATACAAACACACACACTACATATACATACATACATACATAAACAGCATACATAACACACACACAAGACACACTTCATAGATACATACATAACGCACACAGCATACATTCATACATACACACACTACACACAGCATACAACCACAGACACACAGAATATATAGATATACTGTACACATTTACTGTGTACAATGCGGCAGCAGGGAGACTGGACTGACCGCGTGTCCCATATCAAGGACACCGGACACGCAGCATGTAGCAGTCTTGTGATGTCACGCCGCGGTTGGGGATTCCTGTGCCGAGTCCCGGCGCCGGCAACTTTAGGATGCATGTGACTGCGGAGTGAGTGCGCAGTCACAATGTGCCGCCACTGCCGCCAGGCGGGGCATGGGGGCTCAAGCCGGACAGTGAAGGGGCGAGCAACTGGTGAGAGTTTCCCGGGCCCCTACCCTCTGTCAGAGCTAATGTATGTCGACCTTCATAGTGTTGACCTAGCGACCATTTCCCATACAAGCTCCATAATCTGCATTACAGCAATATGCCTCTGCTCTGCTGTCTGCTAGCTCCGTACACACAGAGCAGCAATATAATCTCTGAGCAATATACCAGCGACTGACCAGCGACCACCCCAGGGCTGGTTATGGGAGCAGGCTCCTGACGACAGTCACCCCGTATGCTCAGCGACCATATTCCCGATGATTATGGCTAAAATCGGCCCATGTGTGCGGGACATAACACTTCTGCAGAGGAACTTCCTCGTATTTAGTTCAGTACTCAGGGGCGTAACTACCATAGGTGCAGGGGGTGCAGCTGCTATGGGGCCCAGAGCTGAAGGGGGCCCATCTTTGCTGTCAAACTAATATGTTTTGCATATATTTATCACCATCAGTTGCTAAATAGGGGGCCCTTACAAACTTTTGCTATGGGGCCTACGAATATCTAGTTACGCCTCTGTCAGTACTTCCACATTTACCTCCACTTACAGCTACAGACATGCCACTAACAGCTTCACTTCTCCTTTCCAAAATAAATAGCTGAAGTAATGCTGAAACTGGTAGTGTTTTTATGATGCTTTCACTCTCCTACTTCCAGCAATTCAACTAGTAGGTAGCCTATAAAAAATAGCTGCTGCTATGTAAGGCACAATGCTCATTTTAAAAAAGAACTTATTTTCAAGTAGCTACCAGCATAAGACATTCGGTAATTACATTGCGCTGTTTTGAATCTCACAATGTACATGCCGTAGCATCAGGAGAGAAACCTTTGCATCCTCCAGTACTGCAGTACATTGCTCTGTGGTCTGTATAGAAAATATATAAATCCATAATATCTCCCGGAATCTGGAATCGGGGCATGGTGTCGGTAAAAAGGGTGTGGCTTCATGGGAATCACCTTGATCGCGAAGTCACGCTCCCATTTTGCTGCTGTGGCTTTCCTCTGCCTCCGTGAATAGACGATGTGTGCATGCGCACTAATCTATTTGCTGCCGCAGTGCAACAAGTGGCAGGGGTTGCAGTACAGTCACAAAAATTCGGGGCTGTCTAGCAAAAACTGGGATAGTTGGGAGATATGATAAATATCTATACAATATATAAAGATACTAAACAGACTTTAAGGGGTTGATTCAATAAAACATGATTGCCGCAGGCTGACCAGCAACATCGCTACTTTTTCCTTGTGGTAGAGAGAGGTGTATATGCAAAGCAGCAATATTGTAGTTACCATACTGTACAGTATATGAGATGTTGCTATTAAATAATGTTTCATTGTATCATCTACGTTTTAACTCCGTTCCCTTTCTATGTACTCCCCTTCTGCATCCACACACCACTGTATTTTTAACTTAGCTATACCTCCCAACATTGGTGGCAGTGGGGAAGAGACAAGAACGTGCACTGAGGGAGGAACCCCAAATTACGGGAGCACTGTGGCCTATGTCCACAGTGCTCCCGTGAGGCCACATCTTCTCTTTTCGACACTGTTCGGAGCATGGCCATTCAGAAAGGGCCAGCAGCTCTTACAGCACGTAAGAGCTGCTGGTCCTTTCTGAATGATATTGTGACCAATATCATCTAGTGTGTATGGGCCATAATGGATGCAAAATGGGTTCAGATTTGACATTCGGGAACAGTAAGAAGTCACAGTAATTCAGGCACCATTACATATAGCACTGCTGGCAGGAGAGAACACAATAGACTGCCAGGGAAGAAAATGATTAAAAAATATGAAATGTATCACTCCTTCATAATAGTACACAGTTTGGAGCCCCTTAAAGGCAGCGTTAAACATCATTAACCCTTTATTGCTGCACAGTCACATTGGTGCTGCTAAGAAAGCTTTAAAGCTAGGTGTCACCGTTTGTCATGTCCCTAATTAACTATTGGCTGAGCTAGATGGATGTAGGCAGTTAGCAAAACATTATTTTTAAATTTTTATAGTGGAGGAAGAAACATCTATAATATACTTTTTATCACACTGGTGCTGTAACTCAACTCCAACACTTCATTGCACAGCACACTGTTGGTGCTTTTTTCTTTTTTGTCACTCCCAGGTCCTGCATCCCAGTGGGTATGGACCATTAGATTTAGGTCCATAGTCATTAGGACCATCACTATTGGTCAATAGGCAGTAGGTTGACACATGAAAAAGGTTGACATGCATTAGGTCAACATTGTCAAAAGTTTGACAAGCAAAAAGTCAACTTGTTGATGGAATACGGTCATTAGGTCGACAAGGGGAAGGTCGACGTGTTTTTGGGTCGTCGACCTTCAGACATGCATGAAGGTTGACATGTCTGAAGGTCGACATGGGGTTAGATTGACAGGGACATTAGATCGACACAAGCATTAGATTGACATGGGCTACGTCAACTGTCAAAAGGTCGAAATGTTTTTTTTTTTACTTTTTTTTTAATAGCTAACGTGCTGACAGGCAGTATTTCATGCCCTATCATCCACTAAGCCTTGGTGGGAGAATAAAATAGTGTGCCGAGCATAGCGAGGCCCCGTGTTCGAAGCATGGTGAGTGCAGTGCTAGGGGACGCGGCATAGGTGCCGATTTTGTGGGTGCTCAAGGGCCCGAGCACCCACAGGAATTAATGAGCACCCACGTGCCCGTAACTCCAGAGTCCAAATGCCGGGCCACTGTATTTGCTTGTTGAGCCTTTCAACAGGCTTGAGCACCCACCAGCAAAAACATAAATCGGCACCTCTGGGACGCGGTGCACTTTTTAGTGTCGATGGCGACTGTGTCTACATTCAGGATAAAAAAAGTGATAAACCCCATGTTGACTATTTGACCGTCGACCTTGCCCATGTCAACCTAATGCTTGTGTCAACCTAATGACCCTGCCGACCTAACCCCATGTCAACCTTCCTCTAGTCGACCCTATGACCCATATCCATGTTGACGTAGGTCGACATGGACACTGTATAAGTGTGCTGCATCCCCTTACTTTGGGCACTATTATGTTCCCCCTTCACGTCCACTGGGATGGTAAAGTATGAAGTAAATACCTTTTGTGAAAAAAGTGAAAAACTCATGTTTCACTATCATCAGGAAAGGTACCAAAAGACTGGAGAATAGCAGAGGTAGTGCCATTATTCAAAAAAGGAAAAAAAGGAGGATCCCGCTAATTACAGACCTGTTAGGTTAACATCAATAGTGGGTAAACTATTTGAAGGATTTTTAAGAGATGGTATCCAGGAATATTTAGACCTTCATAGTTTACTCAGTAATAACCAGTATGGGTTCGTGAAAAATCGTTCATGCCAAACTAATCTACTTGGTTTCTATGAAGAGGTTAGCAAAAACCTTGATAATGGAAATGCTGTAGATGTGATTTTCCTAGATTTTGCTAAAGCCTTCGACACAGTACCACACAAGAGGTTGATAAATAAAATGGAGGACATGGGATTAGGGGCAAATATCTGTAGATGGGTAGGGAACTGGCTGTGTAATAGAGAACAAAGAGTGGTCGTGAACAGTGCCGTATCTAATATGATACCAGTACTAAGTGGAGTGCCCCAGGGTTCGGTTCTTGGGCCCATTTTATTTAACATTTTATTAACGGTATTGGGATAGGGTTACTCAGCAATGTATCCATCTTTGCAGACGATACAAAACTGAGCAGAGTTATTAAATCATCAGAAGATGTCACCACGCTTCAAAATGATCTTGGCAATCTAGATGAGTGGGCAAAAAAGTGGAAGATGAGGTTCAATGTGGACAAATGCAAGGTCATGCACCTTGGGAGACGTAACCTGTGTGCTAGTTATAACCTAAGCGGGAATAAATTGGGTAAATCAGTACTCGAAAAGGATCTAGGAGTCCAAATAGACAACAAACTGGGGTGTAGTGCTCAATGTAATATAGCAACAAAAAAGGCCAACAAAATTCTCACATGTATTGTATTAAAAGGGGCATGGAAACTAGGGACTCAAAAGTAATTATGCCTCTGTACAAATCATTGGTTAGACCGCACCTCGAATACGCAGTGCAGTTCTAGGCTCCGCACTATAAAAAGGACATCATAGAATTAGAAAAAATCCAAAGAAGAGCAACAAAGCTTATTAGGAGAATGGAGAATTTAAGCTATGAGGAAAGATTAAACAATTTGGGACTACATACACTAGAGAAAAGACGTTTAAGGGGGATATGCTCAACATGTATAAATATATTAGGGGCCAATATAAGGAACTGTCAAACACCCTTTTTTCTACTAGAAAGGAATCTAGGACGCGAGGGCAAGAGTTTAGATTAGAAGAAAAGAAAACATTTCTTTACAGTCAGAGCAGTCAAACTTTGGAACTTTCTTCCTGGAGAAGTGGTGTCGGCAGACACTATAAATATGTTTAAAATAAGGTTGGATAAACATTTATTGGTAAAAAACATCCATGGGTACGAATAAGTAACATAATCTGTCTTTAAAATATCAGAACATACAGTACAACAAGAGATAAGCTACTTTAAACATAGGTTGAACTAGATGGACGCAAGTCTTTATTCAGCCTCACCTACTATGTAACTATGTACCGTATTTATCGGCGTATAACACGCACAGGCGTATAACACGCACCTTCATTTTAAGAGGGAAATTCCAGGAAAAAAATAAGAATAACTCAGAACTTTTTTTTTATTAGTATTATTACTCATCATTTCCCCCCCCCCCCGCCCCCCCAGCCCCCAGGTTTATTACAGTGTTATTACACTGTTTATTAGCATACAGCATTAATTTAAATACCGTACTGGATTTTACTTGCAGGGCAGCACAGTTATCCTTCTCCTCCTCCAGGCTACAGCCAGCGCTTGGGAAGGCTGATGACGCTGCTGTAGCCAGGGAGGAAGGAGTCACTGTGCAGGGAGGAGCTTTAACCCCTTGGGTGGTGGGTTGTGCTGGGGCAGGACAAACCTACCAGGGCAGGTTTATCCTGCCCCAGCAAAACCCACCACAGAAGGTTAGAAGCAGCCCGCCCCCCCCTCGCCTCCGCTCCGGCGTTAGTACGCCGGAGCTTCCCTGCTGCCTCTCTCCCCCTTCCTAGCCGCCTGTCACATTTAGCAGTGACGTCGGCGGCAGGCTGGGGGATGTTCGCGGCTCGGGAGGACTCGGGTGCCTGAGCGCTTCCGAGTCCCCCCGAGCCTGGCCGACATTACCCGAGCCTGCCGCCGACGTCACTGTAAAGTGACAGGCGCGCCGGGGTGATCGGGGAAGCTCCGATCGCCGGAGGACAGGGGGACTGGGCTGGAGCTGATCGGAGGTATGGGGTAGAGGTGCTGCGCCAGTGGTGCACACCTGGACACCACTGGCGCGCACCTATTATATAATACAGGTACCGTCGGGTGTATTTACCGCAATTTACCGCCGTATAGCACGCATATCGGCGTATAACACGCAGCCATCTTTTCCCCCTGTTTTCAGGGGGAAAAAAGTGCGTGTTATACGCCGATAAATACGGTAACTATGTAACTATGTTGACCCTTTGCTGACATTGACCTTTTGACCATGTCAACATTTTGAATATGTCGACTTACTGCCTGATGACCAAGAGTGGTCATCCTACTGACTGTAGACCTAGACACCGCTGACCCAACGACCGCATACTCATCCCAATACAGGGGCAGCATTAACCTGTGCACAGTGTACATCTGTGTGTTTTTGTCATTACCTTACCTACATTGCAGCCCAGAGCTCAATATAGTGCCGCATTTACCCTTTGTGCACACTGAGGTATGTTGTCAGTCACTGCAGAGCATAGGCGTGTGCAGCACATTTTATTAGGGGGTGCACCACCTATTGTGCATGTCTAATAACACCCATTGGGTGCGTCTAACACCACCAATCAGACGTGTCTACCATCATCTATTGGCACTCACTAGAATATAAAAGTCTCTCAGCCACAACATAATCTCCTGCCTATCAGTCAGTTTTTAATCTTCTGATTACTCTCTGTAACAGTACATGCAAATAAAGTCAAAAACATATATGGATGACACAGGTATGTAGCGATATGAAAATGGTCTAGTACAATTAACAATGCAAAACACACATAATTGAATGATGGGTGCTTCTTTTAATAGAATACAGTTCTAAAAAGCAAAAGTCTTTGGTAAAAGGTATTGCTGGTTGCTATCGGCAGGGAGGGGTTTATAAGGGCGGGCACAGCATTAGGGGGTGCCTGTGCACCCCTAACACTCTATGTACGCACGCCTATGCTGCTTAGTGTACATTGGAGCCCAGGGCCCCTAATACAGGGCAGCAGCATTATCTGCCATTAATCTGGGGCCCAAAAAAGTTTTTTGTGAAATTGTGAAAAAAAAGACCATATGATAGTGAGTTGTCATATGTAAAAAAAAAAAAAAAAAAATTTTTTTTTCAGCTTCGGTGTGTAAATCTAAGCACTGTGGGTCTGAAGTGTGAGCTGTCTGTTGTGTAAAAACATCTGCAGTTCTATGGGCGTGCACGTGCGGAAGCACACAGTTTGTCGGGGCTCCAGTAAAAGGGGGGTGGGGTGTGACAGCTGCCGTTGTTTCTCCCCAGCTAAGCACGTGGCACTGAGCAGCGTCTGCTAAGCTAGAGAGAGAGGCTGAGCTGTGGCAGGCAGCCTGTCCTCTCTCTCCCCACTGCCCAGCTCCCTGCAACATGGGATGGGGGAGCGGTACTCCGGCCCCTCCAGAGGCTCAGGCCCAGGTAAAAAGCACCCCCCCCCCCCTCGACACCTCAATACCTACCAGGCATGTCCAAACTATGGCCCTCCAGCTGTTATGAAACTACAAGTCCCATCATGCCTTGCCACAGTTTTGCTATTAGGGAACGCTAAAACTATGGCAAGGCATGCTGGGATGTGTAGTTTCACAACAGCTGGAGGGCCACAGTTTGGACATGCCTGACCTATGCCCATGCGTATGCATCACAGCATAAATGAAAGTGGCCACAACCCTACATTCTGGTGTTACTTAATTTCTTATTGCCGCAATTAGCACGCGGTAATGGGGGGGGGGGGAGTATACTCAGTGGCATAGATTGCGTAAGGCAGCCCCCGCCACCGCTTGGGGGAGCAAGGGCTGCGTGGGCGCCTGCTCCCGACCGGTGCAATGAGCTCTTACAGTTACATTATGTGCTGCTGCCTGTCACGCCGCCTACCGCTACCGCACTGGCAAGACTGTCACATTGCTTCTTGATGGGCTGGCGGCTGACCAATGGGTGGGAGGTTAGGCGGGCGGGCTGCGGCTGCCGTCGAATGAGAGGGTGGGCAGGGGGCATGGCCTGGCACGGAGTGACAGTAAAGCAGCAGTGACTGCTGGTTACACTGTCTGCTTCGTTCACCAGTGCATGCGTGTGACGTTATCACGTTAGACGTCACACACTGGGGACAGAGGAGCCGGGATTGGGAAGCTGAGCAGTGAGCACGCAGGCATAAATTCCAGAATAATCCAGATAGAATAAAGGTAGTTAAGGTGCGTACACACAGGGGCGATTTTGTGCAAAATCGCAGGAAATATGGTCGCTGAGCGACCATATTGCCCGCAATGGGAGTGTGCACCGGCGATATATCGCCGGGTGCGCGCTCCCATTTTTGCCCCTGTGGTGATCGCTGGTCGCAGGAACATGCTCCTGCGACCAGCTGATTACCACTGCCGGGCTCCCCCCGGCAGTTTCTTTTTCATCAGCGACCATCTCTGGTCGCTGATGTAAAGTAGAAACTGAGCAATATATTGCTCAGCCATATATTGCTCAGCAATATATGGCTGAGCAATATATCTCCCCCGTGTGTACACAGCATAACACTGCGCTCACTCCTTTACCCATATAGTCCATTTATAACAAGCGGATTTGTGCTTGTTATTTTTGTGAGTTGCTTATTTTTTTTTAGGGTTGCTTGTTTTTGGGATTATTCTAATATTTTCCAGTAGCTTGTTTTGGGCTTGGTGGTTTTTTTTTTTTCTTGTAATTCACTCATTTAGCATAGAACTAAGTAGAGGCTTAAAGAAGTGCTAATGAATCTATGGCTGCCCATACACATCTCGATCCCAGCGCCGTGATGTGTGCTTTGAGGTGCGCGCTCCTGCGGCATCTCATCGCACAGTACAAAAAGTATGTGCTGCACAGTAGCGCACGCAGGGGGGGGGGGGGGGGGGGTTCTGAGTACCCAGAAACCCCCCCAGGAGTCTAAGGACCTCTGAGGGTCCCCTCTTTCCAGGGGTACAAGAATTGTAAAAATCGGCCCTTGGGAACTGGAGATATCTGACTTCAAAGCAGTGGTCCCCATCCAAGCCTGTTAATTGTTATTCCCAGTCAGATATTTCAGGTTCTGTCTGACTTAGAGTTTTGCTGAAGGTATATTCCAAAAGCTGGGACTCTTCCCCTTTCATGGACACTAGTAGCATACCCTCCAACATCTGGAGGGTAGAAATCGGTGCACATCCGAAAAGGGGGCGTGGCCAAATGGGCGTGTCAGTGGAAAAAAGGGGTGTGGCCACGCCCCCTTTTTCGAATGTGGACTGGCGTCATTCACACTATGTACCCGGGGCCCCAGGATGAGCCGGGTATCATGTAAGCAGCGCCCACCCCACTTCCTTTACCCTCCTCAGCCGGCTATCAGCCCTGTATCGGCGATCCCCTTTTGCGCTGTGGTGTGCGCACATTTTGCCCTCCCCTGGAAACGGAGACGTGGTGCAGGGGTTCCGAGGGTAGAAATCACTATGCAAGGGGAGGACGGCCGTCCCGCTGAGTCCCCTTGCATTGCTACCTGGGAAATGTAGTCTATCAGGCCACTCACACACAAAGAGCAGTCAGCAGTGAAAACTACAGTTCCCAGAGACGGAGGAGCTGCCTATCAAAAAGCGGTACATTCGGTACAGTCTGATTTAGCCGGTACAGACCATTAAAAAACGGTACTGTACCGGCTAAATCGGTACAGTTGGAGGGTATGTAGTAGCTTGTCTCTACTGTTCCCAGAACCAGAGATATCAGCCTTCCAGCAGCTGGTTACTGCTCCAGCTCCACACACCTGGTATGTAGTTATATATACTCGTTGGCAGATTGCTCTGCCTCCTGAACTCTGATCGCCTAGTCCCCAATTCCATTTGGTAGGTAGCATTCTCTAGTTTTTAATTCCATTAAAATCTAATAAATCTATTTCTGGGAACTGGAGATATCTGCATCAAGCAAGCTGTCCTCCCACCAGAAAATTATGAATAATAAGCCCACTCCACTATACACCCCTCCTCTGCATATTAAACATCCTCTACTACCCTGAAAGTTATGTATCAGGGCCCCTTCATTCAGCCCAATACCCCCTTCTCCCACTCCATCTCCCACCATCTGTACAGTAAAGGGGTAATAAGTGGAAATTATTGATCCAGGCCCTACATGCTGAGCGGTTGATATAATACCCCATACCACCCGCAGGACATCAAAGCATCCCCCACCCCTACCGCTGGGGGATCGGTAGGGGCCCCAATACATCGCTATGCGCAGGGGTCTACACTGCTGTTGACGCCCCTGTATGTATTTAACACACCGCACCCAAATCTAACTCTCTCTATACATGTTACATCTGCCCCAATTGCAGTGCACATGATGTTGTCCATTTTGAGAACAAATTTGTACTGCAATCAGATCTGAATAAGGGCCTGTGTGTATAATATTGCAGCCGTGAATGCGTTTGCATGCTTCTCTGCAGCAGGCCATGCATATATTATTTATTTGTACATTTTGGGACTGAATTAGACCTTATGAATGGGCTGCGAATGTTCAGAGCCCAGCGATTAGATAAACGGCACCCCGCCATGGTGTCCCACCGCTCCTGGGCACGGCTGCGAATACGTTAGCAGCCGTGCACATAGGGAGAAATCTATTTCTAATCACTCACCATCTAATGGATTTCCCGCGACCTCCTCCTTTGCGACCTCCTCCCCTGTGATCACCCCGGGGAGCATCCCTCCCTCCCAATGGCCGGGCGGCACCTGCGTTGTCCAGGGCACTCTCAGAAAATGCTGGTGTCCCGCCCTGAAATGCTGGGTGCCTGTCAATCAACTTGGTCTTTCAATCAACCAAGGATGGTTTATGCATGCGTACTGTGGACCGTGTGCGTGTGCTGTCATTCGGTAATCACTGGGGCTGCTTTCTGCCAGCCTTCAACAGTTTAAAACATTGGTGAGGGTATTTCCAATGTGCTGCCAACCGTCCATTAATTCAGTTTTTCTATTTACATTTTATATAAAGTTATTTTTATTTTCCTTATTTTTTAAAGAATTGTTTCATTTTGCCTACAGGGTTTGAATGTCCTGTCAGAAATAGACTTCGGTCTTTCAAAACTGGACAAATATTGCCACCTGCTGTGAAAAAGAGGTATTGCAGTGCACTGACAAACCTAAAACGAGTTATTCACATAATCACTCAGTTGAAACACATTAAGATTTACTATACAATAAGGAATAACAGCATTTAATAACACATTATTATTTAGCCATTTCAATCTAAGCTCACCATTTCACTTTATTTTATGCTTATAGTAATATCAAATGTGCCATTTCCTCTGCCATGTCATCAACCAAAGTTGTAGCAATAATATTTTTCATTTATGATATTGTTTTAGACTAATTGCTATATGTACAGTATATGCAGTAAAACATACTTTAACTGAAATCAATTGACCAGGGTTCAATTGTCTGTGACAGGTGCGGCACTTAAAATCTTTACGCACGCAAAAGGTGTCTAAGGGGTGTGCCTCCAGGGGGGCGGAGTGATTTCACGCAGTGAAACCCCGTTATTCATCACTATTGGGGTTCGGGAGGTGCAGACTGCCACCAGAGAGTGCTGTGCCTGCAATTACCAATTCCTACACACTGTCAGGAGCCAGATGCTGCAATTTATATTACAGTGCACTACCTAGCTCTTGTCAGTAAGCAGGAGTTGGCACTTTCCTGGCTCCCTCCCCCTTGTGACGGAATCGGTACATCTATCAGAATGAACTTAGGTCTACAGTCATTAGGTCGACCCCACTAGGTCGACTGGCAGGAAGGTCGACCTGATTTAAGGTCGACATGGGCCAAGGTCGAATTTGCATAAAGGTCGACATGAGGAAGGTCGACTGGTCATAAGGTCGACATGGGTTTTTCACTGTTTTTTTATCCGAATGTCGACATAGTCGACATGGACACAGTTGGCAATGAGAACCGGACGCTCGCAATGCTTCGGGCACGGTGGCTCGCTTCGCTCGCCACAGCTTTAATAACCTCCTCCACGCCCTAGTGGATGGTAGGGCATGAAATACCGCCTGTCGGCACATGTAGGCTCAAAAAACAGTGAAAAACCCCATGTCGACCTTATGAGCAGTCGACCTTCCTCATGTCGACCTTTATGCAAATTTGACCTTAAGTCATGTCGACCTTGGCCCATGTCGACCTTAAGTCAGGTCGACCTTCCTGCCAGTCGACCTAGTGGGGTCGACCTAATGACTGTAGACCTAAGTTCATTCTAATAGATGACCGCTTCCCCTTGTGACGATACTGTGATTGATAATGTTACTAAAACAAAGGTATTGGCTGTGAGGAGGATACATTTGACCAAGAATGTAATAGAATTTGACAATTTGTCCATTACTTCAGGAACAAAAATGTAGCTGTATCTAATGATAGTCATACATACAGATGTCGACATGGGCAATAAAAAATTGAGCCACGTTCCGCGTAAACCAACATACGTATGCCTACAACATTGAAAAATACGAATTTTACAAATACGACTTTGTAGTAACTTAAACCCCGGAACACGACTTTTTTAGGATCACTATCATTCGTACTCATTCGTATTTCCTACGAATACAAATACGAATACGAATTTTTAGGAAATCCATTTTGGTAAATGTCCCCCATAACATCAGTAACGATATTCAAATAGGGATCAAGTGTGGCTAAAATATACTGTAGTAACATATTAATAACTTCAAATGTAAACATATCTGTTTCAGGTGTCAGAATAGAAGTACACTGGTATCTCGTGCCACCTTCAGTCTCATCTATTAATGAAAAACACCAGAAAAAAGAGAGGTATCTATTAATGGATACAAAATCAGTCAACATACTAGAGGTGTCCAGGTGGCCAGTAAGAGGAGAAATTTAGAACGTGTCTCCAATGTTGTCATGGATCCAAATCTGGCACTACCTTATATCAAGAATGAGAAAGACCATAACAATAAACTTTGGTACTTGTGTAGTTTCATGGTGGCAGGGAAATCGCATTGCATGCAATGTAATGGTACTTTTGTAGTTTCAAGTATCCCTGTCTGCGGATCGCTTAATTCGATGCGATTAAGTACATTTAGCACACCCACAATATCCACGCCACCCTGAAGCGTGGCGAGCACCGCGAGCCCCGCAAGGGGACGCGATACGCGTCCTCCCAACTCGTTAATACCCCCACTATCCACGTTGACGCAGAGTTCATTCTATAAAGTGTGGCGAGTGCAGCGAGCCACCGAGCCTGAAGCGTGGTGAGGGGACGTGGAAAACACATCAAGTAATCCGCGTGCGCTCGCCACACTTCAAGCTCGGTGGCTCGCTGCACTCGCCACACTTTATAAAATCAACTCCGTGGAGAGTGGGGGTATGAAAAAGTTGGGAGGACGCTTGTCACGCTTCGGGGTGGCATGGATATTGTGGGTGTGCTAAATGTGCTAAATCGCATTGCATGCGATCCAATCGGAGTTCTTGGAGATAGGCCTCAGCATCCAGGTGGGACATGAAGTCCTTGAAAGAGTTACCATCAAATATGTGCAGTCTTGCTGGGTATAGCATAGCAAATTTGATGCCATCTTTGATTAATTTAGCACATACAGGGGCAAAATCTTTACGTGCTTTTAGAGTTCTGCAGAATAATCTTGGAAAACCAAATTCTTGTGACCCTGCCAGGATATATCTCTGATTTTCCGCGAGGCAGACCAGAGCAATTCTTTATGCAGGAAGTTCAAAGTTTTAAAAATCACTGCCCAGGATCTGGCTCCCTCCTGTGGTCTGAGTGATCCTAGGCGATGGGCTCTCTCAATCATAAGATCATTGCATCTGTCTGCCATCTGCAATAATTCTGGTAGTCTTAACCTAATAAAGTCAAAGAGCTCCTGACCCTTTTCTGCCTTTGGTAAACCCATTATTCTCAGGTTACTTCTTCTGGATTGATTTTCAAGATCCTTGTTATGCAAATGGTCAATTTCTTTATTTGCTGAATGCAGGGATTTCTTAAGCTCAGCAATATCAGCAAAGTTAGCGGTACTTGTGAGTTATCCGGGCTGCCGATTTTTTCATCGCGCCCGAAATCGGGGGCATCGCGTCGGTCGTGGCCGTTATAAGGAGCCGCGACGCGATGCCCACGATTTCCCATAGACAGTAATGTTAAAAGACGCGATGGACCCGATTTCCGACACGATTTCCCATAGACAGTAATGTTAAAAGACGCGATGGACCCGATTTCCCATAGACAGCAATGTTAAAATAAAATTACAATGTGACATTGGCCAATATGTTTTAAAAAAAAATGTGGTACTTATGTAGTATCTGGGCTGCCGATTTCTAAATCGGGTCGGATCGGGAGATCGCATCGCATCGCATGCGACCATGCGATTCGATGCGATGCGATGCGATGACCCGATTTTTCCATAGGAATCAATGTTAAAATGGACTGAGTCCATTTTAACATGGAATTCAATGGGAAAAATGGGTCCTTTTCATACCCCTACTATCCAAGTGGGCATGGAGTTGGATATAAACCTGTGGCGAGCGTAGCGAGCCACCGAGCCCGAAGCGTGGCGAGCGAAGCGAGCCCCGCGAGGGGACGAATACCGTCCCCTCGCGGGGCTCGCTTCGCTCGCCACGCTTCGGGCTCGGTGGCTCGCTACGCTCGCCACAGGTTTATATCCAACTCCATGCCCACTTGGATAGTAGGGGTATGAAAAGGACCCATTTTTCCATAGGAATCATTTTAACATTGATTCCTATGGAAAAATCGGGTCATCGCATCCGATATCGGATGCGATGCGATGCGATGCGATGCGATATCGCATCGCATCGCATCTGATTGTATGCCTTAACTTAAGGCATACAATCAAAAAATCGGCAGCCCAGATACTACATAAGTACCAAAAATGTTTCATGGCCCCCCACCACCGTTAACGCCACCCCGCTATTGACGCCAACCCGAAGCGTGGCGAGCGCAGCGAGCCCGCGAGGGGCGGCGGTACGCGTCCTCCGACCTTTTCATGCCCTACTATCCACTAGGGCGTGGAGTGAGAATAGAATAGTGTGGCGAGCGCAGCGAGCCACCGAGCCCGAAGCGTGGCGAGCGCAGCGAGCCCCGCGAGGGGACGCGGACACCTTCACAGGTATCCGCGTGCCCTTGCGGGCTTCACAGGTGTCCGCGTACCCTCGCGGGGCTCGCTACGCTCGCCACGCTTCGGGCTCGGTGGCTCGCTGCGCTCGCCACACTATTCTATTCTCACTCCACGCCCTAGTGGATAGTAGGGCATGAAAAGGTCGGAGGACGCGTACCGCCGCCCCTCGCGGGCTCGCTGCGCTCGCCACGCTTCGGGTTGGCGTCAATAGCGGGGTGGCGTTAACGGTGGTGGGGGGCCATGAAACATTTTTTTTAAAAACATATTGCCCAATTTCACATTGTAATTTTATTTTAACATTGCTGTCTATGGGAAATCGGGTCCATCGCGTCTTTTAACATTACTGTCTATGGGAAATCGTGGGCATCGCGTCGCGGCCCCTTATAACGGCCACGACCGACGCGATGCCCCCGATATCGTGTCTTTTAACATTACTGTCTATGGGAAATCGGGGGCATCGCGTCGCGGCCCCTTATAACGGCCACGACCGACGCGATGCCCCCGATTTGGAGCTAAATCGTGGGCATCGCGTCGGTCGGGTGTCCTTAAGTTAACCAAACTTAAGGACAAAATCGGCAGCCCGGATAACTCACAAGTACCAAGTTAGCTCCTGCTGTTCAATGGTTACCCTTTGTTGTAGATTAGCTAGTTATTTGTTAATGTCTCCTCTTTAAGCAGGGGGCCTATGGGTGCCCTAATCGCAGCCACCATGTCCCCGTAAGTAACTGTGGTAGTGAAAGTGGATAATGGTTGTTCCTGTACAGAGTACTCACTGTGGGGGTCAAATGCCCCAGATGACTGAGAGTCCAACAGTGGAGGAGTGGGTCCCCGGGAATCTGGGAGAGGAGAGGCAGGTGCAGTGCAGCGTGGGATGGCGTCCGGCGCAATCTTGGAACCCGGGGTCTGGTGCTCCTTTTCTTTGTTTTTACGGCTGGCTGTGCTGGGCATTGCACTAAAATAGTGCTTCATGCAGCGGGGGTCTGCTTGGAGGCAGTGGACATGGCATTAAATGCAATGGGCATTACAGTGTGTGGCATAATATGTAACGGGCATTATGGTGTATGGCATAATATGTAATGGGCATCACAGTGTGTGGCATAATATGTAATGGGCATTATGGTGTGTGGCATAAAATCTAACTCTTTCTGCACATGTTACATCTGCACCCCCTGTGCAGTGCACATGGTTTTGTCCATTTGAGAAGGAATTTGCCTTTGCGAGTGAACAAGAATAATGGCCTATATGTGTAAGAGGCACTACGCTCATTATACTGCTTTTTTTCAGCATGCACCTATTACGACTAATGCGTCCATCAAAGCCCACTTTCCCGGCTGGACGTACTTGCTGGATGCTGCACCGGCCACTCCAGCTGCTGGCTTCCATTCCCACCCTTGCAGTGAAGCCACACCACTTTTTTGCGCATGCAATTTACTTCTTTGAAAATTATGAAATTTGGAATTGGGACTCTCCATTACCAAATTTCAAGTTTCGCCTATGGTTATATCCCTACTTTATTACCATTAAACCTTCAAAATAACTGTGAAAATCAAGTTGGAGGCTTGTTATACAGTAGAACATTTCATGATAAAATAAGAATACTACTACAATACTACTACAATGGTAATTCATTTATCTTATGCTGCTTTCCCACTGCAGACCCGTTTTAAGTTACAGGTAATCTTAAACGGTATTTAGCATTCCCACTGCAGCAGATTACAGTTTGAAATGCCATTTAAGTCCCATTCCCATTGCAGGTAAAACGTTTTAGCTCTTCAAAACGTTTTTACAGCATTGGTGTGCAGTGGTGCTAGTAATATATACATTGCTGGCCTTTGCCAGCAATGTATATATTACTGGCTGATAAATAATCATTGGTGTGCAGTGGTATCAATAATATATACATTGCTGGCCTGTGCCAGCAATGTATATATTACTGGCTGATACTCCGTTACTGGCTCCGTGTTCAGCGCGGGGGGGGGGGGGGGGCGGGGCGAGCAGGTCTCCGTGTTCAGCAGGCGGGGGGCGTGGCGAGCAGGCCGGGAGGGGCGGAGCGCCCAGCTTGTGTGGCCGGGCGGGGGAGCAGGACTGCCGGGCGGTGATTGACAGCGGGACGGCGCCGGTGAGCGACAGCGGGACAGCGCCGGTGAGCAGCGGTGAGTATATGACGCTGCGGGCGGGGAGGGGGGTGGCAAGGGAGGGAGCAGACAGCTGGACTGAAAGCCGCGCATCTTTCAGCCCGGCTGCTGTATACAGATTCAGCGATGATGGCTCAAATATGAGCCATCCTCGCTGCATCTGCTGGTAAAACCGTTTAAGAGGCATTCCCATTGCCTCTTAAACGGTAGATTACCGGCTAAAACCCTGCTCTGAAAACGGGTTGAAATACCGTTTAACTTTAAACGGTATTTCAACTCTGGCGCTTTCTTACTGCAGCCTTAAACGGTATTTTGCCCTCAAAAATCGGCAAAATACCGTTTAAAGGCTGCAGTGGGAAAGGGGCATTAAATTCATTATGGATATTTGGAATATTATAAATGTTTTAGCTGATGGTTCATTCTAAAGGGAGATGACAGATATGAGATTTTACTGTTGGAATCTCAATGTAAAATGTGTTTGAGGAGAAACAGGTCCCTCCAGTTTTATCAAAAGTATTAAATTTTGCTTAAAAATCTAAATGAAAATGTATTACTGGAATCTTATAACGCAATAGGGAAGTTGTGGTTTAATTATATTTTTTCTAAATTCCGCATAAATATGCCCTGGTTACAAATACAGTACTTGTTTTTACACAAATTAGCATGTAGGGCAGTGGTTCCCAAACTGTGTGCCTAGGCTCCCTGGGGTGTCTCGGGACACTTGCAGGGGTGCCTTGAATTAGTGGTCTAGAGGCAATTGAAATTATTTATGGTCATTGTAAAAGGCAAAACCACCCTCATCCATAAATAAACCCATGTATGACATACAAATCAATTTACAGAATAAGAAACTTTTGGACTAGGGGTGACGTGAAAATAATTCTGATGCTCTAGGGTGCCGTGATTTAAAAAGTTTGGGAACCACTGATGTAGGGTGTTTTCAGATTCCTTCCTAATAGGGGAAGAAATAATTTCCAAAAGACATTTTTTAATTTTGATAAGCACTATCTATTGATGTATATTTCTATATCTATTGTAATTAAATTAAATACCAATTTTTCAGCTGGATATTTGAATTAATGAACAAATGCGATATCATGGGTCCTATTTTTGTCACTGACCATCACCCCAAAAATATCCTTAATTTTCTTATTCTCCTGATGTGCTAGTCAGGGCATCTATGCAGGGTTCAGTGTGATATGTCAATATTCATCATGTAGACAGTAATGAAATGTCAACATGTTAAAATGTTGTCATAAAATCCCTGGTGGGCTAGCATCGAATTTCCTGCTTCTGGATGTTGCATTGGCTCCAGCTGCATCTTTAAGATCATGTGATTGTCACATCTAGACTCAGCCTATCAGCAGAGCGGTAGAGCACATCCCAGCAAACAGTCAGACATAATGTACTGTATGTATGTTTGTGTGCCCCCCCCCCAGGCACAGTGACAGGACAGGTCAAAGGAGACAGTTGAGGCAGACTCTGAGATTCCCAGGGGCCCCAGATCTTCAGTTCCCTTACCGGTGTCAGGCTGTAGCTATCCACATTGGTCAGTGCGTAACCAGGGCCATCAACAGATTTTTTTTGGGCCCCATTCACTGATATCTCTGGGGGCCCTCCACCCCTCATACACTATCAACCCCACCTTTGTTGGAACATAAACTATGCGTTCTTTCCTACTGACGTGCTCCCTTATCCCATGGCTTGGGCTCTATCACTGGAGCACTCCCTTACCCTGCGCTCTATACTGTTACACCAACGTGCTTCCTTACTCTGCACTATATCACATTGATGCAGTCCCTTACCCTGCGTTCTATCACACTGACGCACTCACCATGCAGTCTGCGTTTTGTCACACTGACGCACTCCCTCATCCCGTGTCCTGCATTCTATCACACTAACCCACTTCCTCAACCTGCGGCCTGCGCTCTATCACACTGATGTGCTATCTCACCCCATGTCCTGTGCTCAATCACACTGACGCACTCCCTAAACCCGTGTCCTGCATTCTATCACACTGACCCACTCCCTCAACCTGCGGCCTGTGCTCTATCACACTGACGTGCTCCCTCACCCCATGTCCTGCGCTAAATGACACTGAAGCACTCCCTCACGACCGCAATCACACTGAAGCTCTCCCTCAACCTTACCCTGCGATCTATCAAACCGATGCACTCCCTTACCCTACGTCATGCGCTCTATCACAATGACGTACACTCTCACCCTGTGGCCTGTTCTCTATAACACTGATGCACTCCCTCACCCATGGCCTGCGCTCTATCATACTGATGTGGTCTGTAAACCTCCATACCCCTGCAGTCTAATCTTTACTCTTGTATCCTGCACCCTAACCCACCCTATATATATATATATATATATATATATATATATATATATATATAGTTTTCCGGAATAACTGCGGCACTCCTCAGGCGGTTTGAAGCAAATAAAAATCCTTTATTGGCGCCCAACGGCGTTTCGGGGTATATCCCCCCGTCTTCAGGGACTTAAGGTACAAACAGTATGTGCAAAACAAGCATATATATAGCATATGTGACACTCAAATAATTAAAACAAGAGTGCTCTCACCTGTCCGGCGTCGCCGCCCGCTCCGGGTGCTCCACGCTGTTTCCCCGTCGCGTCCAATGCACGTGGGACGGCGGCGCCGCACAGTGACGTCACTCCGGCAGGGAATCAAGGTTGCTAGGCTACGCCTGGAGAACAAACAGCGGCCATCTTTTTTAGCACTTGCGATTCCTGCACACAAAGAAACATTTAAAAGTTACTGATTAAAATATCATGGTTAAAAACAACATAAGAACATTTGAGATTTATGTACAGCAGTGAATAATGACATCAAAAGATGCAATATTATAATCAAACTGATACAGAATTTACACAATGTTATACATCCTTTAAGGTGGGAATTTCCTCTACCTAAGGGTATAAGTGACCTAATAATGGAGCAAAAACGTGAAAAAACACTGAGGCGAATCTTTTCAAAGAAAGCACTGCAGTCCCAGGGCCTCATTCAGACCCCTAGGTGCGATAGTGTCTAAGGAATATATCCATTTGCTTTCTCTTTGCAAGAGAATTTTTGCCCTGTTCCCTCCCCTTAAAGTGGTAGGGACATGGTCTATGATGATAGCCCTTAGACTAGGGATGGTATGCTTGTATTGGGCAAAATGCCTGGCCACAGGCTGTTCACTCGAGCCACTACTGAGTGCTTGTTTTATGGCGCTTCGATGCTGCGCCATACGCTCCCTAAACTGTCGTTGGGTCTTGCCCACGTATGACAACCCACATGGACAAGTTAACATGTATATAACATACGTAGTAGTACAGGAGACAGCTTGTCTGATGTTTATACGTCTACCTGTATGTGGATGGTTAAATGTTTTACTTGGTGTTAGGGTGTTGCACGTAGTGCAACCCAAGCACCTAAAGCATCCAGTTTTTTGGGTCAAAAAATGCGTATGTTGTTTTTTAAGGAGAGGGGTCACATCCAATTTGACTACTTTATCCCGGATGTTGTTACCCCTAGTGTAACTAGGCAACAATCTGCTAGTTTTCAGGGTGGGTAGATCAGGATCTGAATTGATCATAGGCCACCATCGTTTGGCCTTTTTGATGACAGGATCTGTGTCAATTGTGTATTTATTAACCCAGGGTATCACTTCACCCATATTTTTCTTGGGTTTAGCGATCATAGTTTGTGGCCTGGGTATGGACAATACTTTCTCTTTAATTTTACCCAATTCAATGCGATCATAACCCCTTTCAACAAATTTTTCTATCATTTGGTTTAATGCTTCCACCGTCTGGTCCGGATCTGACGTGATTCTACGGACTCTGAGAAGCTGGGAATAGGGGAGTCCCTTTTTAAGGGATACTGGGTGAAAACTATTAGCTTTTAGAACAGTATTCCTGTCCGTAGGTTTGACATAAATCGAAGTGGCAATCTGATTGTTGGAGACCTGGATGTTGATATCTAGAAAATGTATATTACTCTCACTGATATCAAAAGTGAGTTTAATCACACTATCAGTGAGATTATGAGCATCCAGAAGGTAACTTAAAGACTCTTTTGTACCCATCCAAAAAATGATTAAATCATCGATAAATCTTCGATACAATCGTATTTCCGATATCAGAGTGCCATTTCTGTAAAATAAATCCTGTTCCACTGAAAACATAAATGCATTCGCGTACAATGGGGCCACTGAGGACCCCATCGCACACCCTGCTACCTGTAAGAAATATTTGCCATTATACAAAAAGTAGTTATGGGTTAAGACCATCATAAGTAGCTCCAAAAACAAAGATATTGGGGGGCCCATGTAATGGACATCGTGGGTGATAAGTCGACGGATTGCCTCCACACCTGCCCCATGCGGTATACAGGTGTAGAGGCTAGTCACATCCGCACTACACATGTGGAATTGAGGTGGTAAAGGTCCCATGTCTCCCAATGATTGTAATATCGCAGTAGTGTCCTTGATATACGACGGTATCTGTTGAATACAAGGATTTAATATTGAGTCCAGATACACTGCGATGGGTTGGTATAAAGATTTGACCGCCGACACTATCGGTCGTCCGGGGGGTTTGTTCAGAGTCTTATGGACCTTGGGGACCGTGTAAAATAGCGGGGTACGTGGATGTTCAACTTTAAGTGCTGAACATAATTCGCTAGTAATTTGTCCCTGTTGAACTGCCACATTCAGGACTGCATCTAGCTCTCTCTTATAGATGTTAGTAGGGTCGGATGTTAGGGGGCGGTATGTGGTCGACACTGATAGTTGTCGTAGACATTCTTGATGATAGTCAGTGACGTCCTGTACCACTACTGCTCCCCCTTTGTCCGCTCCCCTAATAATTATGTCAGTCCTTTCAGACAATGTTTTAAGTGCCCCTTGTTCTTCCTTGTTCAAATTATGATATCTGTTTACCAACCTGGGTGAGGTTGATGTCGCTGCAGGTTCCTCCATGATTCTAATGAAAGACTTGATGGTGTGGTTGTTACTTAGAGGATCAAACTTAGATCTTGGCAGCAGTTTTTTCAACTGTGTTGGTATCTCGTCGCATGCTTGCTTTGGTGGTGGTGGTGCTGCTTTCCCAAAGTGTTCCTTGAGTTTCAAGGTCCTGTGAAGTTTGTATGTCTCTACTTTATGTTGAAATGGTTTTGCCGGTGTCGTGGGCACAAAGGACAGGCCATGTGAAAGTACCTGTGTCTCCATGGGGGTCAATTCTTTGGTGGATAGATTAAAAACCAGATCAGCTTTATTCATACTTGATATTTTCTGCCTCTCTTGCCGCCGCCATTGCTGCGCCCGCCGCGTCCTCTTTGGGCTGTGTTTTTGCGCCCATGCGGGCGCGTGCCCCTAAAGGGGGGATACCTTGATGAGATGTTGTGGCTTGAGAGTCAGATTCACTGTATGAAGTACTTGAATCGTCTCTGTTGGACGTGAAATTAGCCTGACGATACTGTCTGGGTTGATGTCGACGCTCCTGACGTGGACGGCTGTTGCTCAGCCAAGAGTAGACTTTTCTCTGTTCATAGTCTTGCTGTACTTTCTTTTGTTTTTCTTTTTTGAAAGCTATCAGCTCACGTTTGTATTGCGTCATTTGTGTGTCGATCTTTGTAATCCACTGGACACTGGTATCTTCCACTAAGGTCTGCTTGTGTGCCACTTCAAAGGTTGTAATCTGTTCTTTAATATTATTCAACTCCCTGGTTGACTCATCAATGACTAATAATAATAGGTCCATTGAACACTTATTTAGTATGGCTACCCACCGTCGGCAGAAATTGATGTTATATCTGCCTATGGTGGGCATGTTGTGGACCCTAAATCCACGCGGTATCTGATTGTTATGGTAATAATCCGACAGACTGATACCGTGGTACAAGTAGTCGCATTCCTTTTGCTTGAGTTTCAACCATTGCTTATATAAATTATCATTGGTGGAAGGAACAGAATTGTCATCCATTTTTTGCTGTATCAAGATGTTGTTGGCTTCTGCATCAGAATAGCTGAAGCGTTCCCTGGCATCTGAATGTATAAGTTCCAGGGTCTGTTCAACATCTGTAGTGTCAGTCATTGTTCAATCGTGATGTCACAGTTCTCCGCTCCTAAGATAGGTCACCAAGCAAGTTACCATAGGAACCAGTGAGTGCCGGGCACACAAACGTCTGCATATTGGACCCCACAGCACAAATCCCACAGTGCAGTGAGAGTCAGCCAAGGCACCTGGACCATATTTCTTTCCATTTGTATATAGCAGTGGACTGTTTCTGTGTGTGTTATTTAAAACTTAATCACAGCGATTGGACAGCAGTGATTGTACTGATCAAGGACTTGGTGACCTATCTTAGGAGCGGAGAACTGTGACATCACGATTGAACAATGACTGACACTACAGATGTTGAACAGACCCTGGAACTTATACAGCTTCAGCTATTCTGATGCAGAAGCCAACAACATCTTGATACAGCAAAAAATGGATGACAATTCTGTTCCTCTAATTCGGACCATTTAACCAAATGATAGAAAAATTTGTTGAAAGGGGATATGATCGCATTGAATTGGGTAAAATTAAAGAGAAAGTATTGTCCATACCCAGGCCACAAACTATGATCGCTAAACCCAAGAAAAATATGGGTGAAGTGATACCCTGGGTTAATAAATACACAATTGACACAGATCCTGTCATCAAAAAGGCCAAACGATGGTGGCCTATGATCAATTCAGATCCTGATCTACCCACCCTGAAAACTAGCAGATTGTTGCCTAGTTACACTAGGGGTAACAACATCCGGGATAAAGTAGTCAAATTGGATGTGACCCCTCTCCTTAAAAAACAACATACGCATTTTTTGACCCAAAAAACTGGATGCTTTAGGTGCTTGGGTTGCACTACGTGCAACACCCTAACACCAAGTAAAACATTTAACCGTCCACATACAGGTAGACGTATAAACATCAGACAAGCTGTCACCTGTACTACTACGTATGTTATATACATGTTAACTTGTCCATGTGGGTTGTCATACGTGGGCAAGACCCAACGACAGTTTAGGGAGCGTATGGCGCAGCATCGAAGCGCCATAAAACAAGCACTCAGTAGTGGCTCGAGTGAACAGCCTGTGGCCAGGCATTTTGCCCAATACAAGCATACCATCCCTAGTCTAAGGGCTATCATCATAGACCATGTCCCTACCACTTTAAGGGGAGGGAACAGGGCAAAAATTCTCTTGCAAAGAGAAAGCAAATGGATATATTCCTTAGACACTATCGCACCTAGGGGTCTGAATGAGGCCCTGGGACTGCAGTGCTTTCTTTGAAAAGATTCGCCTCAGTGTTTTTTCACGTTTTTTGCTCCATTATTAGGTCACTTATACCCTTAGGTAGAGGAAATTCCCACCTTAAAGGATGTATAACATTGTGTAAATTCCGTATCAGTTTGATTATAATATTGCATCTTTTGATGTCATTATTCACTGCTGTACATAAATCTCAAATGTTCTTATGTTGTTTTTAACCATGATATTTTAATCAGTAACTTTTAAATGTTTCTTTGTGTGCAGGAATCGCAAGTGCTGTAAAAGATGGCCGCCGTTTGTTTACATCTCCAGGCGTAGCCTAGCAACCTTGATTCCCTGCCGGAGTGACGTCACTGTGCGGCGCCGCCGTCCCACGTGCATTGGACGCGACGGGGAAACAGCGTGGAGCACCCGGAGCGGGCGGCGACGCCGGACAGGTGAGAGCACTCTTGTTTTAATTATTTGAGTGTCACATATGCTATATATATGCTTGTTTTGCACATACTGTTTGTACCTTAAGTCCCTGAAGACGGGGGGATATACCCTGAAACGCCGTTGGGCGCCAATAAAGGATTTTTATTTGCTTCAAACCGCCTGAGGAGTGCCGCAGTTATTCCGGAAAACTATTTGGGACCTGCAAAGGCCATTTGAGGGCACCCCCAGCAAGTTACCATAGGAACCAGTGAGTGCCGGGCACACAAACGTCTGTATATATATATATATATATATATATATATATATATACACACACACTAAGCACTTACTCCTACCTTAGAAAAACCCACAGAGTGCAATTTCACTCTCTGGGTGGCCCTGAAATGGCAGCACCTTCTCTTCATCTTTAAGAGGCTCAGCAGCAGGAGCCTGAGTCCCATATAGCCCCGCCCCCTGCCAAGACCTGTGTAGCTCTACCCCTTCAAGACCCATGTAGCTCTGCCCCTTTTCCCAGAGTGTGGGGGGGGGGACTGGCTGAGCGGCCGGGCAAGAGCAGCAACTTCTGATGCAAGCCTGGCTGCTGGACATCTGAACGAGGGGAGGGGAAGGGGGGATCCGTGACTGTGCAGGACTGACAGGCTGAGTGCAGGGCTGGTGGGCCTTGGTGTCCCTCAGGTCATTGGGACCCTGGGAGGGCTGTCCCCCTTGACCCCCCTGTCTCTGGGCCTGTGTGCAGCATCCTGGCTGCACACACAGGCAGAGCTTGGCCTGCACGCTGCTCCCAGACAAGGCTATGAGCTGCTCCTCTCATCAACAACCCTATGGAGCTGCAAAGTGCCGGCATCCCAATCATACCCTCCAACATTTGGAGAGCAGAAATCGGTACACATTCGGGAAGGGGGTGTGTCCACAGGGTAAAGTGGGCATGGTCACAGCTAAAGTGGGCGTGGTCACACACCCTTTCCGAATGTGTACTGTGCCTTTTTTTTTTTTTTTAAGTGCACCAATTGCCAGCCAGTCCCTGAGGGGACCCTTTTTGTCACATACAGTACAGTATCATTCCAAAAACTTCATGCAGAGCCATAGGCTGTATCTTTCTTTGTAACACAGCTTGGTGGGCTGCTGGTGGCATATTAAAATAAATAAGTAATATTTAATATACTTAATAAATTAGTATATTAAATATACTTATTTAATATACCAGCACTGCAGCCCACTAAGCCACCGTGACATGAGCTCAGCTGCAGCACACTCAGGTGCGCCACACCACGATGGACTGCACTGGACAGGATTTTAGAATTATAAGTATTATTACAGCCTGAGCCACTGCTTTACCTTACAGTGCTGAGTGGCAGCAGGCAGGCTTCTCCGATTGCATCGCCGGCAGCCCAGCTGTGCGAAATGATGATCCCCGTGGCATCGCACCCCGGGGCTGGCCTCACACTCACAGTCTCTCTGGCAGATTCCCATGAGTGCGCAGGGTGCGCGGTGCCGGCGCGTGACGTCATGACGCACCGGCCCGCGCATTGCACTCATGGGAACGGGTGAGCAGCAGGGGGAGGAGAGCGGGGAGAGCTCAGCCCGACCTCGTACCCAGTCCGTCGGTCCAGGCAGCACACTGCCGAGACCAGGAGGAAGGTATGCGGCGATGTGCGTCTGACCGCTGAAAAAGCGGTACATTCGGTACAATTGCTATTTGCCGGTACAGACCGTTAAAAAACGGTACTGTACCGGCAAATTCGGTACAGTTGGAGCCTGGGTATGCCCAATGCGGTTGAGAGTTGGAGTGCCTGGGCCGGTGCTCCCCGTTTAGCAAAGGATGCAGTAGAGGGTAGATGAGGGGGCGGTGTTACCCACGGATGTGAGTGGTCGGTAGGCAAGCACGCAGTGGGTGTTTTGAAGTACCCAGAACCCCCCCCCTTCCCCTGCCCGTCGAGCTGTCTAATTTTTAACACAGCCTATGGCAGATGTCTCTCCTGGAGACAGGGCAGGCTGTCGCTGGGCTGACAGCAGGGGGAGCTAGCTGCAGTGGAAGCATGCAACATCTCCAAGTCAGTCAGTGCTCCGTGTGGCTGTGTGAGAGCTGACTGGGGGAGGCAGGGATTTGTCCCCAGCAACTACACAGGTACTCTCCTCTGTGTTTGAGGGTGTGAGTGGGGGGAGGGGGGTGTATGTTGTGTGTGTTTTTGTGGATATGGTATATGTGTGTATGTATGCTATGTGTATGCATGCTGTGTGTATGTACAGTATGCTATGTATGTGTGTCTGTGTACTTGTGTGTATGTATGCTACTGTATGTGTGTCTGTGTTTATGTGTGCTGGGTATGGATCATTGGATAGACACCAACGAGGTCAACAAGCATAGGTTGACACCACTAGGTAGACATGCATGAAGGTCGACAGGCAGGAAGGTCAACATAATGTAAACAACAACAATCGGGCGCAATAATGTTATGTGTACTCCTATTGGTTATATATAATGTGTTATGGCTGCTCCGAAAGGCAATTCTAGAGATTGCCACTTAAAGATAAAGAAAATATTTTGATTTGAAGATGAAAATCAATTCACTTTGTATATATATATATATATATATATATATATATATATATATATATATATATATATATATATATATATATATACATGTACTGAAATATGTCTAACTCAGAAGAGAGCAGGAAGGTCAACATGACTGAAGGTCGACATGGGTTAGGGCGACAGGGTCATTAGGTCGACACAAGCATTAGGGAGACATGTTTTTTTTTTTTTTTACTTTTTTTGTCCCAAATGTCGACACAGTTGACATGGACACTAAAACATAACACTGTGTCCCCTCGCATGGCTCGTTGCACTCACCAGGCTTCGGGCACGGTGCCTCTGTACACTATTTTATTCTCATAGGGGAACACATCCATACCCTCGCATGCTAGTGATGGGATTCATCGTTCGGTGGGGAGGCGCTTACCTGTTTGATAGGCTGCGAGTATAGACAGCCTAGTGAACAGGTCTGAATCAGGCCCTATGTGTATTAGCAAGATTACTACAGTGGGCATTATGGAGGTTATTCTGGTTGACTCACAAGGCTGCAAATTTTGGAGCCTTGCCAGTCCACCAGATGCTGCCCAGCCCCCCTTTAATGCCGCAATCACATGCAGGCATGCGAATGGATGTTTTGCATAAACATCCATTTGCAGCCTTGTGTGCTGGGACATAATAATAATAATGCAATATTGTGCAGCAGGTCACCTCACTTCTGACCAGCAGCCACAACACTTTAGTGTACTGAACAGCTGCCTCTTTATAACAAACCTCCCCCCACCCGCACCTCACTGTTCTAGTCCCTGCTCACCCTTGTTGCTGTCGGAGATGTGCAGGAGGTGCCGCTGCCACCTGTGCCTGGGGGGAATCCGCCACCACCACTGACCTCGAAGAGCAACCTCCAATCATGCTGCTGCAACTGCTCTAGGTCTGGCAGCTGCAGCAATAACTATGCAGTTTCTGCCCGCTAAGCAAGTCCCGTCACTCCCTGCAGACCCCACCAGCGCTGGCTCCTCAAAGCCATTGCGGGGTCTGTGGGACCATTGTTCCCCCACTGCGGCAGCTGCAGGAGAAAAGGGTCCTCTCCCAGGAGTCTGTGAAATGTCCCAGGATTCCAGGAGTCTCACGGACATTCCTGATCTAAATTGCGGTGTAAAAAATAAAGCAGCCAGTATTTACTGTACACAGAAACAAAATAACACCCAAATTTAACTGTCTCTGCACGTGTTACATCTGCCCACATGCAGTGCAGCATGGTTTGTCCATAAGAGGGAGAATTTGCTTTTGTAAGTGAACCAGAATCAGGCTCAGTGTGTATGGGCATAAACCAATGCAAAATCTACACAAACTAGCTTTAAAGCCATCAAGCTAGTATTGTAATGTTCAGAAAGTTTACTTTGATCTTTTGTTCTCAGCAGAATTACCTAGTCATGTAGTTGCCTTGTTAATATGTTGTCTTCAATATATTACAATAATATCTTTAGTTTTATGACAGAATTCTGAATATATAATTGAGCCATGTAGTACTTCAACAGGAATACCATTGAAAGTATATTATAACACAAAATGATGCATGTAAAATGTAGTTACATTTGTTACATATACTGTATTGTTGCAATATTCTATTTTTCTATTATTGCATAATATGTTCTGTTCACTAAAAAAAATACCAGTAAAAAGCATTATTATCTGGCAATGAATATCTGGAATGGGGAAGGGTGGGAGGAGCTAGGGATTAATTACTATGTACAATATAGGATAAATTCACACAGCATAAGATATTGGATAGCTGGATATATGCAGGACAAACCCATCCCAACTTTACTGCCAGGAAGTTGGGAGCTACTGTATGTCACCACTTGCCATAATTAACAGATGTTTTCAGAGTACCATAGTACTGTTTCAAATGATTCCTGGTATTGACTTCTCCTTCTCACTGACATGATTTTGGTTTGCTCCCTGGTACAGCATTGCCTATCTGGTTTGACCCTTGATACCACCTACATATACACTGGATCCCAGAGGGTTGGACTGGCCAACGGGGACTGGCCAACACGGACTGCCTCCCCCTCTCCCCCCCAGGCAATGGGAGTTTCCCCTGTGCCTCCGTTGGCCAGCCCAACCCCCGTTGGCCTGATCTAGAGATCAGGCTCCAGACTGTGCACTTGAATTACACATTATACATATGGTAACACATGTTACCTTATACTGCACAGACTATGGAGTATTTTCTATAGTGCATTTCCATTATTAATCTACTGCATTGTCAAGTTTGTGCCAGCAGTAAATACTATATATAATTATCGAAGGTACCAGACCGTGCACTACTGGTTAAGCAAACCAATGTGGTGGAAACTGGCCATACTGTATTTCCCCAGTGGGACCCTAATGCTCCAGCCCTAAACTGCACCGATACCTTAAAATCTGTGACCCAGTTATGGATATCTGCCAGTTTCAACAGTATAGTCAGCATCCATGTAATCCCCCTGAGAGTTGTGACAATGAACGGACGAGCTGGGCATCTACAGGAGGGAGAGGGGAACTGGAGATTAAAAGAGGGAGAGGGGTGCTTGGTTTCTCAGGAGGAAAGAGGAGCTGGACATCTCAGGAGGAAAATAGAACCAGGGCATAACAGGAGGGAGAGGAGAGCTCTTCAGGAGGAAAAGGGGAGCTGGGAATCTCAGGGGGAGAGGGTATGGGAAAGGGGAGCTGGGAATCTCAGGAGGGAGAGGGAAGCTGGGCATCTAAGGAGGGAGAGTGGATCTGGGCATCTCAGGAGGAAAAAGGGAGAGGGAAGCTGGGCATATAAGGAGGGAGAAGGGAGCTGGGCATCCCAGGAGGGAGAGAGGAGCTGAGCATCTCAGGAGGGAGAGGGAAACTGGGCATCTCAGAAGTGAGAGCAGATCTGGGCATCTTAGTAGGGAGAGCAGATCTGGGCATCTGTGGAGGGTGAGCTGAACTGGGCATCTTAGGATGGAGATCAGATCTGGGCATATCAGAAGGGAGAGTCGAGTTGGTCATCTCAGTAGAGAAGGGGAGCTGGGCATCTCTGGAGGCAGAGAGAGAGGGGAGCTGGGCATCTCAGGATGGAGATGGGTGCTGGGCATCTCAGGAGGGAATGGGAGAAACTGTGCATCAGAAGAGGGAGAGCAGAGATGGACATATTAGGAGAGAAAGAGGAGCTGGGCATCTCAGGAGGAAGGCTGAGCTGGTTATTTCAGGAGGGAGAGTGGAGCTGGGCATCTCAGGAGGGAGAGGAGCGCTGGGCATTTCAGGATGTGGGCCGAGCTGGTTATCTCAGAAGGGAGAGGGGAATTTGGCATCTCAGGAGGGAGAAATGAGGTGGGCATCAGAAGAGGGAAAGGGAAGCAAAAGCAATGATCACAACTTTTTCCAAGCAGCTGCTCTCAGGTCCAGTATGCTGAATGTGCACAAAGATCAATACACACACCAGCCTTCGTAGGACAATCAGAAAGTGAGGAAGCTGCTGACTTTAACCAAGGTGGAGAAACGTGTTAAAGGACCTGCACATCACCTGGCTGGACAACCCGTGTCCCATGAAGAATCCTGGAAGAGCTGTATCACCAGGATAAGCATCAGCAGCTGGAAGACAAGCATGGACAGCAGAGGGCAGAGATCTGCTGTGTATCCTAAGGAGCTCAACCGCAAGTATCATTGTTTTCACTATACCATTACAAAATTCCTTATTGTTCTGTACACAGCTGTGAGAGAGCTGGACTGTACATAGGGCGAGATGTATTAAAATAAATCGCCGCCCTTCGCACCCCCCCGCCGCGATGCCAGCGCATATGTACTAACATATGCGGCTGGCATCGCAGTGCGGTAATGGAGCCCCCCGCGATACCTGTACTCTGGTCTACGGGGGGTCTCCGTCACCTCCCAGCCGGCTTCTGCTGCCTACACACCAGGGACAGCTAAGCAGGCTGTCCCCGGCGCCTCCTCCTCCCCCCTGCAGCCGGAAGGACATCCGGCTGCGTTGATAGGGGGAGGAAGGGCTTACCTTCTGGGGTCCAGGAGGACCTGCAAGAAGGTAAGCCCAAGGGAGGGTCGAAAGGGGGGGTCAGCGAGGCGGCGGGGTTGCGGCGACGCGGCGGGCGGCGAAAAGAAGCCCATAGGCTTCTATAGGGTATCGCCACCTAAAGGTGGCGATACCCCGCCCTGCGATAACGGTGCGGCCGGGTAATAGTACATAGGAAAATGCGGTAAAACGGGGGTTTTACCGCATTTTCCCTTTAGTACATCTCGCCCTAAAAGTGTTGGGCACACTAATAGAACATTCCATCTGTTGCTCTAACCAGCCTTTATTGTCACAAAATGGAGTTTGTCAGCACTCCCCAGTTGCACACTGCATTACCTACAGTGCTCTGTTAAGTGCTGACTGTCATCTGCTGCCCCATCTGGCTTCCCACTGTTGCCCTTGCAGAATTCTGTCTCAGTGGCCCGGCAGCCTGCTTCACATCCCTGCGGGCCCACCACACTGGCCTTGGGGGGCATTCTCATCCATGGGCAGCACCATGGCACTTCCTGGTCATCTGAGACTTCAAGGCCTAGTCAGGATCCACTTCCCAGCACAGGATCACTTCAGCCAATCAGCGTAGAGCAGGAGGTATAGTTGTGAAATGCACTGGTTGGACCATCCTGTGAGTGCCAAACCAAAGTCAGTTTTCGTGTGGTTGTGTGTCGACAGTGCTTAATTAATGTGCTTTCCACATCTGTAGATTGTAAGCAGACTATCAGATACCTTCATATGCTACCCAGTGGTTGCCTCTCTTGGGGGTTTACTTACTAAGATGAGAGTTCTACTGAAGATGGGATGTTGCTATTGGCGTCCAATTCAATTATATCTATTATCTTCTAGAAATTGATAAATAAATAAGAGGTTGATTCTGATTGACTGCACCCCCCCCCCCCCCCCCCCCCAGGTAGAATCCACCACTGCTTGAAGCCATATGCAAGCTGTGAGATTGCACTGGCTTCACTGTGACTGGCATTGACTTTCTATTGCAAGTCCGATCTGTTAGTCACCCAAGGCTGTCTCATTGGGATGTGCTCCCTCCCTCCGGGATGCCTCTATGGGCTGCTATGGCTGCAGCCCATAGAACCCGGATTTGCGCATGTGCAGTACCAAGGCTGATATTGCGCATGCTCCAGTCCTGGTGCCTATCATCAGCCAAAGCAGCCCATAGAAACTGGGGGCCAGCGCAGTACCGAAGCAGCTGCTTTGCATACGCTGGTCCCACGACCGCAGTGGGAGTCGGAACCAGCGTGGACTGGAGGCAGTGACCAGCGTGGACCGGAGGCAGGAACCTTTGGCAGTAGAGGAGGGGGTGGGGGGCATCACAGCTAGCAGCAGGTAGGAGTCGCCACAACATCCCATCTTCAACAGAATTCCCATCTTTGCAAATGAACCTCTTGATGTCCTATGAATTATTATAACTAAGTATTGGTGTTTAGTCTAGATTGCCTTTGCCTATTACAAAGAAAGCACTAGAAACTCTGTTGAGAGTATTCTCATCATAATTAGAGAACAGAAACTGTATTATAAGGAAGAATAATTGTGAGATACTGGAAATCAATCAGTGACTAAACTGCTTTCAACTGTACATTTTTTTTTTCTTATTCAAAAGAATGATGGAAACTAATTCTAAACAATAATGTTGAACTAAATATTCTGTTAAATTAAGCTCCATCAATAGCTTAGTACATTATTGTTTCACAATAACTATTAGGCATGTACTTCCATATACTTTCTATGTTACTCATTTGTATTTCATATTAGACTTCATATCCCAGGGCTACTTGCTGAGCAGGTATAATAATAACAATAATAATAACAATAATAATAATAAGAAAAATAATAATATCTTTATTTGTCATCAAATGCTCACAAAAAAAATTATGAACAGTTAACAAAATTCAGAAAAAAACAGTGTAGACAAAACAGAAAATGACTACAGTAAGCAGTGAACATCTGCTTCACAGTCCGTCATGCTTGGCTGCTGATAAACTCAGCAGCCAAATACGAAAGACTTCACCACTGGAAAATACTAATCCTAAAAACTCGGCAGCTTAGTAAATAAGCCACATTCTTGGGCCAAAAACACTCCCAATTCAGACACCCCCCATTTGTAACCAGCCAAATTGTTGTACAAATGTTTTACGGTTGTGTTTAGCTCTAAATGACGGTAGCATCAAAACGCCTCTCCTCTTTTTCAGCACTGAAGTTTGGTAGATAATGGCACTAACCACCGTAGCTATCAATCTTAAAACCTTCATAAAAAATCCAGCAAGAACACCCAAAAATGGGAGTGCGTAGATCACCAGATGGGTGATTTCACACCTTCCCACAATGGCAGCACGCCTGATCACCCTCATGGCTCCTCTTCTAACTCCCAGCCTGCGGCCACCGCTGGTTCATTCAATAGCTGATGACTACCCGGTGGCAACTGTGTGTGCAATTACTTGCCAAAGCACGTGATAACTGTCAGAAGATTTGGGCTATAACTGGTAACAATCATGTGCACATACTATACTAAGACAGATAACAATTTACATAGCTTAATATGAAAGCATGCCAGGATGTTCTTGAGAAGTGTGCCATGCATAATGGTACCATTGCCTAGTAATATGTAATACATATAAATATACACAAATGCACATTTTAATAGGTTTATTATGATCAAGAACTTAATTAAAAGTGTATTTCCAGTAAAGGCCTGTGTATTGGCAGCACGGATGGTGTAATTGTTAGCATTACTGCCTCACAGCACTGAGGTTATGGGTTCAATACCCACCATGGCCCTAACTGTGCAGAGTTTGTATATTCCCCCTGTACTTGCATGGGTTTCCTCTGGGTATTCCGGTTTCCTCCTACAATCCAAAAATATACTGGTAGGTCAAATGGCTACCAACATAAATTAACCCTAGAATGAATGTGTGTGCATGTATATGGTAGGGAATATAGATTGTAAGCTTCACTGGGGCAGGGACTGATGTGACTGGTCAAATACTCTCTGTAAAGAGCTGGGTAATATGTGTGCACTATATAAAATAACTGTTCATTACCATCAATAATAAATTATTGTGTCATTTTGCAGACAATAGCAAAATCTCTCCAAGAAATGTAGCTGCTAAGATCTAGCAAAGATATACATTTACCTGTGACAAAAGAGGAACATGCAGCAGAAAGAGAAAAGCATAAAGCATGTAACATGGAGGACCAGAAACAAAGGAAAACAAAGGACAATGCAAGATGGAGGTAGATAGTTACTATAAGGAAAGGAGGCTACTAAATGAAAATAAAAGGCATGGAAGAGAAATGGTCTGCCAATATCTATAACCCTTCTTAAGAGACAGGCCCTTATATTTGCGCTAGCCCCAGATGACATCCATGGCCCTCATTACTACCCCTACCCAGCCCCTCTTGCTGTTGTTACCATCATACATCGCTCCCCCCACCCAGGTAAAATCCACCACCAATCTCACTATCGGTGAAACAGATGCAGTTCATGATGGCACCTGTTTCACTGGGATTGGCAGTAACTTCTATTGGAAGCCTCAACTGTCAGTCAGAACTGATCCTACAGGCAGATCCATTGGAAGTTGTTTCCTCTCTTTGGGATCACCAGATCGGGATGCAATAGGCAGAGAGGAAGCTTCCTGTAGGAAGCCACTCCCTGCCTTTCATGCGGTCTTAGGCAGCTTCTATGGGCTGAAGCTGATGCAGCCCATAGAAGCCAGGTTATGTGCATGTGCAACAGTCTTGACACCTGCCAGATCCATTGCACAGGTGCTGGGACCTGGGCTGGCTGTCTGGTCTCTCCGGGCATGAGGGTAGCAGAAGCCTTCTCCTAGAACTAAGTAAGAGCTGATCCTGGTCACTACTATTACACCCACCCAGTTGCTGCCCCTACTACCATCACTCCCACCACCTCCTCAAGATCCCATGTCACTATTACTACCCAAGTTTTTGGTACTACTGGTCATTTGTGTCCCTATTACTATTACTACTACTACTACAACCATCCCTATCTGTCATATATGTCCAAAATACTACTCATCTGTGTACTATAACCTACTACTACTACTACTACTACTACTACTACTACTACTATTACCTTTAGCATCACGTATGTCCCATTTACTAATACTATACCCCTGCTGTCATATTGTTTGTTCATTCAGCGGCAATCATTTACACTGGAAAACCAGTCTGATTTTCCAGTGTAAATAATTGGCAGTTTAAAAAAACTGGAGATTTCTTATCAAATCTCTCATTTTCTGAATCTCTCATCCTATTAAATTTCACCCTCGATGTCAATGCCACGGAAACTTAGTGGGATATTCTATTAGCAGGGTTACTTTACCACTGCTAATGGATTCCCATGGGGCTATCCAATTAGCCTCGGAAGCCACCTCATGAAGCAGAATCCTCAATAAGCAGCCCCAAAGGAACATTTTTGGGATAGTAACACATGGGTCCTGGATTGTATCCTGGATCCCATGTGTTATCTCTTGATAATGTGTAATTTATCACAAATGGTGCCAAGAGAGGTGGGTGTTACTAATTACTCAGGCCCAGGCCTGATTTTATTCTAAGGGTGCATGGCCACACCTCCCATACTAGGCCATGACCTTTTGAAAGGGCTCAGCCAGGCTGTCTACTGCCCTTTAATTGCACAGTTAAAATGGGCTATAATTAGATTTCCTGACAGTAATATCAGGCTAAAAAGCCCATTATTACCATGTAATAGAATACAGTACTGCATGTAAAATGATATCCCTCCATGTGAGATACAATAACATTTTGTTTACAATCACAACGCTATGTTGCTACAGGTGCTGTGTACATGTTATTGTACCTGCTGCTGTTTTCTGTCAATAAAACATTTTTCATTGTTTGCCAGAAAAAGTCTTCTGCATGGGGATTTTTGGGCCATTCCAAAATCGAGCTTGAACAAATTTTTTTCCTTAGTCTCAGATACTGAGAATGTTGAAGAACAGGCTGTAGTAGTACAATGACAACCACATCCATATTCTCATCCATCAGTTTTTGCATGGCCAAGTAAAATGCTGTTCTGAACTTTCCACTCTTCACATATTTTTTAGTTAGCACAAAAACGGTCTTTTTGCTTTGGTTAATACTTTGGACAATATTATCAATAACAGCTTTCCCCGGCTCCCAGTCTCTTTCTTCTAAGCAGAGAAGTATGTGATGTTCTCCTCTAACTTCCAACTGGTAACAGAGGTCATTAAAAACCCAGTCACTAACTGCTGGATCTGTCTCATCATAAGTAATAAATGCATCATATAGACTTTCTGAATTACGGACTTTAAGTTGCAGCTTTGCCATACACCAATGGTATACATACCATGCATCCCAGTAAAATAAATGTTTCATAATTGGTAATACAGTCATAAGAACTATAGATAAAAATGACACAAAGCACAGCATCATAGAAGTAGCATCTAGACTACATGCATGTATGTCAAAGTATATAATACTAGTTTCTTTTCTGTAATCGGAAGCTGAACACATGACATCCGTGGCCAATAGTGGAATTGTAACATTGTTTGTTTTGATCCAGTCTAAAAAGTCAACAATTTCGCAGGTACATTCAAAAGGATTTCCTTCCAACCACAGTATTTTTAAATAGTTATCAATTCCAGATAAAAATACTGATTTGTTTATGTTCTGAAGACGGTTGTAGCTCAAGTCAAGTGCAGCAAGGCTGGTGGCTTTATAAAGAAACGCAACCGGCAAGCTTGAAATCAGATTGTTGTGGAGCCGAAGTCGCTGCAAAGATGATGTGTAATTGTACATGTCATTATGTATTGTTGTCAACCTGTTATAGCTGAGGTCAATAAGTTCCAGATGCTGAAAGTACTCCAATGTTTTCCACTCCCAAAATGATAATTTATTATTGTTTAAATATAGTTTACTAAGGTTTGTAGGTAGGTTGGCAACTATTTTTTTAGGAAGTGTTTTAAGCTCATTATTAGACAGATCGAGGATATTAAGATTGCTAAAGTTCTTAAAAATATCCAAGTAACGTGGGTTCCAGTTACTCCACATAACGTCCAAACGGTTCCCAGAAAACCTTAACTCTTTTAAGGAGGTACTGCTCATTTGATACTCTGTAAGAGTGGAGATTCCATTCCAGCTTAGATTTAACACCTCTAGACTGTTAAGATTATAAATAAATTGAAAATTATGAGTCACTCCCTCCTCAACAAAATATTTGCTGTTATAACTCAGATCTAAACCTTTTAGCTTTGGCAATTCTTTAAATGCATTAGAAGAGTCAAAATCTAATTTATTATATGACAGATCTAAATATGTTAAATTGGATAAGTAGATAAATTCTGTACCATTTAAATTTTGATCAATGTAATTGTGAGACAAATTCAAACATGTTACATCTGATAAGGACCTAAATTCTTCTGGAGCTAGATAGAAAATGCTGTTCGAGCTAAGATCTAAAGTTTTTTTATGTGAGCTACACAAGGGATTAATGATATGGTCAGACCAGTTAACATTTTCTGCAAAATATGCCTTATGAATAACATCATCATTAGTGGAATGTATTTGAGCATTTTGATCTGTAGATCTTTTAAATCTACTGCTTTGATTAACTCTCTCAGAATATGGGGATATTCTGTTTTCAGACAAGTTTATCAGAGTTAGGTTTTTGAATTTCTGAAATATTTTCAAATCAACTTGCCTAATAAAGTTGATTCCAAAATCAATGATATTCAGTGTGCTTATATTTGTTAGTGGAGCAATGTTTTCGCTTGTAATTTCTTGAAAGACATATCCTTTTATGTACAACTCCCGGAGGGACAATAATTTTGAAAAGTTATCGGAAAGATTTATATATTTGAAATACGTACGTATCTCATAATTAAATGATAAATCAAGTTTTTGAAGGTAAGGCAAATTAAGCAAAAATTCTGCTGATGCCATTTCCTTAACCAAAAAATTCTTCTCAAGGTTTAACACTTTGAGACGAGTTGTGTTTAGAAACCACAATCTTGATATTGAAGTCAGAGAGGCATTGCCCAGGTTAAGCTCCAACAATTTATTAAGGTTCTGAAACGCATAAGGATGTATCTTAATTGAAGATTGTCCAACACAAGGTTTGCATGGGTTTACAGAATTGAAACATCTTGGGCAGTTACCATTTAAATGTAGGATTTCTAATTTAGTGAGATTGATGAAGTCTTCATTGCCAATTACATTTATTTTGTTACCGCTCAGATAAAGTTCTTTTAAGGATGGTGGCAGTTTTGAGGGAACCTTGGTTAAGTTGTTAAACGACAATGACAAAACGGTTAAGTTTCGTAATTGAAAAAATGGTTCATCTTGGATCTCCAAAACTCCATGACAACTATTAGCATAGTAACAGTTATGATCCAGATACAGCTCCTTGAGGCAAGTGACTTCTGAGAAACTTTCACTGCTGACCAAGGAAATATTATTATATCGTAGACTTAATTGACGTAGTGAAAAGGGCAGTCCAGTGGGTACATTGTACAAATTATTGTTATCAATAATAAGCTGTTTCAGTGTTGTTATGTTGGTAAATGTTTTATCCTCAATTATTAGCCTTACTTTAGACGCATCATTATTGTATTGATTGCAGTTCGAGCTTAAATCTAATTTTGTTAAATTATGCCATTTATGAAGGGTAGTATTTGGTATAATCTGGAGAAAATTGTCAGACAACAGTAGTTCTACAGAGTTAGCCAAGTAGGTGATGGGAGAGGGAATCATTTTCAATCGTCGTGCATGACAGTCAAAGACAAGTGATGAGTCACGATCTTCAATTGTGCATGGAAGGGTTCTGTTGTATGGTTTTGCAATGCATAATCCGAAATTGTAGATCATGAGAATTTGAAACAGAAGATTAAACAGCATTCTCAATATTTTGCTTCTGAAAAAAAAAATCACAAAATTGAAATAAGTATCTTTAACAAAAAAAAAAAAAACACACAGTAAGACAGGCTGTGGAGATCGCTTGAGTGGATGGCAGCAGGGTGTGGTTGAATTAAGTATTGGCGAGGGAAAAAGTGGAGAAGTTGCCCAATGCAACCAAACAGCTTCTGTCGTTTATTTTACACAGTTTATAAAATAACAGAAGCTCATTGTTTGCTTTTCCACTTTATCTGTAGACATCCTTAGGCTACACATTGCTAATAATAAACCAGATTATTCCACCTGTTACAGTTGTCACATTAAGTCATTTGTCTGTGTACAGGCCTTGCCTCTATGCTGCAATATGAGAAGGGAGAGCCCTTGAACTCATTGCCAGAAAGAAGGACAATCCACTGGACCTGCTGTATCTGTCTTAATGTACCATCTACAGTATACATACAGTAATTTATCTGTGCCCACACTTCTATAAACCACATATCTGTAGGAGTAAATAATTACCATTCTTTTAAGCACTGCTTTCTGTTCTACACTATTTTTTTAAAATATATTTTATATTTTGCTTAGCTGAGGGGATTGCATTAATAATTGTGATTGTATGATATTGGGATTTCTGAGCTTATAAAGTCTATGGTCCTATTTCAGAGATAGATGTTAATCAGTGGCGGATCCTACCTGAAGTCATTGGGGGGCTGCTGGTGCATTCTTCTTTCTGCCCACAGTGCCGCCCGGTCTGTCACACCATGTGTCGTGTGGTGGGAGGAAAGAAGTCCCTGAAAGTGCCCAGGGCTGCATGCAGTTCAGCCCATAGAGGAACTTTATGGCTGGCGGGGGGAATTTGTGCATGCACAGCTGCACCACCAGTTCTCTACGACTTCTACGTACTGCATTGTCTACAGTCCGTGAAGCACAATAGAACTGGCAGAAAGGATACCCATTGGAAGCCGTATCTGGCGATCACAGTATAGCAGGTGATTAGCAGATAGTGTTTACAATAAGAAGCCAATGCAATCACTAGGCTTACTGGTGATGGCGGATTTTTACTGGTAAAAACTGGCACTGATGCTAATGCATTTGCATGTAGCTAATGTGCAAAAATATGCTAATTCTGTAGCCTTCTGGAAAGTACTGAGATGCCCAACATCGGCTTCACAGATCAAAGCAACTGCATACACTCCCTGAGTAATCATATTGTCGCACTGAATGATGACGTTTTCTGCTTGTGGGATCACAGTTGTATGCTGAGACATGCCCTTAAAATAGTTGCCTGTGTTTTTGCCACTCCCCCCAATATCCTCCAAAGTCTGTGAATTTAAATCGCATTGTGAATGAATACTCTCTGCAAGCAGAATTGCTATATTACCACATATGTATATTCGGCTGCATTGCATATCTGAAACAGGCTGCCACATTCATACAAGAACTACATGTAGTAGCTGGCTGTGAAAGCTGTATTACAAGGCGAAAAAAATAACACAGATTAAGGGCAGTATGCAATTAGCCCCGATGCTTCTTCTCCCCCCTCCTCCCCCAAAAAAGGGAGATGTCATTATCAGGCTATCCAAATAGAGCCCCTTTTTCAAGGAGAAAAAGGTCCCATATCGGGTGATAAAGCATGGGGTCTGGGATAACTTCCCAGACCCATATGTTATTGTGTCTGCAAGCTGTTTGTTGGGGATTATGCGTTATCTGGGCTACCTGGACAGTGCCATGCAAATCCATTAGCTGCGGTTAAAAAGTAAAACTATTTAATTGATATGAATTAGACTAGGAAGCCTGGAAAACTTAGTCAGATATGGAAATCATATCTGTAATAGTGATGCAGTTAAAATCCTGGAGGTTGTGATGCCATCTAATGTAATACTGGTACGGGAATTTTAACTGCCACCAGCAGACTGGCTTCAAAACTCCAACATGGATTACTGGAATCCCATCAGATAGCATCCAGATCACAAATATGCAGGGTCTTGCAGTGTTAGGCTGAGGGAAGGGGAGGTTAAGGCACAAAGGGGTATTTAGGGTAAGGGATTGGGGGAGGTAAGGGAGTTTTGTATGAGGATTAGGGTTAGGCTGGGGGGGTTGTAGGGTCAGGCTGCAGAAAGGGAGGGTTAGGGGTAGAAGGAGAGGGTTAGTGTAGGTATTCTCCATATTGGGATGCCAGTGTAAATTGGGTGAAATCGGCCCAAAATCGCAGGTGTGTGATATCTGATCCGGTCCGATGCGCGGTCCCGTGCGCATCGGACCGGATCGCAAGCGATTTATCACATGTCAAATTTGGCTCATCAAGTGCCAAATTGTGTGTGAGCCTCCCGGGGAGCTCCCGGGGAGTTCCCGGGCGGCTCACAGGAGAATTGGGTCCGACTCGTCTTAAGGACAAGTCGGCCTAATGTATGGGGCCTTTAGTCTTTTGACAACATACATCCCGACTGCGGTAATCATGTATTTACCCCCTGGGGTGCCTTGGGGGACTTGCAATGGTGCCACTGGTTGATTGTCCAGAGCCATCTTAAATTATTTAAGGTCAATGTGATAGGCAAAACCAGTGATTGTGGCTCCAAATCATAAAATATGTTGACAAAAGAAATTGAATCCTCCCTTACCACATACTCTGTAACTAAACATAAAAATACAACTGACTGAATTTCTAAATAAGAAACCTAAGAAAAATTCTGATACTCTTTTTAAGTCAGAAAACTCAAAAAGTTACTGACCACAGACTATGGCTTTGCAGACCTAGCAGTGGCTTGGGGGAGCCAGTGCTGGTGGGGTCCTAAGGGAGCACCGAGAATAAGGGAGGCCTGCGTGGCTTCTGATCTCTGATGTTGAGACTCACTCAGGCAGCCTCTGGCAGGGAGCGGGGAGCTTCGCCTCTCAGGCTGATCTTGCGCAATTACAGCCTGAGAGGAGCGAATCACAATGCAGCCATAGCACTGCGCAGATATAGTTATAGTGAGGCCCTGGACTGACTGAAGGGAGGAGCCGAAGAGCACAAGTCCTCTAACTCCTTTCCTCTCTGTGCTGGCTGGGTGAAGCTGCGACTGCCCTGTGTGAGTGACAGATGCTGCAGGTATGTCACATTTTGAAGGGGGCTGCCATCAAGAGTGGGGGTTTGTATGTTTAATAACTTGCCTGACTGGGCAAGCACTCCAGAGCTCTGTGTGTGTGAGAGGTGGGGGAGCGTCTATAATAAGTTGGGGGGGGGGGGGGAGCATGTGTGTTTAGAGGCTATAATGGTGTTTTATGTGCTTTAATAAAATATGCTGGTGGTTTTTATTATGTCTCAACTCTCAACTGTGTGCATGCTATGACCCTTATTCTGGTTGACTTGCTCAGATGTGAATTTGCATCCTTGCGAATCCCCCTAACCCCGCCTTGCGAATGGTTAGCCGGCACCACCGCTAGGCAAGCGGGATTCTTTTGCAAGGCTTACGAATGGATGTTTTACATGAACATCCATTCACATACCAGTGGGAACTTCCCTCACCTTTCGATGGTCGCTGACCATCGAATGATGGTGAAGGCGCACACATATGTAAGGGTGGTCCAGAACACCCTTACATATACATGTAGAATAGCAGGGAATTGGGTGGGAAGCTGACATCCGGTTATGTCAGCTGTCCGCCCCCCGACACCTGCGTCACGGACACATTAGCATTTGTACGCCCAGCGTTTTCATGGGAACGTCCATTCACATACCAGTGGGAACTTCCCTCACATTTCGATGGTCGCTGACCATCGAATGATGGTGAAGGCGCACACATATGTAAGGGTGGTCCAGAACACCCTTACATATACATGTAGAATAGCAGGGAATTGGGTGGGAAGCTGACATCCGGTTATGGCAGCTGTCCGCCCCCCCGACACGTGTGTCCCAGACACATTAGCATTTGTACGCCCAGCGTTTTCATGGGAACGTCCATGAAACGCTGGGCATTCACATATGGTAATGGCCCGGCCTGGCACCCCATGCCCCACTCCACTCCCCCGCTTGCAAGGCTGGGTGCGTGCGACCGGCGAACAGACTTATCGTTGAGTTTGCATGCACCCAGCATATACACATATGCAGAAATGCTGCTGTGCATGCACATACGCAAAACATCAGTGCCCATGTGAATTTGCGGCTGCAGCGAATAAACCAGAATAAGGGCCTATGTGTATGTGTCAGCATTGTTTATGTATACTCTGTGTATGTCTGTGTGTGTGTTAGCAGTGTGTATATATATATACGCTATATATATGTGTGTCGGTAATGTGTATGTAAAATGTGTGTTTGTGTCACCAGTGTGTATGTATACTATGGTGTCAGTAGTGTGTGTATGCATACTATATGTGTGTGGGCAGTGTGTATGTATACTATGTGTGTCAGCAGTGTGTGTGTGTGTGTGTAATGTATATTATATGTGTGCCGGCAGTGTATATGACTATGTGTGTCAGCAGTGTGTGTGTGTGTGTGTGTGTGTAATGTATATTATATGTGTGTCAGGAGTGTGTATGTATACTATGTGTGTTTGTGTCAGCTGTCTATGGGGGTTATTCTGTTTGGTATGGTGAAACGTGCATACTGTCCATCACACCGTGCGTTTTCCGTACGCTCACGGTGAGGGTAAGTCCGCCCATAGAACAGCCGCACACAGTCGGTCACAGACACCGACAATGGGGAGTGGCGTTCACTTGAGCGTACGCCACCATGCACGGACAGATCTCCCTCTTAGCCACCGATACCTGGCGTACATCTGAGCGTATGCCACAGTGCACGGATGGATCTCGTCCGTTTTCCCACCGACACCTTCCGTATATCTGAGCGTACGCCACATGCAAACATGTTCTAATATTGTTCAAAATAAGACTTTAGAGTGTGATAGGCAGATGTTGGGATCCTTTGTTAGAGATATGAGATTGCAATAATGTGCTTGGTGGCATCTTACATACAGAGTGTGCTACATAAAGTTCATAGCAGATATGAAAGTGCATAATGTATGTTCTTGGGGAAAAAAATACAGATTGTGTGCAAAATAGTGGCCATGGCCTTAGGACATTGCTCCACGATTGCAAGTAGAAATTGAGTCCAAAAACATCATTGTTGCTCTCAGACGTGGTTTATGTGTCTTTTTCATAAAGTAGAAAAAAACACTTTCTGAATGAGTGTAGATGGTTATAAAATAACTACCTGGATATATATAACCAGGTATTAGAATGAATATTACCTAAAATTAAACCAACCTTTACATGTTGAGAAGTGTAGAAAGATAAGCTTCCAATGTGTTTGAGGGCTGTGTGTGGCTTGCAGGTAGTGAAATCATGGTTTTCACTTAATAGCCTGCAGCATTGCTTATTACATTCAGGTGTATGTGTTTGACTATTAATCAGTGTTAATTAGCAGACCCAGGCGTCTGCTCTCATGCGGTATCTCTAGGGGTGGTCAGGAGCAATCATTGGTGTCCGCCTGTTTTTGGGCCAAAATGCACGGTGCGTTCGCCGATCAAGGCGGTTGTGGCACCGTGCATTTTGTGTGCACACCCCCGTGTACGCCCATGTTTACGCCCAGTGTTCCTCATTATTCCGGCCGCTCCCATAAAAACGCCCACATGCCGCCCACAGTGACCGTGCTCTTGCGGACAGGTTTTTTCGCACGTAGAGACCCGTCCGTTAGCAGGGTGAGGTCGCCGCACATGCGCATTGTGAAAGATACGCATGCGCAGATGAAAAAAAAGCAAGATCCACCCGTATACGGTCCCACTGTACCAAACAGAATAAGGCCCTATGTCTCAACTCTGCAACATGTGATGTGATACCGTATGTGTGTGCAGGGCCGTCATCAGAAATCTTGGGGCCCAGTACATGGACATCTCCGGGCCCCCTCTCTGTGTGTGTGTCTATATTATTTTTCTACAAAATTCTTCTTCTTCTGATAGATAGATCAGTGTGATGATAGATAGATAGATAGGAACTCTCTCTCCTCACCCAAGGCACTTACCTGATTAATTAAAAAGGTGGAGTAGACATGAAGCAGGTTCTCTGGAGCATTCTTCTCCTCTCTGTCTTTTTCCTCCCCTGGGGGATCAAAGACCTTTTTCCTGCAAAACTTCCCCTCACACTCCTCCGTTAAGTCCCACCCCTTTTGTCTATACTCTCTATTTTTCCTGGAGAAGGAAACCCTGGCATCTCATTGGTGGGTGGTGGCCATCTTTGTGTAGTCTGTATGGGGGCAGCCATCTTCTTTTAGCTCCTGCTGCATGCTCTGCAGCATACAGGAGCAGAGCCATTCTCTGCCTGGCTTCTGCAGCTAGACGGCAAATACTTATACGAGGTTACAGGTAACCGGGGCCGGGGGAGGGAGATCGCTCTGCATGTTTGTTGTATGCTCCGAGCCAGCGCGGAGCAGACAACATAATAAAACAACTGAGTGTATTTTTTTTGTGCCCCGTGATCATGGGGCCCCTCTGAACCTTGGGGCCCTGGTCAGATGTCCCCCTTGACCCCCCCTGTCACCGGGCCTGTGTGTGTGTGTGTGTGTGTCTGTGTATACAAAAACCTCCTCATGAGAATCCTGGGTTTGTACCTGTTATACCTTTCCTAGTTTTGGGGTTTCCTATGGCTTGTAACCACATTGTTTAAACAGAAATTGTAGGGGCTCTGCACTCACTAATTTAACTGATATTAATAAATAGTGGAGATTTAGTTCATGAATTGATCAATGCATTTAAGCCTGCAGCCCCCTTCACGGGACCCCACTTTTCTGCAGGTCCTAACACTATTGCTCAAAATGGCTACAATACACATAGCTATCACATCAATGTTTGATTCTAGGCATGCTATCTGGTCTAAGGGGCGCATTTATCATTGGAGAGTGATGCCGTCGCGGTGACATCGCCGGACATCACTTTGCAGTATCGCGCAATAAGGCCGGTATTTACCATAGTTTAGGGCGCAGGGACGGGGCTCTGAAAGGAGCCCGTCCCTTTGAAGCCCTGACCCGAAAGCCGGGGGGTCTGCGCATGCACGGTTATGCGCTGACACCCCCGGGACCCCGCTGACTGCACTGCCGCTCGGGCAGTGCGATGTGTAGCCATAGGCTACAATGTGCTATCGCCATATCAGAATGGCGATAGCCCAGGGGTGCGAAGCCGGGCTGCCCGATATTGATACAGGTTATGAAGTGCAGGTTAAAACAGGGTGCATGAGAAAAAGTGACCACAATAAGACTTATTCAAAAATTAATCTGATGTTTAGTGTATATAGTTTATAAAGTTCATTACAGTGTGTGTGTTTGTGTGTGTGGCACAATGTGTCAGCAGCATTACAGTGTGTGTGGCATAATGTGTAAGTGGTATTCCGGCGGGGGGGGGGGGGGGGGGGCAGAAACTATTTTGGCAGGAGGGAGCAAAATTGATACTTACGACATGTTTTATGCAATAAATGCCATTGTGGTATCAAGATAACATCTCTTCTGGGTTGAACCCAGAGTCTGGAGTCAGTGGTTTGCATGTTACCCAGCAGTACTGTTCCAAAAAATAAATAAAATACACCGTCAAAGAGGTACTGCAGCAGCTGTAGCAAACACCCATAAGTAAGCGTTTTCAGCTGCCAGTGAGAGTCTAGAGATGTGAATGATGTTCTGCCAATTAGTGCACTATTGGCACTTGCAATCCAGTTAATCCTGGTGGCTTATTACCATTAGTTGTCATGATCTGCAAGCAATTGTTACTTAAAAGAAACTGAAAGGGGGAAATTTACTAAGAAAAAAATGTATCAAATAGGCATATTCGTATACAAAAATATGCCTATTTTATACGTATTTGTATTTTCAGGATTTACTATCCTGAAAATACCTAAATTCATACTCGTATTCATGGCACATTTGTATTTGTATTTACAAATACTAATGTATACACCATCAACAGAATACGAATAGGAATCACCATTTAAAAGAATGGTGATTCCTAATTTACTAACCGGCCGTATTTCCTCCGGCGTAGATCGGTCTGCTTTATTCCAAAGTAGTATCCAGGACTTGGCAAAAAAATAAACCTAAAAAACGATCCAGCGGACTGACAGGAGGAGACGCAGAATGTGTTTACATCCTGCGGCTCCTCCTCCCGAATGCCGTTATTGGCCGCCTAGTGGCCTAGCGGCTCCTGATTGCCTTTTAACACAGTTTTTTTTTCAGTGTGAACCGATCAACCCGTGTCTACATACACGGGTCTCAAACCCTGGTAAAAAGCAGGGTTGGAGACCCGGGAATTTTGACACGGTTGACACTGGGGAAAAAAACTGTGTTAAAAGGCAAATTACCTGGTCGACATGCTAGACCCGGGAATTTGCCTAGAACGGGGTATTACCCAACTTCCTTCTGCCTGTGCTTGAGGTCATTTTACAACAAAGCACTGCTCCTTTATAGGAAATCCACCCACCTGACAACAAACCACATTTTTCTTAATTTGTATGTGACACTCCATTCCATCCAATCTATGCCCAAATTCACCCAAATCACACATGTTTTAAATTAGACACAATTCCCTTCTCAAAATGCAAATATCCATCTTCATTCAGTATAGTCCTTAGAAATTCAGGACCATTAAATAATATTATACAAAAACATTTGCAAACTGGCACATGCCCTTAGTGGCACACTTATAATAACACACAGTCCTAGTTTGTAGCACAAATGTAGATTAGGAGAGGTACAAATATAAATGCTGAATATTCTTTACTGCAAATAATACGACAGATTGATGAATGACTGTTACACAGAACAGCTAGAGCACAGTAAGACAAAGCATGGTGCTTACCTACTGCTACAGCCCTGGGTGATCCGGCCGGCAGACTATGCAATGACTTTAATATGTACTGTATCTGCCTTTTATCATATATGTGTCCTTTTTGTTTCATTTCCCTTTTAATGTAGGAATAATTAACCAGTTATATACCGACACCAAAAGGAAGTTATGTGTAGTTCTATATAGGAGTTAGTGTACCTCTACTATAATTTTTAAGGGTTTTTAAAAAATATGGATATTTTGAAAACCATCTCACTGAGTCCATCTGTGGGGCAATATAGTGAAGCTACAAGCCCACAATGACATGCTTTACTTTAGCTAATTCATACACTACTAGCTATTTTGTGATATGTTTTGTGCTATGGGCATTCAACAAGGTAAGCAGAATAACGAAAAATGCTATTTGGTGATTTATGCTATTTTGTGCATGCATGACAGCTTAAAATGCAGTTACATTCAGGAAAATGTGACCACAGTGTAAGGGCTAGCAGGGGCGGCAATGTGTTGTTTTCCGGGCAATGATACAGTATTACGGGGGAGGGGTCTGGATCATTTGCGGGACAGCCCGCTGCAGCTGCGGGATGTCACATCCAACCACTGTGTCCCAAAACATGATTGGCAGCGACTGCCTTCATAGCTATGCTGCCAGGGGCTGGCTGGCCACTTTCAGCCTTAGTGGGAAAACATAAGCAAGTATCACACCTATCCTTCCGCCCTGCACCAGTGAAAACTTTGCCTTGCGAATGAACGTGGACAGGTCAAATGGTTTTTCCCTCTGGACGCAGCACTGAGTAAGCCAGGATTGAGTCTGCGCTGCTTTGGCGAAGGGGTGAAGGAGGCCATAGATGATGTCAGCGCTAATCAATCCCAGCGTCCAGGGAACATCTGTGTTTACTGTGGCACTCCCAGAAAACACACGCTTACCGCCCCCAAATGCCTGCAGGATGTCAATCACCCTGCGTGCATCCAAAAATGTGCAGTTGTTCTATAAACGCACATGCTGCGAAATTGCAGCCATGTGATCCGGTCTGAATCAGGCCCTATGCCACCCAGCAATTTTACATCTTTACATTACGCAACATCCAGTGCTCCTTTTTACATTAATACAACCCCCCCACACACACACACACAAAAAAAGGCATAGGTCATGTCCCTTTACACATAAGAGGGATGCAGTGCACTGGTGGTGAGCGCTGATGCTCCTCATCTGTCTTCTCTTCCCCGTGGCCACTCCCATAATGCCCTGCGTGACTGCATCACGCAGTGTGATGCCGATGTGCCCGCCCGGTACTAGCATCTGGGAGACTTGGCTTCCCAGCGGCCCGGAGAAGGAGGGACAGCCCCGCTATTAGCGGGCGTGTGGCACGGCTCTGGCGGGGTGATTGTGGCTATAGACCACAGACTGCTCTGATTGTGGCTATAGACCACCCTGCTCTGCTTGCCTACCGCTGCTGCTATAATACAGAGCCGGCCTTAGGCTTCTGAGCGGCACGGAGCTGGCAGGGTGATTGTGGTTACTGACCAAGGACGATCACCCTGCTTCCTTGCCGCTGCCTGCTCTAATCCGGAGCCGGCCCTAGTGCTGCCTATATGTAATGGCCCGGGGGGCAGATGGCACCCTGCCGCCCGGCCCAGCCCGCCACTGTACGCTGCGCAGGCAGTGACTACTACTTAACATGCATATAGGGAAGCGCTCGCATTTCTGAATTGTGAATCGCAGGGAGGGACCCGGCATGTGGGGCAGCCTTGCCCTGTGCTGACATATTGGTGCCAATATTCAACCTTGCCAGTGATCAACTGGCTAGTGAAGTGCTGCTAATAAAGCGTTAGCTCCCAGGTGGCTATATTAGACTCCATTAAAGAGTCTTTTACTGTAGATGGCCATCCAGTGTGTAATACAACCTGCACTGTCTTTTACATCTCTGAGTGGTGCTCTGCAAGCATGCAGGAATATCTTTCAAGGATACAGTAACAATAAGTCTGACAATCTTATTGAAGCCTGTACATTAAGGCCCATACACACTAGATGATATTGATCACAATATCGCTCAGAAAGGGCTTTCCGAGGTATATTGTGAACAATATTGCCTAGTGCATACGCTGTACAGCGTTAATGCTGCATACACCTGCGCGTCGTTAATGACCCACTCTGTCTCATCCAAACATGTTTGCACGACGGAGACCTAGTTAACGACGGTCATGCCGTCCCCTGTCATGCTGACCGCCACTCCCCTGCCATTGGCCACCTAGCGTGTGGCATCGGCGACTGTGTATGCACTTACCGATGCCTGCCCCCTCCACTGCCAATATCGACATCGGCTGGGATTTTCTAGTGTGTATGGGCCTTTATATACTACTAGCAATGTCTTCTTGAAACTCTTACATAATACATAACTCATTATCATTCTGTCTACAGAGAACCCTCTGAGTATTGAGCTATATATACTAAGTTACAAATTATATGTGTGATAATGGAAATATTTTAGTGGACATATCCACTTAATCAACATTGTATCACTTACTTTATCCATATAACATACACTCAGAGGTTAAAGCTGAGTACACACTAGAGCAGTGGTTGCCAAAAAATTTTCTCTCCTGTACCCCATGATTAGATTTTTCATTTATGAGTGCCCCCTCCTTTCAATTTGAAATATCCACAGTACTTACTAGTGGACTGGAAGTGAGCGGTATGCGTGTCCTTATATTAAGGAGTAGCGGAGGAGTAGTGCATGGTCAGGAATCGGGTCCCTCAGGTTCCTGCTAATGACTGTAGGAGTAATGCCGCTGCTTCTTCCACCCGTGTCAGCGCGATGTAGGTGATGGCTGATGTCTGAGGGCAACACGGGTAGCCTCCCTTGGATTGGTGGTCGGGCAAAGCATGAGTAGATGCTGATGATGCTGAAGACGGAACCAGTAGTCATGCCATGTGGTCTGTCTCCACGGCAATGGTAGACTTCTTACACCATCCGGAGACTTCTTCTTCCTCCATTACCAATATTATTTTCAGGAGGTACCCCACACCAGTCTGCAGTGTACTCCAGGTTGGGAACCGCTGCAGTAGAGCAATGGGTATTCACTCTGACTTCGGAACAAATCCCGGTCACTAGGGATTTTTGGTACATTTGATGATAATGAAGAATGGAATGATCACCGTTCTGTCCTTCATTAGCATGTATTAGGTCACTAATACGGGAGTGTGCATATTGCTGGTACACACTGAGCAATATTGGCAATATGCCCATTTGAACAGATGGCATGTTGCTCAGGGTGTATCCAGCTTAGGTGCCTATTTTGCTAAAATATAGCATTTGTCTTGGTGGTATCCATCTGGCTAATATTTTTATAGTTGCTTTTATATATTTACAGTATTGTATGTCATACTTGATGTTATATACTTAATATATATTTTTAAATGGAAGTGAAGAAGTTCAGCTTTTCTTTCTTTTTTTATAAATTAGGAATTCTTATTGTTGCTGAATAGTTTTTTTCCATACTGACACTGAAAGGTTTTAAAATTCTATAAAGCAATTACAGGGCTTTTAGTATTCATTATTGCCTAGCTCTTGCTCAACAAAGGGATGTTGTCAGTGGCGTAACTATAGGACCGGGGGCTGCAGTGCTATAGTTACACCTCCCCCCAATCCCCCGCAGGCTTACCTATTTCGCTGGTCCCGGCGGCTCCGTTCTTCTGCTGAGGAGCACCACAAAATGGCCGCCCCCATCAGGGGCGTAGCTAAGGGTTCATGGGCCCTGGTGCGAAAGGTCAGCTTGGGGTCCCCCTACATACATTTCTATATACGTTAACATATAACATACGTTTCTATATTTATCCTTACGATAGGGTGCGGTTGACTACGAAAGGTTGAAAAAGAAATGTATACATTTTAAAATCATGAATTGCTGTAAGTGATTAGCCTGTCTAGGAGACATCACACTGGGGTATTATGCTTACTTTAAATACATATACACAGCATACACACACACATACATATTTATATATACGCACACACATACAGCATACATACATACATACATACATACATATATACACACACACACATGCATTTTCACACATACACGCAAACACACACACATATATACACACACACACATATATACACACACACATACATACACATAGACATACTATATGTACACACATACTTACACACACATAGCATTAAAAAAACAGCTGCCCCCCATCCAAAAGCTGCCTACAAAAACAACTGGTAACCTAGTTTGTTACAGCCTAATACAGCCTGTGTCCAACCTGACACCCCGACACCTACCCCCCCCCCCCCCCCGCACCCCACCACACACACACAGTCAGTCACTGTCTCACTTATAGGTTTCACGCAGCTCTGTGTAATAATGCGCCCCTGAGAGTCTTAGCTGCAGCTTCACCCAAATGAAGGCAGAGCTAGAGATCACGCGGGGGAGGAAGAGTCCCCGCGCCGGGGGAGGTGGAGGCCGCATGCCGGGAATCGTGGGGAGGTGGAGGAGTCCCCGTGCTGGGAATCACGGGGGAGGATTAAGTACCAGGCCCTGGGTATCGCAGGGGGAGGAGGAGTGCAGCTGATGGACAGTGGGGCGGGCAGAGGAGGTAAAGTGCCGCGCTAGGAGCGGCAGCCAGACAGAGCGGGCTGTGTGGAAGGGGGAGTGACAGGCAGGGAGAAAGGGGCAGGGGTTCTCTGGCTTGCTGTGTGAGGATGCTCATTGACCCGCCCGCGGCCTGCCCCATGTGCGTGTCATGGGGCGGGTCAATGAGCGTCCTCACCTACAGCCAGGGAAGAACAAGAACTGGTCTGTTGCAGGCAGTGGCGGGGGTTGGGCCCCCCTGGCTCAGGGGCCCGGTCGCAGGTGCGACCGCTGCGACCCCTGTAGCTACGCCACTGGCCCCCATATAGCACACAGTTCTCTGAAACTGTCTGCTGTATGGGGGCGGCCATTTTGTGGTGATCCTCAGCAGAAGAACGGAGCCACCGGGACCAGCGCGAAAGGTAAGGCTGCGGGGGATTGGGGGGGTTTGAATGGGCGGCGGGGGGCGCCCCCCCCCTAACGGCGGGGGGGCGCCCAAAACGGAGCTTCGCCGCTGGATGTTGTAAACTAACCCTACAAGGGATGTTTCAAACTAACCCTACAATGAGGCTAGGCAGAAAACACCCTTCCTAAAGCAAGCATCCTAGTATGAAGGACACAAGACAAAGCGACTGCCCATCAAATTCTGGGCAGATGCTTCCTCCTGTGCCACCCAAAAGGAATCAACAGAGCTGGAGGAAATAGCAGAAATCTGAGCAGAAACTGTAACACACTTCTCTAATTCTATTTATGAACATAGACACACTTAGGGGTATTTTAATGCAGGCTGTGTGCACATTCCATGTGGGCCTCCTCCTATCTGCAATGTAGCAGAGCTGCAGAGATGCAATTCATTGAACAGGGGTGCAGGGTGTGCGGTGTGAGACCCTCTGGATCCCACACACACTGTACCCATTATAGAAATGCCTATGGACCAGTCAGGAGCGCCGACAGGTTGGCCGGGCCCTGGTAAAATGGAGGGGGCATTGCCACTAGGTGGGGGTGGGGCCTCTGGGAGGGGGCATGGCCACACCCCAGTGAAAAATAAAATTAATGAGCAGGAGAGAGATGACAGGTTGCCGCTGCCCCTGCCTCTCTCCCCAGCTCAGCACACGCTACTTAGCAGCATATGCTGGGCTGGGGAGAGGGGCTGTGCTGTGGCAGCAGTATTCATCGCTCTCTCTCCCCACTGCCCGACTCCCTGCAAAGGATGAAGGGGAAGCGGGATCCAAGCCCCTCCAGCAGACCTGGACCTGAGTAAAAAGTACCTCCCCCTTACTCAATGGCATGGGGCCAGAGTATAACTAGACATTTTTGTGCCCTGTGCCAGAAAGAATTAGTGCCCCCCCCCCCCCATACTCTAAAAAAACAGAATGTGCGCATAAAAAAATTAGGGGCATGGCAACCCAGAAATCAGGTCTGATTTGGGCTCACAGTTCAGGCTGGATGCAAGGTGGGGTGGATGCAGCGTGGGATGGATACAGTGCAGGTTGGATATAGCGTGAGATGGATACAGCGTGGGTTAGATACCGGCAGTCACGTCTATCCATAGTGTTGGAGTCAAATGATGTTTGTAATATGAGCACCTCCAATAATTTTAAAAGTTGATTGTCATGTCTGTTTCCTGTGACAAGAACACCGGTATAATGCTTGAAGACAAGTTTATAAACCCCAAGTTTCAATGTCATGTATTTTATAACCTCAGGAAAGTGCTGAAGGTGTGTTACTATCAGATTTTGGTCTTTGTTATAAACTGGATTTCTGGGGATATGGATGGAAAGTGAGAGCAGGCTCCATCCATTAGGCCCACTTCGGGTCTTAGGGCCTTTAGCCTCAGAGTAGGCCAATAAGTGATTGCACCAGAATAAGGATGTAGAAAGACTGGCAAACATAAGAGAAAAGAGACTGTAGAGCCCCTGTGAGAGAAACCTGATACTTGGGAAAATAATCTCTACTTACTTAATCCTTTTAAAAGGCATTCCCCCGGGCTCTTGGGCTGGTCCTTGGTCCAAAAATATGGGGGACAAAAAAACTGGGGGTCTCCCTTTTTTTGGAACCAACCCTGGGTTCCAACAGCCAACGGTGTCATGCCACAGCCAGGGGACACTTTTTATACAAGATCCCTGTACCATGAGCACCGTGGCTGGCCAGCCCTGGATGGGGTCCGAGGGGTCAGAACCCCCATTAATGGGGGCACCCTCATCCAGGGCTGAAGTCTGGTGCTGTCCCTTGTGTCTCTGAGTGGTAGACGAAGGGCTGATATGTGTAAAAAATAGTCAAAACCTCCATCCTGGGCTCAAGCACATACGCAATAGAAAACAGCACAAATTATTTCTAGATAACCCTGTGATGGTTCTCCCACCTGACCTATTTTCTTATTTGGGGGTATTTAATTACTGATGCCACATATAGTGGTGATAAATTCTAATTAAAATCCAGCAAATTTGTATATGCCCCCTTAAGAGATACTCACATTAAGGTTTTCAGAAATGCTCTAGCTGGCAATGCTCATCATTACCACTAAATAGCCAACCTCATATGATTTCTTTATTCAGAGCAGTTTTTCTTCTTTTTTTATCCATCAATTGTGGGTATTAAGATAATAATACAACCTCCTGTTTGATACCTTTATGCAAGAATGTTGGATTGAGGATGGCCATCTGTGCAGTCGCGATCGATGGCGATACTGCAACCAGCCGTTGATAGTTACAAACTATGTGATAGATGACCATTGATAGTTTTACCCATCAATGGTTATCCATTTTCTTTGACTGACTGGTGCGTGGATCAATCAGAATGTACGGGTGGGTCTTCAGGGTTTTTGGGGGCAGAGCTATGTTCCGCAACTCTGCACCTTGAAAAAAAACAACATTGGCTTTGCTGTGCCATCGAAAACATTGGGATCTCCTCCATCAATGGCAAAAATATTTGACATCGGCCATAAACCATCAATGTTTTCCTCCATCCCTACGTTGGATTTGTTGTTAGAAGAACAACTTTAATTTTACCATGGGTGGCCACTCTCCCCCTTTCAGCACCGCTTGTGCATGTACTGCTTCTATCAAATAATTGTCTGCATTTCAAGGTGGATAAAGTCTGTAAAATAATACTGTCATGCAGCAGCATCACAAGGGTGCTGCCAATATATAACACCAAAATGCTAGCTCCTCTACAGAGACAGGGAGCCAGAGTCTCCAGGGCGGGCCAGCATCTCCTCCAAGAGTGATATAACAGGGCCTTCCCCAGAGGAGGATTACAACAAGGCAACCTAGGAACCCGCTTAGGGCTCGGCCGGTCCCAAGGAGCCATACAAAGATATCCCGGTCATCCCAAAACTTTCCCAGAGGAGCATTGCATGACTACCACATGGCATCATGACACACAAAATTGTATCATCCACGGTTTACGTTAAATTTGAAACGAGTATTATGGTCCATACACACTGGACGACTATGCCCAGCGTGTATGGACAGCGATGATAGCGTTCATCGCTGTGGGGAAAGACGCTCAGTGCATACACACTGAGAGGCTTTCCCCCTGCCCGGCGCCGAAGTAGGGGGGAGGACGGCGTTGCACAGTGGAACGCTATGCAAAGCCATCCTGAAAGCCGCTCATCTGCTGGTATAACCAGCAGATGAGCGGCTTTCCCGGTGATGTTGCGGGAGCGCGCAGCAGCGCTCACCACTCATCGCCGGCCCATACACACTGGGCAGCTTTGAGCTGAAAGTGTGTATAAGCCTTTAGGCTTAGTTCCAAAAGACCTAGAATCTGATTCAGATTTGAGGGCACCAATATGGTATCGTTCCTAGGGACCATAAAGTCCACCTCTGGGCTTCCCATAACACCATGCCTCCTCCAGTGAGGCAATGTCCCTTTTTGACCACATGCAACTTTGACACACAAGGGGGAAATGTTTACCTGCTCAAAGTGTCCCCAATCACTCTGCTGCCTCTGCTAGCATGATAGTATAAATCAGATTGCATGTGAATACATCTTTTACTGGATTTTCTGCTGAAGCACTGTTTTAATTTCTAATAGGCTACTTGTACTATGAAGATTTCGCTTTTCAAACCAAATAAAATGATTACGGTACTCTTTACCTAGAACGGCGACCATCGCGACCATCGTATGCACTAAAAAACGGGTGCGATGCGATGCCCGCGATTTCCCATAGGGATCAATGTTAAAAGTCAGATTGGACGCGATTTTAGTGTTCAATGCCTCAATGCCCGCGATTTTTCCATAGGAAACAATGTTAAATGGGCCACAGAGCCCAAATAGTCACCCTAAAGTCTGAAATGGCCCCCACAATTGTTAACGCCACCCCACGATCAACGTCAACCCGAAGCGTGGCGAGCGAAGCGAGCCCGCGAGGGGCGGCGGTACGCGTCCTCCGACCTTTTCATACCCCCACTATCCACGTCGGCGTGGAGTTGAGAATAGAATAGTGTGGCGAGCGCAGCGAGCCACCAAGCCCGAAGCATGGCGAGCGGCCGCGGATACCTTCACAGGTAAACGCGTCCCTTCGCGGGTTTCACAGGTATCCGCGTCCCCTCGCGGGGCGCGCTGCGCTCGCCACGCTTCGGGCTCGGTGGCTCGCTGCGCTCGCCACACTATTCTATTCTCAACTCCACGCCGACGTGGATAGTGGGGGTATGAAAAGGTCGGAGGACGCGTACCGCCGCCCCTCGGGGGCTCGCTGCGCTCGCCACGCTTCGGGTTCACGTTGATCGTGGGGTGGCGTTAAAAATTGTGGGGGCCATTTAAGACTTCAGGGGTACTTATAGGGCTCTGTGGCCCATTTAACATTGTTTCCTATGTAAAAATCGCGGCCATTGAGGCATTTAACACTAAAATCTCGTCCAATCTGACTTTTAACATTGATCCCTATGGGAAAATCGCGGGCATCGCGGGCATCGCGTCGCACCCGTTTTTTATGTGCATACGATGACCGCGATGCCCGCGATGCCCGCGATTTTTTACCCCGACGCCCGCGATTCCAATCGCGGGCGCCGTTCTAGGTAAAGAGTACCATGATTACTGCTAGTTTGAACTTATTTTTGCTTGTGAATAGTATTTGCTTCATTTATGTTACTGCTATTCAGTCAGCATCTTGCATTGGCCATGAGAATTTTATATACTGTACAGTATTATGTTTTATGGGGAGGTTTAGGGTTAGGCTGTGGAAAGGTTAGGGGGGTTGTGAGGAGAAGGATTAGCAGATTTAAAATATGTTGGTATTCTGTCAGGATGATACTATTCTGACTACCTGCATCCTGTCAGGATCCTGTTTTGATTGACAGTGCCCTGCTACTTTTCTGACTCTAGTACCATAAACAACTAGCAAAATGAAAATTATCATACGATATGCATTGACATTTACATATATATTAATGTGATTAAAGTGAAAATCGTAAAGAATTTGAAGTGAAAAAAGTTTAAAGGTGCCCATACATGATGTGCTGCACATACTTTACATACTGGCTGCGAATCGCATTGCATTGCATCGCATGCAAATCGCATGAGATGCAATGCGATCCAGCCCATAATGGGTGCGATCATTGCACCGTGTATGGGCACCTTGACAAGCTACTGCATTTAGGGGCAGAGCAGGGATGACACCTGCTGCTGTTATTCAAAATTGGGGGTGTTTCCCTTATTTTCAAGGTGTGATGCGTCCAGGGTCTGTATTGGGGTTGGGATCGTTTGGTCTACAGCATGTTGGTCGACAAGCCTTAGGTCGACACAGTTAGGTCAACATGGGGAAAGATCAACATGGTTCTAGGTCGACATGGGTTTAGGTCGACGGGTCAACTGGTCGACACAAGCATTAGGTTGACAGTGTCTAGGTCAACAGTCAAACTGTCGACATGGGGTTCTTCACTGTATTTTGACCCAAATGTCGACACAGTTTCCAGTGAACCGTATCCCCTCACTTCGGGCACGGTGCCTCGCTACGCTCAGCACACTATTTTATTCTCCGACCACACCCTAGTGGATGGTAGGGCATGAAATACCGCCTGTCGGCACATGTTGGCTTAAAAAACAGTGAAAAACCCCATGTCAACCTTTTGACTGTCGACCTAATGCTTGTGTCAACCTAATGACCGGTCGACCTAGACCCATGTCAACCTTTTCCCATGTTGACCTTGACCCAAGTTGACCTAGAACCATGTCAACATATCCCCATGTCGACCTACCGGGGTCGACCCAATGCTTGTCGACCAACATACTGTAGAGCCAATGACCGTATCCCCTGCATTGTCGGATGCAGACTTCCTGTACCCAGGTGTCCAGATCCTTTGTCCAGCCTTAGTAAGCGTCAGCTTACCCAGGCTGGCCAGTGCATGATGAAACCTTTACAAATTGTGATCAATGGTTGTGATGGTGGCCCCAGGTTGAGTCTTCGGAAACAGAGGTTGAGTCTTCACAAACAACACTTGGGGCCAGATGCACTAAGATTTAAAAGTGATAAAATGGAGAGTGATAAACAACCAACCAATCACCTCCTGCCTGAAGTTTTTCAAACACAGTCTGTGACATGGCAGGTATGAGCTGATTGACTAGCTGTTTATCACTCTCCATTTTATCACTTTTGAAGCTTAGAACACCTGGCCCTGTGTCTTGCAAATGCTAACAGTAGATGCCTATCTGGCAGCTACCTAAAACACCTGAAAGCCTAGGGGCCTGGCCATGGATTAATGCAACATTGATGATAGGGATACTAAGACAACCAATCAGATTTTACTTATTTATTTAGCACCTTCCAGAAGATAAAAGCTACACTTTAATAAATATACCCTATAAGTACTTTTAACTGTTATTTTGCATTGCTCAGAAAAAGGGCTAGACCAATACGGTTATAAAACTCATAAGTAATATTTATAGTATCAGATTTGGATTCTCTTTCAGGAACTGCATTTTTTTCCACCAATTAACATACTTTGCATGAGTAATGTATAATCAGTTTCTTCTTCTTTCACAAAATCAATATGTTTCATTGCACTGAATATACAAATCAACACAAAAGGAAAATGCATGAAAACTCAAGTACATCACGCTCACAATAGAAACAGTACTGTACATATCAGCCTTGCGACTTAGCAGGTCTAAGAAAATGAACAACTCTTGTAAACAGAATAGTACTGTATTGTCAGTATTAAAAATATAAATATTAAGTATTACATACAGTAGTAACCCTAAAGTATAAAAACAAAATTACAGCAAAATAATATTTTCAAAGATGAACCAGTAGTCAGGTAAGCACTATTTGGGGGAGTTACCTATACCTATGACACCAGATGCCAGTGATGTATGCACACACCATTGGCTTGCACTTCAAAAAGCGGTTTGGCTTTGTGTGAGGGGTCGTGGCTTCATCTTCTGAACACTGCTGGAACTAACATCCGCCGCCCTATATCACCCCCCGTTGCCAGGTACTGCATTCTTAATAATCGTATTTGCTCTAACATATTTGATTATTAACACAAGGGACAGCTCTTGTGATAAGAGCTGTCCCTTGCATTGCAGCTCTGGCGCTGGACTTCTGGGTGTGAAATCTGGGAGTCCGTCCGCGCTTGCGCAGAGCCGGGCGCTGGCTGTGGGGCATGCTGGGAGGGATCCATGATAGATCCTTCACACAGCACTGCAGTAAAAAGCCCATGGGCTTCTGCAGGAAATCTCTAGCGATTTCCTCTGCAACGCTGACAATGCGGAGAAATGCAGTAAAAAAACCTTTTGGCAAAGACCAAGTATAGTATCTGTAGTTATCAGTGTGTCTGGACCAACCCCTGGCAGTGAATATGGAAAGATTGGAATGAGTAGCCATTTTAATGCTGGAGGCTATGGCAGAGTCTCCGGCATGGAATGAGGAAAGGTCTGGTTGGGTACCATCAGCCGACTCCTGATGCAATGGAGAATCAGTGAAAAGCCTGATTTAGTATCCTTTTCCAGCGAGTTGGAAAATTATGAGACTAAGTAGATTGCTCTCATTCCAGAGGTTTATAGCCTTTGATAGAGACAGTGGCGGATTTAAGGGGGGCACACGGGCACATGCCCCACCTGTCATTGTGTCATTTCACACCATAACACCCCCCTCCCATCCCATATCATTGTGCCCCCTTGTCATTTTCTCCTGAGTCCGCCACTGGATAGAGAGTTAGCGAAAAGCCTGCTTTAGTACCTACTCTCTGGGATGCAAGAAACACTGAGACCAAGTAGATTGCTCTCAATCCTGGGGGATATGTCCCCTGATGAAGAGTCATCGAAAAGTCTGGTTTAGTATCCTTACCCATGTTGAGGGTTAGATTGAACAGAGAATTGCTTAATCGGACACTGTAAGGCCAGCTGCATGAAGCCCAAGGTTTGATGTGCCCCTGATGCTATCTGAATAGTGGGTGCCTGAAAATGCACTGATCCTGTAACTTCATGACCACCACAGGGAAGCTTCTTTGATCTCCCAATTGACTGAATCTCTATAAAGGGTCTGTGTACAACTCTAATGGCGCAAGGACTGTGCATGAGCAGAACTAGTCCTGCCCTGAACAGGTGAAGCTTGGGGGAGACCCCTTTATTGAGGGGGTCCCCACTCCTCCAGGTACTCCGTCCAGTGCTCACCAGCCATGGTCAGCATGGTACGACGAGGGGACCTTGCGTAAAAAGTGTCCCCCGGCTGTGGATGGCACTGTGGACTGTTGGATTCCCGTGCTGGTTCCAAAATACAGGAGATCCCCAGTTTTTTGTCCCCTGTATTTTTGTAACCAGGACCGGTCCAAGAGTCCGGGGCTGGTTTCACAAATACAGGGGACCCCTATGCTTTTTGTCCCCCATATTTTTGGAACCAGGTCCTGTTTATTATCAGGAGGGGGGGGGGGTGGGGGGGGGGGACCATGCCATTTTTAATTTTATTTTTACTTTTAAACATTTAAGACCGAACCATGCGCATATCTCAATGATATGTGCATAGTTCTGTCAAAATCGCCAGTCAGAAATCGGTCTATTTCTAAAAAAAGATTTTTGGTAACATTTACCAAAAATCACACCCTATTACATTTGCGAGTTATGTACTTTATAATGGGAAAACATCTGGATGTGAATTGAAGGGTGACCAAAAACCACCAGGTCAAAATGTGCAAATTTTCCTGAAAAAAAAAAAAGATTTTTGACCCTATTAATTGTCAGATTATCAGAAAACGTACGAATTAGGACATTTTTTGACCAAAATCCCTATTACATTTTGACCCAGGCTTCTCAAAATGTCTTTAATCTGAGTCCTCATTCAGGTGAAATAAGTACATTCATTAAGTGCATCCTTATCTCACAGGGTTATAGGCTGATTTTCTGACTGGTGCCAACCAAATATAATAAAACAATTAATTAACTGAAAAGGATTATCCTGCAGCCTGGGAAAATGAGGGACTTCCCAAAAAAGTCCTACGAGGTTAAAAGATATGGTTGTATGTGTGTTACTTTGGCTCTGAATATTGTCTAAGTACTAATAAAAAAAAATACATTTTGTGAACCCTAGTTGAGGTCAGAATTATTCCCATATAGTGGAGATCAAGGGGTATATTCAGTCCGGGATTCTGACTGTCAGATCGTTCCGACAGTCAGAACCCTGGCCCGTTTTCATTCCACACGGCAGGAACTCGACAGTCGGAACTCACTAGTCTGACTGTCAAGTCTCGGAAATTGCCAGCAAAAACGGCCACAAATTGTCGAAAAATGTCTGTGAATTCGACAATCCACTTAAGTTTTCAACAAAACAGATCCAACTTGTTTTAAATTCAGTTCTGTTTTGTCGAAATCTGCCTTCAATGCCCTTGGAAATGGCAGCATTAAATAGGCGGTGGCCCCTATTTCCCCTGTCAGAAATAGTGACCGGGATTGAATATCCCCCCTAATCTCTTACTCATATGATAATGAAAAATCGATGTATAGAAAAGAATCAATTAATGGGTTAATGAAATAAATTATGTTTACTGAATTTCGTGATAAAGCACATACAGGGGCAATGGAATAGGGGGGGCAAGGGGACATCTTACCCCTCCCCCCCCCCCAAATATGAGAGAGGTGCAGAAATGCTGTAGCAGAGGAGTGACAAGCAACACCCTGCACCCAGTGGCATAACTACCAAAGGTGCTTTGGGACCCGCTGTTCTACACCCTGCACTTTAACCTGGCTGACTGCATACCATAGCTCCCTTTCCATTTCCCCCATCCCTCTCCCGTCCCCTTCCCCAAGGCTGCAGCCACTCAGAGTTGGGGGGAATCTGTGGGTGCACTCAGAAAAACACTGGGCGTCTCCATGCAAACGCAGGCATGGTGAAGCCACGAGGTGACATCAAGTGATGTCAGTGCTGCCCCCTTTTCGACCAACTCCGGCCCAGATAAAAGTCAGAATATACTGACATATCTGCGAGTAGGCCAAAAACCATTCAATAGTCGGGGACCATCGAATGATTATTCATCCTAACACCTCCATTAAATAAAGTTTGGGTGGAGGCACTTTGTAACCCTACTTTAGGTTATACATGTATAGTGATGTATATGTATGTATGTATATAGAATATATTTAATGGTGTACATATATTATATGTATTGTATACTGGCATGCTGGCTTAAAGACTTGTAGAGCAACAAGCACAGCACTGGAAATTTCCAGAGCCCCATGAGACTCCTTAGGCTGTCAATCAGTGAGAGCAAGGACTGTCCTTGAGCCAGGCAGTTGACCAGGCAGTTGACCAGTGAGCTGACTCTGTGAAGGGCTGCCAGAAACGCTGCTGGCTTTAGACTGACAGTCTCCCTTATACAGCACTTACCTTCTCCGCATAGCTGTGAACATTGAGAGCTGTAGATATTTAGGCGCTATACTATGTGGCTGGGGAAGTGAGCCAGGAAGGAGTTACTACTTAGCAGAGCACCCCGCTCCCTGTCCAACTAAAACGCAAGCTGCAGCATCTATCATCCGGTGCAGGCAGGAGGACTGTGGCCTAGTGCTATAAGTTGGGGAAGACAGAGGAGGCAGAGCGGTGACTGACAGTATTGCTCTGCCAAAGCTCGGAGGGAGTGTCAGTCCCTAAAGCAGGAGGTACTAACATCATCACAGCAGCAGAGCCGCCCAGCCAGCAGAGGAGCCACTGAGCCGCAAAAATAAAATGTCATCATATACCACTCAAGTGCAGCAGAGAAAGAGTTAAGGAGCCAGCAGACAGAAGGGTGAGATAAGACTAGTTCACACTTCACTTAAGAGATTTGACTGCAGCTTAATTGTAAGGAAAGAGGAAACTACAGAGCTAAGGAGAGTATAATTAAAGGACACCTTGTCTTACTCTCACATGCCACTCAAAATCCAGATTTAAGTAACTGGAAACATTGTATATAAAAGAACTCTCAGAGACAGAGAAAAGGTTTGATTAGATTGGATACATACATTCGTATCCAATACTAATACTTTTCAACTACTACATTCAGATAAATACACTTTTATTAGTTCAAAGGAAGACTGAACTGTACGCTTACATTGGGCCCCAACATGCGCATATATTATTCCTTTAATGCTGGCCAGCTAAGGTGTTTTTTTGTAATGCATGCAAGTATTTCTGTATAGGATTTGGGAGGATTAGAGGGTACTGTATTGTATTGTATTAAGAGCATGAAAATGTATTGTATGTTATTATTGATATGTTCCTGTATGCTTATGTATTGATAAATAGAAATTGTATTAAACTTACTTATTCTATTGACGGGTTAGCCAGGTTCATTAGGGAGTAACATTATAGGATAGGCATATACTTAATTAGATGAGTGTTTCCCAGACGACACTAATTAAATAAAGTTTGGGTGGAGGCACTTAGTTACTTAGTTCTAACCTTTACATAGTAAAAGATTAAAGGGGTTACAAAGTGGAGGCACTGCTGAGATGGAAGGACACATGGAAGAAGCCTTATCTGGGAAAGATATCTATGAGTGGTGTTTAAGGAAAGGAAGGGATACAAAGCGATGTCTGGCTGTAGGAGGAAATTTTGCTGAATTCCTAGACAGAGATATTGTAGAGCAGATAAGCAAGTTGTGTGGAGTTATTAGACCTAAGATAATAGATCGATGGAGAGGAGACTTGTCTAATATCATAGCATATTTATTAGAGACTGATGAGGATTTAGATACCAGTTTAATACCTGCAATGATAATTGCAAACAGGGAGACTGGGAGGCGATGGCACATCATGTGGCCATTAGCCCCTGTTGAGGAAGCCACCAGTGCCCCTATACCATCAGTTCCTGATACATGTGATGGTGAGAGAGGAGACTCTGGAAAGGGAGCAAATGTAGGAGGAGGACAATTTGAAACCATAATAGATAGAGTAGTGTCGCAAATAGAAAGATGGCACTATGAAGGTAGCTACAGAAGGTTGAGAATTTTTTCAGGGATAATCCCTGTGCCGGTAGGAGAGGAAACATATGAAGCTTGGAAGGAAGCAGCAGTGCAGCAAGCAGAGGAATGGCAGTGCCCAGAGAAAATAAAAAGGCAGAGGGTGGTAGAAAGCTTACGGGGGCCAGCCATGGGAGTTATTCAGGCGGCTAGGAGGAGTAATCCCCAAGCTACATTAGAGACCTATTTGGAAGCTTTAGATTATGCTTACGGCACATTAGAGGATGTAGGGGAGTTGTTGTCCCGACTCCATCATACCTTCCAAGAGATGGGTGAGAAATTGAGCACTTATATAATAAGGCTGGACAAATTAATTTACAAAGTAGTTGAAAAGGGAGGTATCCCAAAAGAGGAAGTGGATAAGAGCAGGGTAAAGCAGTTGTTACGGGGAGCTTTGACTACGGATTATGTAGCGCAGAAGTTAAGGTGTACCGGGTTAAGAGAACCTTTCCCTACTTTTAATGAGTTGTTAAAAGAAATCAAGCAAGAGGAGGTACTGATAGAGATGAGGGAAAAGACAGTGAAAAAGGTGGTAAAGGTGATACAACCGACAGTTGAGACCAATGTTTTTGAAGAAAAAATATTTAAAATGATAGAGGAGCAAAATAAAAAAATAGATCAAGTAGTAGCTACTCAAAACAGTACTGTGCGACCTACTAATAATGCAAGATTTAATTCCAGTGTGGCGGTTAGAGGCATGGGAAGAGGCATTAGTAATACCAATAGAGGATGCTTTAAATGTGGCAAATTGGGACACAAGGCTTTTGAGTGCAGTAATAATCGACCTATGAACAGGGCTAATAATGCAAATGCCAACCCAAATTCAGCAATGGGGAGATTTTGGTGGAATGGTAGGATGATACCAGATGGACTTATGGGACCTGTTCCCCTGGTATCAGCCACTATAAATGGGCGAGAATGTAATGTGTTGTTAGACAGCGGCTCACAGGTGTCTATTATATTTGAACCATGGTACCATGACAACATACCTGATGTACCCATACAGCCTATTAGTGGATTGGTCATATGGGGATTAAGTGTGGATAAATATCCCTATCTGGGCTATTTATCCACACTTAATCCCCATATGACCAATCCACTAATAGGCTGTATGGGTACATCAGGTATGTTGTCATGGTACCATGGTTCAAATATAATAGACAAATAAAGTTTGGGTGGAGGCACTTTGTAACCCCTTTAATCTTTTACTATGTAAAGGTTAGAACTAAGTAACTAAGTGCCTCCACCCAAACTTTATTTAATTAGTGTCGTCTGGGAAACACTCATCTAATTAAGTATATGCCTATCCTATAATGTTACTCCCTAATGAACCTGGCTAACCCGTCAATAGAATAAGTAAGTTTAATACAATTTCTATTTATCAATACATAAGCATACAGGAACATATCAATAATAACATACAATACATTTTCATGCTCTTAATACAATACAATACAGTACCCTCTAATCCTCCCAAATCCTATACAGAAATACTTGCATGCATTACAAAAAAACACCTTAGCTGGCCAGCATTAAAGGAATAATATATGCGCATGTTGGGGCCCAATGTAAGCGTACAGTTCAGTCTTCCTTTGAACTAATAAAAGTGTATTTATCTGAATGTAGTAGTTGAAAAGTATTAGTATTGGATACGAATGTATGTATCCAATCTAATCAAACCTTTTCTCTGTCTCTGAGAGTTCTTTTATATACAATGTTTCCAGTTACTTAAATCTGGATTTTGAGTGGCATGTGAGAGTAAGACAAGGTGTCCTTTAATTATACTCTCCTTAGCTCTGTAGTTTCCTCTTTCCTTACAATTAAGCTGCAGTCAAATCTCTTAAGTGAAGTGTGAACTAGTCTTATCTCACCCTTCTGTCTGCTGGCTCCTTAACTCTTTCTCTGCTGCACTTGAGTGGTATATGATGACATTTTATTTTTGCGGCTCAGTGGCTCCTCTGCTGGCTGGGCGGCTCTGCTGCTGTGATGATGTTAGTACCTCCTGCTTTAGGGACTGACACTCCCTCCGAGCTTTGGCAGAGCAATACTGTCAGTCACCGCTCTGCCTCCTCTGTCTTCCCCAACTTATAGCACTAGGCCACAGTCCTCCTGCCTGCACCGGATGATAGATGCTGCAGCTTGCGTTTTAGTTGGACAGGGAGCGGGGTGCTCTGCTAAGTAGTAACTCCTTCCTGGCTCACTTCCCCAGCCACATAGTATAGCGCCTAAATATCTACAGCTCTCAATGTTCACAGCTATGCGGAGAAGGTAAGTGCTGTATAAGGGAGACTGTCAGTCTAAAGCCAGCAGCGTTTCTGGCAGCCCTTCACAGAGTCAGCTCACTGGTCAACTGCCTGGTCAACTGCCTGGCTCAAGGACAGTCCTTGCTCTCACTGATTGACAGCCTAAGGAGTCTCATGGGGCTCTGGAAATTTCCAGTGCTGTGCTTGTTGCTCTACAAGTCTTTAAGCCAGCATGCCAGTATACAATACATATAATATATGTACACCATTAAATATATTCTATATACATACATACATATACATCACTATACATGTATAACCTAAAGTAGGGTTACATTCTGTGGAGGTAGATATAGAGTTCAGTACGGGTGATATGAACTCATTAAAAGTTCCCTTTGTCGCTTTGGTTTGCCCTGAGATAAAAGGGGAAAAGGAGGAATTACCCATAATTGTGGGGACTAACACCCAATTGTATCAGAGTTTATCAAATTGGTGCCTGAAAGAAAAAGGGAAAATTTCAAATCTTAGTTATTCCTTTAATGTAGATGCAGGGAAAGGAGTCGTCGCTGAGTCAGAGAACAAGTTTGAACTGTGTTTTCAAGGAAGTGATATTTCTGATGAAGAAAAGGGGAAGTTGATAGAGGCTTTAGAGTCTAAGGGGCCAGCATTTTCCATTGGAGAATGGGACTTAGGAGTTGCAAAAGGGGTGGAACATCAGATAAATCTTACGGATAATAGTCCTTTCCGAGAGCGTTCTCGTAGAATTGCTCCTGCAGATTTCGAAGATGTGAGACTACATTTAAAGGGGTTACTGGAAAATCAGATGATCAAAGAATCCCGAAGTCAGTATGCGTCACCTATAGTTATTGCTAGGAAAAAGACCGGGAAAATTAGAATGTGTGTGGACTATAGAACCTTAAATGCCCGCACAATATCTGACCAATACACAGTGCCCCGAATAGATGAAGCGTTGGATTGTTTACTAGGGAGCAATTGGTTTTCAGTCCTTGATCTGCGTAATGGATTCTATCAAATCCCCATGAGGCGTGCAGATCAAGAAAAGACCGCTTTCATTTGTCCCCTGGGGTTCTTTGAGTTCTTGAAGATGCCACAGGGAATCAAAGGAGCCCCAGCCACATTTCAAAGGACCATGGAAAAAACCATCGGGGATATGAATTATAGAGAAGTATTAGTATACCTCGACGACATAATTGTCTTTGGCACTACACTGGAGGAACATAACAGCCGTCTCCTGAAAGTTTTAGACCGACTCATTGACGGAGGGTTGAAATTGTCTCTAGACAAATGTATCCTTTGCAGATCTTCAGTTAAATATCTTGGACATATAGTAAGCAGAGAGGGGATAGCTACAGATCCTGCCAAGGTAGAGGCCGTTAAGACTTGGCCTAGGCCCACAAAACTCAAAGAGCTAAGATCTTTTCTGGGATTCTGTGGGTATTACAGAAGATTTGTCTCCAATTATTCTCAGATTGCAAAACCACTAACTGATTTGACAAAGGGGTATCCTCCCGCAAACAAGAAGAGAGTTACAACCAGTGATGCTGCTCATAAAAGTTGGTACAAAACAGGGGAGTTATTTGGTGAAAGGTGGGATCATAAATGTGAGATGGCTTTCCAAATGCTTAAAGAAAAATTGACTGATGCTCCGGTGTTAGCATATGCTGACCCCACTATTCCATATATACTTCATATAGATGCTTCTCAAGAGGGGATAGGGGGTGTACTATATCAGCGTCACTCAGCTACCAAAGAGTTGAAACCAGTGTCTTTCTCAAGTAGAGGCTTGACTGCTAGCGAAAAAAACTATCCCACTCACAAATTGGAATTTTTGGCGTTAAAGTGGTGTGTAGTAGAGAAATTCCATGATTACCTATATGGGGTGAATTTTGAGGTACACACGGATAACAACCCCTTAACTTATATTCTCACTACAGCTAAACTAGACGCAACAGGACATCGTTGGCTAGCGGCGTTAGCCTTATATGATTTTTCATTAAAATACCGCCCAGGGGTAAACAATATTGATGCGGACTCATTATCTAGGATACCTGGTCAAAAGACTACAGAAAGAGAAGAAGAATGGATTGAAATTCCTATGGGGGACGTAAAAGGAATGTGTCACCAAATGCAGATAAGAGAATCTTTATGTGGAGAACGGATAAGTGCTTTGGGGGCTACATCTAATGCTTTACCCCTATCCTATTGCTGGTTGGGCAGACTAGAATTAGAGGGATTGCCTAAACTCAAACCTATGCAAATAAAAAAAGACCAATTATCTGATAAGGACATCAAAGACATTCATTACTTGGTAAGCCGAGGAAAGTGGGATGATCCGAAGATACCATTGGTTACTGAAAAGGCAAGAATCTTGAAAAAACAAAGAAAACTGTTACAAGTTCGGAATGGGATACTATATAGAGTCACTCAACAAAAGGATGGTAGAGTCCTGCATCAAATTGTCTTGCCTGAAAAACACAGGATTACAGCATTGCAGGCACTACATGATGATCATGGACATCTAGGGTTTGAGAAAACGTTAGGTTTAATAGCCCATAGGTTTTACTGGCCTGGGATGAGGCGAGAGATAGAAAGTTACTGTCAGAATTGTGGGAGTTGTGTGGTGAGAAAGACGGTAGCCAAACAGTGCGCACCTTTAGTGTCCTTTAAAAGTAACGGCCCTATGGATGTGATTTGTATGGACTTCTTAACACTTGAAGTAAAAGAGGGAAAAAAATGTCATATACTGGTAGTTACTGATCATTTTACAAGGTATGCGCAGGCATACGTGACCCCGAATCAGAAAGCGTTAACAGTAGCAAATACCCTTTGGAGTAAATTTTTCATTCATTATGGGCTGCCCAATAGGTTACACTCTGATCAGGGAAGGGAATTTGAGAGTAGGTTAATTAAAGAGCTATGTTCTTTATGTGGGATTGTAAAATCTAAAACCACTCCCTACCACCCTCAAGGGGACCCTCAGCCCGAACGATTCAATCGGACCTTACTTAATATGTTGGGAACCTTAAGTCCTTTGGATAAGCAGAACTGGAAAAGACATATTGATCGCCTAATTCACGCTTATAATTGTACTCTAAATGAGTCCACAGGATTTTCTCCTTACTTTTTAATGTTTGGAAGAGAGGCAAGACTCCCGATAGATGTTAGTATGGGAGCCCCAACTAGTCATATCTCTCCAGTATCACATAGCAAATATGTTGAAAAACTAAGAGAAGATCTACAGGAGGCATACACAATTGCTACTAAGGCTGCAGAAAAGTTAGGGCTGAAAAACAAGAGAATATACGATAGGAAAGTCCGGGAACAAGATCTTTCCCCGGGTGATCGAGTACTGTTAAGGAAATTTGGGATACCAAAAAAGTTCAAAATCTCTAATAAATGGAGGGAAGATCCTTTTGTAATCATTGAAAAGTTTCATGACCTGCCTGTGTATAAGATCAAGCCAGAGTCAGGGGAGGGAGTTGTCTTAACATATCATAGACAGCATTTGTTACCGATAGGTCAAGAAATACGGTTGGAAAACCTTACTGAAAGTCCTAGCACTAGTGTAAGTGTGGAAGGAAATAAAGACAGGGTCACTGAAGTTAATAAGCTGCCCGATTTAAATGAATTAGAAGGAGACATTGAAAGTCCAGGGTGTTATTATAAAGATGCCGATATGAGTATTCCTGAACTTGAGTGTGGTAGAAGTAACCAGGATAAACAGAGGGAAGATGAAGGGAGTTATGAACCTCTAAATAGAGCAGGAATTGAGATGTATGAAGATTTCAACACAAATAGCACTAATAGCTCTCAAGACGGTAGTGAAATGTGTAATGAGAAGGGTGATGTACAATATGCTGGAAGGCCAAAAAGGACATGTGGGCCCCCTTCTATTCTCACTTATGATAGAATGGGAGAGCCTAGTATAGTACCCCAAATAGTCTATCCCACCATGTGTACTTGGCCATATTTTCAATGCTCAGCTATATATACATAGATATGAGATGATGGCGATCTAAGATGATGAATTACTTAGACCGCCAGGGGAAGAGAATGTAACCCTACTTTAGGTTATACATGTATAGTGATGTATATGTATGTATGTATATAGAATATATTTAATGGTGTACATATATTATATGTATTGTATACTGGCATGCTGGCTTAAAGACTTGTAGAGCAACAAGCACAGCACTGGAAATTTCCAGAGCCCCATGAGACTCCTTAGGCTGTCAATCAGTGAGAGCAAGGACTGTCCTTGAGCCAGGCAGTTGACCAGGCAGTTGACCAGTGAGCTGACTCTGTGAAGGGCTGCCAGAAACGCTGCTGGCTTTAGACTGACAGTCTCCCTTATACAGCACTTACCTTCTCCGCATAGCTGTGAACATTGAGAGCTGTAGATATTTAGGCGCTATACTATGTGGCTGGGGAAGTGAGCCAGGAAGGAGTTACTACTTAGCAGAGCACCCCGCTCCCTGTCCAACTAAAACGCAAGCTGCAGCATCTATCATCCGGTGCAGGCAGGAGGACTGTGGCCTAGTGCTATAAGTTGGGGAAGACAGAGGAGGCAGAGCGGTGACTGACAGTATTGCTCTGCCAAAGCTCGGAGGGAGTGTCAGTCCCTAAAGCAGGAGGTACTAACATCATCACAGCAGCAGAGCCGCCCAGCCAGCAGAGGAGCCACTGAGCCGCAAAAATAAAATGTCATCATATACCACTCAAGTGCAGCAGAGAAAGAGTTAAGGAGCCAGCAGACAGAAGGGTGAGATAAGACTAGTTCACACTTCACTTAAGAGATTTGACTGCAGCTTAATTGTAAGGAAAGAGGAAACTACAGAGCTAAGGAGAGTATAATTAAAGGACACCTTGTCTTACTCTCACATGCCACTCAAAATCCAGATTTAAGTAACTGGAAACATTGTATATAAAAGAACTCTCAGAGACAGAGAAAAGGTTTGATTAGATTGGATACATACATTCGTATCCAATACTAATACTTTTCAACTACTACATTCAGATAAATACACTTTTATTAGTTCAAAGGAAGACTGAACTGTACGCTTACATTGGGCCCCAACATGCGCATATATTATTCCTTTAATGCTGGCCAGCTAAGGTGTTTTTTTGTAATGCATGCAAGTATTTCTGTATAGGATTTGGGAGGATTAGAGGGTACTGTATTGTATTGTATTAAGAGCATGAAAATGTATTGTATGTTATTATTGATATGTTCCTGTATGCTTATGTATTGATAAATAGAAATTGTATTAAACTTACTTATTCTATTGACGGGTTAGCCAGGTTCATTAGGGAGTAACATTATAGGATAGGCATATACTTAATTAGATGAGTGTTTCCCAGACGACACTAATTAAATAAAGTTTGGGTGGAGGCACTTAGTTACTTAGTTCTAACCTTTACATAGTAAAAGATTAAAGGGGTTACATTTCTAATGGATGTATCAGTGTACACAACCATTTACATGCTGGTGCGGGCATTTGGTCTACAAAGGGGGCAGGCAATCCCTACCCCAGTGGGCAGCCAGCTTAGTAAGCAGCAAAAAAACACTGCTTAGCGAGCCAGTCTGAATCAGGCCAAGTGTCTTAATACCATAAAATTCCTTCCCACATCAGATACCTCTGATGTGGGCAGAGCCTACCAGGGGAGCCTCTATCCATGACACTATGTCCCTCTATCTCCCTACCACTCTGTCACCCCTTTCTGCCTGACACGATGTCCACCTTCTCTTCCAGACACTTTGTATCCATCTCTTCCTGACATTCTGCCCCCCCCCCCTCACTGCCTGATACTTTGTCCACCCTCTCTTCCAGACACTCTGTTCCCCCTCTATTCCTGATGCTCTGTGCCCCCTTCCTGAACCTGTTTTAATGACGCAAAGTGCCCATCCCGATCAGATACCTCTGCTGGGTCAGGTAGTGCACTTTCCCCCTCCCTACAGCTCTATACCCCCTCTCTCCCTGACACTCTGTGCAATGCACTAGTACAAAAAATGCAACTAGTACAAAAACATTAGCATTTGTGCAATACTGTATCTATGTCATGCCCACAAGAGTGAGCACTTACATCATAGTGTGAAAATAGCATGGTAAAAGAGCACATTGACAGTGTATATTACCTTTTTATACTGTATATTAATGTAATCAAGTACCATACACAGAAAAGGACATATTATTTTAATAGTTATTACGAGATAAGTAATATTTACAATTTAAGATATAATATCCAAACACAACAACATACATATTAAGATCAAACATATATACAAACATCCCCTCCTCTTTAAAAAATCACATCTCCCCTTCAGTAGTCCAAAACGAGTCACGGGAATAGATGGTCACAACTTTATAATAACAATAATTATTATTATTACTAATAATTGCTCCATAGGTTTGTTAAAATGTCAGTATAAATATTTGCTCTCTGCCAGAGCATTGGAACTGCTCTCAGTAATAGACAGGCATTTTCAGAAGGGCAAACTTCATTAGGTCGATTGTAAGCGTTCACATTGTCTAGGTCAGGCATGTCCAAACTATGACCCTCCAGCTGTTTTGAAACTACAAGTCCCATCATGCCTTGCCACAGTTTTGTGCTAAAACTATGGCAAAGCATACTGGGATGTGTAGTTTCACAACAGCTGAAGGGCCATAGTTTGGACATGCCTGGTCTAGGTCCTTGATGGCTAACCTTGACACTCCAGCTGTTGTTGAACTACACATCCCAGCATGCTCTGCATCAGATTTAGCATGGCCAAATAGCAAAACTGAAGCAACAGCTGGAGTGTCAAGGTTAGCCATCAAGGGTCTAGGTTGATGATAAAAGTTTGACTTGCAAGGTCGACATATGTACAATAAAAAAAGTCATGATGAAGATGGCCACTATGTAAAAAGGCTGACATCAAGTTTTTTTGGGAATTTACGTTTTCAACTTTTAGCACATGGACCCCCAATCTGCAATCAGCACAGATTACCGTTCCAAAAGTCGTAAAAATGTGAAAACTTTATGTCGACCATATGATGTGTCAACTATTGACATGTTGATCTAATGCATGTTGACCAACCTATTGCCTGTCAACTTTAATGCTGCCGACCTACGGTTTGGGTACACTTAAAAATCAAACTGGTTTTGCACTGTAAATGATTGCAGCTTTAAAAAAACTGGAGATCTCTTACCAAATCTCTCACTTTCTAAATCTCTCATCCTATTCAATTTCCCCCTATAGTCTCATTTACCAAAAGATTGATGCTTAAGGAGAGTTTCTTAGTCGTAAATGTTAAAAGCATGGCTTTTTAAATAAAGGGGTCTATTTACTAAGCCTAGGATGGAGATAAAGTGGATGGAGATATTTTTCCAGCCAATCAGCTCCTACTGTAAGTGGCTGTGTTTGAATAATGAGTAAGGAGCTGGTCCTTTATGCAGTATCTGGTTGCTTTATCCAGAATGCTTAGTAAATAGAACCAAAAAATTTCAATATTGTTAAAAAGGACGATGAAAATTGAAATGTCGATACACACTACTCATTGTAATTGGTCATTGTTTACACTATTTAAGACTGATACATGTCTATCCTTACATGTATGTAAATTGTAATATTTGTACCTGTGATATGTTGATATATATTGAATTGTTATGCAGTTACACTTGTTGCACTTTCTCAATAAAAATTATATTTAAAAAAAAGTATCTGTTCATTACCTGTTTAGATAACATACCTAACTGCATAACCCTAGGCAGATTTTTTTATACATAATAGTAGGCAAAATAGAAAGAAACTCGAGTAACAAAAACAAAGATGCAAATACAATAGCCCTTATTCATATCTGATCGCAGTACAAATTTGTTCTCAAAATGGGCAAAACCATGTGCACTGCAGGTGGGGCAGATGTAACATGTGCAGACAGAGTTAGATTTGTGTGAGTTATTTTGTTTCTGTGCAGGGTAAATACTGGCTGCATTATTTTTACACTGCAAGTTAGATTTCAGTTTCAACACACCCCACCCAAAGTTAACTCTATCTGCACATGTTACATCTGCCCCACCTGCAGTGCACATGGTTTTGCCTATTTTGAGAACAAATTTGTACTGCGACCAGATCTTAATAAGGGCCTATAGCAGGCCTGGCCAACCTGTGGCTCTCCATATGTTGTCAAACTACAAATCCCATCATGCCTTGCCAAAGTTTTGCTATAAGGGAGTGTTAAAACTGTGGCAAGGCATGCTGGGATTTGTAGTTTCACAACATCTGGAGAGCCACAGGTTGGCCTGTCCTGGCCTATAGCATCCACTTAAACTGGAGTAAAAATGCACTTACAATATTGCAGATATCAGATGGGGTTTTTAATGAATTAAAGGTACTACTGTGTGAACTGGTAATACAGAAGAACCTTGGAGCATGGCCATCTTAACATATAGGCACACTTGGCAGTTGTTCAATGCCCCACGAACAGAGGCAGGGAGGTATCTAAACTCCAGGCTGGTGCCTTATGTAACTTATGATTTTGAATTGGTTTCCGTGAATAGGTGGCCAAAATCCCCAGTACATTGATTTACCCAGGGGCTACAATGCTGTTGCAAAAATCACTTCTATTATAAGAACCATGGGGGTTATTCTAATCTACTCTTTCTGACAAAATCCTTCTTAGACAGACAAAACCATGTGCACTGCAGGGGGGGCAGATGTAACATGTGCAGAGAGAATTAGATTTGGGTGAGTTATTTTGTTTCTGTGCAGGGTAAATACTGACTGCTTTATTTTTACACTGCAATATAGATCTCACTTTGAAGTAAAGCCCCACCCAAATCTAATTATCTCTGCACAAGTAACATCTGCCCCACCTGCAGTGCACATGGTTTTGCCCATCTAAGAAGGATTTTGTCAGAAAGAGTGGATTAGAATAAGGCCCCATGTCACACTTTATCTGCAATACTGTATAACCCACAATGTAAACCATAATGTTAGAAACAGACCATTGCAAACCACTTCCATGAAGCAGCATGTGGCGACCTTAGTACATGCAAACTTTGTTTATTAACTAACTTTAAAAATGAATTAAACCTGAAAGTAGAAGCTTAGGCCAAATTCATTCTAAATTATTCAACATCTGTCCCTTAACTAAGCATCAAAGCAATACGATACATAATTTAGTCTTTGTGCCTTACACCACTCTATCCTGCACCATACACCTGGTCACACAGTAAAGTTGTAATATCTTATTTATGCATTGCTATAGAATCAGTGTACATCTTATTGTATCGGCTAACATTTTCCGTCAGTAAAACATGTTTCATTCTTTGCCAGAATAAGTATTCCGCAAAGGGATTTTTTGGCCACTCCAAGATGGAACTCTTACAAATTTTTTTCCTGAGTCTCAGATACTGAGAATGTTGAAGAACAGGCTGTAGTAGTACAATGACAATGACGTCCATATTCTCATCCATCAGTTTTTGCATGGCCAAATAAAATATTGTTCTGAATTTTCCACTTTTTACATATTTTTTAGTAAGAACAAATAATGTTTTTTTGCTTTGGTTAATACTTTGAGCAATATTATCAATAACAGCTTTTCCCGGCTCCCAGTCTCTCTCTTCTATGCAGAGAAGTATTTGTTTTTCTCCTTTCTCCTCCAACTGGTAACAGAGGTCATTAACAATCCAGTCAGTGACTGCTGGATCGGTCTCATCATACGTGATAAATGCATCATACAGACTTTCTGAATGACAGACTTTGTTATATTTAAGCCTTGCCATAAACCAATGGTATATATACCATACATCCCAGTAAAACAAATGCTTCATTATTGGCAATGTTGTCAAAGGAATAATGACAAATAGGAACATCAGGAACAGCAACAGAGATAACATGTCCAAATTACAAGCATGTATGTCAAATTCAATGATTCCTCTCTTCTTCCAATTATCTGGAGTGGCACAAGTGACATCTGTAGCCAGTCGCGGAATTGTGACAGTATTGTTATTAATCCATTGTATAAAGTCAATGATTTCACAGGTGCACTCAAATGGGTTTTCTTTGAGGTTTAAGACCTCCAAATAGTTTTCAGTCCCAGATAGAAATATTGATTTATTTATACTCTGAATATTGTTGTAGCTTAAATCAAGATGGGTAAGACTGCTAACCCTGCTAAGAAACCCTTCATCCAAAGCTTGAATCATGTTGTGATTAATTATAAGTGTCTCCAACGAATCTGTATAATTGCTCATATGTCCTATTATCATTGTTATTTTATTGTGACTCAGGTCAAGAACTTTTAGGTTTTTTAAATTTTTCAAATTCTTCCACCCAAAAAACACTAAACCGTTATTGTTTAGATACAACTGTGAAAGACAATCGGACAGGTTACTAATTGCATCATCGGGTATTGTCTGAAGCCTGTTATAAGAGATATCAAGCAGCGTCAGTTTGGTAATGTTTTTAAATAGATCAATGTAGCGTCTGTCACCATATCGCCACAAAATATCCAACCGGTTTCCTGAAAATCTTAACTCTGTCAAAGAATCACTATTAATTTGGTATTCCGTTAGGGTAGAGATGTCATTACAGCTTAAGTTTAAAATGGAAAGTTTGTGAAGATTTTCAATGAACTTGAGATGATGAGTAACTCCTTCTACTATAAAATAATGCTTGTTAAAACTGACATCCAAGACCGTTAAGTTCTTCAATTCTTGAAATGCATATAAGGAAGCAAAATCTAATTTATTGTATGACAAATCTAAATACACTAGGTTTGGCAAATAGACAAATTCTGTTCCATTTAAATCCTGTCCAATACCATTGGATGACAAATTTAAGCAAGCTACGTCTGAAAATGGACGGAATTCTTCTGGATCGATGAAAAAAATACTATTTGAGTTGAGAGCTAAAGCTTTGCCATGTAAACTACACTCCGGTTTCACAAGTTTATTGAATGGCTTGATTTTTTTGGGAGAAACTTTAGTATTGTCTAAAATATTGTATGAAAAATGAGACTCTCTTGATTTTGACTGCTTGTTGTAAAATGCTTCCAATGGTTCACTTCTATTGGAGGTCTCTGAGAATGGTGTTATTCTATTTTCAGACAAATAAATTATTTCTAAACTTGGAAATTTCTGAAACACTTTAAAATCAATTTGCCTAATGAAATTCACTCCAAAGTTTAAAACATTTAAATTTTTTAGCTTTGTTAGAGGAGCCATATTTTCAGATCTTATTTCTTTAAAGACATAGCCTTGTATATGCAATTCCCTAAGGGATACTAACTTAGCGAAATTGTCGGAAATGTTAATATTCTTTGGATATGATTTCAGATTGTAATTAAAAGACAAGTCCAGTATTTCTAGAAAAGGTAAATAAGATAAAAATTCACCTGTTGCAATTTCATCCACTAAGTAGTTTAATTGAAGGTTTAGAACTTTCAACTGAGTTGTGTTTTGAAACCATGTTTTGGGTACAAAGGTCAGTGATGTGCTTCCTAGATGAAGCATAGTCAAATTTTTGAGGTTCTGAAAAGCATAGCCATCTATTTCAATCGATCGTTTCCCAGGGCAGGGCTCACATGGATATGGAGCATTGTAACATCTTGGACAGTTTCCACTCAAAAAAAGAATTTCTAAGTTAACTAGATTTTTAAAGTCCTCTCTGTAAATGGTTTGTATTTTGTTGCTGCTTAAGTAAAGTTTTCTCAGTGATGGTGGCAGTTCAGGAGGCACCTTGGTTAAATTGTTAAACGAGAGGTCAAGCACCATTAATTCTGGGAGATTAGCAAATGTTCCATTTTCAATATCAAAAGTACCATTACAATTATTTCCGTAGAAACAATTATTTCCCATATACAGTTCACGTAGATTCTTGAATCTAGACATACTTTTCTTTTTTATTGAGAGAATGTTGTTATTTTGAAAGCTTAAAAATGTTACAGAATCTGGCAATCCAGAAGGAATTTCACATAGAAAATTGTGATCAATAATTAACTTTTCCAGTTTTGTTAAATTGGAAAATGTTTCGTTGTTGATCGCTAGACCTCTTTTGCAAATGTCGGGATTGTCAAGTCTTGATTTTGGATAATGATTCCAACTTAAATCTATTTTTGTAAGATTCTGCCAATTCTGAAAAGAGGGTTTATATATGGTTTGTATGAGGTTTTGATTTAAAATAAGCTCTACATTGCTTGACACATAGTAGGTTGGATAAGGAACTATTTTCAGATTGCGTGCACTGCAGTCAAAAACATAAGAGTTATTTTGATTTTCAATAGAACATGGAAATGTCTTGTTGGTTGATGTTGCATTATAAAATGCAAGACATCCAGAGATTATCAGCAGTTTGGAGAAAGGACTCTTCAAAAGGATTAACATTCTGTCCTGAAAAAAAATGTGAGAAAATTAGACCAAAATATTATAAAATAAATGATTGTGCAAATCAGTAAATCTGTTGAGTAACCAGTAACCAATCTGTAGCACTTCTTTTCATCAAGACTGGCTGAAAACAATTGTTAGTGCTAAGAAAGGTCTGTCTTAACAGCAATAATATTTTTTGAACTATACACAAAAAATAACTGTAGTTTAATCTTTTCCCTGAAACCATTGTCTGAAAAGTCTCCTCTCTGGCTGGGAAGAGTTGAGCAGCCTGTCACCTACTGATAAGAGACAGGGGGACTGGGGGATCTGGAAATAATGCTGTCTCCTGGCTGCCTTGCAGCAGATGGCGGCTCCTGCTTTCAGCACACACAGCTACTGACAGGAGGCAGCAGGTGATGGACACAGAAGAGACAAGGACCCATTAGTACACTCTGAAGCACTCACTCGGCGGTGAGAGCAAGGACATTGGAAGAGTAAGTTTGTGCACCTGGTGGGTTTGGGGTGCCAGACATCCAGAACACAAAGCCCACATACATTTCACTATACAGGAACTACTTCAATATAAATTGCTAACTATTTTGGAATATTAACTATAAGAGACTAGTTAATAAATATAAACTTGGGTAGTTGTTTCCTAGCACAGCGCCTATCGCTTACTGTATTTAGTGGTGTGCGATGCGATGTTCCCGTTAAATTAACAGGAGTGCTTGTACAATGAAATATTGCATAGCATTGCATGCCAGCAAATGGCATGCGATACGATTTTTAATTGTACAAGCACCCTGATGGGTGCTTACAATGTTAAATGCACCCCCATTGTCAACGACACCCCCACTATCAACGCCAACCCAAAGCGTGGCGAGCGCAGTGAGCCCACGTGGGGCGGCGGAACGCGTCTTCCAACCTTTTCATACCCCCACTATCCACGTCGGCGTGGAGTTGATTTTAGATAGTGTGGCAAGCGCAGCGAACCACCGAGCCCGAAGCGTGGCGAGCGGAAGCGGAATATGAGCCCGAAGCATGGCGAGCGGCCGCGGAATACATGTAAAGTAATCCGTGTCCCCTTGTTGGTCTCTCTGCACTCGCCACGCTTCTGGCTCGAGATGCCGTGATAATCCAACGCGTTTCCCCTTTTACAAAGGCTTCATCAGGGGTTTTTTAAGTATACACTGCAAGTGGTAGAAATGCCAAACATAAATTACACTGAACATCAGTATTTTAACATATGCAAAAATCCGATAATGATAGTGGTACATACCAGAAAGAACAGTAAAATTCAAGCACTGATGTGAGTGACGCTCTTAGTCAGAGGTCCCACAATCTATAAACATATTAGAATGGTTTTCTTAATATAATTTTCCAAACACAGTTAGGAGGAGAGCATGTAAACAACTGGACAATTGATGATACCTACAATGGTTAAAATGATCCAGTGGCCAAAGCACAGGAAATAAATCTTTCAATTTCTCAACCTTAGAAAATTAAGGATGATGGAAAGTCCAGCAGGAGGAAGATAGTACATTTTAATCACCATCGAAATTTGGCCCTTATTCAGATCTGATCGCAGTACAAATTTGTTCTCATAATGGGCAAAACCATGTGCACTGCAGGTGGGGCAGATGTAACATATGCAGAGAGAGTTAGATCTGAGTGGGGTGTGTTGAAACTGAAATCTAAATTGCAGTGTAAAAATAATGCAGCCAGTATTTACCCTGCACAGAAACAAAATAACTCTCACAAATCTAACTCTCCCTATACATCTGCCCCACCTGCAGTGCTTATGGTTTTGCCCATTTTGAGAACAAATTTGTACTGCGATCAGATCTGAATAAGGGCCTATGTCGGGTAGATCTATTACAGAATACAAGGAGCAGTGTAATTTATGTTTGGCATTTCTACCACTTTACTATATAATTTCATCACTTTACTATCACTATTCTCTATTGTGATTTCCTTGGTGGGGGGGGGGGGGGAGTCCTAGGCTGGATCATGTTCCCTGCATAGTGTTAGGGACCTGCTCGACAAGAGGTGACCTGGACGATTGGTGGGCAGGCCAATATCACTGGCCAATGATATACCAACAACCTCTTATGATATATTATATTGTCATGTAATGATCGCATAGTGCATTTGCATCCCCTCTGTTTCTGTGTATACCACTTTATTCTCAGCAGATGTCACCTTTCATTACTGAGCTGGGACAGGTCCCCTGCTGGTGTTGAAACCTGCTGCTGGGCACAAGGCACAAAGTATATGTATCTATGAAATGTATGTTCAGCAGTGAGCTGGTACTGCACCATACAGTATATTTTGTATATTGTATTGAGTATTGAGGAATGGATTCTAAACCTAAAATGCACTTTTCTGGAGGAAGGGGCCCAGCAGTCTCTGTGACAAAGAAATTATATGCTAAATTGTCCTTTTGCAAACAGAATGTCTGGAGAATGACACTGCACAGCAGGTAGCAGACTTTGTGTCTGTAGTTCCTGTGTACAGGTGTTAGTAGGGGGACTTGTGTATGTCATGTACAGTATCAAGGAATCCCTGCTTTCCTGTCCATTTGGTAAATCTTCTAAGGAAATTTGATATATCCAGATTACATATCCAGATGTAATCTGGATATATTTATGACAGGAAAATGTTCCAATTGATATATGAGTGTAAATGTCCCAGGCATGTACACCTCCTGCACAATGCTGATTGGGTGGGGAGAACATGGTGGAATTACCCCCTGTGGTATGCTGTGTGGATTTTGGATAAAAAGGCACAAGGTCTGTAACATCTGTATGCTGTCCCTCCTAGAGATAGGAGAAGAGATCATTTCAGATCTACAAGCAAATTCACATCCTTTGCCACAAGGCGACCATTTTCATCTTGCAACGTTCATAATTACTGCAAAAATTCCGTTCTCTCTGGGTACAAGGATCCAGCATCTCCAAGTCCCGTTCCGCCAGCTACTGAAGCAGTGGTCTGGTTAGTGACTAGGGGGGAACCAACCAACGCCAGTCGGGGTGTGTCAGCAGCGTGTCGGCACATACACTCCAGTAGATAGTACTCAGGTGCCAGCGTTTGGGCCTGAGGAGGTATCTGTGGGTTCCAGATGCCACATAGGAGGAGTCTGGAGGTGGCAGCGATATCCGCACCCACTGCGTAGTGGGTGGAGTCAGTAACAGGCTGTTTCTGACGGTACCAGGGAATCCCCTATCGACCAGAACACAAAAGAAACCCCATCAGCTTGCACTGTACAGATACTCACGTGGTGCAGATGCGCATCCCATATTATTGATCAATCAATCAATAACAGAGGTTCTTGGTATATCAATTGGCCAAGAAATATTTGCCAACCAACCAGCCTCACGGTAACCTCATTTCTGGTGGGTCCCTAATACTAAGTTTAGATCTGGGGCGCGGAACCCCAAAAAGGCCAGCATAAGCAAGTCACCACAGGGCAGCACACAAGTGAAAAAACTAAGCTAGAAGTGTGTTAATAAGAAAGTAGCAGGAGCTAGAGGTTAAAATGTGTAGTGCCAGAGAAAGTATAATATTAGTGGAAAATAAATAGTGCTAAATAAATGTTAGGGTGTGCCACCCCGAAAGCAACTCGGTTACACCAAACCGAGAGGAGCCGCGCCCCAAATCCATCCCTAAGACTAGCAATAAGTGTCAATTTTTAGGTCTTACCTTCATTGTGCCTACAGTTTGCAGTCTGTGGCTACCAGGGACCAAGCTGGTGAAATAATATTCAGATCAGGTGGGCGGGGTGCTACTCTAAGTTGAAGGAGTCCCAACCTTCAGGTGTACAGGTGTACACAATTTTAGTTTATGGGGGGGGGGGGGGAATCTTAGAATGCACACCCAATATACCCCCCCCCCCCCTAAACTGTACAGATACTATATACACAGGGTTACATACCTGTGATGTGAGCTCACTAAAATATCCAAATATGATTTGTGAACACAGGTGATTGAACCTTGTGTGAATCATATGTCACTGTTGTAGGAAGTATGGTAGACTTTTGCTTTAGTCATTCATATAGTAGGATCATGAATAGTATTTCCGGACACAATCAGTGTCACTAGTTTGGAGCAATACCCTGAGTTAGAGGCATTTCAGATCCTTTCACATGTGAAGAGTGCCTGGGGGGTGAGAAAATATTTGTTACAAATATGTAATATTATAATAATAATAATGCAATATCTTATTTTAAAACATCAACTTGTACAGAAAAAAATCTTTTGGATCACCGGAAAGACTTAGGCGGGGTATCATGAAATGCGCAGTAAGTGCCTGTTTATACAAATTCTTGTCACTGTCTGTTTTAGCTATTCAAATTCTTTCACATTTGTTTTACAAGAAGATATCAATTACTGTGCTGCAACACTGCTGCTGACACGCATGTGCAGTAAGAAACCATTGACCAATTTGCGTACTATAGCTGCTTTGTAACCACATCTGAATTAGGCCTAATGTGTGATATAATTAACACATAAGACCCATATGAGTAAATGAAATGTGTCCAACACAATACCCACTGCATTAATCCGGCCAATGTTAAGACCTCATAAAGGCCCTTTTTCAGATCTGAGCTCAGTACACATTTGTTTGGAAAATGGGCAAAACCATGTGCACTGCAGGTGGGGCAGATGTAACATGTGTAGAGAGAATTACATTTGGGTGAGTTATTTTGTTTCTGTACAGGGTAAATACTGGCTGCATTATTTTGACACTGCCATTTAGATTTCAGTTTCAGCACATCCCACCCAAATTTAACTCTCTCTATACATGTTACATCTGCCCCACCTGCAGTGCACATGGTTTTGCCCATTTTCCAAACAAATGTGTACTGAGCTCAGATCTGAATATGGCCCAAAGATATGTTCTTGCTGATGTACAGGAGGCAGCATTACTGGCCCCTGGGGCAGGTACAGTACATCAAAGAATTTGGTGTGGATTCCTCTGGTTACTCAGTTTCCTCCCACAATCCAAAAATAAACTGGTAGGTTAATTGGCTCCCTTCAAAATGAAACCTTGTGTGTGTGTGTGTGTGTGTGTGTGTGTGTGTGTGTGTGTGTGTGTGTGTGTGCATGTGGTAGGGAATATAGACTGCAAGCTCCACTGGGGCAGGGACTGATGTGAATGGTCAAATATTCTCTGTAAAGCGCTGCGGAATATGTGTGCGCTATATAAATAACTGGTAATATCTAACATACAGATGTTTCTTTAAACACCAAGCCTGAATACACCATGTGAAGCGGTGACTGTTCTGCAATGGCAGTGTATGGAGAGCCAATGAGGTTGCATATTAACAGGAGAGTGTAGCCAGGCCCAGGTAATTGCGGTGGTATAGCCTAATGCAGTGGTTCCCAATGTTTTTTGAATCATGGCGCCAAAAGATTATCACGGCACAGAGTTTGTAATTTAAAAATTGTGAAAAAATAGTACATTAACTAAATTGTGTTTATATGTCTTTTCATTCAGCTATGTGGTAAGGGCAAAGATTGGCAGCCACGAACTATGATTTTGCCTTTTAAATTCACAATAAATAATTTGTATTAGTCCTGGACCACCAATTCAAGGCACCCTTGCAATTGTTTCAAGGCACCCCAGGGTGCCACAACACACAGATTGGGAACAATGGTTGCAAATCTGCATGCTCCACATGTGGGTGCCCTAGTGCATCTCAGCCAGGAGCAGATCAAGTATGATCACTACACTGCCAGAGAAGACTGCTGCTCAGTGGCAACATCATTCCCTCTCAGCGCCATTGCATGTTAATATATGTTTTTCCAGTTGTAGTTGATTCAAAATAATTAATTTGCACAAAAAAACTAATTCAGGTTTGCACTATATATATATATATATATATATATATATATATATATATATAGAGAGAGAGAGAGAGAGAGAGAGAGAGAGAGAGAGAGAGAGAGAGAGAGAGATTGGATGTAGTGGCACTCCGAATTTGGGCTGTAGATGCTGCAAAATAGTGATTTCTGGTGCCCTCCATAACAAGTCAGCTAGGCAGCTGATTGTGTGTATAGCGAGGTGGGGAAGCGGTGGCACTCAGCAAATAAAAGACACCAGGACTCTGGCTACGGTCACCAATGTTTCTTAGCCGGTGCGGCTCATTTATCAAGGTGCAGAAGACAAATACATGTGATACATAAAAAGTTTAAATACTAGCTGCCTAGCTGACTTGTTACGGAGGGCACCAGAAATCACTATTTTGCAGCATCTACAGCCCAAAGTCGGAGTGCCACTACATCCAATCTCTACATTTGAACTAAGGATTTATCCTCATGTTCTAGGAGGCACCCGTGGCTATCTGTTCCTGTTAAACCTTTCCTGCACAGAAGTCCTGCATACACTGGTTAGAGTGTAATCACATCCACCCACCTGCTGCACCTGCCTCCAGCCATTGTCGACATGGAGTTGTCAGAAAGCACAACATTCTCAGCCAGTCTAGCTGCTACAGCCCAATCCCGGGTGGAGCTGACGTAGTGGCGTAGCTACGTTTTGCCCCCCGCCGCCCATGCAAACCCCCCCAATCCCCCGCAGCCTTACTTTTTGCGCTGGTTCCGGCGGCTCCGTTCTTCTGCTGAGGACCACCACAAAATGGCCGCCCCCATACAGCAGACAGTTTCTGTCTGCTGTATGGGGGCGGCCATTTTGTGGTGGTCCTCAGCAGAAGAACGGAGCCGCCGGGACCAGCGAAATAGGTAAGCCTGCGGGGGATTGGGGGGAGGTGTAACTATAGCACCGCAGCCCCCGGCGCCCCCATATGCACAGCGCCCCCCCCCCCCCCACAGTGGCGGGGGCTGCGGTGCTATAGTTACGCCACTGAGCTGACGCATGGAGCAGTGTTTAGCTTCTCAGACACAGACTATGAGAAGCTACTGTTCAAAGAGGATACAGGGGCAAGCAATGCGGCTGTTGAAAATATACATCTGTACCATGAACTGCTTCATTTAAAAAGGAAAGAAACAGACTTCTTTTATCACGGATTGACCATGTCGGATTACATTAGAGACAAAAAAATCCCTCGCGGATTCCGCATTAAGAATGTGCCGACATTGGGGAGATACAGTATACCCTTTTGCAAAACCTGGACCTCCATCCTAAATAAATGTTCCTTCAATCTTATGTTGGCTGTGATACAGGAGGTCACGAAGGAACTCACTACTATCCAGTCCAAGATCGCTGTATTTGAAGACGCGCATTTGCCGACACTGAGGTTGGACACCAGTGCGGGATGGATGGACAAACTAACGACTCAAGTCGAAAAATACAAAAAAGAACTGGTTGCATACAAGAAAAACAAAAACGTAAGGGTTAATACTGATTACGAAAAAACATCTGGTATACCCCTGGCTGACTGGAGGCGATAGTACAGTCTGCCCATTTAAGAAAAGGACATTCAATCGATTTAATTGAAATATCCGTGATACAGAGTCATCAAGAGAAGACAGCTCCTCAGCAAGTGATTTTGAAGGCACACAACATGTCCTAGGTCGTGCCCCTTTAGGGGTACATACCCGCCACCAATTGGCACAAGGAAACGCTCCTTTACCCGTCAGGGGGGGGGGGGCAAAACAAAAGGAGGCAACACACAGACCAAATCGGCCCAAAAGAAAAAATAGAATCCATCTTTAATTTATCATCTAGACAGCTCACACCTATTGAGATCTAGGTATTGGGCAAAGGATTAAACTTTATTCCTACAAGCAAAGCGGACCCGTTCCAGATCAAAATCGAGCAGTTTAAACTAAATCAGCAATTTAAGCTTAAGGAATACTTCCAGGGCAAAGAAGAAGGTCCATCTGCCTCCATAAATTTACCTTCCAAGATTCGGAAGAGGTCAAAATTTGACCCTTTGTCCTCTAATGCCTCCATCCGTACATTTGGCCGATGCACTGAACAAGAGACATCTAAAGTATTGTCTAAGAGTAATACCACCCATTCTAATTTCTCATCTATGGAGTGGAATGCCCTCAAAACCCTGAGTAGAGATACGTCCATTACATTTCGTCCCGCGGACAAGGGAGGGGGCCTAGTGGTGCAGGACGCCACAGACTACCTCCGAGAGATTGCTCGTCAACTGTCGGACGAATCTGTATATTGTCCACTTACCAATGATCCATCCAAGGATTATAAATCGGAATTGGACAAAATACTTCATGCAGCAGTACAAGATGGGACTATTGACAACATCACTCGGGAAGCATTATCTACTCAATTCCCAATAGTGCCGCTACTATATACAATCACAAAGATCCACAAGGATAGTAGGAACCCTCCGGGCAGACCCATCATATCTGCCCGGGGGTCCCTCTATCAAGTGGTATCCATTTATTTGGACCATTTTCCTACAACCCTGTGTACAGGGTGAACGCTCCTACTTAAAAGACACCAACGCACTGTTATCAAAATTGTTAGAGTTGGGCCAACTACCGCAGGGTGCCTGTTGTATACCGTAGATGTCGCGAGTCTCTACACGTGTATTCCACACAGTGGGGGACTCGCGGCGGTGCGGACACTTATTACGGGCAACCCGTTGTACAAAGGCCCAGATATTGAGTTTTTCCTAACTTTATTGAAACTAACTCTGGAACGTAACTTCTTTATGGCTAATAACAGGTATTATTTACAATTATGTGGATGTGCGATGGGGTCCTCAGTGGCCCCGTCGCTAGCAAACAGTTATATATTCCAGGTGGAACAACAATTATTCTTTGACTGCCCAGAGGTCAGCAGGCACCTTGTCATATATACTAGATACATAGATGACCTGCTGATCTTCTGGGACGGTCCCAAACTGCAGTTTGAGGAACTGATCGCTGCCCACAATGTGTCAAGCTCAACTGTGAAGTTCACATATTTGGTCAGCAATGAAAGTGTTAACTTCCTAGACGTAAAGATTCAAGTGACCGATGGCTTTATTTCCACCTCCATGTACAGTAAGGATACCAATAGGAACAATTTACTTTTTCGCGACCAGCCATCACCCCATTCCTCTAAAAAGAGGATTACCGCATTCCCAAATGCTACGGGTTCGCCGCATTGTCAGCGACCCGGCAGAATTAGAAACATCCCTAACCACTATGGTGGAAAAATTTGCGGCAAGAGGATATCAGAGGGATGAATTAGAAAAATCTAAACAAGCGGTTAGCCAGTTACCTAGAGAAGAGGTGTTTAAACATACCCGTGCTAAAACAACAGATGACAAAGTCATCTGGGTAAACTCTATCCACTCTCTTAGCCCAGCCATTAACAGCGTAGCCACATCCCAGGGGCCTATAGTCAATACAGACCCCCTGTTAACATCATTACATAACAAAAAAATCGTGTGAGCCTATACCAGAGGGAAAAACATAAAAAATTATTTGGTGAAAAACGATGTGGTAACATCGACACAAACTATGTCAACCGTTTTGGGGACCCCGAGGGTGGGATGCTTTAAGTGCAGTGGTTGCACTACCTGCAACTTCATGGTTGCAGGAGACACATTCCACCACCCTTACTCGGGTAAACCCATCAAGATTAGACAGAGAGTCACGTGCTCATCAAATTTTGTTGTATACCTAATTAGTTGCCCGTGCGGCCGACATTATGTCGGCAAGACCGTGCGGGCTTTTAAAGAAAGAGCAGCAGCACACAGGTCTGCCATTAAAGGTGCCATTTCAACAGGAACCAGCGAGCAACCTATGGCTCGCCACGGAAAGACACTCGCTATCGTCCCTCAGATACCGGATAATTGAACAAATACCTAATCCCAAAAGAGGGGGGGACAGGGGTTTGGCCCTTTGTCAAGCAGAGAGCCGTTGGATTTACCGACTAGAAACCTTGGCCCCCAAAGGGCTCAATGAGCATGCGGGGTATTCATATTTTTTATGAGAAGCCATGTAGTTGGTATGTGGCCTCAATCAGCAGGCAGAAAGTCCATTGACCTTGTTTTAAATACATCTAGTGTGACCATCTGCTACACAACTGTAACACTGTAGAAAAAATGTATCATAATGGGGAGGTAATACTAACAGAAGTCCCCCAATAGATACATAGCACTAAACTGGATACACTGCCCACATAATATGTGGGAGTGAGCGAGCCCAAGTAACATTAATACAGGGACTCACGTGCATTGATTTAAGGATTGATTGGGACTATGTGTTATGGCAGCATTGCCATTTTGGTCTGTGTGCGGTGCCTCTGGTTACTCAGAGGTGCTGATGCTGGTTTTTGCATCCTGCAGTACCTCTGTGTGGCCAGAGGTGCTGCTGTTTGGCCCTGCATGCAGGGTTGTGCTTTCTGAGGACAGTCCCAGCTGGTGTAATCAGCTGGGCTGTTCTCGGAGTGCTATACCCAGCTGCAGCACATGTGAGTAATTGTGGGCCTGTCTCCATGTGCTGCAGCTATTGGTCTGAGATGCTTTAAAAGAGGCATTGGCCCTGAGCTCAGGGCCTTTGATAGCTTTTGGTTTGTGAGCTTCATGTTTGTTTGCTAAGAGCTTCTTTTGCCATTATCCTGAATCCTTGTATCCTGAATCCTTGTATCCTGAGTTCCTGAGTCAGTTATCTTGCTTTTGATTTCGTTTCTGTATGCATCCTGTACCTGTTCCTGAGTAAAGCAGTGAGTTCCATCCAGCCTGCCTCTGTCCGTCTGTGCCTCCAGCAATTATATTTCTGTCGTGCTGTCCTAGCAACTCCTAACATTATCAAAGGCCATACCGAATTGCTGGAGGGGGAACAGTGTACTGTATCTTGCTATGGAGCCTAAACAACATCAAAGCCTTGAAGATCAGATCAGAGACCTGGCCCGTATTCTGGCAGGCTTGTGTCGGAGGGTGCAGGCCTCCGGAGCGGTGTCCAATGTGCACCTCCCCAAAGCTGCATCCGATGCCTCAGCCGATGGTGTGCCCCCAGGAGAGGTGGCCGATCCCGTAGCTGATGGGGTGTTCCCAGGAGAGGTGGTCGATGTCATAGCCGATGTTCCGGTCTCCGCCAGAGGGTCCGATGTTCCGGTCTCCGCCAGAGGGTCCGATGTTCCGGTCTCCGCCAGAGGGTCCGATGTTCCGGTCTCCGCCAGAGGGTCCGATGTTCCGGTCTCCGCCAGAGGGTCCGATGTTCCGGTCTCCGCCAGAGGGTCCGATGTTCCGGTCTCCGCCAGAGGGTCCGATGTTCCGGTCTCCGCCAGAGGGTCCGATGTTCCGGTCTCCGCCAGAGGGTCCGATGTTCCGGTCTCCGCCAGAGGGTCCGATGTTCTAGCCCCAGGAGGGGGTTCCGTCTGTCTAGCCCCAGGAGGGGGTTCCGTCTGTCCAGCCCCAGGAGGGGGTTCCGTCTGTCCAGCCCCAGGAGGGGGTTCCGTCTGTCCAGCCCCAGGAGGGGGTTCCGTCTGTCCAGCCCCAGGAGGGGGTTCCGTCTGTCCAGCCCCAGGAGGGGGTTCCGTCTGTCCAGCCCTAGGAGGGGGTTCTGTCCAGCCGCAGGAGGAGGACGCTGTTGCCTCCGTGGCCTCCGGGCCTGAGTCTGTGGCCTCCGGGCCTGAGCCTGTTGCCTCCGTGGCCTCCGGGCCTGAGCCTGTTGCCTCCGTGGCCTCCGGGCCTGAGCCTGTTGCCTCCGTGGCCTCCGGGCCTGAGCCTGTTGCCTCCGTGGCCTCCGGGCCTGAGCCTGTTGCCTCCGTGGCCTCCGGGTCTGAGTCTGTTGCCTCCGTGGCCTCCGGGCCTGAGTCTGTTGCCTCCGTGGCCTCCGGGCCTGAGTCTGTTGCCTCCGTGGCCTCCGGGCCTGAGTCTGTTGCCTCCGTGGCCTCCGGGCCTGAGCCCGTTAATGCCCATGTTATGGAGCATAAATTGAGAGCCGCCGTGTTGGCTGTCAGTCGCAATGTCCTTTCTTTTAGTACACTATCACTTGCCATGCCAGAGGTCCGTGAGGGTCCATCCGAAGTGCCAGAGGTCTGTGAGGGTCCATCCAAAGTGCCAGAGGTCTGTGATGATCCAGCCCCAGAAGGGGGTCCTTGCATCGTTGACCCAGGAGGGGTTCTTTCTGCTCTTGCCTACGGGCATGAGATCCCGTCTCTCTGGAGAGCCGTCACGGTGGCCGTCATTCCGGAAAAAATTTTTGGGGAACTGAACAAAATCATTAAAAGAGGCATCGTCATGAACTTTCCTAAGGCGTCTGGAATCTGCCTTCTCAAGGGGGGCATTATGTTATGGCAGCATTGCCATTTTGGTCTGTGTGCGGTGCCTCTGGTTACTCAGAGGTGCTGCTGCTGGTTTTTGCATCCTGCAGTACCTCTGTGTGGCCAGAGGTGCTGCTGTTTGGCCCTGCATGCAGGGTTGTGCTTTCTGAGGACAGTCCCAGCTTGTATAATCAGCTGGGCTGTTCTCGGAGTGCTATACCCAGCTGCAGCACATGTGAGTAATTGTGGGCCTGTCTCCATGTGCTGCAGCTATTGGTCTGAGCTGCTTTAAAAGAGGCATTGGCCCTGAGCTCAGGGCCTTTGATAGCTTTTGGTTTGTGAGCTTCATGTTTGTTTGCTAAGAGCTTCTTTTGCCATTATCCTGAATCCTTGTATCCTGAATCCTTGTATCCTGAATCCTTGTATCCTGAGTTCCTGAGTCAGTTATCTTGCTTTTGATTTCGTTTCTGTATGCATCCTGTACCTGTTCCTGAGTAAAGCAGTGAGTTCCATCCAGCCTGCCTCTGTCCGTCTGTGCCTCCAGCAATGATATTTCTGTCGTGCTGTCCTAGCAACTCCTAACACTATGTCCATACAACAATATGTTACAGCATGTTGATAAATATCTGACACATTAAGCAATCGGCCGCACGCTGTGTGGAGCAGATGTTCATAATCTAGCACATTGTCACTTTTTTCACATTGTTTTAGTGTGGTTTTAAATTGTATAGCACGGTTTTATTGCAGTGTGTTCAAGCGACATATGTTTTCTATGATGTCTTACAGTATAAGCACTTACGCAAATTTCATTCATGTATTTGTCCATAGTCACGTGTATGCCCGCCCTCCTCCCCCGCCTCTACCCAACTGCTGGAGCAGCAGTGACGTCATCTGACAGAGCCTGCAGATCCGGCGGCCGGCGTGGGAATTGGAAAGGTATTTAAACTTTTCATGTATCACATGTATTTGTCTTCTGCACCTTGATAAAAGAGCCGCACTGGCTCAGAAATGTTGGTGACCGTAGCCAGAGTCCTGGTGTCTTTTATTTGCTGAGTGCCGCCGCTCCCTCAACTCGCTATATATATTTATATATATATCTATATATCTATCTCTATCTATCTCTATCTATCTATATCTAGATAGATAGATAGATAGATATAGTAGTCCAAATCAGCCGGCACTCAGTGAAGTACTCAAAGGTAATGGCCCCGGTGCCCGGACGAAGTAATAGATACAGATCCAAAGAGGCAGCACTCAAGAGGCGGTTATCAGGTGAGAAACAGTCTGTATTAAAAGACTAGCTTTCGGGGTGTGACCCCCTTCATCAGGTACAGACTGTTTTTCACCTGATAGCCGCCTCTTGAGTATATATATATACATACATACATACATACATACATACATACATACATACATACGAACCAATAGAAGTGCGCTCTATAACTTTCACCACTTTTAAATTTCAATAATAATACAGATATGTAAAAAACTGTATTTATTCTGATTCTTTACACAGACAAAATTCATTTAATAAAGACTTGATACATAATTCAATGAGTAATCCAACATCCACATACAATTTGTTCAGGTGAGTGTCAATTGATGCAATAGGTGATCCAACATCAAAGAGCAATTTTCTTTGGTAAAAAACCCTTGTTTTGACCTTTAACGATTAAATCAATATAGCCTTGTGACAAATTGTAAAGCAAGCAAAGTAAAGTCCGAAATTTAAAAACATTTATTAAAAAGTCTCTTATTCCACACAATAGTAGTGGCTGTTCCAGACCGTTAAAAGTTTCATTGGTAAATTTCAGATATTTCAGAATAGCAAACAGATGTGCCCAATGTGTTTCATCTCTACATGGGACTTCATCAGGGGTTCGCAGATAACATAAACATAATTTCCACGGTTTTCATAAGCGGAGTGTATCACTTGCATCACTAAGTGAGGCACTTGCAGAACCTTTCACCAGTGCACACCTCTAGAAGGACAGCGAGAACTACATTCCAAGCAATTCCTGACTGTACTGAGTGTATTTGTTATATATCTGTTATATATTGATAAGTGTCACTAAACAGGAGTACCCTCATAATTGAGAATAACCTTCCATTGGATATATTAAAAGCATGGAGTAGTCAATAATTCCCAAAGCCTATAAAGTAATCCATTTAACTTGTTTATGTGTGGATATGACCAATTGCAAGAAATAAAAGACCCCTACACTGACTCAACTATTGAAAGAAAAAGTTTTAAAGTGACAGTGCACCTCAGAATCTTTTAAGGACCTATTGTAAACACCTGGTTGTGGATACACTCCGCTTATGAAAACCGTGGAAATTATGTTTATGTTATCTGCAAACCCCTGATGAAGTCCCATGTAGGGACGAAACGCGTTGGGAATATCTGTTTGTTATTCTGAAATATCTGAAATTTACCAATGAACCTTTTAATGATCTGGAACAGCCACTATTGTGTGGAATAAGAGACTTTTTAATAAATGTTTATAAATTTTGGACTTTACTTTGCTTGCTTTACAATTTGTCACAAGGCTATATTGATCTAATCGTCAAAGGTCAAAACAAGGGCGCCAACTCACAACTGCTATATATATATATATATATATATATATATATATATATATATATATATATATCTCTATCTATCTCTATCTATCCTTGGGTACTTATGTAATATCTGGACTCCCGTTTTTCTTATGAGACCGCGTCCGCTTGCCACGCTTCGGGCACGGTGGCTTGCTGCGCTCGCCACACTATATAAAATCAACTCCATGCGTAGTTGGATAGTAGGGGTATGAAAAAATGGGGTGCATTTAACATGGGAGTCCAGATAATACATAAGTACCTATCCTTGTAATTGGTAGAGCAGAACATAGCTTTAACAAAGATTTGAAAAACATTCTAACAAATCATGCAGTATTGTCTTTTTTAAAATCTTGTTTACAGAACATTTATTTCTTACATAGTGTGGTGCCTAACACATTTGTTGGCAAGCTGCTCAATCAGATTGTGATGTCACTCAGGTGCCAAAAGGGAGGGGTAATTCTGGTTAGGAAAAAACATTTTGTATCCCAATTGCACACTGAGTGAAAAATATACACATAATAATCAGATAATACAGAGATCTTGGTTGCATATATCTGCAGATATAGGGCTAAGCCCCCAGGCCTGTTTTCTAATGGCAATGATATACATTAAAAAGGTTTTGCTTTGCAAATGCGGGGATTCAAATAATGTAAATGTGCTGCCGGGGAGTACAACTAATGAACAACGCCAGTCGACATGTAAAGTGTTAACCAGGTGGAAAATTATTGAGAACCACTGATCTAGAAGATATACCCAAGGCTTTCACTGCCTCCTATCCAAAAACAGCATATCCATTCCTGAAGGGAAAAAAATGCAATTGCGACATTACAATAGCTTAAGGTGTAAAGTACCTCGCTTGAAGATTATAGGCAGGGGCTAAGTGGATGGGGGTGGGTGGAACTGAGTTCCATCACCTGTAATGGTGAGGTAGAATCAGTTCTACCTCCATTTTAGCCTTGCACGGTAACTCTGACAGAAAAGCATTATAGTTTACAGAGGGGGTGCCAAAAACCCTACCACTGGCCCCGGCTCTGCCTAATGGGGGGAGGGGTGGGTATTTAGGTGGCAGAAGAAAAACTGTTCCCCCACTTCTCCAGGACCACTTTAAGCCCTGATTACAGGTGTAATGTTTTTCCATTAAGTTAATGTCAAATTGCATCCTCATATTGTTGAATTGCCTTAATAATACCATACAGTATTCTTGCCCTAGTCCTGAAAATGCACAATATAATAAACATAACACTATAACACTATATACTGTAAAAAAAGGGGCAGACTAGAGGGGCCAAATGGTTCTTATCTGCCATCAAATTCTATGTTTCTATACACAACACTATCGATACAGCACACATCTTCACATCTTTTTGACTGTTTAAACTTCTGGTAATGGTTTTCTTTTATCAAAGCAAAATATAAAGAGACAAGTTCCTTTGATACTGACTGTCGTAGTTTTAGAAGAAAAAAGCACAACATGCATAAATGTATTTGTTCATACAATGAAGGTAACAAATGTAGAATTTAATTAGATTACACAAAAGAAGAATTCTAAATCAAAACATCTAGTTATTATCTTCCAATATCAGAATGTAAATCTATTGTTCTATGCTTAATACTTAGAAAATGTACTTACCAGTATTAATATACTTATGCATGGTGTTTTGCTGTGGATGAGATTAACGTTTCTAATTGCATAAAGGACTTTCGTTTACCGATTGTAACGTGATCCACAAATGACTTCATGTAACTAAATATGGAAGAGTTCCTCTTTCTTTCAAGAACAAATGTGTTTCACAATAGAGTTGACTGCTTAGAACTTGATGTTTATAGGACCATTACATCTGCATAACAGGAAGTAATAAAGATGGTGACAGGTAACCTACACAATGTGAACATTACAGTTAATAAAATAGAGGACTTTAGAAAGAAGCTTAAACTATAATAGTAATGTAGGTATTATTTGTAGTCTATTTTTATATTTCAATTTGCTAATTGTTTCAGTGTTGATAGGGTAACTACTGTATTAGTGTCATTTTTTTAATTTGAACTGCCTTTTGCACCAGCTTGCATTGATGCATTTGAAGTAGAAGCGGAGGTGGAGCACCAGTACTATGGAACACCGATCCCTCTAAGATCACAAGGTTCTGCAAATGTATAGCATCAACCACGTCCACACAAATATCCTGCATCTTTATGAGCATGTGACAGATTATTTTGAGGCATTAACAGTTCACTGCACATCCACAGGCGTTTGGAATATGGGCCTTATTTTGGTTCATTCTTTCTGACAAAATCCTTCTTAGATGGGCAAAACCATGTGCACTGCAGGTGGGGCAGATGTAACATGTGCAGAGAGAATTAGATTTGGGTGGGGTTTTACTTCAAAGTGAGATCTATATTGCAGTGTAAAAATAAAGCAGTCAGTATTTTTCCTGCACAGAAACAAAATTACTCACCCAAATCTAATTCTCTCTGCACAAGTTACACCTGCCCCCCCTGCAGTGCACATGGTTTTGTCCATCTAAGAAGGATTTTGTCAGAAAGAATGAACCAAAATAAGGCCCTTTATCTCTTCAATTCGAGTGTACCTAATAACACTAACGCTGAAGAGACACCTGTTTTGAGCAGTTTCTGTGCCATTTTAAGTGATACTCGGCAGAATTCCGGGTCTGCAGAAATCCATTATCTCTACAGGACAGAGGGTTTTATTAAGACTGACGTGGTCAGCCATTTTTTATCAATTTACTGAAAAATCCCAGTTCTATTGTAGACTCCTGATTGGATCCATATCACCCTGATGAAGTCCAAGCGGATGAAACGCGTATAGTCTTACCTAAGAAAATTGCACTTTGATGTTGGATCATCCATTGAATTATGTACAAAGCTTTCATTGAATTAATTTTGTATGTGTATAAAAAAATCTGAATACAGTTTTTTATCTTAGTATTGTTACTGAAATTCAAAAGTTGTGAAATTAAATAGAGCGCACTTCTATTCCTTTCTATATATATATATATATATATATATATATATATATATATATATATATATATATATATATATATATATATATTACAAAGGTGCATCACTTATAGCATAATAAACAGGCAGAGACTTTAGATCAACGTTTCAATTTCATTTGTGAAATTTCATCAGGATACAGATAGTAGAAAAAAGGTATTTATGTATTATCTGGGCTCCCATGTTAAATGCACCCCATTTTTTTCATACCCCTACTATCCAACTATGCATGGAGTTGATTTTATATAGTGTGGCGAGCGCAGCGAGCCACCGTGCCCGAAGCGTGGCGAGCGCAGCCGGTCTCAAAAGAAAAACGGGAGCCCAGATATTACATAAGTACCGAAAAAACATACCTTATATAATGTAAAACCACCATGGGAATGCGGCCAACTCATACAACACTGTCCCTAAGGCGGCCAGTGATGACATCATAGAAATGAGCGGCTCTCACCAGCCCAACACTTTGCATACCATCACCATGGAAACAATAGTGTAAACAAATACATGGAATAGGTACCTGGAAATATAATTGAATCACATTAAATTCTGTAATATATATATATATATATATATATATATATATATATATATATATATATATATATATATATATATATATATGAAAAAGGGGGTTTCAGAGGGCGCTAGAGTAACACAGCAATTGTAGTAAAAAAATTGTATTTAATACAACACATTCAATGGATATAATTTTGCATAAAATACCCTATAGCGGGTGTGACAAATATACAAATAATTGTACAAATATACAGATTAGGTGGATTGATGAATCAAATAAAGTTCACAAATATGCATAACTCTGATGGGTTGATAGCGGAAAGCCCAATGTGTTTCGTCATTCTCATGACTTCATCAGGGGCAACTTCATCAGGAGCAACTCAGCAATTGATATAGCTATGTAAATCCGAATCAAGAATGAATTTCAGAATTTCAAATTGATAACCAGGTAGGCAATGTCCAATAGTAGCCAAAGGTAGAGAGTCCGGGACTATAGGAACTGAATTGTTCACAAACGGGCTTGCTTCACGATTAGAAAAATATTCTTACAATATTCTTTTAGTTTCAGCTTCCTAATCAACTCAGTATTTTCTATTTGCCATTGGAACTCATCGAAGGCAAAAGAGGGAACAGATGATAATCCACGGTTTAACAATTTTTGCTCACTATCAGATGATTCATAAGAAGACAAATTATAGATTAGCGTGGTCTGGGAGCTTTGGTGTTTTTTTTGCCTTGTTTTTTGGTGGCCTCGATTGGTGAATTTTCTGCATAGTTTAAACGTATTTTGCGGGTCCATGCACCTAAATGGATGGTAGGAAGGCCGGACTTATCCACATCGCTCATGGAGCTACTAGAATCTTGTGAGGAGGCTGTATCAAGTTGATTCCGGGATGGACGGTCCTTACTGTTATATCATCTGAAAAAAGGAGGACGGTTGCCATCGGATGAATTACCATTTAACCAGCAGTACACCGTATGTTTCTCATAATCATTTTCTACTTTGGCCAGTTTCTCCTTCTCAAAACTGATCAAGTCCTTTTTATAAGAGGAGATCTGGTTCTTTAAACGTAATAACCAATCAGTATCAGTCAATAAAGTTGGCAGATGGGTCTCTTCAAATGATGCAATTTTGGATTTAATAATTTGTAGTTCCTTAGAAGATTGCTCAATCATCAGGACCATAAGGTCAAAAGAGCATTTATTCAAAATGCCAACCCAGCGTTTACAAAATTGGGGATCAAATCTGCCTATTGTTGAGCAGTTGCTCACTCAAAAGCCTCGAGGAATCTTCTTGGTCTTATAATAATCGCTCAATGATAGAGTATGCAGGTGATACTCAATTTCTTTTTTCTTGAGACGTAGCAGGTTTCTGAAAAGAATGTCTGAAGAGATAGCCTCTGCTTCAGCGTCCATCCCTATATTCAGTAAGATAGTATCAATCTCCAAATCGGAGAAAGTATGTGTGTCACCAATAGGGAAATTGAACAGATCTGTATCCATTTCTGTGCCTCCTTCCGCCATAGCAGTATTGTAGTATAAAAGACGGATATCCAAGTATAAGAAAACTGTTTTAAAAAGCTTAGTACAATGTGTACATAGCCAACATCCAAACGATGAATCAATAACAATTATGGGTGCCGCGACAGAATATCAAATATTCAATGATATCGGATGTGGGGTCTGGCACTGCCAATGAAGTTTCAACTTGAGCCGGTGCCCTCACTGTAGGAGATAGTATATAAGCACTCATAGCATAATAAACAGGCAGAGATTAAGTACTTTAGATCAAAGTGTCAATTTAACTTGTGAAATTTTCATCAGGATACAGATAGTAGAAAAAACGGTATTTATGTAGTATCTGGGCGTCCGATTTAGAAATCGGATCGGATCGCATCGCATCGCATGCGACCAAATCGTATGCGATGGTCAAGATTTTTCCATAGGATTCAATGTTAAAATGGTCTGAGTCCATTTTAACATAGAATTCAATGGGAAAAAGGGGTCCTTTTCCTTTCCCCACTATCCAAGTGGGCATGGAGTTGGATATAAACCTGTGGCGAGCCACCGAGCCCGAAGCGTGGCGAGCGGACACAGAATACTTTTTAAGAAATATGCATCCGCTCGCCACGCTTCGGGCTCGGTGGCTCGCTGCGCTCGCCACGCTATATAAGATCAACTCTATGCCCACTTGGATAGTGGGGAAATGAACAGGACCTTCTTACCATTGAATCCTATGCAGCATCGCATCGCATCTCATCTGATTGTATGCCTTAAGGTAAGGCATACAATCACAAAATCGGACACCCAGATACTACATAAGTACCGAAAAAACATACCTTATATCATGTAAACCACCATGTGTGCTTCTGATGAAAATTTGTGTCTGAATGGAAACGTTAAGCGCATTCCTGTGTCTCTGGTCATTTCCATGAGTGCCGCCTGTTCCTGCTATATATATATATATATATATATTCTCCTAGGAGCAGCACAGCCGGCACAATACACAATTACTTTTAGACACATATTCGACATGAGGAGGCACTCCAGAAATAATGACACACTGGCACAGGTGAACAGTAGTGTAACGTTTCGAGGTTTTTAATACCTCTTCATCAGTCTGATGAAGAGGTATTAAAAACCTCGAAACGTTACACTACTGTACACCTGTGCCAGTGTGTCATTATTTCTGGAGTGCCTCCTCATGTCGAATATATATATAAAATGTATAAAGCTCTTTTTCCTGCAGGACTGAAATTCGCTCATGCATCACCGGGGATCCCTGCAGCGGCACCGGGGATCCCTGCAGCGCCCACCCTTCCCCTCCTTCCCAGTTTGTCCCTGCATACTTTGCTCCTTCTGAGCTTTGGCTCCTCCCACTACCTACGAGTACTGGCAAACAGGGTGAAAGGTCTCCACACGCCTGCAGCCCCTGTCATGGCTGCTGGCATGGAGGTGAGGAAGCTGACCTGACATACAGCAGCCACACAGCTGTTGCATGCTGACTCTAACCTCGGCCAGCTCCGCCTCCTGCCTTTCTACACCTCACTTTGTGAGGGCAGCTGATGATAGGAAACAAGCTGGAGGAACATCCATAGCCACATTCAAGCCTAAAAATGGTAAATATATATGGGCATGGGAAGGGTGATATAAGGTATTTTTGAGAGGGAAAATGATAAATGATATGCATAAGGTGTGTGAGGTTTTTTTATGTACGGTGGAGGGGGTTTACACAATTGTAATACAATGTGTGTGTTTTTTAATGTACAGTATATATACTGTATATATCATTGGGGATGTCTTGCTCTGCCGGCCTGTTGCTCACCACACCCAATCTTTGCTCCTTTGCTGTAAGTGGCATATATTTAAATGTGGTGCAGGCCGCCAGCCTATCAGAGCTTGTAGACCAGTAGCCACAATTAGTGATTGTCCGCCAGACTCTGAGCTCCGATTGGCTCATAACCTGGCACTCCCATATTTGAAATATCCACCAGTCACAGTGCCTCTACATAATGTGGTATGGGCATTATGGTGTGCGGTATAATGCGACATGGGCATTATGGTGTTCAATATAATGTGACATGGGCATTATGGTGTGTGTCATAATGTGATATGGGCATTACAGTGTGTGGCATCATGTATGAGGGGGCATTACAGTGTTATTGGTACTATTATGTGGCCACGCCCCTTTTCCATGAAGCCATATGCCTTCTTGTTTTTCAGTATAGTGGGGCACAATTCCTTTTCTGGTGCAGGGCACCAAAATGTCTAGTTACGGCAGTGGCGGGACTTGTTCCCGTTTTGCAAAAGCTCCTGCCTCACCTGTCACTAACCTCACCGCACGTCACTGGGTATAAGATGTCATAATAGACATGGTTCAAGGTTAGTGCAAACATCTTGGAGAATAACTTCTATGGATTATATATTTTACTCATGAAAGGTAACAGATAATGCAACCATGTTGGGCGCACTTCATAGGATTACCCTGGGTGGAATAGGTTATGCCTGACACAAATTGATTGGTTGCTGCACCCTAAAGCATAACTGTAAGGTCCATGTGTCTTTCATCTCATCAACAAGACCATTTAAGGCATCCATGTTGGGCACACTAGGATGGTTATGCCAGGGGAGATAAGCCATAGGTGTTGGATGACTGCCTGATAGGGGGGATCCTGACGGGCAGTATCCTGACATCGAAATCCCGACTGCCGGTGCTCAAACAGGGGGATATCCCGACTGACGGGGGCTATTCTTCCTTGTGGGGGCCCACGACCCCCATAGAGGGAGAATAGAACCTGTGGTGAGCGAAGCAAGCCACCGAGGGCCCAGCATGGCGAGTGCACTGAGCCCGCTAGGGACTTCTTTATGCTTGCCCCCCCCCCCCTGTTGGAGCACCAGCAGTCGGGATTCCAATGGCAGGATACTGACCATCAAGATCCCCCCTGTCTGACCTCCATACCACACCCATAAGCCATACAATGGCCAGAGACACGTCCTTAGCATTTGCAAATGGTCTGGGATCCATGATAAGCTATGTCCCTTGCTTGGTCAGAGAGGGCTGGGGAGTAAACATGAAGGCCCCCAATTGCAGGGAGGGAGAGACATGGCAGTACACATGGCTTGCTAGGTCGCCCCCACACACACTTAGGGCCGTATTAAATGCTGCAGGCGAGGGGGTTAAATGTTGGGGACCCTCGCCATTTAACCCCCGCACCAGCCACTCACCATATTCAACGTTCCGGGAGAATCCTCGCTGTCAGAGGACAGCAAGTATTCCCACAAACAACGAGGCTCGCGGCTAATGCAGGGAGCCCGCTGCATTTAGCCATGAGCCTCACTGTTTTAGCGGCCACACATGCCATTCCCCTGTCACTACAAAAACTTAGCGAGGTGGAAACGGCGTGTGTGCAGGGGGTCGGTTGAATACTGACCCTGCGAGCTGTGATAGCGAGCAGTCAGCACCGCTCGTTGCCACAGCGAGCATGTCACTGAATACATCCCTTAGTGATGTTTGTATGGGCAATCTGTGCTTACCAGTGTTATCTAATTAGGACACTGGTGATTTGACTAGATCTTGACTACATGTAGTCAGATGACGCATAGGATCGCCCTCGTTAGGGGGCATACACATGGAGTGATCCATGCATAATTTCTAAGCAATCTAGTCAGATTGATTAGAAAATAGGCTAATCAGTTGGGTGTATGACATTTGTTTATCTGTGTGTGACTGAGGCCCTTATTCTGGTTCACTCACAAAGGCAAATTCCTTCTCAAATGGACAAAACCATGGGGGTTATTCTAGTTCATTCTTTCTGACAAAATCCTTCTTAGATGGACAAAACCATGTGCACTGCGGGTGGGGCAGATGTAACTTGTGCAGAGAGAATTAGATTTGGGTGGGGTTTTTCTTCAAAGTGAGATCTATATTGCAGTGTAAAATCATGCAGTCAGTATTTTCCCTGCACAGAAACAAAATAACTCACCCAAATCTAATTCTCTCTGCACATGTTACATCTGCCCCCCTGCAGTGCACATGGTTTTGTCCGGCTAAGAAGGATTTTGTCAGAAAGAATGAACTAGAATAAACCCCCATGTGCACTGCAGGTGGGGCAGATGTAACTTGTGCAGAGAGAATTAGATTTGGGTGGGGTTTTACTTCAAAGTGAGATCTATAAATATAAATGTGTAAAAATAAAGCAGTCAGTATTTTCCCTGCACAGAAACAAAATAACTCACACAAATCTAAATCTGTCTGCCCTCCCTGCAGTGCACATGGTTTTGTCTATTTGGGAAGGAATATGCCTTTGCAAGTGAACCAGAATAAGGGCCTGAGCCTGAATATGTGTAAAATAGGCTGCGGCTCTGTGTTGTGCTTCATCTGTGTCTTTGTACATGTTGAAAACCAATTATTGTGCAGTTAAAGTCATGGGCTTTTGTCTCTGGTACGGTTGGCGGCTTTATGCTGCATCTTTGATACAACTAAGATGACAAATTCAAGAAAAATTTGGAATGCTACACCTCTGAGTATCTCAATTGCACTGGTCATGTTGGACCATACGGTGTACAGTCAGGACTGGGTTAAGAATAGAGTGATAGCCATAGTTGCCAACCTGACCCTCTCCATGAGGGAGAAAATGCTCTGTTCCTGGACTTCCCTGGTAATGTATGATTGCCATCACCTGTGTTGAGCTAGTTAATTGATAAGAAAGGCGTTTCACCACAGGCGATGGTAATCATACATTACCAAGGAAGTCCAGGAACAGAGCATTTTCTCCCTCATGGAGAGGGTCAGGTAGGCAAGTATGGCGAGAGCATAACCTCCCAACTGTCAATATTTTCGCGGGACAGCATTTGCAAATGTCCTGGGATCCATGTTAAGCTACTGTATGTCCCTTTCTTGGGCTGCGGAGTGTGAATGTGTGAGTTTAATTATCCAAATAGAATGGATTGCACTAATAAGGCCCAACAGTACATCCCAGATCTTTAAACAAAAAGGTTGACCGCATTTTCCCCTGCAGAGTGGAGGTAAAGATAAATTTTTGGGATATGTATTTTTCTATTTTATGTGTTTGCATTAGATTTGCATAACTCAGGGTTGCCTACCTGACCCTCTCCTTCAGGGAGAACATGTTCTGTTCCTGGACTTCCCTGGTAATGTAGGATTGCCAGCACCTGTGGTGAAACACCTTTCTTATCAATTACCTAGCTCCCCACAGGTGCTGGCAATCCTACATTACCAGGGAAGTCCAGGAACAGAGCATTTTCTCCCTCATGGAGAGGGTCAGGTAGGCAAGTATGGTGGGTGGCATGTATTCTTCACCTGGGGCAGTGGCCTTTAAAAACTTTTGCAAGGCTGCCTCCTTTTTAGGGCTTCTTCATCTGGGGGAGGGGGTGAAATTTTTTAATTCAATGTGGGCATGGAGATCACATCAAATATTTGCAACGGCTATTATTAACCAGCACTATGCAGTCAGATAGCAGAGAAGGCGTGATAGGAAGCTTCTGAAGAAAGAACACATTGCAGAATCCCTGGATGCTCTGTAAGATGAAGACATCATAAAATATTAAGAAATTTAGTGTCCAGTCTTTTTTTATATTTATTTTACTGGGGAACTATACTACCAGTGGGCCGTTAATGCAACACCTATACTTGTGTTTCTTCAAGTACCAGCATGTGGCGTGGCATGCTGGGACCTATTTTTATTTTCATTTTTACCTAGTTTTTCTGTAAAAGACAATTTTACCCTTTCATTAATGAACTATAAATGCCCCATCTCTAATCATTTTTTCAGGGGGTGGGCATTGTTTATCTTGCCCTGCATGCCAAACCCCCTGGTTTTGCCTCTGGGAAGCGCCATCACTTTAGAATTTTTAGACACTTTAGTAAACCTACCAAAATATTTGAGTATAACCTTACAGAAAGTATCCTTATTTTTTTTTTTGCGCCAGACAACTAGAAATACTACATTTTATTTACAGTTTCTTATATAGCATAGCAGATAAAACTACATTAAAAAAAAGCCAAATTAATGTACTGTAGGATGGAGTGGAATGGAGTTCAGTCTGCAGCTTACTTGAGTGATGAGGTACAGAGCCATGTTGATGGAAAATACAGCATTTAAAGCAGGGGTGGGGAACCTTTTTTCTACCAAGGGCCATTTGGATATTCATAAAATCCTTCGGGGGCCACACGGGCAGCGGCATATACAGGTGGGCATTATACACATGGGCAGCAGCATATACATGTGGTCATTATACACACAGGCAGAAGTATATACACGTGGGCATTATACACACGGGCAGCGGCATATACATGTGGGCAATATACACATGGGCAGCGGCATGTACATGCGGGCATTATACACACGGGCAGCGGTATATACACGTGGGCATTATACACATGGGCAGCGGTATATACACGTGGGCATTATACACATGGGCAGCGGTATATACATGCGCGCATTATACACATGGGCATTATACACATGGGCAGCGGCATATACATGCGGGCATTATACACATGGGCATTATACACATGGGCAGCGGCATATACATGCAGGCATTATACACATGAGCAGCGGTATATACACGTGGGCATTATACACACGGGCAGCGGTATATACACGTGGGCATTATACACACGGCCAGCGGTATATACACGTGGGCATTATACACACGGACAGCGGTATATACAGGTGGGCATTATACACATGGGCAGTGGTATATACAGGTGGGCATTATACACATGGGCAGTGTTATATACAGGTGGGCATTATACACATGGGCAGCGGTATATACAGGTGGGCATTATACACACGGGCAGCGGCATATACAGGTGGACATTATACACACGAGCAGCGGCATATACATGTGGTCATTATACACACAGGCAGCGGTATATACATGTGGGCATTATACACACGGGCAGCGGTATATACATGTGGGCATTATACACACGGGCAGCGGTATATACATGTGGGCATTATACACACGGGCAGCGGTATATACATGTGGGCATTATACACACGGGCAGCAGTATATACATGTGGGCATTATACACACGGGCAGCAGTATATACATGTGGGCATTATACACACAGGCAGCGGCATATACATGCGGGCATTATACACATGGGCAGAGGCATATACATGCGGGCATTATACACACGGGCAGCGGTATATACATGTGGGCATTATACACACGGGCAGCGGTATATACATGTGGGCATTATACACACAGGCAGCGGTATATACATGTGGGCATTATACACACGGGCAGCAGAATATACATGTGGGCATTATACACACGGGCAGCAGTATATACATGTGGGCATTATACACACGGGCAGCAGCATCTACATGCGGGCATTATACACACGGGCATTATACACATGGGCAGAGGCACGTACATGCAGCAGTATATATATATATATATATATATATATGCGGACATACACATAACAGTTCTGCCCACCACTGCAGAGACACCACAGGGTGGGCTAATTAATGCACAGCAGTGTGAGGGTGATATGGATTAGATAGATCCAGGGGTTATCATTTATTCATAAAAAGTGTGTAGAGGAAGGATGAAGGGGGGGGGGGGGGGGTTGGGTGGGTGTCCCCTCCAAACAGATTTATGTGATTATGCAGCACTGGGGAGGAGGCTGCCGGTCACTGGGTGGGTCAGGTGAGAGGATCGGCCCAAGAGGCAGCCAGGAACTGTAATGACCCGGGAGCAGCAGGTAAAGAAGCCCCCATGACCTAACATGCAGCTTCCCCCATTTACCTTTTTTTCTTAAATAAGGTATCAGCTCTGGCTGTTGGAGTTTGAGGAGGTGAAGCACCGGCCAGCCCACCCACCCACCCGGCAAGATAAGGTGGAACAGACTGATGGACACCTCTCACACAATCCTCCCGCCCATGCAGTGTATGGCGGGTGCATCACAACACTTGCGAGAGCTTGCTACTGCCCGCAGTAATTGGCGTGCCCATCACCTCCACAGAACTCACCCTTAGCACGTCACCTCCTCAAACTCCAACATGTATCACAGGCGGGCTGGGCAAACTGGCTACGTGGTCCAGAGATTCCCCACCCCTGATTTAAAGGAATATTCAATGCCAGATTCTAGATATGTTTCTGTGGCCAATTGCATAGTGATGTCACTTTTCAAGCAGTGATAGTAATGCAGCCAAGATGAGGTTTAGACAAGTAATTAGTTCATTGTATTTCTTGCACAAGAACAAAAACATACACTCAGAAATGTATTCTCACTACCTGCAATTGTCGTGTATATGTAAAAGACATTTCATATTGTACGCTTAATTTCCATTAAAGTGCATAAGGATATATTATGTATATTGAATGTTAACTGCAGTGATTAAAATAGATGTTTTTGGAAGAAAACTATCTTTACCGTAAAGAATATTTACTGTTAAAGAGCAGAAGCTGTAATGTGGGAAATGTTTTTTTCAAAGACCGCGATTTTAGGTGCAGATTAACCAGAAAGGGAAGTATTTTGCTGACATGCATACTAAACAGGAAACATGTATGGGTCTAGCTGGGCCTCGTTCTTGCAGAACTAATATAACCACATTTTTCAGTCACATGTATAGGCAGATGGCATGTGAAAGGAATATACCTAATATTTACTCAACACCATTCTCCTCCCTATTCTTCGCTCTGTAGTATAAAAAAACATCAAAACGTAGAATTATTAGGCATCAATGTATAATTTAAAAAGATATGCCCAGTATACATTAACGATAGTCTTCACCACTGATGATGTTAAACATATCGGCAGTACTACGAAATGAACGACCCATGAGGTAAACCCTGAACTATATAATATGGCAACGTCACCAGGACCCCTTGCGAACATGCAGCCACTGACGATATGGTCAGATTTAACGGCATGTTCAGAGTATAGGGGTTATCATAATGATCTGTGGAAGCATGCATCGTTAATGATATAGTATAGTGCAGGCATGTCCAAACTGTGGCCCTCCAGCTGTTGTAAAACTACACATCCCTGCATGCATCTGCACCGTTTTAGCATTCCCTAATAGCAAAAGTGTGACAGGGCATGCTGGGACTTGTGTACTCACTATACCAGGCATGTCCAAACTATGGCCCTCCAGCTGTGGTGAAACTACATTACAGAAAATCAATGAGTGGTTTCTCACTAGATACATTCATATATGTGCCAATATCATGTAACATAATAAGCAATTATATGAGCCAGAGTGGTTATTACCACAGATCATGAAACCTGGCAGATTAATCATTTCTTTACAAGCAAATGGAGATCTGTTGTTCCTGGTTTAGAATAATGAATCCCTTCCATGCACATGACAAGGATTATTAAATTGATTGGCAGCTATCATTTTATATCGCAGAAAATTAAATATACATATGGGTAGTATAAATCTTCAAGCCAGAAGCAGGCGGAGCATTAGATGTGGGACACACAGCGCGGGAGGACTGTAGAGGCGGGGTCTCTAGCGAGTGTACATTACCTTGTGTGTGTTAGCGGTGAGCGGGTGTCGGCAGCCACGGTTCGGTGTCTTCGTGTGTGTGTGTGTGTGTGTGTGCAGCAACATGCAGAGCAAACTCTGTAGCAATGGAGGAAGTGGGGAGTTGAGGCTTCTGTCTCGTCTCCTCTCCTTGTGGTGCCTGCTTGGCCTCTCCATCCTCTGGCTTACACAGGGGTCCATACAGAGAAGGAGGGTCGGGCAGGTGAAAATACACTGAATGGGTGGCAGACTGGGTGAAATAGATTGCATGGGGGCAGAGTGAGGGATAGGATTCATGGGTTAGGCTGAATGGTCAGCCCTCACACATTTTCACCTGACCAAAATCGTTCCTCTTTGCAAAAAGTTTGGAAACCCCTAATATAGACTCGCAAAAGGAGCACTAATTTACTCATAAATATGCTAGTAAAACATTCCTGAGCTCAGAGACTTTTCATACACTGCTAGAACATTTATTTATTGTAATGGAACATTACCCAGTTGATAAATAAAAACTTTGTGGCACTTACTATAACCTTTCAGGAAGCAAAATGTATTTAGAGTTTAGTTTTTTTTCTGGCCCCTTAAAATAGATATGTAAGGCTAGATTTATGCTTTAAATTGACAGGGGTAATCTGACATTTGTACCCCAGATGGCTGAACCAGGCCCCCCCCCCTCCCCCTAAATAGTGCAGATGTGTGCTACAAATAGTCACTTGTTTTCTTTCAACTTCCTTGACGTAAAACCATGTGGTCAACTGGACAAGGACTGAGATATCCACATTTCAGTCTGTACATGCACATTTCAGTCTGTACATGCAGTAAAAACCATTTGGTGTTCCCTTATAGACACCACCACAAAAAAAAAAAAACTTTTATGAGAGAGCACACTAACACTGTGCCTTATTAATATTGACTTTTTTTTTTTTTTTTTTACACACGTAGAGAGATTGTGCATTTAAACAAAAAATGCATCATGGTCACAATGATATCTGATATAGAACATCAGTGTATCTGTGTATGACTGAGTCGACATACAGAGCAGAACTTGATTAAAAAAAAAAGGTGAAGCGGCTACTGTATATATCATGGGTCTTTAAACTGTGGCCCTCCAGATGTTGTGAAACTACAAATCCCAGCATGCCTTGCCACAGTTTTGCTATTAAAACTGTGGCAAGGCATGCTGGGATTTGTAGTTTCACAACATCTGGAGGGCCACAGTTTGAAGACCCATGGTATATATACTCGAGTATAAATCAACCCGAATATAAGCCGAGGCACCTAATTTTACCACAAAAAAAACTGGGAAAACTTATTGACTCGAGTATAAGCCTAGGGTGGGAAATGCCACAGCTACTAGTAAATTTCAAAAATAAATACCAATAAAATGACATTAATAGACACATTTTCAAACACAGCATGTGACATGGCATTTGGGATCTGATTGGCTGGCTGTTCCGCTCTTATTTTATCACTTTTGAAGCTTGACACATCTGGCCCACAGTTACCATTATGATTGGTGGTTTCTGTTTTCCCCCCTCTCAATTTGTGACAACGCAGTGCACATTTATTTACATTAATCAGTCAGTTGGGGCAGATTAAGCTTGGTGTTGTGATAATGTGGCTGGTACTTTATTACCGGCCAATCAGCTCCTAACGCTCATATTTCAAACCCAGCCTGTAACTTGGCAGTTAGTAGCTGATTGGCTGGTGAAAAATTACCAGCCATTTTTAGTTCACTGGGCTTAATAAATCCACCCCTGTGGACAGTCTGCTATATTTTTATTTTCTTGGACACACATCTTTATTTAAAAAAAAAAACTTACTTTTTTAAATATACCCCTGCACTTAAGGTAAGGAAGGTGGCTGGCTGCACTAGCACACTTCACGGAGTCACGACCAACAAGTCTCAGACTCCGAAAAGGCCCATGGGAAGAGCTGCTCTGTCTGGGCATGCGCAGCAGCACTCCTTAAGGACCGGCAGCCATCTTTGACAGTGGCAGCCATCCCAGACCTCCTCTGCTCCCTCCTCGCATCCACTTTAATACTGTAAGTACAGTATGTACCGGGCGGCTTGACGCTGCACAGGAAAAAGATGCTGGTGTGACGATGTGGCTGCTGGCAGAGCTCACATACTGTAGCTACGGCAAACTTGATTACAAGCACAGTGTGCAGAATGCAGATACGCGCCGCATATCTGCAGTCTGCACACTGTGCTTGTAATCCGGTTTGCCATAGCTATGTGAGCTCTGCCAGCGGCCGCATCGTCACACCAGCATATTCTTTCTGTGCAGCGTCCAGCCGCCCGTCCCTCTGCAGGTACCCGCTCCAGCGCTCCATCACGCTGCAGAGGCTCAGCATATGTGTGAACTGACCTGCCAAAGGCAGCGCAATACCACAGCCTTTTCTGCCTACCCACCACCGTCTGTGACCCTGAGCCGGCCCCTAGGCATTCCAGATGCCTGCCCAGACCCACACTCGAGTATAAGCAGAGTAGGGCTTTTTCAGCCAAAAAAAGGGCTGAAAAACTCAGCTTATACAGTACATTGTCACACATAGTCAAGTGTCATATCAGATTATTAAAGCAGAGTCTACTATTGCACCCTAGTGTGCAACTAACATGCATTTTTAGCAAAAAAATAAAATAAACATGCTTGAAGAAATGAGGACACACCTGTAGTGATTTGAAATGCAGCATAGCCTCATTGCCAAAAATCAGGTGGGTGCCCAGTAAGCTATTTGTTAGTTTTACGCTGCGCTCGCCACACTATATAAAATCAACTCCATGCTGACATGGGTAGTGGGGGTATGAGCGTACTTACTATAGTGGGCGCCCAACTAACATATAAGTACCGAATATTGGAATGATGTGCCAATTGTGCAGACACCCCAAGAGAAGCGCATATTAATGTAGAACTAATATTCATTAGTTTTGTATAAATGTGTAGTTTCTCAACGCCAGTCCAGTACCACCAATAGGTCAGGTTTATTTGTATTTCTTGTATTATTTTTTTTAAGATGTACAGACGAGTTAGTTTTTCTTGGTTGCGGATTATCCCACCTGCTTCCACAGACATATCATGAAAACATTACTTTATAGGAAACCTTCTCTGTTGAGGTATAAAACATTGTTGAGTTACATAAATACCCCTTACTGCTAAAATCAAATTTAGACGCTGCATGCTATACATCCCATTATATAAAGGCTATTATTCCTCATCCCAAGAAAATAAACTTCAAAACATTACAGGCTACATTACGTGAAGCAGAATTATTACAAATCAATGCTTATATTGGTGTCATATGTTTGCCATTGTTGCAAAGGTAGAGCAATAGTTTCAGTTTATCAATAAATAAAAGTTAATTGAAGCAAAGCAATGTCTATGTATTACGGGAGCAGCTAGCCCATTCTAACTAGGATAATAATAATAAACTCTGATAGCTAGCATAGCAATTTTACGTTCTCAAGCTCATTTATAGACAGCGTGAAAAAGACAAATTAGACAATACAGAAGCAAGGCTAGTTCTTCTCCACTTTTAAATTTAGATTTTTTCTATGAACAATATAGCTTCCATCAGCTAAACATCATTCTATTTCCAGCTATATCACAAAATTGTTTGATTATTTCAGAATATACCGATAAGAAAAACAAATCTAAATACTCCAAAGTCTGAATACAGCAATTATGTGTATGTTTTGAGCTTAACCCTTTGCGTGCCCAGGATCTCAATACCGGGTCTGAACCGGCTTCAACCCGGGTATGGAACTTTAACAAAAACCCTAGGTCACCCATTATATACAGGGTGACCCAGGTTTAACCCTTCTTATAAACCATGTTGAATTTCTGGGGTGGTCGACCGAGGATATTAAATGCTTGGTGCACGACACAACCACCAGAGTTTGAGGGGTATTTTAGCGAGTCTGTGAATGTGTATAGTCATACACCACACTGTGCACTGCACAGTCTCCCATACATGTTACGGAGAATAGGAGAGTCTATAAATAGCTAATGAGCATCATGTGGCGAATATGGGTTTTTGTGACCATCAACCACACTTTCAGCTATACTTGCATAAAAGCACACTTAAAGGGCAATATTCAATCCCCGGCGAGCATCTCCTGACGGGAGATGCTCGCCGGGCCCTATTCGATGCTGTCTTCCGACAGCATTGAGCAGGGTTTCTCGGCAGAACAAGCCCGACATCACTAGCTGTTGGGTTCGTTCTGCCGAGAACGGCCGGGAAGTGACGAGCTGCAGCTCGCCTCTTCCCGGCCACGCCCCCTTTTCGCTCCCCGGCAGACGGGACATTGAATCCCGCCTGCATGTTCTCGTCGAGCTGACCGAGAACGGGACTGGGTCACGGTGGTCGAGCAAGCTCGACTGCCGTGACCCTCAGATTGTAAATACATCCACTTAGGCATTCTGATGCATAAAAAAAAAGTACTGTAGATTGAATACCCCCCTAACAGTCACATATGTAAATCCAAAATAGTATTGCAGGCCAGCAAATTGCAATGTGTAAAAATTAGCTGTGATTGAAATGTGTTAAAAAAATTTAATACCCAACAAAGCAATACCCCTTTCACACCGCACAAATAACCTGGGTCCAACCCAGGTCACTGCGTTGTGAAAGGGCTTTTGAAAAAACCTAGGTCCAGCAACCCGGCAATACGAACCGAGTAAAAAGAATGATTTTACCTGGGTCGAACCCTGGTTGCTAGGCAATGTGAACTAGTGACCCGGGTCCCGTTCACTTCAATGGAGGAGGCAGCAGCGTTACCTTAGTATTGCCTCCTCCCCATCTTACACAGCACTTAGCGCCAATGCCGGGTAGCTCCCGGGCCAGATCTCTGTCCTAGCCCCAGTTGCGACCCAGCATTTCCAGTCTGAAAGCAGCATAACTATCAGAGTTCAAGATGGTTGTGTATTCATGTGCAACCACTATGGATACAAGCTTTATTTATAAAAAAGAAAAAAACAAAAACACAAATTACTATTACAAATAATAATAATAATAAAAAAACGACCACAAAAAGGTAAAATTGGTCCACATAAAACTCTTACAATTTATTGATGTTTAAGCAAAAATAGTATTTTTTCAACTGAATTGCAACAGACACCCATTTGAAAAAAAATGCTTTAAAAAAAAAAGAAAAAAAAACAACAACAAACAAACACAGAAACAAAACAAAAAAACACACAAGAGGTAATGCATTGTATAGTTCTGACTTAATTCAGCTTTGGTACAATAAAATTTCTATTTTGTTAACTGTGTTCTCCATAGAGAACTTATTCAAATAACTTAGCTGGCATAAGATGGCAAAAGGGTAACAATGCACACCATTATCACAAAAAAAAGACACTTTAATAGATTTTCATTTGAGGGAAATATTGCTTTTTATAATGAGCAATCAGCAGTGAGAGGCAATATGGAAAAGGCTCATAGATGTGTGGTCCATGTGCTTGTATTACCAAACCATTATACATTTACAACACACATTGGTAACATATGGAAATTTATAAAAACATACTCTATACTTGCTTGCCTGCAATAGTGTTGACTAAATATAGAACTTTCCTGGTTTATGATTGGTTATTAGGTAGGAAAGGGGAGTCCTCTTGAGCAGCTGTCACAAGTCTCAGTGATGCTTACAAACATCTGCACTCCTGATGCCCATTTAAGTCAACAGTGAAAGTATAAATAGATAAAGGAGTCAGAGATTGGTTCATTTGAAATGCAAAAGCCCAAGCGGAAATGGATCATGACATAAAATCACAATAGTACATTAGTACATCTTTACTAATGTTTAAAGACTAAACTCCACCCAAAATGTCAGTAAAATTTTCCTTACTTGCACTCTGATAATCCTCACTCTGGTTTGGTTAGGCCTTGTTCGGGGGGGGGGGGGGGGGGGGGGGGGGTTGGGGGCATTAAAACCCTTCCTTGCTGAACTTTGCATTTGCACAAGTGGGAAGTTCAAAAAGGGGTAGGGAACTTAACAGCCTTCACAAAACCCATCCTAGATCCACTGCAAGTGTTGTCAGGTAAATTGGTAAAAATGTCAGATTATATACATAAGCCAAGCATAAAAAAGTGCCTAGTTTTGTGAGGAGTTTTAAAAGGGATTTAAAGTTCAATAATTTGAACACCATAAGCCTACCCATATCCAGAGAGCACAATCTACTGTAATTAAACATCTGCTAATTTTAAGAACTGCAATCAGAACCAAATATGATTTCTCTCCCAATATCCTACCCTACCGTTCCCACACAATCCAAATCTCCAAAAGCCTTTCACTGGAGAAGGTAACATTCAAAGTGTCAAAACTATCATCATAAATCATCTTGTGCAAGTACACAGCCATTAAATTGTATCCAAAACATCCACAAAAGGTTTTATTAAATATAAACATAGGTACGAGCAGTTTGGACTGAGGGACTACTTTCAGCACTGCCATAAACTGAAAGCATTAAAAACACTATCTTCTTGCTAAGCCACACTCTTTCCAAAGATGGGGAAAAACGTACAGTTTCTGAAACTGCCAAGAGGCATTTATTTATTGGGCTTTTGGTTAATTTTGCTTTTTAAAAGAGAAGAAACAGAAGAGGACTGTTGCATGCAGGGTGTCAACAGTTTATAACGGGACGTGGCTGAAGAGGTACGACACAGATTCACCATTATGAGTCCTCCTAATCGCCTCTGCCAAAATCATGGATATATCGATCACCTGAAATGAAGAAAAAAGAAAAATGAAGTTATACCTTTTTAAATGCAGTGTAGTAAAAAGAAACAAACATTCAAGATCTCCCATTAAGCCTTTACCAAGTTGTAGCTCGTCGCTGAAAATTATATTAAGTGGCAATGAAGATTTGCAATAATTGTCATTCAAGAAGTGGTGACTACAACGTAAATGAGTTATCAAAAATAAGGGTATGTTAAACAAAACTGCTATATTAAAAACAACAAAATTTGAGTTAAGGAATGGCTTCACTAAATAGGAGGGCTGCATCAAAGCTTGGACAGAGACAAAAGCACCAAACAAATTCAGTCACGTTACAGAATGTTTGAAAATAGGCGTTTGGAGCAGATGTTTGGGAAGACTTAAAGCTTGGAGAGTGAACGTATTAACCAAACTTGTACCATAAAAACTTAACCCTTTGAGTGCCAACATTGATTTGAAAAATATTAGTTAACATTGCACCAAAAAAAGAACAGTCGCTGTGAGCAATGCTGGCATTAACAAAAAGTCACTTAATTGACATCAGATCATTTGCTGGCAATAACTAAAGCGAGTCATACTCCTGGTCCCTGACATTTTTAGCAGATATTTTGTACATCTCTCACAGCAACGTTGGCATTCAAAGGGGTAATCATGCTGTCCCTCTATTTATATAAAACTACACAATTTCTAAAAACCATTAAACACTTCTAAAACCCTAGAATGGTGGATAAAATCTTAAAGATTGAAATCAAAGGCTTTCAAAAGCTGGCATGGACAATCGCCAAAATAGTGGCACACAAAATTATTTTTAAAGGACGAGCTTTGGTAATAAAGTGGAGAGTGATAAAATACCAGCCACTCCGCTCCTAGCTGCCATATTCTGAGTTTGAAAAATGACAGATGCCGATTGGTTGGTCAATTATCACTCTCCATTTGATCGCTTTTCAAAGCTTAGTACATATGGCTCTGTATCCAACAGACATATGGCACCAAATGAACGTAAATAATTTTAAACCAGGCACCTCTTCACTATTTGTATTAGGGAGAAAAACCCGTAGGACCTAGTGACCCTTATTTCAAAGTTGAGTAGTAGCACATTACCCCCATGCTTAATAGGCAATAGAAAAGCTTACAAAATCAACTGAGGAAGATGCTTTAGGGTTTTTAAAAAAAATAGTAAATAATGCTTTAGAATACTGTGCTTCCAAAAAATATTGGAAGTGAATGGTCATTTCTAATAATGGTTTTCTTTGAACATTTACAATGGCTTGATTGTTGCAAAACATTGTGTTCAATGAGAAGTCTTATTTAGCATTTGAAAGCAGAGCAAAAGGTACTCAAAGAATATTCAGCTGTGTTAATTTATTGACCGGTTTTCTTAAGCAATATCACATTATCTATTAACAATGGTTGTACTTCTAGACCTATGATTCAGTTTATGCACGGCTGCTATTTCACACAGATTCCCAAAAGTGAGAAAATTAATTAGAAAAAGTTTAAGCATTACCCATGGGTACTACCATGCGACAGACGATGCCCACTTTGCATAACTGAGCATTGCCTAAAAGGTCTCTTTGAAGAGGGTCCAGATATTTTACCAGCATCTACCAAGCTCACCCATTATCTAGTTTCTTGGTCTTGCTTGGCACACTTATTATTGTTAGGGCAATGAACGCAGTACAGTTTATAAGATAAAGCCCAAAAATAAGTTAAGAGGATTCCCGCACCAAGATCATTTTGAAGTACAATCTGGAGCGATATTATATTGTTTCTTGAATATCTTATTTTAGAAGAATGATTTGCATTGTTGCTGTCCAATGGTTTTTAGAGAAACAGTCAAATCCGGAAGAAAAGAAAACCACTTTTGTGGACGCACTCATCCCTTAAGGCCGCCATACACTATGCGATTTGGCCCCGATTTCACCCGATCCAGATGGATCGGGCAGTGAAATCGGACCAAATTGCAGGTTTTGACACCCGGTCCGACCCGATGCGCGGTCCCGTGCGCATCGGGTCAGAGTTGGGACGTCGGACCGACTGCACATAAGATAAATCTTATGTGCAGCCGTGGGGACTCTGAGGACGCCGGCGAGGGAGGGGGGTGGGAGACACCTGCGAGGGAGGGGGGCAGGGGGAGCCGGAGCAGGGAGCTGCTGTCATGCTCCGTCCGGGTAGGGACACGCCGCTAGTAGTGCGGACGCTGCGGGGGACACAGGCTGCAGTGACAGAGCCGGGCGGGGGGAGCCGGGAGCTGTCAGTACTGGAAAAAAAAAAAAGCCCATTCATTGTATGGGCTTTTTTTTTTTTCCAGTACTGACAGCTCCCGGCTCCCCCCGCCCGGCTCTATGTTACTGCCGCCTGTGTCCCCAGCAGCGTCCGCACTACTAGCAGCGTGCGTCCCTCCCCCCAGCCGCCTTGCAGCATCCCCCGCCCGCCACCTCGATGTCCCCGGCCCCCCTGCTCGCTCCACATTGCAGCTCCCCGGGAGTTGCAAATGATACATCGCATGCGATGTATCATTTGCAAAACTTGGCACATCAAGTGCCAAATCGTGTGTCCCCCTTCCGGGGAGCTGCAGGGGGAAACCAGGTCCAAATTGTCCTTAGGACAAGTTGGACTAATGTATGGGGGCCTTTACAAAAAAAAAAAATTATAATTAAAAATGTAAATCTTTATTGGGGTAATTTATTAACATATATCCTGGAGTTTCATTTATCTTATATAATTAGTAGGTAACGGGTGTTTTAAACCCTATGCTTAAAGGTTATTGCTCAGAAAGTGCCCTTATATCCCATGATCACCTATTATCTAGTTTCTTGGCGCACTTATTGATAGGGCACTGAACGCAGTACAGTTTATAAGATACAGCCCAAAAATAAGTGTCATTATTTTCCTTTAGAAATTATGCAAAAAAGCAATTACTGGATATCTAAATGACAGAAAAAAGTTACATTAGTTTCAGTACCTGGATTTTAGAACAGTGTTTCATTTTATCTTCTTGTGGGATTGTGTTAGTTACCACTACAGCCTCAAATGCTGCGTTATTGATCCGAGAAATGGCAGGTCCAGAGAATATGCCATGCGTTAAAATTGCATAAACCTTTGTGGCGCCAGCAGATAGTAACCTTTAACAAAAGAGAACAACATTTTACTGCATGTTTTACAAGTGTACTTGAATAGTAAAGCAAAACTAGAGCAAATTATGATTAGTATCTGGTGGCTGCTGGAGTAGGTGTGAACATCTCACGCGCGTGGGTCCATTACTGAGAATGGAGCGCGACAGTCTCCGGCGCCCTGTCCACCTGCTGGTGACAGCGCAGGTTAGCAGACGGAGTGATGGGAGTAGATCATAGGAGAGTGGCTCGATCTGTATTTTGATGAATTGGTTTACCCAGACCCATCTAATTAGTGGTCAGGTGTACAGAATGATACTCAATTGATATTTAATACGTCAGCCAATTGCCTCCAGACTCCCAGGAGTTCTAAATTGCATCCAACATGGATCGACATAATTGCACAGGTAAGCATGTGACTTGCTTTGAAGTCCTGTGTGTAACGATTGTATGGTACTTTACAACCTAAGTGGGGTATTCAATCATGGGGCAGCACGGCGGTGTAATGGTTAGCATTACTGTCTCAGTGCTGAGGTCATGGGTTTGATTACCGCCATGGTCCAAACTGTGCAGAGTTTGTATATTCTCCCCGTGCTTGTGTGGGTTTACTCCGGGAACTCCTGTTTCCTCCCAAAATCCAAAAATATACTGGTAGGTGAATTGGCTTCCAACAAAACTTAACCCTAGAATGTCTGTGTGCGTGTACATGTGGTAGGGAATATAGATAAGCCCCAGTGGGGCAGGGACTGAGGTGAATGTTCAAATATTCACCGTAGAGCGATGCGAAATATGTGTGCGCTATATAAGAAACTGCAAATAAATAAGCCGCCCCCCCCCCCCGCCCCCGCCCCCCCCTGTTGCATCCAATATCTGCTGCAATGAGGTGGTGGAGGGCCTGATTATCTGCCCAAACAGCAATTCAGGAGATTTTCTTCCTGCAGTCACACTGACAGGTTGCAGCATATGCGACCATGTTAGGGAAAGCCCAGACTGACTGATACCATGAAAGCGGATGTCCCCAGCTAGCAGAACTATGAAGCCCATATAAAAAAGGAACTTTGTTGTGGGATGAAAAGGTACCCACAGTGCAGCATGGTTTCCTGAACCAGCACTGAGCTAAGAGCTGTACAAATTGAGTTTACGGTACAGGCAATTAATAGAATGCTTGGAGAAAAAAATACCGGGTAAAATCATATTTAACAGGAAGCAATCATAATGCATGTTTATTGACTGCTTGGCTCACTCACTTGTCAGCAGCATGGCATATGGTACCACATGTGTCAGCCATGTCATCAACTAGAATAGCAACCCGGTCTTTTACATCTCCGACCAACACCATCCTGTCCACCTCATTGGCTTTTTTCCTTTCTTTGTGGATTAGTGCAAACTCAACGTTAAGTCTGTCAGCAATGGATGTCACCCTGTGAAGAAACAAAACATAAATCAAATGTTTAATACAAAACAGATCACCACAATAACTATAGCAAGTAAAAAAAAAAAACATACATAAATGTATTTAGCGGCTTGTGGATTACTGAAGACTTGTACAATTGTATACATCACAATGGGGCAGATATATTAAGCTTTAACAAGAGATAAATCCAAGGGTGATAAGGAGAGATAAACGTCCAGCCAATCACCTGCTAACTGCCATGTTACAGCCTGTGTTTGAAAAAAGGCAGTAAGGAGCTGATTGGCTGGACATTTTCTCTCGTTGGGGGAGATTCTCTAAGCTAAAAATGCGGTAAAAACCCCATTATCGGGGGTTTTACCGCATTTTGGGATGCTGTAAGCATCCCCCGCCGGGTTACATCGCCAGAAAAATCTGGTGATGCCCCATAGAAGCCAATAGGCTTCTACCGCATCCCACCGTCGCCCCGCAACGACCCCCCGCATCGCCCCCTCACCTGTGTCCGGGCATCACAGAGCTATGCTGCCCGGACCTGTGACCTCCTCCCTGCACTGATCCTCTTCCGGGTGTGGGAGGGAGGGGGGAGCCGCCGGTACCCGGCGACTCTCACCACAAAGGACAGCACTTAACACAAGAGCTGTCCTTTGCTATAATTATCGCATATGTTAGAACATATGCGATTATTATAATTGTGGTGGGCGGCGGAGATTTTTTAGAGAATCTCCCCCTTTATCACCCTTGCATTTTAATACATCTGCCCCAATGTAACCTATGGCCAGTTGTCCACTGAGCCAAAACAGGGTCACAACATTATTTTTTTTACTTTGAATGTAGCATTAAACCATAAAGAAGTTAGGACTAAGGGGGGGGATACACACAGGGGGCGATTTTTGCCTATTTTCTAAGCAAACTGTCTAAATTGCTTAGAAATTAAGCACAAATTGCTCCATATGTATCTAGTCAAATCACCTAGCAAGTGCTTAGCACTCATGTGTATGGGTGATCTAGACACCAGGAAATCAGCTACACTAAATCACGTACCGCACATCACTAAGCTCAAATCTCAAGGTGTGTATGCCCCTTAACACCCACATACAGAGCATGTGTAAATAATGACAATCAGTATTCTTCACAAATTTGAGTTTCAACACCAATGTGCCATCCAATAAAAATGCCATGGCCATAGTCGAAGTATATATAGATAGATATGAATCACTTCAGTTATTGCTGGCAAATGATTGAAAGTCAATTAATTGAAGTTTAGTTACATACAGTGCCCAAAACTGGCATCTTAAGCAGATATTTTTCACATCTTACAGCAACTTTGGCACTCAAGGGGTAAAAACAGTTTGTAAACTCGGATATTTGGAAAATTCAGTATAAATCTCTAATTGCATCTAGAAATTAGTCAAAAACAAATGGAGTACAAATTATCAGGCGCTTGGAGTCTTAGGGTCCACTCAGATCTCTCCGAGGTATTAACATAAAAATGAAGAATGAGAGCAAGAAATAGTGAAGTACGTTTTTCACAGTGCACTCATCAGTTCCAAATCTATCCGGTAATTTCAGTATTCGTCTATCTCAGGATTTTTATGTATATGTTTTTATGATTGTGGATATTCCATGTACTGTATGTTATATTAAATGAGTGCACTGTGAAAAACGTACTTCAATATTTCTTGCTCTCATTCTTCATTTTATGTGAATACCTCGCAGAGATCTGAGTGGACCCTAAGACTCCAAGCGCCTGATAAGTTGAACTCCATTTGTTTTTGTATATGGTGTTTGTGAAGGTTTGTGAGGGACCTTAGGAAATACAACTGTGAGGCTGCTGAGTGCGCTATAGACCAGTCTATAAACCTTTTGCAATCTAGAAATTAGTGTTCCCTTGAAATGATATTATAGATTAAACCTAGTAAGGAGCGTGGATAGCAAAACATTATGGGATATAAACTGTGTACACAGGGTGCAATTGGGGCTATGGACAATTTTGACAATGCGATTTCCCAAGCCCAGAACCGTACAATCTTCACTTGAGATTTTGACTATGTGCTATATAGCCTATGGCAGGGGTAGCCAACTCCAGTCTTCGAGAGCTACCAACAGTTCACGTTTTCAAGGTCTCCTCACAGAACCACAAGTAAAGTAATTAGCTCCACCTGTGGATCTTTTAAAAGGTCAGTGAGTAATGAGTACAGCTGTGCACCTGCGAGGTGAGCTGGAAAACGTGCACTGTATGTAGCTATCGAGGACTGGAGTTGGCTACCCCTGGCCTATGGCAAATGCATTACAGGAAACTAGTCAAAAGTGCTTTTCCTGCAGTCTATTTAGCCATGCGATACGGAGCTCACTAGGGCCACGCATCGGTATCACCAGCAGGGGAAACACAGATTTTAACTAGTCAAAATTGTAAGCCAAAAATCATGCCATGTGTACACACTTATAAGCGTAACATACTTAAATGTATCAAATTGCAAAGCTTAATTATTAAATTGTTATTTGTGGCTTCTAGTGGATAATGCTAGTTTAAGTCAGACGTATAGAAAAAAACAATGTAAACAGAGGTAATACAGTTTCTGAACTCTTTCACGTGTCTACAGATTACTTTTACATGTGATTCTTGAAGTGGTTTTACCAAGTAGAATTTGTGTTATTAGTAATGTTCCATCAGGTATGTATCTGTTAGTTGAAACTGAAAAGCAGTGTATGGAATATGCAATCTGGACAACCCTCTATTGTACCGGTAGTTGGAGCCAATGAGAAATACTATTAAAATTAACATGAAGGGCGGCAAGTTCCGAACCCAAGAAAAGCTCATGTTTGGTGCAATGAATAAAACATAGATCAATATAACCTTTCAAAGGAATAAGGTCATATATAAATACACACACAAAAAAATTGCTGCTTGTCCTCTGACCCACACAATGCTTATGCCAAAGCTGGTTAAAAATAATTATACACAAACTTATACCAATCAATAATTAAGGGAGTGCTTCAGTGTAATTTAGGGGTAGTCATTCATATGGAGTATAATTCATTATCCTCGTCTGGTATAAAGAGGCCAGCCATCCATGAAAGTCTACAGCAGGCATTCCCAACCACGGTCCTCAAGGCACACCAACAGTGCAGGTTTTAGTGATATCCAGGCTTCAGCACAGATGGTTTAATTAGAATCTCTGAGATACTAAGTCACCTGTGCTCAAGCCTGGAGATCTACAAAACCTGCACTGTTGGTGTCCCTTGAGGACCGTGGTTGGGAATGCCTGGTCTGCAGAGACATCACACATGGGAAACAGAACAATTAGGCATATTTATTAAGCCTAGTGAAGTGATAAAGTGGCCGATGCTAAGTTACTAGCCAATTAGTTCCCATCACATTAGATGTTGGATTGAAGAATGACAGCTAGGAGGAGTCAATTGGCTGGTACTTTATCACTTCACCAGGCTAAATAAATCATCCCAACCTGTCCATGCCACTTAATTAGTGACGGGTAAAGCTGTATATAGATTTTAAACCTACCTTTATAATACGAATCAGGTGAATCTCAGAGGATGACTATCTTAGAAATTTTTGTTTCAGAATACACATATGGAACTAAAATGGATAGATCTATATAAATGACAACACATTGTCGGATACCTAAACATACTGAATTGAGCCACAATTGTAGTAGGAGCTATAACTTTTCATATATAAGAAATTTCACCTTTGAATGGGACATTGTTTTATGTGTGGTATTGGTCTTGAATGTATTAAAAGTAACGTTTTATTGAATATTCAATTAAACCTAACAGTGCACCAAAAAAATAAAAATAAAGTGAGCTCTTCTTGGGTTGGGCTGGTCTGATCTTGCAGCCAGTCATGTTCTTTTGGATTCATCGGTTTGTACCTTTTGGCACCACCAGCATCAGGAGATACAATAATGCAGTTCTTCCATTCAGGTATGTTCTCCCTAATCCATTGGAGCACTGCCGGTTCAGCATATAGATTGTCTACAGGAATGTCAAAGAAACCCTGTAAAACACAAATTTGTATGATGCATTTACACTAAAATATAATACACGGCAAAAGAGAAACAGCACAGTAAAAACAGGTATTTAACTATAATGCATTGACAAATGTTCTTGTTCTTGCCAGATGGCAATCATGCATTGCAGAAATCAAAAGATACAGCAAAGGACAGTTCATTAAAATACACTGTACTTGTGTAGTTTCACGGCTCCCAATATATCGGATGCGATCCAAAGCTATTTTTTACCTGTTCATAACACCACTATCCATGGAGTTGATTTTATATAGTGTGGCGAGCGCAGTAATCCGCGGGGCTTGCCACGCTTCGGGCTCGGTGGATCGCCACACTACATAAAATCAACTCCATGCGTGGTGAATAATGGGGTTATGAACAGGTAAAAAAAAAAAAAAAGCATAGGATCGCATTGATATATCGGCCGATATCACATCAGATATATTGGGCGCCGTGAAACTACACAAGTACCAAATACACTACCAAACTGTTACTTACCTGGGGATCAGAGATATAAGGTCATAAATGTTTCAATTTGCCAGGAAATGTGGTAACAGCAAACACAGTAAATGAGTTTTAAAATAAACTGGATGCATTTATGGACACAAAGGGAATATTATAGTTATTTGCTAGTCTGATATAAAATTAGATAGGTTGAACTCTATGGACAAACGTCTTTTTCAACCTAAATGACTAGGTTACTAATTTTGCAACAAATGATCGCATAAGTACAGTATTACATAAATCAAGAAAACCATGTGTATGATCTGTACACACTGTACAGTAGCCCTTCTGGAAGCAGATATAGCAGTGTTTACAAGCAGAGTAATAGGACGTACCTGTATCTGGGAGGCGTGGAGATCCATGGTGATGATATGATCGGCCCCAGCAACAGAAAGCATGTTTGCAACCAGCTTGGCAGATATAGGAGCCCGGCTCTGCTTAAAAAACAAAAAATATATCCAATGAAATATATGAATAAGAGGATGAGATTGGCCAACTAACACACTTAAAATTACATGCTTTGTGTTAAGGAGACGATTTTATAAGTTCCTGACACACTCCAATTTAGGCACCAGATATGGGTGCTTGCATCTTACTAGTGGAATAAAGAACAGAAATACTGCTAAAGCACCTGACTTGTTCCACAGCGGTGGACAGGTATAGTATTAAACTCCTGAAATATGTTTAAAATATTTTTCAGGTTAATACAACACTATAACAGGCAAGGGGGCCCTATAAAGCTCAGATAATTGGACCATATACTAGGTCAATGATGGCTAACCTTGACACTCCAGCGAGTGAACTACACATCCCAGCATGCCCTGCATCAGAATTAGCATGGCCAAATAGTAAAACTGTAGCAGGGCATGCTGGGATGTGTAGTTCAACAGCTGGAAAGTCAAGGTTAGCCATCACTGTACTAGGTCAAAAACACATTTCAAAGTCCAGTTTTGGAGGCTGATGCATGCCATTATTTCTGAACATAAAGAAATGTAAATTAATTGCCAAAAATCACTTTAATGATTAAAATGGTTTTGTATACACTTGGACTTATTAGGGACAAAAATGGTAATCAATAATTAACTGCAAAACATGTACTAGTTATTGTGAGGTTTGCCTGAGGTGCATGAAATAAGTCCGTGATCCCTACAGGACCATAGAAGGGCAGTGAGCCGGGGAACAGGGGGCCCTTTGTCGCCTCTGTTGGTGGTGGGCCCGGCCCCTACGTAGGTGCTAGGCAACCGGAAGCCAGCGCGATTTATAGTGGGATAAGCAAAGTCCCAAACAGAGCATACTAGACATGGACCAAAGCTAGCTACAATTTCTTAGAAAATGTTTTACATTTAATTTAAAATAAAAAGGGTGCGCCTATTACTCATGAATCCAATTAATTATGGTCAACAACTTGTTCTGCAGTAAAATAAATAAAGTAAATAAGTCTTATTAAAAGATCATTTTTTGTTTGTTTCGGGAATAAAAAAAAAAAAAAAAAAAACAGACTAGTCACTATAGTTTCCACACTGCAGTACACCCATGATGCACACCGCAATGTGTGCTGAGTGATCTATGCAGCTTTGCCAATTGTTTATAGGCAAAGCCCCGCAATCTAGCAGAAAAGACTTTCCCCGCGGGCGATGGTCCACACGGAGCGATCAGTGCTCCATTTCTAATCCATCTAGTTAGATCGCTTAGAAATGGGGTGAAAATTATCCCAGTGTGTATGCCCCTTTAGACTATGCAGTTGCGACAAATGTACGGGCATACAGGCTTTCACTGTAGAGTAGAAGCCATATAACATGAATGCTCACCTTCCAACAGAATGCACAGTCTTACTGCAAGGCTAAACAATACAAACTACCCCAGGTCACATTTATCTTACGGTCTATGCTGGCTGAGCAGTTTCAGAGTTATTTAAGAAATACTGGGATCGCTCTCGCTCTCCAATGCTTAGTACATAAAGCAGACCGAGAAAGTACCAATCACCTCCTAACTGCCATGATACAGGCAGTTTGAAAATGTGCCGTTAGGTATTTTATCTCCATCCACTTTACATCTCTCCCCAAAGCATAGTAAATATACCCCATTGTGATCCAATGAAATGGCTTTATCCTCTAATGCTGGGGTAGCCAACCCTAGTCCTCGAGAGCTACCAACAGTGCATGTTTTGCAGGTCTCCTCACAGAATCACAAGTGAGCTAATTAGCTCCATTTGTGGATCTTTTAAAAGGGGTCAGTGATTAATGAGTGCAGCAGCTAGGTTGTCTGGAAAATGTGAACTGTTGGTCGCTCTCGAGGGCTAGGGTTGGCTACCACTGCTCTAATGGATAAAAACAGGCAGCAAGAAAGGGACAATTAACCAAAACTTACATTCTGGCTCTTTTTACACATTTATACCCCTCTCACATGGCTATGCTGGGTCGCACCCAGGTACATGCCAACCCCTTTTAAACTGGCAGCCACACTCTGCTTACTGCAGAGTTGTTAACGTCACCGCGGACAGGTCCCGAGCTGGCACTGAGAGGAGATTGTCTTCAAACACTGGCTCTTCCTATGGTGTGAACAGGTGCTGGATGGCATCAAGCCGGCTTTCCAGTTTTACAATGCATCGCAAGCTGGGCGGAACCCATGTGCTTTTCAACTGCACAATATACCAGGTTGCTGCACTATGCCATAACCCGGGATATTGCTTGTAGTGTGAATGGTGTATGGGTCATTGGGTTGACATGGCTTAAGGGCGAAATATGAAATAGGTAAATCAAAGCTAAGGTCAACACAAGCATTAGGTCGACAGATTTTTCACTTTTGTCACAAATGACAATGTTTTGTCATTAAGTGTACCGATGCACTTGCCATGTTTCAGGCACGGTGTATTACTATGCTCAGCAAAATCTTCTATTCACTCCATATGCCCTAGTGGATGGTAAGGCACGAAATACCGCCTGTTGGCACATCGGCTCAAAAAACCCATGTCTACTAGTGTTCCTTCTAGGAACTGTAGCGGGCAGGGCGCAGCTGCATGGGGACGGACCAGGCCCGCCGACGCACAAAGGGGCATGACCGGGCCGCCCCTCCGAAGTCTCTTCACTGCCGGGGAAGCTCTGGGCATCGCCATCTATGGCGGCACTGGGCTTCCCCGTGCACACCAGCAGGGTTGGAGGCAGGCTCTTTTAACTGGGTGCTGCTATAGAGGCAGGGCGCATTTTGCCCTTTAAAAATGGGGCAGGGCGCAGCCTAGCGGGAACACTATCAACCTTATGATTGTGTTGATCTTTCATTTTGTTCACCTTCAGTGGTTGACCCAATGCACAGCTACCTTCGCTGTGTTGAACGAACGACCATAGGTCGACACATCATATACCACTGTATGCAAAGCCTGTATGCTGTACCTTCACTGGTTGCACACCCTGCCAGCAACAATCAGTACAGTGGACCTCAGATATCTACCTCTCTGTGCAGGATGTAGTGTCCATTCTTGCACCCTGCATGTTTTGGGGCCTATGCTGTTCCGCTGTCCTGCATGGAGTGTTTCTCTCTGCCTTTGTGCTTCTGGTGCTCCTTGGTCTGTATCTCAGCACTGAGTTGCAGGCCGGGCAGTGATGGAAGCGCCGTGGAGGAGAGCTGCACCTTAAGGGGGGGGGGGGCTGGGTTTTGGGAGTTGCAGGGTGCTCGAGTGTACTGCATGTGGCTCTATTAATGCAGAGTTTATCATACATATCAGTTTTTCCATATGTGCATTGGATCCATGTGTGGCTTATCTCCTACAGCATAACCATCGCAGTGCACCCAAAATGGCTGCCTTATTGGGTATGCTTGTGGATAGGATGAAAAACGCATGGACCCGATGGTTACAGTGGGACACTAGCACTAGAACGCTGAAACCACCCATTTTGTGTTATCTTCTGGGCATGATCTATGGTACTTATGTATTATCTGGGCTCCCATGTTAAATGCACCCCATTTTTTCATACCCCTACTATCCAACTACGTATGGAGTTGATTTTGTATAGTGTGGCGAGCGCAGCGAGCCCCGCGAAGGGACGCGGTCTCATAAGAAAAACGGGAGCCCAGATATTACATAAGTACCTGATCTATTTCTCCCAAGGTAATCCTAGGTTCTGCGCCCAAGACGGCTGCTGCGCCTGGTACCTTTTATGGTTGGAATATATAACCTATAGAAGTTATTACCCAAAATGTTAGCAACAACACAGCAGTATGCTTAATGTGCTCTCTACATTAAGTACTTAATTCTCTGTTTTCCAACATGCAAACCATGCAATTCTAATGCCTTTGTTCAATATACTACGTTTTTGTTTTAAACGACTTTGGGGGGTATTCAATCTAGGATCACGGCTGTCGATCCCTGCCGACAGCCGAGATCCTGGCCCGTTTGCGGTCAGACCGACAGCTGAACGTCAGGCGGGATTCAATCTCCCACCTGCCGATTGGCACAAAGGGGGCGTGGCCACGAAAACGGCTGTGGATTGTCGATCTGCGGCCGGGATCGCGACAATCCACGGCCGTTATCGGCAGAACGGGCCCGACAGCTTTTAAAGTCGGGCCCGTTCTGCCGTGATCCCGCTTCAATGCTGTCGCTAAAGACAGCATTGAATAGGGAGCCGCCGCTATTTCCCCCGTCAGAAATAGCGGCGACACATTGAATACCCCCCTTTGAGTCCTATGGGAGAAAAAAGCTCTATATAAATAAAATTAATAATAATTATTATTTACTGTGCTATGTGGTATTGCTTGCTTTACCAATTTGATTGGTGTATAATTTGTACCAAGGTCTAAAAGTGCACATTATCCAGCTGGGTTTTAGATTTCACTGTCTAAACCCTAAAATCTATCCTGACTAAAGTGATCATAAACAAGCCCTACATTTTTTACTTCTCAAATATACATATGCTGCCACCTTGTGGCCGATAAATGCACAAAACAAAGCAGAACGGTCTAGATATTTTTTTTAGCATTTGTGATACTACATTTCCTACATTACAGCAATAGGACAAAAACACTGAAATGTTGGATTTAGGAATAGATTTATGCGCTGGGGGCAGCCTGAAACTATACAGTTAATATGCCACCACACATATAAAAACATGTACACAAGAAAAGAATACTGACAAATTTTTCAGGCGCACCTCACCTCTCAATTTGTCTCTATGTCCAATAAAGTTTTGACTGATGTCTCAATATACATGAAAAAGAGAAAAGAACCATACAAGGGGCGAGATTCAGCAAGCTACAAATGCCGTAAAAAACCCCCCAGTTTTCGGGGTTTTTACCGCATTTTCATATGCAGCAAAGCCCCACCGCCGGGCTTCGCTGCGGGGGGTTACGCCAGTTCCTATTTGGCGTAACCCCATGGAAGCCTATGGGCTTCCCTTCGTGTCCCCTGCCGTCCCCCGCCGATCTGCGTCCAGGCAGCCTCCTGCTATGCTGCCCGGACCAGTGATTTCCTCCTGCCTGCACCACTTCTGAGTGCAGGGAGGAGGAACCGGAGCCCTTACAGCCGGGTGAGGGTTCCGTCAGGGACCCAATGCACATCGCCGGGCATCGCTTTTGCGTTAATAATCGCATATGTTACTGCATAACGATTATTAACTATGCAAATGCCAGCGAAGTGCTGCAGGGTTATTGGTGAATCTCGCCCATAGTTTGATACCATTACTTATAATATGGACCAAATGGGGGGACGGAATACACTTCAGAAATGATCCCGTTTCCCTTGGAGATGGTTCACCATGTGGAGAAAACTGAAAGTTTGCCTCCAATAGTGAAATAATGGTTTATTCTATTAAAATAAAATATTTCTATATGGGTGCACACAATGGATTTGAAACGCATCGGCAGCAGGGACTCACCAGAGCCAACATCCATATCCAGCATCCAGGTACGCCTGTGTTTTTCCATCAAATCGCTGTTTTTGTCTACATTTCTTGGTGAGAGCCCATTGTGTGCACCCATATATAAATTTTTATTATATTTTAATAGAATAAAATGTTATTTCACTATTGGAGGCAAACTTTCCTTTTTCTCCACATGGTAAACCATCTCCAAGGGAAACTGAATCATTTCTGCAGTGTATTCCTCCCCCCCATTGAGCCCAAAATGTCTACTTAAAGTAACAGCACAGGGTACGGTTCCCCACTTGGAAATTTTCCAGCAGATAGCCAGCCGACCTTTCTTAAAAGGAAGGATGGCAATTTCCGCTGTCTCAAATGTGTGACCTGTGGTGGTCTGGAGATTGGGGACCACTTCTTCCACCCCCATACAGGGAAGAAGATCCCCATCAAACACCCTTTAACCTGCTCAAGCCGCTACGTGGTGTATTACATCAAATGCCCCTGTGGCTCCATGTATGTGGGTAAAACCATTAGACAATTTAAAGAGAGGATGGCCCTCCACAAATCCAGCATTCGAGCCGCTCTCGGCCCCAAGGGCTCCGACCAACCGGTGGCCAGACATTGGCGAACCTTCCAACACAGCCTTCCCAGCCTGAAATATAAGATGATCGACCACATCCCTGAGAACATCCGTGGTGGCGACAAGGGCAGAGCCCTCCTGAGATGTGAAGCGAAAGACACACAGACCGTCTTTTGTCTTCTTGATTGTTTGATCTGCCGCCGTGCAGTTTCTATCTAAATCTCCAGAGTGCCGTCTACCTATCCTGGTCATATCTTTCCCCTGCCGTGGGGATAGAAAGGCACCGGAGTTGCTGTGTTCTGTTTGAGAGTGCCTGGACTCCCTTCTGTGAATATATATATATATATATATATATATATATATATATATATATATATATATATATATATATATATATATATATATATATATATATATATATATATATATATATATATCTCTTTCTTTGGGGGATACTCAATGCGGTCTTCCCCGACAGCATTGAGCAGGGTTTCTCGGCAGAACGAGCCCGACGTCACTAGCTCACTAGCTGTCGGGCTCGTTCTGCCGAGAACGGCAGGGAAGCGACGAGCTGCCGGCTGCAGCTCGCCTCTTCCCGGCCGCAACTCGCAGCCACGCCCCCTTCTCGGTCCCCGCCAGGCGGGACATTGAATCCCGCCTGCATGTTGAGAACGGGACTGGGTCACGGCGTTCGAGCAAGCTTGACCGCCGTGACCCTCAGATTGAATACCCCCCTTTGCCTTAATAACAAAAAACAAAAAAAAAAACAACATGTCCAAGTTTTTTACATATTGGAGAGGTATGTGTGATTGATTCTCATCATGAAGATGTAGAAAAAGTGTTAAGTGCCTAAGACATTATGGCCAGATGTATCAATCTTCAAAAAGTGATAAAGTGGAAAGTGATAAACAACCAGCCAATTAGCTCCTACCTGTCATTTTCCAAACATGGCAGGTAGGAGCTGATTGGCTGGTTATATATACGCTCCATTTTAATCACTTTTTGAAGCTTGATCCATCTGGCCCTTAACCTGGGAGATGCTACATATCACAACTGAATGCCCAGGGCTTAGTTCCAATAAACTTCAAGTAGATAAAAAAAAAAAAAAAAAAAAAAATTTAAATTAGAAGTTTTATTTATATCCTTTTTCTGGTAACCTAATTTCAGATGTTTATATATAAACATTTTTTTTATATTTTTCCAGTCCACAGTCTTCGTACATGTTTGTGTAATGTTTTGCTTATTTAAGAAATAGAGGAAGCACCATGAAGTGAATTAAACACACAACTAAAACCAGCCAGTTTCATTTGACAGTAACATTTTGGGAGGAGTCCAATTAATTGCCAATAAATCACTTTTTTTTTTATAATGCTAATATTTTTAGTAGTTTTATAGCATTAAAAAATGAAAAACATGAACATCTAGAAGATTGAGTGAAGATATTTACAAATACTCCTGCATGATTAACGTCAATGAACAGTTCAATAAATGTAACAATACAACAGACACAATTATTCATCATCCATAAAGAATAGGAATAGTAGAGCAAAACTTGGCTGAGACACTGAGGGGACAATATTGTCAAGGGAAAAACTTTGATCCCAAGGCATAACAGGGTGATTATAAGATATCCCAAATTGTATCTTATTTCAGGGGACACATCCTTTTTTACCTAAATGTTTATGAGCAAGTGTCATGCTATTCACAGGGAGAATGACGAGTCAATCATCATCTAGCAATAAATACTACTGCCAACATAAAGAGATTAATCTAAAGTTGATGGTAACCATGAATAGTATCAGCAAGACCCATCCAAACAGGCTCACCTGAAGATATTGCAGTTTTTATGCAGGTTACACCTCACCACTAGAAGGTAAATCCCATCAAAAAAGGACAGGACTACAGCAGATGCCAGAACATCCTCGAGACCTACACAGTGTTTTATCAGCAGTATGGGCAGATCTAATGCCTTCGATCAGGCATGGGCAAACTATGGCCCTCCAGCTGTTCTAAAACTACAAGTCACATCATGCCTTGCCAGCTTTGCTATTAGGGAATGCTAAAACTATGGCAAGGCATGTTGGGATCTGTAGTTTCCCAACAGCTGGATGACCATAGTTTTTCCCATGTCTGCCTTAGATAAGGTCACTTCTTTGCCATTGGAGTGATTGTAAATTGGTATGCCCTATAATACTGTGAAGGAGTTCTTCAAGTACACTTGATGCTGGTTTTAAGAGTGATTTTGTGTGACTATTAGCCTCTCGGGCATGGAAAGGAGTCATCCTTTTACAAATACATACACTAGTTTGGGTTGAAGAATCATTTTCACACCACTTTTTCTTGGACTGATCAGGAGAGTTTCACAATTTAGTTTTTTCCCCCGTTAGATATGTAAACCTTTCTAGTCAAACAAGGAATGCAAGATCCGTCGTCCCCTCACAAATAATTTAACTGCATGCACCAGTGGCAATTATTTTCACATCAGTAGATAATGGATATTTTGGGGTAAGATACCCTAGAAGCCATATCTCTTCCAGGCTTTGGGAGCACAAAGGGGGGTATTCAATGTCAGGGTCACGGCAGTCGAGCTTGCTCGACCACCGTGACCCAGTCCCGTTCTTGGTCAGCTCGACCGAGAACATGCAGGCGGGATTCAATGTCCCGCCTGCTGGGGAGCGAAAAGGGGGCGTGGCCGCGAGTTGCAGCTCGTCACTTCCCGGCTGTTCTCGGCAGAACGAGCCCGACAGCTAGTGATGTCGGGCTCGTTCTGCCGAGATACCCTGCTCAATGCTGTCGGGGAAGACAGCATTGAATAGGGCCCGGCGGGCATCTCCCCGATGGGAGGTGCTCGCCGGAGATTAAATATCCCCCTAAGTATTAAAGCCGCCACCATAGAAGGATTAAAGGAGCGGCATCTAGTAGAACCTAATTTAATTTCGAAAACAAGCCTAAAAAAAGGCTCAATGTTCAAAAGGGGAGGGCTGCCCAATAAACCCCACATAATATTCTAAACATGCTCAAAAAAATAAAAACACTTCATTGAACACCCCTATTTGTCAGATAAGGGACAATTTGACTTTTAATTTAAAAAGCGGTACTTATGTAATATCTGGGCTCCCGTTTTTCTTACGAGACCAAGTCCGCTAGCCACGCTTCGGGCATGGTGGATTGCTGCGCTCGCCACACTATATAAAATCAACTCCATGCGTAGTTGGATAGTAGGGGTATGAAAAAAATGGGGTGCATTTAACGTGGGAGCCCAGATAATACATAAGTACCAAAAAGCAAATCCAAGCTGGTTTCAAAGTTGTAGTTACTGTACACACTTTTTCCCTTAAATACTTACAACTGCAGAGCCCTATTATAGAAAAAGTAAGGAGTGAAAACTTGACAGCGTTTTAACTCTAGCTAGTTAAAGGTTATTTAAACATTATTATAACACAGCTGGTAGAACAAAGTTTACTCTTGTAGAAGCATAAAACAGAGACAAATAAATAAAACAAACACCTTGAGAACTGTTGTGTTTTTATGATAAACTACAGGAAAACATTGGACTATTAAATATTGGAAATTAGTTAGGACATCAAAATTGTTCCCATATGAACAATAACTGGGTAATACTAAAAATTATGAGTTAAATTTATTTAAATTCATTTAAATAGTACATTCTAAGCTAAGTTAACATAACACACACTGCAAACAAGTAATAAAGTGTTGCTTTGTTTTTAAGAATCTGTTCTCAAAGTAACTAAAAACCTTGAGGGCAGAAATAAGTGTTATGGAAAAACATACCACTTCCTCCTCTTATCAGGTAATGTAATAAACATCTTGAAAGACCATAAAAGCTAAAAAATCTGCTTTACATGTTAAGAAATAAGTGATTATGTATTAAAGACTGATCAGTTGTATCTTCTTAGAGGGATATTCAATTAGTGCCAAATTTTTCCGCCTAAGTGACAAAAATAATCAGTGATGTTTTTAGGTCAAATTTTCATTCAACATTAAGGGCCAATTTTACGCCTAAGCAAAAAACTTGGCATGCGTGAAAAACATGTCGACCGATGAATTGCCCAATCCACGTATTTTCAGGAGGTATTAAAAAAAATAAAACAAACACGTGTGAAACTAATCGGAGAAAAAGGCCGGAAAATGGGCAAAATTTTTTGAAAACATGGGGATTGAAAATTGAATAACCCACTTAGTAGTAGTACGTTTATTTATAAGGTGCCACAAAGTGTCCGCAGCGCCGTACATAGCAGGTGTGTTGAAAAATACAGTATAAATAGGGGTATAGCTGGTAGAACTAAAATCAGCATTAGTTCAGAAGTAGGTGTCAAAATTGTCGAGGAGACTGAGGATGAAGTAGAGGAAGGGAAGAACAGGACAGGAGCACAGGTGAGGTAAAGAGGTAGGGTGAGTACGTGAGGAAGGAGGACCCTACTCATAAGAGTTAACATACTAAAAGGAGGTGGGTGGACGAACGAAAAACAATAGGAAAGTAGGAACGGATGGGAACGGTGGCAGGATAGGAGGATCAAAAGAGGTTAGGAGGCGGGAAAGGCTAGTCGAAAAAAGTGGGTTTTGAGGGAGCGCTTGAAGAAGGTAAGGGAATCAGAAAGCCTGATGGGTGGTGGGAGGTTGTTCCAGTGCAGGGGGGCAGCGCGAGAGAAGTCTTGGACACGGGAGTGGGAGGAGGTGATTAGGTGAGAGGTCAGTCGGCGGTCAGCGATGGAGCGAAGAGGACGGGAGGGAGTGTGGATAGAGATCAGTGAAGAGAGGTAAGGAGCGGTGGAGGAGGAGAGAGCCTTGTAGGTGGTGGTGAGGAGTTTAAAGAGAACTCGGAAGGGAATGGGGAGCCAGTGAAGAGATAGACAGAGGGGGGAGGCGGAGGTAGAGCGGCGGGAGAGGAAGATAAGACTAGCAGCAGCGTTAAGAATGGATTGGAGAGGTGCGAGGCGGGTGAGAGGTAGCCCAGAGAGAAGGATGTTGCAGTAGTCAAGGCGGGAGATGACAAGAGAGTGAATGAGAATTTTGGTCGCGTCAGTGGAGAGGAATGGTCTGATGCATGAGATGTTGCGTAGGTGAAAGCGGCAAGACTGAGAGAGCACGAATGTGGGGGGTGAAAGAGAGGGAGGAGTCAATGATGACACCGAGGCAGCGCGTTTCGTCGGTGGAGGTGATCTCTGTTTCACCAATGCATATGGAGATAGTGGGAGAAGAGGGGATGTTCGGGGGATGGAAGATTAGAAATTCAGTTTTAGCCCTATTTAGTTTCAGGAAGCGTTGGGTCATCCAGGCTGAGATGGCCGTGAGGCATTCGGAGACCTTGGACAGGAGTGATGGGGATAAGTTGGGGGAGGAGAGATAGATTAGGGTATCATCAGCATAAAGGTGGTAATGAAAACCATAGTAGGAGCTGATGAGGGTGCCCAGAGAGGTTGTGTAGAGGGAGAAGAGGAGAGGGCCAAGGATTGACCCTTGGGGAACACTGACTGGCTGCGGGGTAGTAGGAGAGGAGGAGCTCGGAGTGAAGACGGAGAAGGAGCGATCGGAGAGGTATGAGGTGAACTAGGAGAAGACCGTGCCAGTGATGCCAAAGGAGCGGAGGGTGTTGAGAAGGAGAGGGTGGTCAACAGTGTCAAAGGCAGCCGACAGATCAAGCTGGATGAGGATAGAGAAGAGGCCTTTGGATTTAGCCGATAGTAGATCGCTAGTGACTTTGGTCAGGGCAGTTTCAGTGGAATGTAAAGGGCGGAACCCAGATTGGAGGGGGTCTAGAATGGAGTTGGCAGTAAGGTGGCTTAGGAGACAATTATAGGTCAGACGTTCTAGGAGCTTGGAGGCAAAAGGGAGGAGGGAGATGGGCCTGTAGTTGGATGGAGAGTTGGGGTCCAGATTTGTTTTTTTGAGAATTGGAGAGACAAGAGCGTGTTTGAAGGAGGAAGGGAAGATCCCAGAGGATAGGGAAAGATTAAAGAGGTGAGCCAGGTGAGAGCAGACTGACGGACTGAGACTTAGATGTAAACCAGGATGAACAATCTTAGGAAATAGGTTACATTTTTATGACTGTCTTCTATAGCAAGAGTAACATGGGCAAAAAACTAATTCAGATATACACATACAAAATATTCTATGGGTCACTTTAACCATCCTCAATGCCTGCCAGCTGCGCACTTATTAGTAGAGCATCAATTTTACTGCACAGATAAAATGACCAATATGTCACCTGCGATGTGCCACCACTACAATCCTCACTTTTAATGTAATTGCACCCCTATACATGACAAAAAACCTTACAAAAAGGTATGTTTGCGAAAATGGTATAGTTTACCATCAGCTGACACTTCCATCATTGGCCAGTATTCAATGCTCTTGATTCCCCACTTTTTTGTGAACTGGGCTGTTTTTGAGCCAAACAGTGAATTTTTTTCTCCGAAAATGTTATTTGCTGTATTCAATGTTCACTGTTTGCCGAAAGCGAACAGTGAATGCCGGCCAGTTCTGTTTCATACTCGCTGCAATTCGGTGTATTTCAATGGGTTTTAAATCTAATTTGCCTAGAGTGTATTCAATGCTAGAATGGAGAACTGCTTTCACCATGATTTTCGCAGAGTTCATCATTTTACATTCGTCATTGTTTAGGTGAACTGGAATGTGTTCTTTCAAAATAAAGTTGTTTTTTTGTAAAAAAAAAAAAAAAAAAAATCAGTAATTGTATTATTTGAATGGTCTTGCTATTTGTTTAACTTGCTCCACATGAATATATTTAATTTAACTTTTTTTTTAACAGATGACGCAGGGGTCAATGGGCGGGATGTTGTAACATCCGCTGCCCATTATTGCCGGGCACCGCATTATTAATAATGGCATATGCTCTAACATATGCGGTTATTAACATAAGGGACAGCTCTTGCGATAAGAGCTGTCCCTTGCAATGCGGTGTCAGCACTGAACTTCCGGGAGTCCATCTGCGCAGAGTGACGGCGCCGGCCACAGGGCATGCTGGGAGGGATCCGTGACTGATCCCTCAAACAGCGCTGCGGTAAGAAGCCCATAGGCTTCTGCAGCAAAAGCTGGCGATTCCCTCCGCAGCACTGCCACTGCGGAGGGGCCATACAGCATACAGAAATGCGGTAAAAACACGATAACTGGGTTTACCACATTTCTGCTTTAGAGAATCTCCCCCACAAATATTCACTGCGCTGGGTCCCACTCATTACATATGCACGAGCAGGACCAGCACAGCGCTCCCTGCACCTCCCCGCCTGCCCAGTGTCCTGGGGCCTCAGCTTCTGCTGCCGTGTCCCTGCCAGTTCTCCTTCTCCCCCCTGCTGCTACAGTGTGCAGGCAGGGAGGCTGGGGGTACAAATTTGCTGTCAGGGGCAGCAAGTCCCTGACGCGTTGAATAGGGGGAGAGGGAGGGCTGGCTGCGAATCCTCCTGCCCTCTGAATGTCGGTGAATGTGTAGCAAATCCTAAACCGGATTCGCTGCACAGGGTGAATACTAGCATTGAATACTAGCCATTGTGTAACATTGAGGTAAATGTATAAAGCTTGGAGAAGTGTATCTGTCCCCATAAAGAATTGTGCCGCAGTGTACACAACACAGCTCAAACCACATCTATAACAGGAGGAAATGTACTAAGCCTTGGAGAGGGGGAGAGTGAGAAAGTAGAATCCAATTAGATCCTTACTTGCATGTGCTGCATTTAAAAATGACAGAAGGTTGTTGGTTGGTACTCTACACTTTATCGCTCTCCAAGGTTTAGCGCATCTGCTTTAATTATAAGATTATGCGGTAAGGAAGGCTAGATTAATACAGTGGAAATGATTACAACAGCAAAGCATGCTTTCTCATGCTTCAAATTATTCCCCAAAACAATGTGTACCAAGAGGAAGCACTGCATGCAGGGAAAAGCAGTACTTACGCTAATATGAGCATTTGCTGTACGAGTCTTCATTTGGCAGGAAACATCATTAATCGTTAACTCAGTCATGTTTATTAGACACACAGAATTTCTATTAAATATTAAAGGGTTATGCAGTAGCCACGGATAGAGCAGTGGTAGTTTGCTTCTGCTAATGGATTTAACCAGGGCGAACCAATGTGATCCAGTCGATGTGACTCATCGTCTACACACTAATATAATAGAAAACCTACACCATAAGTATAAAAATGAATGATGAATAAGTATCTGTTTGTTATTGCAGCTCTGATGGCTGCTTATCTGGAATTATGCTTGTGTGCCTGAGGCATTGGCAGCATAACCCCCTTATGTCACTAGATCGCTGAGAAAGTGCCCCTACATCGGCCCCGCACGTCACTATGACATGGCGATTAAGCTGAATACATCTAGTTACATCGCTAGCCAGCACCAGTGTCCTCGCCGGAGAATACCGACCCAGACAGGTCGCTTATTTATTTTACACCTTTCATGCGTCAACCTATTGCCTGTCAACCAATAGTGGTCGGTCTAGACAAGGTCGACCAATTACTCCCAACAAGCCTTGATATGTGGTAAGGGAGCTGAAGCTAGGTGCGATAAACACATGGGATCAGGAACTTACCCAGAATCCCATGTGTTATCACACGATAAGGGGACATTTATTTATTTTTAGATTCTATCATTTTTCTATTGCATCCTAGAAATAGGAAAGACAGAATTGGATTGTATAGGCAAAAGATTCTTATTTTTAGAAGCTTTAGCAAATTGCACACGTACAGTATTTTATACTATAAATGCTTCATTCAACTGGGTACCACATTTTTCTTGATAACTAGATGTAGATTATGTAATTATTAGCCTCTCCTATTTGTCCTAATACTCATTCTCCTTGTAAATAAGCATGCTAAACTTTTTCTAGATAAGGAATTGCAATAATTAACGGTGTATAAATCTGATGCAATCCCTCTCCTCAATCCTAGTTACCCTACGCACTCCACACTACTGTCCTAATATCAGAACACAATCTAATGATTTTTCACAAAGAATGGGTCTTATGCACACGGTGAGATTTGACATTAGATTTTGACTATATAGTCAAAAATCGCATGCAGATCCTAAGCAGATTGCATAGGTTTTTTACCATTCGATCTCGATGTGCAGGGCAGCAATGACTATAGTGCAAATCTATTGCGGATTGTATGAATTGTAAGTAAATAGTACAGAGATAGCAAAGATTGCATAGCACTCGAATCTTAAGTCGAATAGCAAGGGAATCTCACCGTGTGTACACACCATAAGAGGGTTGAGGACCATTGGTAATATCCTTGTAAAATTCTACTGCTCACTGTAGAGCTGCTGGTCATTTTTGCAGATCTTAACAGAATGAGCCTCACTTGGGAGACCAAGAAAGTGTAGTAGCTTACCTTGTCTTTCTTATCTTGGCGAGCATATGGAAAACATGGAATGACAGCAGTGACCCGTGAGGAGGAGGCAATCTTGCAAGCATTTATCATGATGAGGAGCTCCATCAAGTTGTCATTGATCTCCCCACATCCACTCTGTATGATGTACACATCTTCCCCCCTCACGCTCTCACCAATCTCCACACTACAAGAACCAAAAGAGAAATACAGCTTTAAGTTGAAGTTATACAGAAATCAAAGCACTTGAAGAGGGTGAAATGTAGTAGGGTGAGAGAATCAAAGTAAGAGATTTGGTAAGAAATCTCCAGTTTTTTTAAACGCAGCAATCACTTACACTGCAAATTCAAACTGGTTTTGCAGTGTAAATGATTGCCTCTTTAAAAAAAAAAAAAAACTGGAGATTTTTTACCAAATCTCTCACTTTAATTCTTTCATCCATGGTTGGATGGACCTATACAATTACTCATTTGACAGAATATGAAACTTAAACTGCATTATTTGCCAAAGAACAATGTGTGCATTGCATGGTAACTTCTGCAGGATGCCAGAGGTCAAGGCGTTTATATAAAACATTTGTTTATGTATAAATGCAATTAAGTCAATTTCTAGCTTCTATTAAATATAAACAGCATGTGATGCGTACAAAACAGAAACTATGTACAGTAAATACACAAACTGGTTTTAGTAGTTTAATACAATTATTTAATTCACTGCCCAATTGAGGAAAAAAAAACAACAACATTAAAACACACTTCTGTTAGCTTAGTTGGCAGAGCAGGAGCAAGACCAACAAAGAAAAGGGGATACGAATATCCACAAAAAGGCGCTGGTGTGTGAGTTGGTTTGGCTAATGGAGCAGCAGTCTGGAAAAAGGGGGAGTCAACCCCAATACAATGGTGAACAAAGGAAAAAAAAGTGGTTGACTGCGCTAAACAATAAAAAAAATGATCTAAACAGTTGTAATATAATAATAGATTTGAAATGGTCAGGTGTATGGTGAAAAATGATTGTACAATTTATTAAAAACTCTTACATGAATTAAAATAGAGATAAATAAAAATAACAATAAAAAATGACACTGATGATATAGTCACCCTTAGATTGGTCAGAAAAATCAAGTCCAATTGGTAGGTCCCTTAATGGAATTGGATGGGTGGATCCACCCATCCAATTCCATTAACGGATTATTAATACAGGACCTACCAATTTGACTGGATTTTTCTGACCAATCTAAGGGGGACTATATCATTAGTGTCATTTTTTGTTATTTTTATTCATCTCTATTTTAATTCATGTAAGAGTTTTTAATAAATTGTACAATCCTTTTTCACCATACACCTGACCATTTCAAATCTATTATTATATTATTACAACTGTTTAGATCATTTTTTATTGTTTAGCGCAGTCAACCACTTCTTTTCCTTTGTAGGAGCAAGACCACACTTATGCCAGCTCAGTCATGCAGCTTAAGGAGCAGGATATGGTCAGTGCTCTTCGATTATAAATCTTAGGTGGAGATTTATCATATCTTAGGGGCTTATACGATTGCGGTTGGGTGCCTCCTGCTGGGCATCTGATTGCTTCAACTAAGATACCCATTAGCCAAAGCAGTCACATTTTCACATCCGCCGGAGCCAATTACTGCAGCTTATTAAAATGATGATACCTGGCACTTATTGGGGGGGGGGGGGGGGGGGGGGAGGAGGAGGAGGAGGAGGAGGAGAACACACTGATACTTATTCCGCATCACATATGTTATGGCATTAAAACAATACATTTTCTCCCCTCAAAAAAAAAAAAAAAAACAAAAAAAAAAGGTTGTAATTGGTTGTAATTGGAAAACCCAATAACTGTCATTGTCAAAACAGCCATTTTTGACCAATCAAGAGATTGAATGCACTCCATAGTCTCCAAGTATCAAGTAACACTTTGTAACGCTACTACTATAGGACAACCCAGTCACTGTGCATTTTCCTTCCCAAAACTTTGTACTTTATATTTATAAAATAGCATTCTTGCTGGGATAGCAGAATATATATGCAAACAATACAAAGATAGGAAATGAGAAAAATAGTATGCGAATATTGCGGACTGTACCAGTGCAACAGCCAAATATTTTCAATTAGCCATTTCACACGCTGATAGATAAGAAAACTACAGCGGTACATAAAAGCACTTACTGTTCACATAGACTGCTTAGGTATGTCTAAGTTTCTCTTTTCTATTTATAGAAATAAAGTTAAGCTGTGTGAACAGCCATTTGTACCTTAATCAGCCATAGCAACCAGTGTCCTGATTCTCGTAGCAATCTTTCCCAAGCTACGTGAAGGTCATACACAGACAGAACAATATTTATGGAATAGGACAGTGAGAAGTGTGAGATGCATTGCCGAAGCAAAAACACCTCCATTACGTAAAAAGAACAGCGGATTGTCCACAAGACATAAACACACAGCACATGTAGCCAAATAACATTAAAAGCTTGATAGTTAATGACTTTGGTTTTACTAAATAGTAACAGGCATATGATTCTATATTACACTAGTCTTATGGTACACTATATTCTTATATATTGTACATTGCAGTCTGGTAATGAAAAAATTACACCTGAAGTCATAGGAAATAATGGATAAGGATATTTTCACAAATGTACGGCTGTCAAACAAATTATGCAAATCTAGAACAACTTTGCATACCAGGCATTTGGAAATCGTAACCTGTTTGGGGCTGCTAAATACTAGACTAAGCAAACGCACTCCAGATCGAGCTAAAGTAATCTTAGAAACAATATCAGCACATTTATAGAAACCATAAACAACTTCAAGACAAAAAAAAAAAATAGAAACACAAAGTGCACCTGTTACAAAGAAGGATCCTTTTAATAGCTCACTCCTACATGAGACAGAGGCGGCTTATGGAGCCTGCACACTGTGTGATTTAGGGCATTTTCTAAGCAATCTCAATAGACCACTTATGCTGGGTACACACCAGGACGACTAGGGCCCGATCCCCTCAATCTAGATCCAATTCCGACCAATTGGATGTAGATTGTGTGCTGATTGGGCCCTTTTCTGTCCTGGTGTGGACCGATACCGATCTGATGTGCGGTCCCGCTGGTCGGTCGGTCGTTATTGAGATCCTACCTGCTGCAGGTAGGATCTCAATGACGACCATACAGCCGGGTCGCCATCGGATCGGACCCGCTCACGGTGCACATCGTGAGCTGGTCGTGCCCCCCCGCATCACCGTGAGCGGGTCGGACGAGACACTGACGACCCGCTCACGATGTGCATCGTGAGCGGGTCGCCCTGGTGTGTACCCTACATTAGAAAGTGCCCCTACATCGGCCCCACGCATCGCTATCGCCTGGCGATTAACATCCAGCATGCTGGATAAATCTAGTTCGATCACTTGTCAGGGCCAGCATCTTCATTAGAGATCACTGGCCCTGACAGATCGCTCAGCACACACCTCCCTGTGTGTAGGTCTCTTTACAGAGAATACAGATTCAGTATTATTTATTTTTGGGTTTTAAGACTCTGGTTTCTAAATGATACCATATTTGATGCACTCTGATCATAGATTTCAGAGCACCATAATTACCAATCTTGGATTGCAAGGCCTCCACAGTGCTCTGCAGCACAGAAAAATGGGGAAACAGGATATACATAAATATAAAATGATCATAATATTAATGCGGACATGAAATCCAAGAGTAAGGATGGCCCAGCTCATTTGAGCTTTCAATACTCCAGGAATAGTACACAGCTGAAATGTGAGTGCACTGCTCGTCGGAGAGCTAGTGACACTTGCACAGTGTATTGGCACAGGCGTAAGCCAAATAGGCAATAAAAAGGAAGGTTTTCACAAAACAATTAAAAAGATTTGAAGGCTGTAAGACTTATGTCGAAGATTATACAGTATGTGGGTAAACCGTAAAAAGTTTGGAAAGCAGGAGAGATAAGTTACCAGAGGCAAGGCGCAGGTCAGAGGTAGAGCTACAAGGGAGAGGATTTTCATAGGATACTTGAACTAGGCTGCTGTTGGTGAGGGCTTTGTAGGTAAGGCAGAGTAACTTCAAGTGGATGCTGGGCACACTGAGCTATAAATGTACAGACGAGGACCTCTTTAGCGAGGACCATGCTCTAGCTGCCAATATTGCCGGGTACACACATTGCGTAGTGTGTACCAGACTTTAGAGTGACAGTGGGCAGGATGCACTCCAGGTCTGCCGCACATCGCCAGCTACCGCATAGATAATTATCACATATGAATGATAATTATTGCAAAAGGACAGCCCTTGCGTTAAGAGCTGCCCTTTCCATTGCATCGGCGATGTGCAGCGGGTCCCCACCCTTCCTTACCAGGCACTGATGCTGCGGGGCGGGCTCTCTTTCTCCCTGTACCCGGAAGAGGATGTACAGTGCAGGGAGCAGGTGGTCACTGGTCTGGGAGGTGTTGTCGGCAGGGTCTGGTGCGGGCAGCAGGGGTACATGCGGGGCGGCACTGGGTCACGTTAAGAAGGCTTCTATGGGAGTAACAACAGCTTTCGCTGGAGATACCCCGGCAGCAAAAACCCAGTGTGCGTGTTTTTCTGCATATCAAAATGTGGTAAAAACCAGACAATGTTTTTTTTTTGCGTTAGAGCATCCCGCCCAATGTCTTTATACAAAAGTACTCCAGAGACTGGACAGCAAGGCAGTTTCCCCAGAGAAAAAGGACACTTCAAAATGGCAGTCAAGTTTGTCATGAGTGGAAGAATAAATAGAAAATGTCTGCACTTGTGGCTGTGCAGTCACAACCACTCCCGCATGATCACAGAGTCCCTGGTTTTGGACTAGACTGGGCTGCACAAAGTAGCCATTGGGATAATAGCTGCACATAAGGTGAAACCAAGGCATTTTTTTTATTTTGTATCCTTCTCCAGAAGCTAGGTATAAGGCCTGCCATGATGCAGTCCTGCTATGTAATGCCCTACAAAGCTTAAGGCTTCTCACTTTACCATAGTTCACAAAAGAATAGACGCTTACAACCTTAAGTAACTACTAGACAACCATTTACAACAATTCTTGCACCGCATACAAACTATACCCTCTTCCACATCTTTTACTAGCAAAACCTGTTGGTCAAGCTAAATGTATTGTCCTGGTGTCACCTTCAAAGCTTTACTACCACAAAAATGGTAGTCAAGCAATATTTGGAGCAGCCACATTACACTAAAGGGATGTATACGCACAATAAGGAAGGTAAAATAAAGCAAGGTTATTCATACTTACAATATTAAGTAGTTCAACTAGAAATTTTGCATCAATAATTATGGTATATGGAAGACCTTAATTAATAGGCAGCAGCTTCACAGGTAAGGAATGCCCGGATTCTGATGGTCAGAAATGCATCCTATTTAACTTGTGTTATTTCCCAGTGACATGCTCTGCTTTGCCAGCCAAACAGCACATTCTGAGGTTGGTAGAGCAAGAAACAAGGCAAATGTTACTCATGCATGATCTGCAGCCAACATTCCATCAACTCATTCAACGCAAACATAATGTTCTAATTCCCTTGTTAAAAGGAAATGCTTATGTGCAAAAAACATTCTAAAACTGTTCCATGGTCCAAATGGATTAGTCCCGAGTTTATACTACAGGAATAAGAGTGATCAATTGGATTAAAGAACTGAATTTATACACAACAACCAAAGCGGTTCTACTTAACTTACCATACGGTTTCTAACTGGAGAGCAATTTCTTTTTCTGCATTTAGTGTACCATCCAAAATTAATGAACACAATATAGCATGGATTCCAAATGGTGCACCACCATGTACTTATAGGCGAGTACGGGACAGATACTCTGGTTGGACCCAGATCAAATGATTTGGACAATCAAGTTTTAAGGTTGTTTTGTATTATACCTATAGAACAGTGGTTCCATCTCTTCACCAGACAGTGAATAGGCCTGGGGCAATCTTATGCTGTGTACAGATGGGTACAATCTCCCTGTGATTCTGACTATATAGTCCAAGTCGCATCGGTATCGCACGCAGATCGCAAGGGTTTTAACCCTTGCGATCCCGATGCGCGCTCCCATATCGCACGGCAGAAAGTCTTGGCTGCCTTGACAATATAGTGCAGATCTGCACTATACAGTCAAAATTGTATGCACATCGCATGCATGCCGTGCAATCTGATCACATGGCACCTGGCACAGTGTGTACACACCATTAGAGACACAGCAGGGCAGCAAAAGATTGTCTGCGGTGTATATTCAGTTGATGCCGGATTCATTCTGAAATGCCTTTGCCGGAATGGAACGGTCATCCATTATTCAAAGCAACAGCCAAATCAGGCATTGGATTTGCCCATTGATTGATGCTCACCTGGCCGGCACCGGGACGGGGAGCTGCGCTTACCTGGCCAGACGGCGGTGGGTACGGGAGTTGGTGGATGGGTGCAGATGTCGACGGGAGGATGGTGCCATGGGAGCTGCTGCTGCTCACTAGGCGCCATCCTCCCTGCCTCAATCTGGCTCTTTTTATGTGAGATTGACGGAAACACAGCCAAAACCTTTCGGCTGTGTTTCCATCAAAAGCAGGTGGATTAGCAGCTATTCCATCAATCCACCTGCTTTTCAGCAGGTTGAAACATTTCGACCTGCCAAAAAAAACCCCCCAAAAAAACCCAGATAGCATTGAATAAATCGGAACCCCTTCAGATCTATTTATGTTGAAAACTGCGATCTTTTCAGCAAGACAGCGTTTCAACACTCATTGAATATACCCCTGTGCCTGTTGCTGGGGCTTGGCTTACCGTCCAAAGCTTTTTGAAGATTCAACATGGGACATGTGCTCTGATGCGACATGTGATCCCCTTGTCTCGAGTGCATGGGTGAGGTGGTGTGTGTTTGTCCAACATGCACATGGGAATTGGAGTGGCATAAGTGTGCAACATAGTACATACCTGTGGGAGGCAAGTAAATATACAGTAGAAAGTGAAAAAACACCTAGTAGGCGCAGTGTACATATCGGGAGGGTGTGTAAATCCTTTGGAGTCATAATCACAAACTCAGCAAACACATGCAAAGGTGTGTGTGTGTTTTTGTTTCAGGGAGAGTAATGGTGTGTACACGCTTGTACAATGTGCATGAGATTTTGACTATATAGTCAAAATCTCATCTGGATCTCATGCAGATTGTATGGGTTTTAACCCTTGCGATCCCGATGCGCGCTCCCGTATCGCAGCCAGAAAGTCTTGGCTGCATAGACTATATAGTGCAGATCTGCACTATATAGTCTAAATTGTACAAGTGTGTACAACCATAAGTGTGCCTCTATAGTGCAAACAAAAAGGAGTGTTTTCAGGGTTTACCCTGAAAATGAGGACTAGCAAGAGCCTAAAAACCTGCTCCCTGAGAAGTGCAATAAAGTATACTGTTTTTTTACTTATAATCTTTATTATATCAAATTTTCACATGACAATCCAGGGGAGTACACGTTCCCCATAATGACATACAGTACATATATCCAAATAAACAGACACAAAAAAGAAATACAATACAAAACCTCACAAAGGATACGGTTTTTAAATGATAAACCATTCAAATACCAGGCTGAGAATCCCTTATAAGAAATGCTCAGGACCAGGAGCATTTTGGATAGGGGATCCTTCCAGTTTTTGGATTCTCTTTTTTTTTTAATTTATATAACTACTTTCGAGGCATCCCTGGTTCCAATGAAGCATTGCATTGGTTACGTCATTGCAGCACCTGCGCAACGCATCACTAGGACCAGGAATGCCACTGAAGACTGCAGACGTCGGGGGACCAGGTGAGTATGAATAAAAATAAAAAACATTAATGTATGGTGCAGGGGGTGAGAGGGATATAGTGAAAACCTACAGTTTTTGGAATATTTTATTTTTTGGATATGCAGATAAGGGATACCCAACCTGAAATATCTTACAAAAAAAAGGTCCCAAACAAGCAATAAGCAGTAGTGTTTGGTTCAGACTAGGCCGATTTTTAAAGGGCAAAATGCACCACTGCTAGAACGGCTTACCACCCGACACCGCTGATGCACTCAAGATGAGCCCAGCACCGCCCCCTGCAATGACATTGGCGGGCCCTGCTGCCCCCATACCCCAGCCCTGATCCTAGAAGGTTCACTTCTACAATTACTATTGCCACCATAGACTAAAAGGGGGGGGGGGGTATTCAAATCAACACAATGTTAAAGCGAGCGCTACACAATGAGTGTCGGACACCTTGTGTTCTGCAACATAGCAACAGGGAGAACCAAGGGCCTCGGGGGAAGATGTATTAAGCATGGTAAAGTGGCGATGAAGTAGAAGGGGATAATGCACTAGTCACTTTATCAGGCTTAATACATCTGCTCCTTTTTTTCCCCAACTTTCACTTTGAAGTAATCACTTGAGAGTTTGAGCTAAAAGGGAGTATGGGGGTTTGCGCTTATTCCACACCAATAAGTTACTGCAGTTAGGATTTCAATTATTTTCAACTTGGAGAATATGCTGTATGAAAGACTGCCATCATGATGTGTGTATGATCACACATTTCAAGTGAACGGACCAGTTACCGGTTTTAACAAACCGTTTGTATGAGAAAAAGTCCCAACTGTTTACAAACACATTGGTATCCATTAGCAACCTTAAGAGGCATTGTTGAGTATTTGAACTGCAATAATTCAGTATGTGACCATGGATATATTACTCCATAGTTACTGTGTTTTTATTGTTAAACACTTGGTTATTATTGCCTACTTGCAAGTTTATTGCACATTTATTGTGCAAAAGGCACTATTACAGAGAGAGATTAGTTTAAAATTATATTTAGTGTATTATGTCCGTCATACCATGTTCCGCTTCTAAATTAAAGGCTGCTAAAAAGGACACATTATACAGGAGTTTTTATTTGACATGGATTAAGTACAAACTACCAGCAGACAAAATATTTACCTTAATCTGTTTAGGTTCTAACACCCCCCCCCCCCTTCTTCCTTCCTCACCCCAGTACTTACCAATCAGGATCCACTAGTATTGACTGTTGGGGTTTTGCCTGTCTATATTCGGAATGTCAACTGCATCCATATGAAATACCAGGTCCTGTGAGTGCGTGTTTGTGCATTTAAATAATGGCTACCAATAAAAAGGTCAGACAGTGTTTTAGCAATTAAATAAATTTTTAAAACTTAAGATATGTAGAATAATCAGTCAATAGCAAACATTATAAAAATGGAACTGGATACAAATAACTGAATAAAAAAAAAAAAAAAAAAAAATTACCAGTGGTTCCCAAACTTTTTTTGAGCCATGGTACCCTGGAGTATTAGAATTTCTTTCAAGGTACCCCGAGGCCAAAAGGTTTATTGAGAAAGTCGGATTAATAAAATAAATAAATTAAAGGAAATTGTGTTTATATCTAATCCTTCTAAGCGATTTGGACTACATAGTCAAAATTGCTTAGAAGGTTAGTAAAGATCGCTGTCAAGGTTACAAATCACCCTATAATATCGCTTAGTAAATAAAGAGTTGCCAGGCAAGAATATTTTGACTACATCGCTGGCTGTCTAGTCAAAATCGCTGGTATTCACTGCCGAGAGAGATATTCACTAGGCGATTTGCTATTAATACCAACCAAGTATGTTGTTAATTCTCTCACTAGCAAAAATCGCTCCATGTGTACACCTTTTTTATCTTTAAGTTCAGTTATGTGGTAATGGACAAGAATCATTTGTGTTTGACCACAATTTGCCTATTACATTGGCCTTAAATAATTTCAAATTGTCATGGACCACCAATGCAGGGCAACCGTGGAAGTTCCCTAAGGCCCTCAGGGTGCCACGACACACCGTTTAGGAACAATTGCAATAAAACACAGTTAAAAAGCTTTCCAAAACCTTGTCAATTTAAGAGAAAATGTTAAGTCTCTAAAGCACTCCATTGCTTTCCTAGAACCCCTACTGAAGCAGAGCTTCTCAACAGTATAAGCCAGGTCTCGACAAACCCTGGGCGCCAAGTCGCCATGGCGACCAGATCCTGTAGGTGGTGTGGCCTGCCAAGGAGATGTCATAGGATGTGGCAGTGTCTCTGCCTGCCTACGCTTCTTTTATAACATTTGTAGCCAACATACCCAGTGTATCTCGTCCAGCGGACAATAGTAGTCCCTCCATAGCTGAACCCCTCCCAGCATCTGGGTAGATCCTTGTGAGGTATTCCGCTCTCAGGCGCCGGGGCCTGACACATGTAGTGAAGCCGCGCCTCCAATTTACGTAAGCTGCATATGTGTCGGCAGTGGCACTTCCGAACCTCCAGCCAGCGCACCCACCCACCTGCAGTGCTGAGCGCCCGGAGGAAGTAAAGCGATGAGGTGTCAGGTCAGGCGGCTTGCTAGAGAGGGGGACCCTGCAGCTTGCGAGTGGCGGCAGTTGAGATGTGGCATCCATAAATGTCCTGGCTGCCCCAGTCGTCGGTGTGGAGTCAGCACTGATGCTAATGGGTGCCACAGGATGGCTGGGCAGCAGAGGAAGTGCTCGTCCCACAGGACGGAAGGTGAGTGCCGGGTACAGTGGGGCTATGTAGCCTGGTAATCCCAGGCAGCTCACCAGATCAGGCTGCAGCAGCTGAGTGCAGGCTGGGCATTGGCGGCGGGCGGCTCTCCTCCCCTGCACTCCTACTGAAGGTGAGCGGGGAGAGACACAATGCCCGCTGTCCAAGCCCTGATTGCAATCTGGTCATGTGCTGCGGCAGATTGTGCCCTTGTCTCCTTGTCTTGTGCCCTTGTCCCCCTGTCTGACCCAGGGGGGGGGGGGGGGGGGGTCCCAAAAAGTAGGGACAATCATTTGGGGACAATGTTTACAGGGAACACAGGATCAGGGTGTCAGTGTCCAGAAAGACCCCCCCCCCCCCCTAAAAGATAAGTACACCTGCCCCTGTCGACCGCCACAGTGTGGTAGTCACGGCTGTGGAACCCAGTGCCATCACAACAGCCGGCTCCTCCATGTGAGTACTCGGTGGTACGCGGAGTGTGGCGGCCCACCATTTTAAATCCTCCTCAGACCTAGTAGTCAAACGAGCAATTATTAATGTCAAATAAATTATCTTCATTATTTGCTGCTGCAAGAGATGAGCTATAAATGCTGCATTTCTAGAAGTCAGTCTTTTTTTTGGGGGGGGGGGGGGGATTTAGTATTTTAGTTTGTCTGGCTCTACCCTTTCATGCTGGCTCCTAGATTTTAGACAAATTTGTCGAGCCCTGGTATAAGCAGCATTTAAATGCATGCAAAGCAATACATATACTGCTTCTAGGACCATCACTGCTCAAGAGTGTACTAGGTTTTAATAGTTGAAATTGCAATAGTAATGCCTGTGTAAAAGCACCAATAAATTCCCCACCAGAGAAAACTGGGTAATTCAGGGTTTGCAAAATATAATATTCACACTTACCATTGAAAGCAAACTATTAACTGTGGAGATAGGTAAAAAAAACAAAAAAAAAACCAGCAGCCTGAAAAATATATAATTATTGAAATTAACATTTCACGATAACTTTGTAAATGTACTCAATAATACCACTCCAAAATTTAAAACTTCACTCCAACTCAGAAGTCTGAACATGGGTTTGGCGCCGGATTTAGGTTAACTCCTTTTACACTGGCAGATGGAGCCAGGTCTTCTGCCTAACATTGGATGCTTGAAGATTAGGTAACCTCCTAGCGCTAATGAGCTGGATGATCATTTCTAGGAATAACACGGGTAGTAACCAGGGTTGAAGCATGGGTCATTTAGACCTGGGAAGATATTTTCACACTGAGGGCCAGATGCACTAAGCCTCAAGTGTGACAAAATGGAGTGTGATAATCCACCAACCAATCAGCTCCTACCTGCCATGTCACAGAATGTGTTTGAAAAATGTCAGGCGGGAGCTGATTGGCTGACTGTTTATCACTTTGAAGATTAGTGCATCTGGCCCTGAGCCAGAACCCAGGTCACCCCAGCAAAAGGAGATAATAATAATAATAATAATAATAATAATAATAATATTTAGTATTATTATTATAAGAAACCCCATAAAAATGAAACAATGTTGCATACATTTTACTTTAAAGCATTGTATGTATGGGAGTGGTGCTTAAATTAAAGGCCAAAAGCTGATGAAATATTGGACCTGTATGCATTTACACTAAATTTCAGTTTCCTGCAGTATGCTGCTGAAGATGGCAAATTATACTTTCTGCAGAACACTCTCCCTGGTGTAAAATAAATAACCAAAAAAACAAAAAACACAAAGTGGTTAGGTCTATATAGCTATTAGCGCCTCCTTATACCCCTTTCACACACTTCACACGCAAAAAATATCCCGGGTTTGTGCACATGAACGCGCATCAACTCAGGATTTAGCTCAGTGTGAAAGGATCTTGTCACCGCATTCCGTGTTCAGCATTCTGGGATTTCTACCCAGGTCCTGACCTGCGTAGATTCCGGAATCAACGCGGGATGCGGTGAGTGTGAACGGGTATTCTGGGTCAGCGTGACCCAGATCCCGTTCACTGAAGTGAAAATTCGCAGTTGGGAGGTGCTGACATCTACCAGCACCGCCCAGATGATGCCACCCGCCCGACTTGGGTTGGGTGGCCAGTGTGAAAGCACTTGCAAGCCGGGTCGCACCCGGAACTTAGAACTTGGCTTGTAAGTGTGAAAGGGGTATTATTCTAAACAAACAAGCGCAGGACTAAATATTTGCAATGAATTATCAGTTTAAAAATAGAGCTACTGTATTTATATAGTTAAACTAGTTATCTTTCTACAACCATATTGTCTCAAGTAGATTACAGTGCCAGTGACCTTGTAGTAAGGTCACCACCATCAACTTGCACATTTCTTTACATTTATAGAAAAGAATGCTAAAGGAAAAGTTGTATAATACATAACAATTGAGAGATTACAGTTACAACCAGATTTGCCATATTAAAGCCATATATGCACCTGAGCAGCAGTTTCCTAATTTGTCAAAATCTGAAGAAAAAAAAAAAACCACACACACACATACAAAGTGTTTCTGCCCACTGGAAAATTTTACAGAAACACCTTCAAGTGTTTTATTGAAATTTCAAGAAAGGGAACCAAGAGCAAATTTCTTTTTTCTCAAGCCCCACAGTGAAATACTTTGTGCTTCTTGTTTTGCCAATAATCCACCTATTGAAAGAGCATTGGTTTAGTTCTGAACCAAAATAACTGCCAACTAACTTATGCCCTTTTCAGACCGCACTTAAAAACCGGTATTTTGCCAATTTTTAACTGTTTTACAACTGTAATCTGTGCGGTCTGAAAGGTGCAGAACCACTTTACCGTTTTACAAAAGCCGTTTTTGGAAAACGGTTAAAATGGAGGGTCCTACCAGTTTCAGACCCATTTTTTGGCATCAAAATCGGGTCTGAAACGGTATTTATATATTCTGAAACAGCTCATTGGCTGGGTCCTAAATTCAGCGCAGTGAATATTTAATGAGCACTCATTAAATATTCATAGCACTGGAGCCCCCCGCCGCCCCCAAGTTAACATCTGCCGACTACCCCCCCCCTGTGCAGCCGGTACCACCCACCTTAATTGCGGATCCCGGCAGTATGGACGGCTGCGCTTATTTAAAAAAAATAGTTTTAAAGTAACTTTCGGAAAATGGCTGCCCCTTAGGAAAACCACGCTGAAGACTACACTGGATTTGACCCGGTATTTGGAAAGTTTCCAAAAACGGGTCTGCCAGTGTCCAAAATCGGCACTTAAACGGTAATATACAGTTTAAGACAGGCATGTCCGAAGTCAGGCCCGGGGGCCAATTGCGGCCCGTGCGGTCATTTCAAGCAGCCTGCAGCCTCCAGCTGGAAGCAGGCAGAGCATCAGATGCGGGAAGCACAGTACAGGACACTAAAGGTGGGGCCCGACGAGCGCGCCTTTACCTTGCTGTCTGCTGCAGTGAGGAGGTTCCGGCCGCCACAGTCAGATGTGTTTGGCGTCCTACCCCTGCTGCTGCAATCGTATATTACCCTACTCCACAATCAGTGACAGCAGTGTTTGGGGAGGGGGGCAGCAAGGGGGAAGCTTGCTCCTGTAACATGCAGAGCGGAGGAGGGCAGCAGCGGGAGCCCAAGCATCTCCTGTCCTTGAAGTGCCTGCTTTACCTCTCCTTCCTCTGGCTCACACAAGAGGCTGGGAAACATACAGAGAAGGGAGGGGGCAGAGCGGGGGACATACAGAGAAGGGAGGGGGCAGAGTGGGGGACATACGGTTAATAGAGCCAGTGACAGCCATTCAGAGAAGGGGGATAAGGGGCAGGCTGGGGGACATACAGCGAATGGGGGCAGAGTGGGGTACATAGTGAATGGGGGTCATACAGTGCATGGGAGTCAAACAGTGAAGGAGGTTCAGGTTTGATGACATACAATGAATGGAGGCACTGATGGACATTAAGAGAAAGGGGGCAGGCTGGGGGGCAGAGTGAATGGGTGCAGAGTGGGGGACATACAGTGAATGGGGGACATACAGTGAAGGAGGGGCAGGCTGGGGGACATACAGTGAAGGGGCAGGCTGGGGGACAGAGTGATGGGGGCAGAGCACTAGCTCAGACGCTGCCAGGCTGTTCCTGACCCCTTGCAAAAAAAAAAAAATATATATATAAAAAATGATGAATTGTGTCCTTGTGCCTCTTCTGAGGAAACCGTCACATTGACATGACGGAGAAACGCGTCAAGGACTCCCCCTGCCATTGATGCCCTTGTTGAATTTTACCTAAGACGTGCCCTGTGCCAACCCGCTTCTCACTGCGCCCACAAGGTACCTTCTCCAAGCGATAGAGACTACAGCACACTCTCGCTACAAGTGGAGCGTGGCGCAAGCCGATAAAATCATCCGTCGGGAGCTGAGGTAGCTATAAACAGCTGATACATCTGTTCCCCCGCAGCGTCCGTCTGAAGGCGGTCGGCTCCCTGACACAGCGAGCAGGTCTCGTTGCTGTGGTCAGGTTGAGGAAACTTTCAGCAGCTGAAAACCTGGAAGGTAGCTATTAATCCACGCATATCTGCTTCCATACACCTTATGCTGACGGAGATCAAAGCTTTAAAGTGAGAGGTATACGGGTGTTTATTCAATTCTGCACTTCCAAGATTATCTGTTGGTACTATATATCATTAAGTCCCAGCCAAGGATCAAGTACCCTTTATTTCTATTTGTGGCAATTTCTGGACTTGCCCCATCTCCAGTTAACCAAATATCCAAACAGTTGGTAACATACAGATTATGTGGACACAATTACCCTAAACATCAAAGTGGATATTGGAACTCATACTGTCATCATTCTGGGAAATTAATTACTGACAGTCATTGGCACAAGGACACAATTCATCATTTTTTATATATATATATTTTTTATTTTTTGCAAGGGATCAATGCATAGTTGTTTACATATATATGTATATATATTTTATTAAATGTTAATATATTTTCTTGATATTCATGTTTAAATAAATTTGTAATTTTATACGGCCAAATTTTGCAGTGTTTCTTGCGCTCTCTTAATAAATATTCTGCTTGTTTCCTGTATCTAACAGTTTTAAGGATCCCAGAGAGCCTTAATTGGGAGCAGCAAGTTACACTCTTTTGAAAGTTCCATAGTTTGATTGCTAACTTCTAAAGCTGTGCGCCCGATTATTTGGTTCTCTCCACCCCCTTTGGTTGGTTTTTTTGGGACCGTGTGTTTAAATTTATCACACGGTTTCCGGGGATCACCAAGGTGGGTGCCCAGAAAGCCAGGTCTGTGTTTTTGTTCCTGACCCCTGCGTGCGGCCTGGGCAGCATGACTGTCACGCTGCGCAGGCCACGCACGCCACCCATACTGCTGTCAGTATCACCCCTTCTCCTGGCCGCCCGCGCCTTCCAGTTCCTCCCTGCTTCTTATCCAGCTGCAGTGCTGATGAGGAGGTGTACGCTCCCGGAGGCACCGTGCACATCCGAACCCACACCACCTCCCAATGTAAGTAAATGTGCAGGTTGGCCGGTGTGGGGGTGGGCATTAGTTACACGTCTGCGAACTAGGGATGCCAATCCCTGGATTGAGCATTTTTCAATCCTGGGATTGAAGAAATGCCCCGGGATTGGCATCCCTAGCGCCCATATATGGTGCGATGCGCACCATGCGTTTTGATTTAGATTGCATCGCATTTAGTTCAAAATGCATGCAACGCATTACAGCAGTGTGCATTTTGAACTAGATGTGATGCAGTCTAGTTCAAAAAGTACCTGCAGCACATACTTTTGTTTACCTTGTCCACGCGTATTTGCAATCACTTTGCTGAGAGGGGGCCCATATGCACATGACCAGATTCTGGTCCCTCCCCCTATGCAAAAAAAGAAATAAATCTGGTCGCCATGGTGACCTGGCCCCCGGGATTTGTCGAGCCCTGAACTATTCAGTTTTAAAAAGATGTCTGCACATAACTAGCCCCACCTGTCCTCCACAGTGGAGGGGTTATAGAACTAAAACATCCACATATGTCAGTCTATTTATACAGGTTGAGTATCCCCCATCCGAAATGCTCGGGACCACGAGCATTCCGGATAGGGGAATTTTGCGGTTTTTGGAATATTTTTTTTTAAAGCATACTTACCTGTCCCCTGATGGTGTCCGGTGGTCCCTCGGCGTCCACAGCAGGCCTCCGGCATCTTCTCCGGGTCTCCAGCGTTCCCAGGAATGCATTGCGCGAGTGTGCGCGCGCACCGGTGACGTCACCGGCGCGCGCGCACACTCGCGCAATGCATTCCTGGGACCGCTGGAGACCCTGGAGAAGATGCCGGAGGCCTGCTGTGGACGCCCGGGGACTTGGTAAGTATGAAAAGAGGGTTAGGGGGGTTAAAAAAAAAATATATATTAATTTCGAATGATTCCAAAAACCACGTTTTTTGGAATAATTCGGATAAGGGATGTCCGGATACCGGATACTCAACCTGTATATTTAAAAAAAAAAAAAAAAAAAAAAAGCAAGAAGAAAATCTATGCTATAGGCAACCAGATGTTATCTATTATATTCTAGAAGGTGCTAAACAAACAAGATTATTATTGGTTGACCATAGCATCATCCCTTGTGAAAAAGAACTCCCACCTAAAAAGGCACCCTACACTACAGGGATTTGGGACAATTTCACCAGTTTCAGATGGGACGGGCTGAGAAATCGGCCCAAATCAGGGGAGTGTGATGTCCACTTAGGCACGATGCGCGGTCCCATGCACATCAATTGCGAATCGGAGGTCAGACCGGCACTCAGGTCAGACCTGACCATGCTCCCAGCGGCGGGGGAACAGGAGCCACATGTGATTAGTAAGTTTTATTTATATAGCGCACTTTCTCCAACAGGACTCAAGGCGCTTGTGATGGATCGCATGCGACCCTGCTGCCTGGGAAGGTCCTGGGCAGCGTGCGGGGCATCAGCTGGTCTTACACGGCTGCAAGAGATTGCAGTAGTGTATGGCCAGCTTTAGTATATTCCACCTATGTATCCTTATTGCAGCAGTGACAATCTAGACAGCCAGCAGGGGGCGCATAGAATTTAATTAATCCGCAAAGAAACAGAAATTAAGGAAAAAAAATTAAGCAAAAAGTCAAATTCTGGATATCACTTGATATGCATGATAAAGTAGTGTTTATTCTAGCACTCGCCATCTTTGAAAACCCATGCAGTTCCTCTTCCCTGCCTGGGGTGTCACTGTCTGCTGTAGTGCTTCTAGCACAGTGTGGTCTGTATATCAGCACTGATATGCAAACCAAACCTGTGCTACAAACCTTACAGCAGACAGTGACACCCCAGGCAGGGAAGAGGAACTGCATGGGTTTTCAAAGATGGTGGGTGCTAGAATGAACACTAATGAAGGGTGCTCTAGCCCAAAAAAAAAAAAAAACATATGACAGGAGCTGATTGGCTTGAGCACCATTTATTATGCGTAAGCACTCATTAAATCTGCCCCTTAATGACTCTACACTTCTTTATTAATCCATTTGCTGCTGAGCTTACGCTGCCCACATTCCAAGGTGAAGCACTAGGATTTATTTTTTGTGCATGAATGAAATGTATAAAATTTGTTGGAAGGATCAAAAGAGCATAACATTTTGAATAGACAACCTATAGCATCAAACACTGATACTACTTTGCTTAGCGATGGCAGGATATGGAAGTTTGGATATTTAACACTCAACTTTGGACTTTTAACAGTATAAGGTGCTATTGTCTGGTGGTAAACACTAGAAAATAACAGAGTGCACTGTTTAAAAGAAGTTTACCTCTTAAGGGCCCCTTACATAAGAACGATATATCTGATGCTGAAATTGGATGCAATTTCCCTTGAACTCCCCCTGGACCTTCTCGGGAGTGATTGCATCCAATTTGGTACTTTGGTGTAATTTTGTGCATGCAATTTGGTCCAATAAATTGTTTGAGATTTATCTGGCCAAATTGCATGTGTACTATACTTTCTGCAATATATTGCATACGATATATCGCATGCGCCAAAAGCACTCCATTTTCCATGAGATTACATTCGATTCTGACAAATCACAGGTGCGGTCCGACCAACCTAGAGGCTTCCATCCGACTCACAGGACCGCGCATTGGATTAGATGGAAAACAAACGATGTGGCATTTTTCAGACGATATATCGTCCGAAACATCGAAATTTGCCAAAATTGTTCTAATATAAAGGGGGTCTTTACTGTATGTGCCAGGATGGGGGAAATAGTAACATGTTAAGCATAGCACCCATCCACCAGATCTACAGACAACTATTAAGGTGGTCACATCATCTGAAAGAGGACTCAATCAAATAAGTGTGTAGCTGATTTTGAAATAAGTCTGGAAGAGAGCGTTATTCCCAATCCCTAAAATTCATAATTTGTTGTGCAGATCAATGGTGTTCTCTGAGGATTTCACATGATCAGAGAAATATATCACTTTAGTGAGCACACCTCTTTCAAATAAGGGTACGATTGAGAATGGGGTACTAATAGCACCTTTAGGCTGGTTTCACACACTCCGGCTCCTGCCGGACGGTGAAATCCTGCACGGCAAGGGAGCCGTGCCGCACACATTAGTTGTGAATTGGACACTATTGTATCCATTCACATGGGACGGCCACGACCCGGCCGCACGATTGCAGCCGGATCCCGCCACTGGAAGGGACGGCTGCCGGGCTGTGGCCATCCCTTCCATGATAAACTAGTGTGTGCGGCACGGCTCCCTGGCCGTGCGGGGTTTCACCGTCCGGCAGGAGCCGGAGTGTGTGAAACCTGCCTAACCCAGCATCTTGTCAGCCCTAGCGCTAGTAGCAGATCCAATGGTGAGCCGATTTAAAATAAGAACATTAACATTGTAAACCACTTTAATAAAATAAATAAAATTACAATTCAATTAAACCAGACTGAATTGCAAAAAAAGACTGGACTGCAGAAGTTCAAATGCTTTCTTCCAATTCCTACCTTTTTATAAGAATTCTGCAATGCTCCTCTTGTAAGAGGCTGGGCTTGTTGGTCACATTGAACATGTGCTTTTTCAAGTCCCAAATCCTCATGGGTTAGTCAGACAGCAACTTTAATTTGAGACATTTTAGGCAATTTCCCATCCATTTGACCCCCTCAAGTGTTTAGGATGAGTCACTCATACCTGGCATCAACAGGGTTAAAATTATAACTAAAAGATTTGTGGAGAAAACTAACAAATGTAAATATCCATGACCACTAGCAGGGTTTATGTCAAGCAGATGAGAGCATTGGAGACTTGTATTGGTCTACCCCATGCCTTTATGTAACCTTTAGCTAGTGCTAGATTCACAAAGGAATTTCTTTTAAATTGGACTTTTCATTTTCCCACAAAGCCATACAATGTAAACCTTGTTTTTCAGGTTAGTTAGTTGTCCTTTAAACAAGCTAAGGACATACCAAACTTGAAGTAGTTTGTCAAGTCAAACTAAAAAAGCCATCTTACGGAGGGCTAGCTGTTGCCATTGATGCAAACACTTCACAGCTATTGATAGAATAAGACGACTAATGCTGGGTACACACCAGGACGACTAGGGCCCGATCAGCACAATCTAGATCCGATTCCGATCAATTGGATGCAGATTGTGTGCTGATTGGGCCCTTTTCTGAGCTGGTGTGGAGCGATTCCGATCCGATGCGCGGTCCCGCGGGTCGGTCGGTCGTTATTGAGATCCTACCTGCTGCAGGTAGGATCTCAATGACGACCATACAACCGGGTGCGGGTCGCCATCGGATCGGACCCGCTCACGGTGCACATCGTGAGCGGGTCGTGCCCTCCCGCGTCATCGTGAGCGGGTCGGACGAGACACTGACGACCCGCTCACGATGTGCATCGTGAGCAGGTCGTCCTGGTGTGTACCCTACATTAGTAGAGACCATTGCGGGAATAGCATAATTAAAGAGCTACCTTGCACAAATCATTTTATCTTCATATCTGAATTCAAACACTAATGTTCCATTTCATACGCACATACAGGCTTAAGGCCCCCATACATTAGTCCGACTTGTCCTAAGGACAAGTCGGACCTGATTCCCCCCTGCAGCTCCCCGGGAGGGGGACACACGATTTGGCACTTGATGTGCCAAGTTTTGCAAATGATACATCGCATGCGATGTATCATTTGCAACTCCAGGGGAGCTGCAATGTGAAGGGAGCAGGGGGCAGGGGGACATTGAGGCGGCTGGGGGGACGGACGCTGCGGGGGACACAGCTGCGGCAATTACTTACAGCTGAGCCGGGCAGGGGGAGCCGGGAGCTGTCTGTACCGAAGAAAAAAAAAAGCCCATACAATGAATGGGCAGCCTGTGATTGGCTGCTGAGCGCTCTCTCAGCCAATTGCTGACTGGCTGAGAGAGCGCTCAGCCAATCACAGGCTGCCCATTCATTGTATGGGCTTTTTTTTTTTCCTTCCGTACTGACAGCTCCCGCCGGCTCCCCCTGCCCGGCTCTATGCCGCCTGTGTCCCCCGCAGCGTCCCCAGCCCACCCTGCTCCCTCTACCGCCGCGCCGCCCCACTAGGTCCCAAGTCGGGTGGTCGGACGTGCAGCAGGTCCGACCACCCGACGCAGATCCGATGCGCACGGGACCGCGCATCGGATCTGAGGGGACATCAAAACTAGCCGATTTTGGTCCGATTTCGGCCAGATCCGACTGATCTGGCTGAAATCTGACCAAAATCGGCTAGTGTATGGGGGCCTTTAGTCACACACAGAATAGGTATCCTGTATACCATTTTAATCATAAGAGTCTGTGTTTGTCACATATGTGACAGACATATTTTTAGGGGGAAAAAAATGCATCTGTACCATTAGATGAACACTGGAAGAAGCCTAGGTCACCAATGGTAAGGGATCATTTAAAACACTGCAAGAATAACTTAATGTCCCTTGTGTAAATTCTGTGATCCCTCATCTAGGGGTAAATTTACCAACACTTAAAAAGGGACGTTGCCCATTGCATCCAATCAGATTAGGACTAATTTGCTAGGATGCAACAGAGAAATGATAGACATGACCTTCATTTTTAAAAGCTTTAATAAATGTACTCCCTAGTATTCACTCTACTGTAATGTGTAAATTGACTGCTCATTATTTAAGCTTTGTTTTCTATTAAATGATTAGTTCTTCACTAAAGTACTTTTTTTTTTTTAAATATTTATAATTAATATTTAATAAAAACAAGTTACTATTCTCCTAGATCAGGCATTTCCAAACTGTGGCCCTCCTGCTGTTGTGAAACTACACATCCCAGCATGCCTTGCCCTAATTTTAGTATTCCCTAATAGCAAAGCTGGGGCAAGGCATGATGGGACTTATAGTTTCACAAACAGCTGGCAGACTATATTAATGAAGCTGCATATAGGACCCTCTCCAAGTATACAAGCGTATGTATGATACAAGGTGTTGCTGTTATGGGTTCTGGAGTTGGAAGAGGGGAACTGAAGACCTGGAGCGGAACCGTTTACCAGTCATGGGCACAGGCCTCAGCTAAACGGGAGTGCGCTATCGCTCACTGTCAATGTGCCCTGCTCCTCTTGCAAATCCAAACTAAAAACTTTGTGAATAGATGCCATGAGCATGCGTACGGCATATATTCACATTAACCAAAGAACTTGAGGGAAGCCCGGCACCAACCATCAGTTACCAGTCATGCTGCCCCCATAGCCCTGTGCTGATCCTAGGGGGGATTAGTTTGCATCTATGGTGCTCTGAAAAAAAACAGGGCACATTTACAAGTTTCTAAAACATGTAGGCCACGGCACTTTATTAAAATGGCCTAGCGTGAACACTACACAAAGCGTTAACCATCGACAAAAACGAGAAACTGCTTCTCAATGCCGCTGGGCTATGAGGTCATGAAAGTTAAGAAAGGTATGGGAATTTAAAACAGCATCGTGACCAGAGGGTAACATTTTATTTTTTAGCTTCAAAATAGGAGTAATTATCACAGGAAATAGCTGTGAGACTGCCAAACCAGCTTCTGAAAGTAGCAATAGAATATAAAAACTTTACTGTTCACCTGATTTGTATATAAGACTTGAGATTACTTTGTATGAGTAAGCTAATTTTTTTTTTCTGTAAAAACTGTTTGCGGCATTTAACAAATAAAAAAAAAAAAAAAAAAAGATACCAGTTACATTCAAATACATTGGAAAACAAATATTTCTCCAGAACCAAATAAGCCATTTCAGCAAATAATGTTCCCTTTTAAACCAGTTTTACTTGCAGGTCTTCCTTGTTCTAACAAATATTTGAGAAGCATTGAAATGTTTTACCAGTGAAAACACAACACTTATTGCAGTGTACACAGTGAGATTTAGCATTAGATTTTGACTATAATCGGATGGTGATCGAACAGGTTTTTAACCTTTTGATCCTGATGCGATACGTGCTCCTGTTCAGCATATATCGAATAGCGAAATAGTCAGGGCAGCAATGAGTATATAGTGCAAATCAAATGTAGATAGCATGAATTGTATGTCAATAGTACAGAGTTAGCAAAGATTGCATAGCAATCGAATCTTATGCTGCTTTCACATTGCCTAAACGTTTGAGTCCAGGTATTTTGAAACAGTATATTACAGTTTTAAACCCCTTTCACACTGCACATAAATACCGGGTCTCAAGCAGGTTTGCAATGTGAAAGCAGGACAGACAGTAGCTATAAGACAGCATAGTGCATATGTAATGAGCCGCTCATTACATATGCAATGAGCGTGGTGCATATGAATGGTCCACTCAGTACATATGCACATATGTAATGAGCAGTTCATTACATATGCCTGGGGTAGCCAACCCTAGTCCTCGAGAGCTACCAACAGTTAATGTTTTGCAGGTCTCCTCACAGAATCACAAGTGAGCTAATTAGCTCCATCTATGTATCTTTTAAAATGTGTCAGTGATTAATGAGTGCAGCAGCTAGGTTGTCTGGAAAATGTGAACTGTTGGTAGCTCTCGAGGGCTAGGGTTGGCTACCACTGCCATATGCAATGTACTCATTACATATGTGCATATGTAATGAGTGGCTCATTACATATGCACAGCGCTCTCATAGCTACTGCCGGTGTCCTATATACCGGTTCAGAGCTGTTCACATTGGATAGAAAACGGCTCCGAACCATGTAGGACTCTGCTTTTTAACCTTTTGCAAATACACACTGCAGCTCTAACCGTTTTAAAAGGCTAAAAAAAATGGCAATATACTGGTTTAGAGCTGCAGTGTTAATGGTGTGCACACAGGGTACAATTTAGCATACAATTTTGACTAGTCAAAATTGAATCGGGATCGCACAGGTTTTTTAACCTAGTGATCCCGATGCGCTCCCGCACAGCACAAATTGAAGCCAAATAGACAGGGCTGCATTGACTGTATAGTACAGATCTGTACTATATAGTCAAAATTGCATTGTTTGGGCTTGCCGTGCGATTCGATCACATCGTGATCAAATAGCAAGGGAATCTCACCATGTGTACTCACCATAAGTGTAGTTTAGAAAACAATGAAGTGTTGGAGACATAAAATCAGTAAGATTTTGCAACAAAATATACACCGCATTTAGGCATTAGAAACAAATAATTAAAAATCATAGGAATCTAGAAAGGACTTGCTTCATATTTTCTTATTTACTAACCGTTTCTTATACAGCGCAACAAGTTCAGTTGCTCTTTTCAATTGGAAATTATGATAAACCAAACTGGGAAGTTCTAGTCAAAATGGTAGGAGGGCCCTGCTCACAAGCTTACAATCTATAGCTGGGGTAGCCAACCCTAGTCCTCGAGAGCTACCAACAGTGCATGTTTTGCAGGTCTCCTCACAGAATCACAAGTGAGCTAATTAGCTCCATCTGTGTATCTTTTAAAATGTGTCAGTGATTAATGAGTGCAGCAGCTAGGTTGTCTGGAAAATGTGAACTGTTGGTAGCTCTCGAGGGCTAGGGTTGGCTACCACTGATCTATAGGAATTGATACACAAGGATGTGTAGACATTGCATAATGGTCCAGATTGCTACGTTTATTGGTGGGCTGAATAATTACAGTGACCCACCAATGTTGGCCTGGTTCAGGAGGATGGAAAGGGGAGAGAAAAAAAATAAGTGAGCATTTTTGTACTGTATAGTTGGGATGTAATTGGATAGGAAAAGTTTACAAAGGCTGTGTGGGCAGTTCTGGAATTTGATACGCCTGCCTGAAGAGGTGCGTTTTCAGGGATTGCTTGAAGGTTTGGAGACTAGAGGAGTGAGTCTTATTTGTGCGTGGGAGGGCATTCCAGAGTGGGTGCAGCCCAAAGAAAGTCCAGCAATTGCGAACGTAGATTTTGTTAAGAGTGAAGAGGATGGGTTTTATCAGCAAACTTAAAAGCTAATAATAATAATAATATTATTATAATATACAGGGGGGGGGGGGGGGGGTGTGAGTGACTCAAATGCTTGCAGAGGTGGCTGTCAGTTCTAAAAGTGACCCGCTTGGGCACCCAAATACTTTTTGCGTAGCATGCAGCACTTTGGTTGCGTGCAGCTACACAAGGTACTGCAGGGTGTAATCAGCATGAAAAATACACAGATTAATAGCCCCAAACACCTGTCTGACCTCTTACGTCTAACTGCATGACCTATAACTAAAGCCCATTTTTTAAAACCTGGGTTTTTGAAGACTTAACACCGTTTATATTTGGGTTATTCCTGGGTATCCCTCTTTTACTGCACCAGTGTGCTTCAACCATCGCTTGGAAATGACATCTCCAATTGCTGGTGATCTAACTCTCCATAGGCTTTAAATGGGTTCCAAGTTACTAGTTTTCACTGCGCCCCGGCCGTGGGGCATGCTGGGAGGGATCCGTAACAGATCTCTCACACAGTACTCTTCTATAGGGTATTGCCAACCTCCGCAGCCTTGCCCAGGCTTTAGAGCATGTGGAAGCATTAGACAAGAGAGACGCAGGATATGACCATGTAATCAAGCTAAAAGAAAACCTCTCCAATAGTAGCTATGTGTATAGTTACTCAATCATGTGACTGAATTAGTATAAGATTAAATCACTGAAGGACCAAACATGGAATCATGTGTTTTTACTACAAACATGAGAGGGGGCTGGGATTTTCAACTTTAGCTAAATGGATTTGGTCAAGCTGATAATATAAAGTAATGCTATGTTATGATAAAAATGCAGTACAGGAAACATACTGATTAATATTTTCTATGAAGTATGGTTAATATTTGATAACATATTATCGTTATTACAAAATATTATTGTATTTGAATTTCCACAATGTTACTATATTGGCAGCTTTTAAGTGTTATGCGGCATCTACACGGGAGCCTCTGTAGCTGAGCAATCTCTGTGGACCAGTGTTCTCTGACAAGAAAACACTGGCGATTACTAGATTCATACTGTCTGCAGAATAAATGCAGCCCATCGCTGGCGAAACTCAGGACCACACACGGAGCGATGCCTGCTTCATTTATAAGTGATCTAAAGGTGCGTACACATGGGCATTTTTCGCTGGCAATATGGTCACTAAGCGATCACAGTGTGCTCCAGCGATAAAACGCTGGGTGCGCACTCCCATTTTTAGCCCCCTTATGATCGCTCCTGTGACCGGCTGATTCCCTCTGCAGCTCCCCCAGCAGAGGTTCCCTTTCATCAGCGACCATCTCTGGTCGCTGATGAAAAGGAGACACTGAGCAATATATCTCCTCATGTGTACACATCTTAAGATCTCTTAGCAATAGGCTACAATCGCCCTATGTGTATGCACATTATTCTTTACAAGATGCTTCAAGGAGCTTATTTTCCTTTTTATACCCAATGATTTTGCTGGTGCGAATCGTAGTGGAAACAGCCGTCAGACTTCGCACACAAGTGCTCCCCATCCCATAGAGCAGGGAACAATTATGTGCACATTTGGACTGAACCAGACCACGAAGTGGCTGACATTGCACTCAAAACTTTGAAAAAGATTGACCTAAAGTCCTGACATACAGAAGACAAATGAAAGTTATTTTTCACATGGGATGTTGCTATGGGCAACCAATCAGATCAACTCTATTATCTTCTAAAGATTGCTATACAAGTAGATTCATATTGGTTGCCCATAGCAACATCCCACGTGAAATTGAACTCTCATCTTCGTAAATTTGCCCCAAATTAGTATGTTGATTCTGACGATAACGGATTAGAAGGCTGTTTGAGTTAGAGCACCAGTTACATACACACAGAGGTTGTAAGCTTCCTACTCCAGCATTAGTAAGGTGAAGTTATAGCATATACAGTGGTCTCTAATTAAACATTAGAGTACTAGTGTCAGACAGGGAGGTTATGTACTGCCACTATGCCTACACAATTTGTAAAGTGACACCCAACCACATACAGTATAGGGGGTGGGGGTCATAATACAGAAGCCATGTGAAGCATGAGGCGTATTGTCTAACGACTCTAACCCCTTGGTACATGGAGCGGGATGAATGTGGATGACCTCCCAATGCGCGCACACACACACTCACAACATGCTGGGGACAATGTGACTCCGGGGGCATGGCCATTTTACCACGTACCATGCCCGGGCACAATACACACACGGAGACTGACATGGTATACGTGCATGTAGCGTAGCTGCAGGAGCCGGTGTGCCCGCACCATGCGGTGTGCCCGGCTCCCCCGCCAGACGCCCGTCTGCCCGCTCACCTGGTCTCCTGGTTGCTGAACTTCTTGGTGACCACCTTGCCCAGCTCCAGCCCGAGCCTGTCCGCCACCTTCTGTGAGAGGTCCTGGTGGGAGCTGCCGCTGAAGAGCACGATGTTGGGCATGGCGACGAGATGCAGACACCTGGCTGGAAAACCAGGAGAGGGTTTTGGGCACGCCGGTTTCAAAGGGGGGAGGCGGGAGCGGGTGGCTGGGTGTGTGTGCGGTGCTGTCCTCCTCTCTTCCCTCCCGCGATCAGGGTGCAGGGGCAGCAGACCTCGGTGTCATGTGGCTGCCGTGGAAGCGCCGGCGATGGTGGGAGTAGGAGGGAGATTTGCCGCTGGTCTGAGAGGAAGTGATGGCAGCGTGTCCTGTCTTTGGGCCGGGCCTCCCTTCTCTCCCCTCCCAGTCCCAGCCTATCAGTCTCCGCCTCGGAGAGGAAGAAGCACTAGCAGCAGACATGCATTGCCATGTAATGTAGTAGTGTGCGCACACTCCTCAGCACCCTGGCCCTTATTCTGGTTGGTGCGGTCGAGCCGCATATGCGGCTCCGACCGCACCAGACGAATCCCCGCCCACGCTACGGATCGCCACGGCCGTCCGTACACGGACGGCTGGCGATCCGCACGAAAATGGTGGAGGCGTACGCCTCCACCATGGTGGGAGCTGCCCCCTGCATTCGATGGTCGACGACCATCGAAGGCAGGGCCGCACGCCGCGGCAGCTCCCGCAAGCTGAGACCACACGGACGATTGTCCGTGTGGTAGCTTGTATGGGGGCTGAAAGCTGACATCCGGCGACGTCAGCTTTCCGCCCCCATGAGTGGCGTCATGCCCTCATTACCATGCGTACGCCCCGCGTTTGCATGGGAACGCCCATGAAACGCGGGGCGTATACATAGGGAAATGAGGGACTGAAGCCCCTCACGCCCCTATACGCCCCCTTTGCGGCGTCTAATTTTTTTAAACGGAGATTTCCCCTGCACATGCGCAGAGTGACCTCTGCGCATGTGCAGAGAGAAAACATCGGCGGTACGGCCGCATGCGGGCCGTACCGCTTCAATCTGAATAAGGGCCCCTATGCGGCGGCTGCTGCTGGGATACTGGGCCTGATTCAGGTTTATACTTCTAGGCTAAGTTGCTATGTAATGTTAGCAATTGCATACACATTTTCAACTTATTCACAAAAACAAGGAACATTGGGGCAGATATCATGTAGCTAGCCTGGAGAAGAGGTAAAGTGGATGCTGATTAGCTGGTGTGTTACCAACTTCTACTTTATCTACACATTGGGCCCGATTCAGACCGGTTCGCTAGGCTGTCTAGTGAACAGCATACTTGTCTACCTGACCCTCTCCATGAGGGAGAAAATACTCTGGGCCAAATGTAATAGGGTGAGAGTTTCAGAAAGGGAAAGATTTTGGGAGAGCTTTCCCATGTTTTTTAAAGCAGCAATCAATTACACGGCAAAAGCAGGTTGATTTTGCCATGTAATTGATTGCTGCTTTAAAAAAAACGGGGAAAACTCTCCCAAAATCTCTCACTTTCTAAAACTCTCACTCTATTACATTTGGCCCTCTGTTCCTGGACTTTCCTGGTAATGTATGATTGCCATCACCTGTGGTGAAACACCTTTCTTATCAATTACCGAGCTCCACACAGGTGATGGCAATCATACATTACCAGGGAAGTCCAGGAACAGAGCATTTTCTCCCTCATGGAGAGGGTCAGGTAGTAAGGTGACCAACCGTCCCGGTTTGCTCAGGACTGTCCCGGTTTACTTTTGACTCCTAAAATCCCGCATCCCGGCCAAACCCATCCTGAGGCGCGGAAAGTCCCGGTTTTAACTAACTAAAATTGTTGGTGGATTGAAGGGCAGCCAGGGCAGGCCCCAGGCATAGGCATGCTAGGCAATTGCCTAGGGCGGCAGTCTATGCCTAGGGGCAGCAACATTCAGCTAGGCTGGGTGACGGACGGTCTTTACATACTTTTACACCCAAATTTGCTGCATACATAGCTCCCTGAATCGCCGTGGCCGCCCCCCGCTGCCCTGGCAATGATGTCAGCTGGCGTAGCTACTTAAGTCATGTCCGCCCGGCCAGCCGTGGTGCACCCCCACGTGACACACACGGTGACGTGGCGGCTCAGTGCTCGCCATGATAGCCCACTCTGTCCCACCTCCACCAGCCGCCGCGGTGCCTGCTGGGAGTAGTGGAGGTGGGACAGCAGACAGCCACACAGCAGCAAATTGTGTGTGGTGGCAGGTGCAAGCAGCGACGCCACCATCATCAGTGCCTGTGCCCCAGTGTGTGATTCCAGCCAACCAGCCAGTGTGAGTTTTGAAGATAATAAACACTCATTGTCTATTATGCTTTATATGATTCAGGGGTATGTCTGTGTCTGGGACTTGATACCTACACCATAATGACCCAGATTCCCCGTCCCGTGTTGGCCCATTGGAAAGTTGGTCACCCTATCAGGTAGGCAAGTATGATGAATAGGTAATCGCCGCCTCGAGGACGGGGTACGGTCGTATTGTCAACCTGACTTAGGTTGGTAAGGTCGACTCCGTTGGGTCGACAGGTGTCTAGGTCGACATGGGACAAGGTTTAGGCAGACAAATGCGTTAGGTTGACATGGGTTAGGTTGCGAGGTCCACATGGGGTTTTTTTCACTGTTTTTTGAGCCGACATGTGCCGACAGGCGGTATTTAATGCCCTACCATCCACTAGGGCAGGGGTGGGGAACCTCAGGCCCTGGGGCCGAATGCGGCCCCCGTAGCTGGTCTGAGTGGCCCTCCCACCCGCCTGGCAGCTATGCCGTGAGTCAAGTACAGGGGAATTCTTGCGAGAGGTTGGTAGTTCTCGCGAGATTCCACAGCAGCAGCCAGAGACTGTCAGTTCTAGTCAGCGGCAGACGCCGGAGTGTGGGATGGCTGCAGCAGGACATCTTGTAAGAGAAATTTTTAACATATGGCCCTTGGCACAAAAAATATTCCCCACCCCTGCACTAGGGCGTGGTGGGAGAAAAAAATTGTGTGCCGAGCTCAGCAAGGCACCGTGCCCGAAGCATTGCGAGCCATGCGAGGGGCTGCAGTTGACTTCCCATTGTGTCCATGTCGACTGTGTCGACATTCGGGTAAAAAAAAAGCTGAGAAAAACCATGCTGACCTAACCCATGTCGACCTAACGCATTTGTCGACCTAACGCATTTGTCGACCTAGAACCCTAGTTGCCTGTCGACCCAACGGTGTCGACCTAATGACTGTTGACCTAAGTCGGGTCGACAATACGATCCACACCCCTCGAGGACTGGAGTTGGCTACCACTGGTCTAGAAAAAGGGTCTAGATCCGCACAGACTGGTAATCTGTATATTTATTTAGAGACCAACTTATAAAAACTACTTGGAAGGATAATTTCTGGTAGTTGTCTGGGTGGCGGTGCGCCCGGCGTTTAGAATCAATGGTTATACACTGGGATTTTTGTCAGAAAAGAGGCTGACAAAGAAAGAAAAAACGCTTTTTGGGCGCACTCCTTTTTTTAAAATTTAAATGAATTCAATGATTGTTTTAAGACATAACTTTTATTAAAGACTTTTTTTAAAATGGATGGCACAGGTAATTGGATAATTGGTTTAAAAATGTAGTGTGATCCTTAAACGGATATTGTTAAGGAATATTCATTGTTTTATCACACTTTAATTTTCATTTATGCACTGTTTTATCAAAGGTACAATTACCAGTGATCATAGGCAGAAAAATGATTCAGTTCCCCCTAAATGTATGTAGTAATGTGCTTTATTGCACCATAAGGTATACCTCAAATGGTTTACCGAGAGAAGAAAAGGGGGAAGACACAGCCTCAAAAATCTTTAATAATTTATAGGGTGCGCATTATTCCAAACAGTATCCTTACATGATATGCAGGGCATTCCGCAGCAACAGAATGCGGTCAGCATCCTGGCGTACAATATACTGACGCCGGCCTCCCGACTGGTGTCAGAAGATCGGAACCTCGAAAAGGATAAGGATTCCAATGCTGGAATACCGACAGTCGGTATTCAGTCAGACATTCCCCAATTCCCCCCCCCCCCAGCCAGATGTGTTAGAGCATAGAGGTGTTTATTTTGCCCCGGTTGTACAGGTAAGCAAATATTTAAGCAGTCTGATCTGCAGATTGATGTAACATTTGTGTTTGGTGACCTTGTGCACCCTCACCAAATAAAAAGCCAGGGCAACACGCCCTCAGATAGTGCCTGCATGATGTTAGCAAGTGGTTTAAAAATGGAGAGGAAGGGGGCTAACTCATGAGGTGCTGGTTCTGCACCACAAATGGGAATACTAACCTTCTGTATGTGAGCTATATAAGAGATGAAAATACTTTCATACCCAACACACAGTGACGTATAACTATCGCTGTGGGTACAGACGTGGACCTGTTATCTTGTTAAAGCTTCCACTGCCAGACAGTAATATCTAGATCACGTTAAGTCAAATAACTCAAATAAAAGTAAACCATCCACATAGCACAAATGTGATCCACATACACAGCAACAGTCCTAGAACAATGGGAGGGGGGTCTGTACTGTACTGGACCAAAGCACTTAAGGTGGCCATACATCAGAACAATGTCCATACAATTCTGACAGGGTTGTGTGAGGAATCATGTGCACATCGTGAGGAATGTCCATACAATGCCCGGTCCCATGGATCAAGAGGTCGGCCCTCAAATCATATGTGCTGCATCATATGATCTATCGGCTTTCATTGCGATTATAAGCAGATTGTATGTGCTTTTAAAGCACATATGATCGCTTCTTCGATCGCACTTACAACCTGCATACGATCAGGTCATATGCAGGTCATTCAGGTGTATGGCCATCTTTACAGTCTTGCTATTCCAGCATCTATTCCCCTCAGCTCTACTCAGCAGAGCATCGGCAGGCAATGGGGACACCCAATACACCCCCCAACATGGGACACTGCCAACCACGGGGGGAAAGTGAGAAATAAGTTTTACTGTAGATACTTTTTTACCACCATACAGTATAAGCGAAACCATATTATATAATATAGTAAGTTTAATTTATGTAGGGCACTTTCTCCAACAGGACTCAAGGCGCTTTACAGACATTAAAAAACAATGCACATAATATATATTTAGATATAAATATATAAAGATATACAACCTGTGCTCCCTACCTCCTGGGTCCATCCACTTTTTTCCCTATTTGCCTCTATTACTCCACCATGTACCTCTTCCTCCCTCCTTCCCTCTCTCACTCCTGTACCTCTCACTCCCTCCTTCCCTCTCTCATCCCTTGGTCTCTCCCTTCCTCCTTCCCTATTTCACTCCTGCACCTCTCCCTTCCTCCTTCCTTCCCTCATCTCTGCACCTCTCCTTCCCTTTCTAATCCCTGCACCTCTCCCTTCTTTGTTCCCTCTCTCACCCCTGCACCTCTCTCTCCTTCCCTCTCTCACTCCTGCACCTCTCCCCTTTGTTCCCCCTCTCACTCATGCACCTCACCCTTTCTCCTTCCCTCTCTCACCCCTGCACCTCTCCCTTTCTACTTCCATCTATCACTTATTGACCTCTCCCTTCCTCCTTCAATATCTCACTTCTACACCTCTCCCTCCTTCCCTCCCTCACCCCTGCAACTATCCCTCCATCCTTCTCTCATCCCTGAACCTCTGCCTTCCTCCTTCCCTATATCACTCCTTCACCTCTCCTTTCCTCCTTCAATATCTCACCACTGCGCCTCTCCCTTCCTCCTTCTGTGGCCAATCTACCCCTGCCCTGATCTGCTACCTTTCTTCTGGTTCAATCCTGTCTAATTACTCCTCCATTACATGCACATAGGCAGCAGCAGGGTTACCCAGCTTGTGGCCACCATGCTGCTGTGCACAGGTACTAGCCAGGACTACAAGTGATTTAGTGGTCTCTTTAGCTGTGATTATGTTTGTGTATTGTTGAATATTGCTCTTTGTTCAAGCATGCTTATAGTTTGTGGTGCTACATAGCTCTGCACAGTGGTGTAGCTTGGTTCCACGGTGCCCGGAGCAAGGGCATGTTTTGCGCCCCCCCCCCCCCCTCTCCTCTGCTAGTAAAACGCACAGATGGGGGTTAAGGATTAATCCTGCCCGTTGAACCTCTGGGTACCTTTGGAGATAGGGCGACACTGGCCAACTCACGTGCCCTGGGCTGGTGTCTGGGGTGGTCTGAGACCTTCCTATTCAGTGCCACCGGATGCTGGGGGCCATCACTGGTCACTGCCTGATGTGGGGGGGTCAGTTGCTGTGGCCATGTAGGTGCTGGCTCCCTGACGCTCTGGCTGTTGCCCAGGTGACACTGTGTACTGCGGCCAGTTGCTGGGTGCGAGGCCTGGGCTCTCATTCTCTCCTGTGGCCACCAGGACTTGCGGATCAAGGATGACTCATTGGCCATGGAGAGGAGAAGTGCCTGGTCCCTGGAGAGGAAGCCCGAGGTCAGGGGTCAGTGCGACGAGGAGGAGGAGGAGAGTGAAGCTGCGTGGCGATGGGGCAGGAGGAGGAAGAGCAGCCAGCAGCGTTGCCAGCAGTGCGTGGGAGCAGAGCAGAGAGAGGACGGAGCGGAGATTGACAGCTCCAGTCCCCGGCACCCGACAGCAGCGCCCGATACCCGGCATCCAGGTGCCGTGGACTGGTGCGGTGATGCGGCTGCCTGGTATCGGGCGCTGCTGTCAGGAGCCGGGGACTGGAGCTGTCAATCTCCGCTCCATCCTCTCTCTGCTCTGCTCCCACGCGCTGCTGGCAACGCTGCTGGCTGCTCTTCCTCCTCCTGCCCCATCGCCACGCAGCTTCACTCTCCTTCTCCTCGTCGTCGCCTTGACCCCCGACCCCGGGCTATCTCTTCCTAATGTGGGCTCCTTGTTTCGCCCACCACACAGGCACAACGGGATCTACGGCACAGAGGGGAGCGGGCGAGCAGGGCGGGGAGCCGGCGACAGAGCTCCGGCGCCAGGTGACATGTCTGCGCCCGGAGCTGGTGCTCCGCCGGCTCCGCCCTAGCTACGCCTCTGGCTCTGCAGGACCCACCAGTTGCAGGTCTGTGATTGATGGTTAGATTACACTGGAATCAAGGTTAGGGCAGTACAGATTACTGCCTGACAGCACTGATGTTAGATACTCACCATTGCGCTAACTGTGCTGAGTTTGTACTTACTTGCATGGGTTTCATCTGGATACTCTGGTTCCCACCCACAATACAAATAGTAGGTATAATTGGCTCCCAACAAAAATTAACCCTAACGTACAAGTGTGTGAATGACCATGGGCAGACTAGATGGGCCAAGTGATTCTTATCTGCTGTCAAATTTTATGTTTCTATGTTGCTTTTGCTACTAGCTGCCACCGTGCCTTACATATGGTGCTGGCAGTGAGAAGCGTGGCTCTTCAGTCTACCTGCCCCAGTGATGTGATCTACCATATCAGGACTCTCACTCTGCTATATCTGTCATTCTGTATGACAGACATAGAAACAGACAAGTGACAGTTTTAAACTAACATTTTGTATACATATCTAAAATCTTGATTTTTGCACTTTTTTGTGCAAATATATAACCAATTAGCAGTGGAGTAAATTCATGGTAGTCATCCAGAGGCAAGTCGGAGTTTGGTGTACCCCATCTCAAAGTCCAGCATCTTTGCTTGCTGCAGCATAGGCTGAGCGGTACCAGGCAGGAGCTGTCCTGTCCCGTATTGCAGGTGTTATCAGAGCTCTTGGGAGCGAGCCGATTAACTCTGCAGCAGCAGCAGGTGCACTGCAGAACTCTTCTGGATGAGCAGCAGCCACATTTGTATCCCTCTGTGAACCACACAGGTACCGCTGTACATGCAGGGCTTGGAGCCTGGAGGCTGGCACCTTCGTTGCCTCTGGAAGTTACACCACTGCTGATAAGTATGAGGCTGATGCTGATTTTCACTACAGATTGTACAGCATAAAATATCATATAAAGGGGGTAATTCAGTAATGGGCAAATCTGTGTGAACTGGGCAAATGTAACATCTGCTACTGCAGTTTCATGGCTCATACATGCGTGCTCCGACATGCATGCAATGACAAAATCTCCAACTATCGATGTTTGGCAATTAGTGTGGCCTATTAAATTAGTCCCTTAGTCACAAATTAGTTCAAGCTGTATATGAAATCAGTTTTTTTTCTGCTTCAACAACCAGAAGCTGTGACTTTTTGCTATTCAGTCAGACTATTAGAGGATCTAGTTTATGGGGCATACACGTGGCGCAATATGATGGCGGGATCAGTGGCGCAACAATAGCCCCGCAGACCCCGCGGTGGCGGAGAGGCGCTGTATAAGTGTGGGCGCCGGGGTCTGCGGGGCTATTGTAATGCCGCTGCCACTGCCGGGAGCTCACCTGTGGTCGGAGCCCGGGACCCGCAGAAGATTTTTCTGTGGTCCCCGCTCCCCTGTCCCCTCCTGGCTTCTGCTTGCCTTCTAATCTAAACGGACTATCACAAAACTTCCACCCCCATACAGCAGAAAACTGTCTGCTGTATGGGGGAGGACATTTTGTGATGGTCCATTTTCATTAGACGCTGGAGCCAGGACGGAGCGGACAGGGGAGCCGGGAACACAGACAAATCTTCTGCGGGTCCCAGGCTCCGACCGCAGGTGAGCTCCCGGCTGTGGCAGAGGCAAGACAATTTTACTGTGGGGGGGGCTCCAGAAATTTTGGCGGGGGTTCAAATTTTTTAGTTACGCCACTGGACGTGATATGGTCACTAGGTCGACTCAATGAAGATCACTTAGAAAGGAAGTACGGGTTGCTCTGTGTGTATACCCCTGGTTATGCGTGGTCCCGCACGTCACCATCATCTGACTAGATTTTTGCTGCATGTAGTATAAACCTAGTCATCACCAGAGTTACTAGAGAACACTGGCCCTGGCAGATTGCTTAGCACACATTGCTGGGGCATTGATGCTTGCTGAGCGATCTGTGCCGAGCGATCTGTGCTTAACTGCATCGCTAAGGACAGATGCTTAGTCGCCCTGTGTATACAGGGCTTAATACTTCTTTCTATGGAAGCAATTGGTACTTTTATTTTGCAGCTCCAAACTTGTTGATAAGTGTTTGAAAGTTTTCGTCTTTATGTAAAAGCTTTCAGAATATACGGCAGTACTTTACTTACTGTAAATAATAAAATATGGACAATTTCATGTCATTTTCACTGCAAAGCAGAGATTGGTTTAATAATATTAGTATTACAGTAGCTTGATATTCTTTCTATTTGTACAAAAATAAAACCCTGAAATGTCCTAGATGAATTTCCTTTGCTGGACAAGCAACTTTTTTTTCTACTGAGATAACCATGTTAAAGCCTTTCCTGCTTCTGCCTCATGTATGTCACAAGGGGTTATTAATTCTAACACAAATATATCCATCTGCCGGATGTTCCTTAAGTGGAACTAAAATCAATTATGTGAAACTGAATTTATGGTACTGCAAGTCTACAGATGGGTGAGGGGCTTCTCTGGTCAGAATAGCATTGATGGTGGATGTGAAAGATTTTGGTTCTTGTGATTGAGAGAGCTAGGCAGGGAGTTTATTGGTCCGTGCTGGCTAGGGTTACTGTAGCTTTCATTTATGATTGATAAAACCTGCATTTGTGATTGATGAAACTGCAATGCAATCGCAGTTCTGAATGCAACTGCAAGCCTGAGTTAAGGTCCATACACACTGGGCGACTATGCCCAGCGTGTATGGACAGCGATTATGACAATCATCACTGCGGGGAAAGCTGCTTAGTGCATACACACTGAGCGACTTTCCCCCTGCCCGGCACCGACGGAGGGGGGGAGGACAGCGTTGCATAGCAGAGCGCTATGCAAAGCCGTCTTGAAAGTCGCTGATCTGCTGGTATAACCATTGGATCAGCGGCTTTTCCGGCGATGTTGCGGGAGCACGCAGCAGCGCTCACCGCTCATCGCCGGACCATATACACTGGGCGGCTTTGAGCTGAAAGCTGGTCAAACCTCCTGTTTTGAGCGACTTTCAGTTCAAAGTCTCCCAGTGTGTATGGGCCTTAAGTCTGACCTTACACAGGCTTGCAGTCACAGCAGCGGTGTAGCTAGGTGCCATGGTGCCCGGAGCAAGGGCATATTTCGTGCCCCCCTCCCCCCCCCACACTTTTTCCGGTAATGAATTGGGGGCGTGGCTAACATGTGTTGACATGTTACATTTGAAATATATAAGACGCTGTAACGGAATCTGCTGCGCTATATAAGACGCTGTAACGGAATCTGCTGCGCTATATAAGACACTGTAACGGAACCTGCTGCGCTATATAAGACAATGTAACGGAATCTGCTGCGCTATATAAGAACCTGTAACGGAATCTGCTGCGCTATATAAGACACTGTAACGGAATCTGCTGCGCTATATAAGACACTGTAACGGAATCTGCTGCGCTATATAAGACACTGTAACGGAATCTGCTGCGCTATATAGGACGCTGTTACGGAATCTGCTGCGCTATATAAGACACTGTAACAGAATCTGCTGCGCTATATAAGACGCTGTAACGGAATCTGCTGCGCTATATAAGACGCTGTAACGGAATCTGCTGCACTATATAAGACGCTGTAACGGAATCTGCTGCGCTATATAAGACGCTGTAACAGAATCTGCTGCGCTATATATGACACTGAAACGGAATCTGCTGCGCTATATAAGACGCTGTAACGGAATCTGCTGCGCTATATAAGACACTGTAACAGAATCTGCTGCACAATATAAGACACTGTAACGCAATCTACTGCGCTATATAAGACACTGTAACGCCTAGGCACTGCAGCCTAGTGATGATAACACCACCACATTATCCTGTGTCTCTTACTTCTGTATTTGGGGGAATGCTTACTTTAATTAAGGGACAGAGATTTGTAGCTTCCTCCCCTCACTCCCCCTCCTCCCTCCCATCTGTGTGCACTCATCAGCGGCAATACCGGGGGTCAGCTGATGTGTGTGCACAAGTCAAAGGTTAAAGTTAATACTTTACATTACGGGAGGGAGACACTGGCTGTCGGAGCTGGCAGGTGAGAAGTGTCAGACGCGAGCTGCTTCCCCGGGACTGTAAGCCTCTGATCCTCTGTCTGCAGCTCCGGAGAACACAAGCAGCCTGCACCACCAGCGTCATGCCTGTGTCTGTGCTCGGACCTGCAGCCCTGTCTGATCTCAAGCAGCGTCCAGCAACAGACATCAGGCTGTAGGTACGCTGAGTAGGACCAGCAGCTAGGCGCCGGGCAGGGCAGCTGCCGGCACACACTGCCCGCCATTAGTGTAGTAAGTTATACTTGTAGGGGATCATTTGCGGAGGAGGGGGGGGCGGGCCGTGGCGCCATTCCACCAATCTGCGCCCGGAGCATGAGCTCCGGTGGCTCCGCCCTCCCTACGCCTCTGAGTCACAGGGGCATTGGGGTTATTTTGGTTCACTCTTTCTGACAAATTCCTTCTTAGATGGACAAAACCATGTGCACTGCAGAGGGGGGGGGGGGGGGCAGATGTAAAATGTGCAGAGAGAATTAGATTTGGGCAAGTTATTTTGTTTCTGTGCAGGGAAAATACAGACTGCTTCATTTTTACTCTGCAATATAGATCTAATTATCTCTACACATGTTACATCTGCCCCCCTGCAGTGCACATGGTATTGTCCATCTAAGAAGGTATTTGTCAGAAAGAGTGAACCAAACTAACCCCCATTGTGAGGGGTATCAGGAATCATGATAGATTGACTCTAATAGAGGGTACACACGGTGAGACATGCACTATTTTTCTATTCGATTTTGCTTGTACACTAGAAGCAAAATCCAATAGAATATCGAATAGAAAATTGAATGGGCATCGAATGGTTTTTCGACATTCGATGCAGATTCAATCCCAATGTACGCTCTTGTGTAGTGTAAATCAAATAGAAAAATAGTCTTGTCAGGCAAGACTATATAGTACAGATCTGTACTATATAGTCATATCGAATGCATTTTGCATACCATTGGATTCAATCCCGATTTCATCCCAATTGAATCGAAATGGAACGCAAGCAAAATCGCACCATGTGTACCCACTTAAAGGTCGACGTGGAAAAAGTTTGACATGAGTTTTTTTTTAATTGAGCAAGCATGTGCCGACAGGCAGTATGTTATGCCCCACCATCTACTACGTCATGGAGGGAGAATATAATAGCGTAGCGAGCCATGCAAGGGGACGCGGTACACTTAGAAGGTGTGCATACTGACCTATGTCAACATAGACACAAAAGACATGAAAAACTAATGTCCACCTATTTCATGTCGACCTTTTGAATGTTGACCCTTTGGCCCTGTCGACCTTTTATCTGTCTACCTTTTTGACTCTGTCGACCTTTTGACCCTGTCCACCTATAGTGGACCTTATGACTGTAGACCTAGACATTGTAGATCTAATTGTGAGGCCAAGGAAATTCGTAGGTCAGTGGTTCCCAAACTGCCTTGGGGTGCCTGTGTGCCTTGGGGTGCCAAGGGTTGGTGGCCCTGGACCAATTCAAATTATTTATGGACAAAACCAGTGCTGGTGGCTGCCAATCATAAAACATGTGTACAAACAGAAGCAAATCCTGCCCTTTACCACATAACTGAACCTGTGGATCACATATAAACGCAATCTTATTATTTAAAATAAAAAATAAAAATTGAAATTTTATTTGGCCTAGGGGTGCCATGAAAAAATTCTGATACTCATGATGCCGTGAAAAAATTCTGATACTCATAATGCCGTGAAAAAATTCTGATACTCATGATTCAAAAAAGATTGGAAACCCCTGGCATATATGATGCAGTCCTTGGCCTTGCTATGCATTGGGAATAGGGGTTCCCCCGACCCTCCCCACGAATGTTTCCGCCTCAGTCAGAGGCGTTAACATTTCTGATCACAGGATCCATTCAGCACATTTGTCAAATGGGTCCTTTGTCAGGGGCAAGAGCACAGTTAAATCACTAGCTCTCCTGATTCCTGTCCCAGTGTGTAAGAAGTACAGAAGCTACTGCTATTCTTGCAGATGACAAGGTAGATACTTTTTCACTATGGCCCTTATTCTGGTTGGTGCGTACTTTCCCGTATACTTTCGGATGGCGTTTTTTAGCCGTCTGCGCATGCGTGGGGAACGCTATGCGCATGTGCCACGCATGGTCTCCGTACTTGTACTCACTAATACCGTACAGAAATGTGCACCGCAAACACTCAGGAAATATGGGCGTATTATGGGCGTCATTCGGAATGACACAGGGGCGTACTTTTAAAGTGGGCTAAACTGGGCGGAAACATAGGCGGACACGGGGGAGTGCACTTATTTTGGTGGGCGTGCATTCGGACAGCACACCGAATGCACGCGAACAAAAAGGGAAGAAATATGCGGTGTTCATAAGCAAGTATTGCTTTGCGGACACCACTCGGTCATGCGCTAGGCAATCGGAACGCCTAATCAGGACGGACGCACCTCAACCAATGTCAGCTGAACACAATACAATCACCTACTTTACTCATTACTTGTTAATTACACGCTTGTCACTGCTTCAATTTGAACCATTGCAGCTTAAATGGAACATTACTAAACACACACATATATGCTGCATTTTTCACACACTTTTACACTGCAACTAATGAACACAACTTAATATTAATAATACAAATACACATGTCACTTCTACATGTATCAATTAAACCACACATTTGGGGGAAACAAAAAAAACATTTATTAAATGAACTTATAAAATAAATTAGAAACCCTCACAAAATAAAAGGTAGCATACCAGCAATAAAAGTAACTAATATATAATAAATACATGTATTATAGACATACATAGCCACAGCAGAATCATTAGGAACACATCAGGTGGCTTCACAACAAAAGTATAGCACCAACACTTCAAGTACAGCACACAGTAATGGTAGCCAAAACAGGGCAACAGAGGAACCAAACATGACATTCGAAGCAAGGGCAAATGTGGGTACCCTCGGCACGGAATTGGACACAGGAAGCTGACACACACAGCTCAATTAAAGATTTGGGAAGACATAACGGTGGAGATTAATGCGGACACAAGTTCATTTGCGGGCACATTTGGCCCTGGCAGGCTCCTTGCCACGTGCAGCAGCTCTTCTGCCACGGCCACGGTCAGATGGTGGCCCAGGTGGAGCACATGCTGGGGAAGGGGTGGATTGTCTTCCCCCTCTGGCAGCAGGGAGTGCTGATGGTGGTAATGCACCAGAAACGGGTGACATTAGGACCCTATTGCTGGCAATGAGCTCCACCATAAGATCATTATGGTGGAGGAGGAGTTCATTTTGCCGCAGGGCTTGATCACACAGCACCTGCAGGCTAGCAGCAATTGACTGCTGGGTGCCAGCCATAGCCTGCTGGGCCTCAGCAATAGCCTGCAGGCTCCCAGCGATAGACTGCTGGCTGCTGATCAAACCCTGCAACACCTCCTCGGTCCTACGCACCCGCTCTGATGCCGACTCTCCCTGCTGCTGAATATTGCCAAGCACATGCCCCCATGTGGCCAATTCAGCCGCGGACATTGGCTTCTGCTGCTGCACGGGCCTGCTACTGGGGCCAGGTGGCACAGACTCCTCAACCTCCTCAAGAGATTCTTGACCAAGCGGTGGGGATGCTGGTGAAAGAGAACATTCCAATTACAACACATTCCATGAAAAATTAGAAGCAGCTACTTATGGCATGGCAAATAATTACCTTCAAGCAAAGAAGCCATGACTTCCGCTGGGGACTCACTGTCCATGGTCCTCACCCCCCGGACCTCCTCCACTGCAATGCAGCACTCGGCCATCTCTTCCAGGGGGTGAGCTTCAGCTTTCCAGGCATGGGGCCAGCCCCAGAGGTGTGGCTGTGTTCCCACCGCTGGGTCAATTTCTTTTTGAGGTTCGTTTTGAAGTCGTGCCACCTGCAATCAAAGTGTACATATTAATACATGTCACTCCTCATGTTTGCTGTAGCACCCATTGCAATCTGAAACATAATACAACATGTGCCTCATGACACCAAACTTATATTATATTAATATTGAAAACCAAGCCTTAGAAGATACACTCACACTCACCCTACAATAACTATCAATTCAATGACATGGCAAACATGTCTGTGGCTCCAAGCAACGTCACCGCCCATTGACCAACTCCATCTAATATCTAATGTAAACATTACTGGACTTGTACTGCTCAAATGTAACACACATGAACTTGCCTCTTCTTAACGTGCTCCGCCTCACGAACTTGTGGAGCCACCGTATTAATCTCCGTCGTTATGTCCTCCCAGATCTTCCATCTCCTTGTGTGTGTCAACTTGTCCTGTGGACACTCGATCCAATCCCGTGCCCGGGGCACCAGGATGGCAAGCTCCTGCGCTTCGAATGCCATGTTTCTGGTGGTTGGTTCCTCTGTTGCCCGATTTCAGCCACGGCCACGACCACTGGCACCGCCACTGGCACGGCCACGGCCACTGGTCGCTGTACTTGAAGTGCTGGCCAGGCTACTCTGTTGGGAAGCCACCTGCTGTGTTCCCAATGATTCTGCTGATGCTGCAGATGGGCCAGCTGCCGATTGGCCTGATGTCGATGGGCCATCTGTCTGCTCTTCCACCAATGGCTGTTCTGGGTTGATGGGGACATAGGTGGTGCTGGAGTCCATCTGAGCAAATAGGTCCTGCAACTCCTGCTCTTCCTCAGATAGAGATGCAGACATGTGTGCAACAACATTGCATTTGGCAAACACACCTTTATATAGTATTTCTGTAATTGGCGTACATCAGCGACACCCTGCGTTCCGTACGGCCGCGCTCTCCTTACGTCCGCGTTCCGTACGGCAGCGTCAACCGTGCGGCGCATAGGCCACGCCCCTTGCTGCGCAAAAATATTAAAAAAAAACCTGGCAAACTGAGTAAGTCTGATTTAGTAGGTAAATGCAGATTTGAACACCAATGACCAAATAAAACTGAGGTCACACATGAAATGTATATGTGAATGTACATCTGTACTGTGCACTTGTTTGGTATGTAGTACAACTGACAATACCCATTCCATATGTAAATCCAGTCCACCACTTAGGCACAAGTAATCAGTGCTAGCATCCAAATCACATGTGAAAGCTCTCCAAATTCAGCCTTGATGCTAGCTACTTTTCATTCCACCTCTCTAGTATGGCCCAGTAGAAGGTAAGTGTACACATGGTAGCATGGCCTAATTTTGGGAAAAGGTCTGGCACTATTTGCTATGTTTCAGCTGCATAGCTTTCACTATAAAAAAGCTGTTTAGTACCTTGTGGAGTTAGGTGTAAGTGGCTAGTGATGCAGACTATTTCACCTGTTGCTTATACCCATGTTTGGTGAATGTAATAGATTATATATAATGGGTTACCATCTTATTGTTCAGTGTCTGTTTAGGAGATAGTAAGTAATGGCATGGTCTGCTAAACTATGCACAGGTACAGCGATGCAATGGGATAGCCGTCTGTCCTGGCGCATACACGCTGTTACTGACAAAATGAACAATAAAGTTAATACCAAATATCACTCTGATCAACCAATGACAGGACATGATTGTTTGGATTGTGCCATTGCTAAGATGGCGGCCTATGGGAGAGCAGCACCCTTCTCTGCCGCGGAGCTGAGGGCACTGGTCTCCGTTATGGAGACCAGGCTGGGGCGTGCGGGGCCCTTCATAACAAATAGGCAGAAGCGCCTGGCGTATGCGGCTGCCCGCAGGCGCATATTCGCACGCACCCAGGTGCGCAGGACCATCGCCCAGCTGGAGCGGCGATGGTCTGATCTGAAGCGCCGGGAGCCCGAAAAGCTCCAGCAAATAAGGGCCAGCATTGCACGATGTAAGTGTTTACACATTAAATGGCCAATTGTACATTAATGCTTACATGACCTTTTGTCCCAATAAGGTACCCTGGTTCATCATGAGTTAACCATGACATACTCTATCTGTGTGGTACCTCATGTTAGACATGCTGTAATGTGTGTGTAATATGTCATTTTTTGGAATGCAGGATGAATGAACAATTCATGTGACTTATTTAACACTCTGCATTTTGATTTCCCTTACAGCACGTGACCGTGCAAGACGGGCCCGTGAAGAGGCCCAGGAGGAGGAGGCCCCCCCTGAAGAAGTGGCCGAGGAGGAGGCCACAGAAGTGGGAGAGGAGGAGGCCGCAGAAGTCGGAGAGGAGGAGGCCGCAGAAGTGGCCGAGGAGGAGGCCGCAGAAGTGGCCGAGGAGGAGGCCGCAGAAGTGGCCGAGGAGGAGGCCATAGAAATGGCAGAGGCGGAGGCCCCAGAAGTGGGTGAGGAGGAGGCCACAGAAGTGCCAGAGGAGGAGGTGGCCGAGGATTTTGAGGAAGAGGAGGAGCCATGCGAGGTGGTGGAGGAAGCAGTAATTGGTAGGTAAACATAAGGCATCATTAATAATTGGTGGTAGTACTATTTGTTAGGTACCACTGGTGAATCTAGTGTGTTTTACTCTATTATTAATTAATAAACTAAAGTGGGTTACAACAGACACACTTAGGGGTTAGAGGCCCAAGCTGCAAAGGTGGAATCTAGAGCCTCAGGTAGGTGATGCGTTTTGGTTTATGGAGGGCCTTTCTATTTGTTTGATGTAAGGAAGCAGCTTAGTGCAGCAGCTTCACCTATCTGGCAATGTGACTATGAATCCGGAAGTAAGGGGTAGAGGGACTAGGCTAGCCTTTAAATGTGGTATCCATCCATCCATGTATCCATGTATCCATCCATCCATCCATCCATCCATCCATCCATCCATGTTTCTATCTATCATGCAGTTTAGCTATTAAGCAGTGACATGCAGGTGTATATGTATGGCAAAATGTGGCATGTTGTATTGGATGTAGCTTTGTAGTAGATTGGTGAGTGTTAAGGTGAGTGTTAAGGCAGGAGATTTTTCAGTCACATATTCATTAGTGTAAGCCAGTGTGTGTGTGTGTGTGTGGGGGCCTATTTTTATTTTTACCAATACAAACAGTATTGGCTATGTAATTGTTTTTATGTATGAATTCTCATGCTGTAGGTACTTAAGATTTACTGTACAAGGTCAACCTGAATAGCATAATTAATGTTGTTCCCCCTTTAACATGCCCACAGATCCACAGAGGCAAGCCGACAGATTAATAGGGGCCCTACTCAGGCTGCGGCAGCTCCTTATTGTGATGGTCGCAGAGGTGGAGGCTGTGTGTGACCTGCTTGTTTAATTTTTTTTGTTTTTTTTACTATGTTGTAAATTTATAATAAATATTTGTGTTGACAGTTCGAAGTGGTATGTGTGTTATTATTTTATTTTACAGTATAAATATAACTATAAATATATATCTTTAAATAATGGTGTTTAGTTATATAAGGTGCAAAATGTATATACATATTCATAGATAACACATGGGCGTAAAGGGGCATGAAAAAACGTTGTGCACTTAGCATGATGAAAGGGTTAATGTAAAGTGGGAGTAAAGTGTTTAATGATCAATTAGAGAAATAATAGATGACCATTAAAAACAATCCCTTTTGAATGAGGTTGGCTAATTGCATAAGCGGGTAATAGCACAGATTTGGCTCTTATGAGAATAGTGTTGTTTTGTGCGTAAATACTCCGCATCGGTGCGTACGGCCTGCTTCCCGTACGTTCTGACGCGGTTAGACCGTGCTTGCGCGGTAAGACCGTGCAGAATCTGTACGTGTCCTCCGCACACGCAGGGTTTATATGTCGTCCGTACACACGCCCTCTTCTTAAAGAGTGAGTCCGTCCGAATGCGGGGGCTCAATGGGCGTTTCTATGGACGATGTCCGCATAGCGTGGCGTGCGGACTGCTCCGTAAGAAGTCGGGAAAGTACGCACCGATCAGAATAAGGGCCTATGTGCATTTTAAGATGCATTTTACTATGTGCAACTTTCTAAAAAAAAATTGTCTCTCAATTAGGTGAAGCTATAAATATTATCCAGGCATTATTAAAGCATTATTTTAAATCTAATATACTCACATGTTTAAATCTAATACAGTATACACAATTCATACCTCCCAACATGACCCATTCCAAGAGGGACAAAAGCTCTCCCCCTCTACTTCCTTCTTAATTCATGATTATAATCACCTGTGCTGAAATACCTTTATTATAAATGACAAAGAAGAAAAAAAAAGAAAAAAGACCAGCGCTAAATAAACCGGACGTAATTATACACTGAAATAATCTAAGTATTTCCAATATTGCTGCTGTTTAATAGGGCTGCTCAGCTAGCCCCAATTGGAACAAACAAGAAAAAAATATAAACTGCGCAAAAGGAAATACTAATAATTCAATAAAATTTATTATAAATAATAGTTACTTATACAATTGGTATGTGGCCACAACCTATAAAATCTTAGGACATAAAACACAACTGCCTAAATGAAAATAAAGATAAAAAATAAAGGTAAAAAATACATAACATCCAATAAGACTATACTATTCATCAATCATAAATAGCTCAATGCTGATTACCCTGTAGGTTAATAGTACAGGTTATTGGGTTAGTAGGCTCTTTGTAAATATAGATAGATCCGGATAGTCCGTACAATCAAACCAGTGGTGATGTTTTTAGATGTAAATAATAGATAGCATAGTTCCGATTTGGCATTAGTGGCAAACCATCAGGTTTGTTGCAGTAGTTATCTGGCCAGACATAAAAAAATAGGAAAAAATATATGTACCTTGGAGACTTGTAGCAAATTACAGTCCCTAGTGCCTCCCAGTTGCTGGAACTGAATTTCCTTGATGAGTGCAACTATATCCGGAGTTTTAACACCACTTGCTTGGAAGATGAAGGGCAGGTCTCCACAGGTGCAGAAAAGTCAGGATCTCAGTGTACCATATGAGAATGGATGGTTTTTAGTTGAGCTCTGATGGTTTGCCACTAATAGCACTATATGCCAAATCGGAACTCTGAGGACGGCTTTGCATAGCGATGCGCTATGCAAAGTCGGCCTCCCCCCGCTGACGGTGCTGGGCAGGGGGAAAGCCGCTCAGTGTGTATGCTTACTCAGTGTGTATCCTTACACGCTGGGCATTGTTGTTTTCCAAAAGCACAGTATTCTTCAAAGGAGGTGTGACCCTCCATCAACTTTGAGGCAGCATGGACTTCTTTATTGCGCCTTGGGACTTTCTATTTTTTGTTTGTTTTATCGCCCAGTGTGTATGGACCTTAAGTAATGTACAGCAAAGTAACAGCTTGAATAAATTGTATCAACATGTTATTATCACTACATTGTATGCAGCTTCATACCAGCAGAAAATAAACCAATGGTTGGGATGTATATATGGCTACATGTAGGTTATAAACAAGGATGTATACAGACAACTCCACATAATGATAAATAATAAAAAAGCCTAATTATGTATTCATGCTTAAAGAAGGAAATGTGAAAATTGTAGCTTCAAAAACATAAAGACATCTGGGAGCATAATAACTTTACAACACAATTCATAGTAAAGTGCCTTAGCGCATACAGTATAAATATAAATTTACAAATGAAGCAGATTTACCAACTGTATCACAGCGCAACCTACCTGGAGGGGATCTGGCACCATGAGCTTCCCAAACAGCAAGTGTATGAGACTAAGACTAGGACCCATTTTATACCAGTTTACATATGAGGTCACTTCTGGTGTGTCCCAACCAATGACTTTGTGCAGATAAAAATATGTATAATATACAGGGAACTTTATTTCCTTAAATTAGCGGAGCTCTAGCTTTAATATGTGATGTCACAAGCATCTATATTAAACAGATGGAGCAGCCCGAACTTATCATACGGCGTGCGTTCCAAATTTGCGTTCCACCTACTTTCTTAAACGGGTACTTCCTCTTCCAGCTATACATATAGCCACTAAGTTGCTCAGACGGCCACTGGCGGCATGCATTCCAACTGTGTGTTCCACCGCAGTTCCTTAACCTTATTACCGCTTCCGGCTATGGAGCCTTCATAGTAATGTGTCGGATATGTGACTTGCGTGTAAACTTTGCGTTCCACTTTACATAAAGGGATAATCAATGAACCTATTCTTTAGAAGTGTAAATATACCCCGGGACAGGGCTGCCGACAGGGGGGTGCTGTGGGTACAGCTGTGCTGTCTGCGCTGTGCTCGGTGCACTGAACAAAGCACAGGCTTCTTCAATGCCAATCAGAACTCGTGTACCATTAGCCAATCTGAGCGGCTGGCGGTACCCGAGCTCTGATTGGCTCACCAGCTGGTGCTGCATTTTAATTAGCCGCCGGCGTCCTGCATTAAAGAAGCCTGCAGCATTGAGCAGGAGGGGAAGAAGGAGCAGGAGTCAGGCGGTAATTGAAGGAAGGGGGGAGATGGGGGTGGGGGGCAAAGGAGCCAAAACTGGAAATCAGTCTCGATACCAAAAATTCCTAGTGGCAGCTCTGCACCGGGATATTATATGATGGCCTTAACTGTGGTCTCTATTAATAAATGTGAGGTGTAAAACAGTGTTAAATTAGACTAATTTTGCATTGTGTTCTTAATCGAGCCCAATGCAGAAGTGATATTTTAGATTTATAACTGTGATAGATTTAATAAGTACAATATTAGTTATGTGTGCTGAATTTTTTTTTATAATCCTTTTTAATAATTTTGTTGTAAATTCATTTTTCACTCATATTTATATAACCGTACATAAGATATAGACAACAGATATATAATTATATATGCACAGTGTTTTTTCGTCTAAAATAGAGGGATTCATAAGAAAAAAAGGATACAGAGAAATCCCTTAAGTGAAAGAGTTGTAATATTTCTATTGAGTGAAATATACAATTGTGTGATAAAGAATTACTAGGGAAGGTGACTGGACGATTAACATAAGAATAAACTATGTCAACATTTTCGTTTAGCCCCTTAGGGTGTAGTAGGGTGTTTAAAACATAAATCCAGAAAGTTTCTTGTCTTGAAAGTTTCAAGTTTCCACCCCCCCCCCCCCCCCCCCCCCCGCCCTCTGGGATTTTCCTCTACTAATTCCAGAATTGTGAAGGCAAAGTTCTTGTTGTCAACCTGGGATGCATGTTTTTCTTTGTAGTTTCTGGGGATACTATATGTACCTATTTTGTGCTTGATATATATAATCAGGGAATGAAGAGGAGTCACTCACGGAATTTTAAATAAACTCAATACTTACTGTACCTGGTTCCTCTAGCGATGTCGTCTCTTTCGCTGCTCACTTGCTTCTGACAGCCGCTATGATGGTGGATGATGGATATCAGCAGACAATAATATATTTCTATTAGTGTCTTTGTTACTGTATATTCTGAAATGCTATCTTATTGTCTGCCACTGTAATCACTACATCTAGAAAGTGTTAAGGGGTGTACACATGGGCTGTAGCTGGGAGCTGTAGCCGGCGGCTATCCCAACCAGCAGCGCCAGGGGCTGGCTGGCAACTTTTAGCCTGGGGGGCAAGTCCAGAGCACTGGCCCATAAGTAACAACGCATCATTAAATGGCGGTTTTTCGGTAAAAAAATTATGTATTAATAAAAAAAGATAATAACGACACCACAGGCTGCTCCCCCTGTATAATAACAGGACACCACAGGCTGCTCCCCCTGTATAATAATAGGACACCACAGGCTGCTCCCCCTGTATAATAACAGGACACCACAGGCTGCTCCCCCTATATAATAACAGGACACCACAGGCTGCTCCCCCTGTATAATAACAGGACACCACAGACTGCTCCCCTGTATAATAACAGGACACCATAGACTGCTCCCCTGTATAATAACAGGACACCGCAGGCTGCTCCCTCTGTATAATATCAGAACACCACAGGCTGCTCCCCTATATTAAAAGAACAGGACACCACAGGCTGCTCCCTCTGTATACTCATACCAGAACATCATAGGCTGCTCCCCCTGTATAATTATACCAAGACTGTCCTGGTATAATTATACAGGGGGAGCAGCCTGTGGTGTCCTGGCAGGACACCACAGGCTGCTCCCCCTGTATAATTATACCTTACACCACAGGCTGCTCCCCTGTATAATTATACCAAGACTGTCCTGGTATAATTATACAGGGGGAGCAGCCTGTGGTGTCCTGGCAGGACACCACAGGCTGCTCCCCCTGTTTATTTATACCAGGACACTACAGGCAGCTCCCCCTGTATAATTACACCAAGGCTGTTCTGGTATAATTATACAGGGGGGGGGGGGGCAGCCTGTGGGGTCCTGGCAGGACCCCACAGGCTGCTCCCCCTGTATAATTATACCAAGACACCACAGGCAGCTCCCCCGCCCCCCATTATAACACGCAATACATAGTACGGTAACTTGCTTTTAGGCCTGGGTCCGTGCTCCACTGCTGCGGCTCCCGTCTCTCTGCCCTGCCTTTCTTCCCCACGCTGCGGCTCCATCTTCCGAGTAGCAGTCCTCCATCCACCGCGGCCCGCCCCTTCCCTCCTAGAGGCACGAGTGGTTGGCCAGGAATCAGGCCAGGAATGTCAATGTAACAAGCGGCCGGCCCGGGACATGTGAACATGTCCTCATGCAGGAGGCCGGCGGCCACGTTCCTGTAGCCGCGGCATGGCCTACAGGAGTTCTTCAGAATTTAAAATACAAGGCGGCCCAAAAAAGTAACTTTTAGAGCGGCCCAGGGGGCACATGGCACCCTGCCCCCCGGCCCAGCCCACCCCTGCGCAGCCCGTGTGTACAGCTAAATCGACACTGCAGCATCTAGCAAGAATATTCTTCCTGCAGTGTCTATATGGCCGGGTGATAGCGATACTGCACGACCGCACATTCTAAGTGATTTTGACAATGTAGTCAAAATTGCTTAGATGAATTGCCTCGTGTGTACATGACTTTAGTGCTAAAGTATATTGATATTTTCACAGCCCTCTGTTTAGCACAGGGTTAAGGGGCCTACACACGGGGAGATTTTGCTGAGTGATCTGAGGAATGCTATATCACTCATCAAGATTGCTCAGCTCACAGCGCTGCACATCGTTGTGCCAGCGATGTGTGTTTAACGATCTATCAGGGCCAGTGTTTTCCTGTAAGAACACTGGCCCTGACCGGCGATTTAACTGTATTTATCCAGCATGCTGCATATTAATCACTGGTCGATATCGATGCGCGAGGCCACGCATCGCTGTGGCCCCTACACACAAAGAACAAGTTCAGGGCATTTTCTAAGCGATCTAGTGAGATCACTTAGAAAATACCCTGAAATCACCCCCTGTGGGAATTAGGAGTGGAGTGGACATTCTTGGAAGGATAAATGCGTGCAGTAGTTTCATACTGTAAGTACTGTATATAATCTGTAATGGCTAGCATGCTCCATATAATCTCCTTGTTTACATTTTACTATTGTTTTGATAGTATTGAATTGTTTAGCCTTTGTGTGAATTACTGCTCTGTATAGACTTTCTTTTGTATTGGGCTGTATAGTTTTATTGTTTGACACTTGTATTTCACAACATCCACTGTTTATGTAGACTTTATTTGTGATCTAGTTATTTTAGTGCTGCAACGGATTCTCAAGTTATTATTTTGATAATACTGTTTGAAGCTTTTAACAGCTTTACAGTCAGTATCAGAGCTGCCATCTGGAGAGACTGCCAGGCATGAAAAAGAGAAGGTCTGAGTGGCAGTATTGTAGATTGGCTCCACCACCAAATGCAGCAGTCAGCCATACAGGGATAGCTCTGATGGCATGTCTAATTTGGAGCCTGTCGCAGTTGGTGCTTGGAATAAAGGCTGCATTGAGCTGGCTGGTTGATAAGTGACAAATCAGTGGCACAAACACAGTCAGTTTATAGCATATCTATAAGACATTGCCACAGAAGTGGCAGAAAAGGAAAGTGGTGCAACATGGCATTGTTTTTGGGCCCTCCTATCCCTCTTTATGTTGGATTTTTAAAAACACAATCACCGTTTAACAAAGCAAACACTTCAGCAACAAGAACTGCCACTTTTATGGCTGATGTGCTTGGTTTGTTTGTTTCCCCTAAAACAAGCTACCAATGGGTTTAAGACAGCTAAGCTAACAGTGCTGTCAATGATCTTTACATCATCTACATTATCACCCTCACTGTCACCCTCATCGGTGTATATATCATCCTCACACAATATTAATTCATCCCTGCTGGAATCCACCATTTACAGACGTCTCTGTATTTTGATATAATTGCAGGAAAAGTCTTCCTAGGTTTATGCCAGGGGTATCTCTTTTAAGTCACTATTGCTATGTGCATTGTGCGCAGTACATATGTAATGACTGCGCTATTGGGGGCCGGAATCTGTGGATAAATCACAGTCTCTAGGAATCTGTGGATAAAACCTACATCCAAATACTTTAGGGTCATACTCCAGAATAGTCACCATTAACATCAGCAGATAGTAATCTGTATACTACCCATGATTGTTTAACCTAAATTTGTTGATCTGCCCAAAAGATATAAGTGAATACACACTGGTGAAAACACTATAAGACGCATTGATCCAATCTGGTATCAAAATTAAAATATAAAGGGCCCTACATACGCAGAGATGTGTGCCAGAGATACATAACGGGAGATTCAGCACAAGAGATTTCACTCTTGTGACTCATTTCAGACAATGAGCCACATACAGAGAGATTTGTGTCAGAGATTCATAATGGGAGATTCAGCACGGGAGATTTCAAATCTGTCACAGAAAGTGAAGTAAAAACACTGCACTTCATCACAAAAATGTTATTATTACTGAACACATCTAGCACATAACTAATGTCTTCTTTAATAAGTATTCTTTCACCTCCCCTAATATGCTACCCCCCCCCCAAAAAAAAATTAAATCATGGTGGCTAGTGGTTAAACTATTAAACGTTGGTGGTACAGTGGGAGCTGACAAAAAAATACTTACCAAATCCGGGGTCCAGCGTCTCATCCTCTGTCATACAGACAATAATTTTGTAAAAAAAAATGGCATGGGGTCCCCCCCCCCAAGCATGACCAGCCCCGGGCTTTTTGAGTGGTCCTGGTTCCCAAAATCCAGAGGACAAAGTGCGTGGGGTCCCCCGGATTTTGGGGACCAGCACCAGGCTCTTGAGCTGGCCCTGGTTTCCAAAATACGGGGGACAAAATGAATAGGGGTCCCCCATACTTTGGAGACCAGCACCAGGCTCAACTAGCAGGGGGTGTAATGCCATAGCCAGGGGACACGCTTGATGGTGTCCCGTGGCCAAAGCATTACCCACCCTAACTAGTCAGCCCAGGCCAGGAGTTTTTGGGGAGGTGGGGACCCCCCAAATAAGGGGGTCCCCCCTCTCCAGGGCACCCCAGGCCTGGGCTGCAGCCTGGGGCTATCCCCTGCACCCCTGGGCGGTGGGTGCAGGGTTGATAGCTTATTTAACAGTAATATTGTCTTTTACAGTAGGGCTACAGGTCCCAGCAAGCCTGCCCCACATGCTGGCACTTGGGAGAACCACAGGTACCAGCATGTGGGGCATTAAAGGCCCGCCGGTACCTATAGCCCCCATGTAAAGGAAATATTAAAATAAAACAACAAACACTGCTTTTAAATGTTTTATTTAATAAAAACACAAACACAGAGTTTTTAGTATTTTATTAAACTGCATCTGGTCTTCACCTGGGGGCAGCGGCCCCCTAAGCTCTTTTGCATGGCCGCCGCCTCCCAGGGCTTCTGCCTCTTCATCTGTGTTCTTCACCTGGGGGCGGCGGCCTTTTAAGCTCTTTTGCATTGGCCGCGCCTCCCAGGACTTCAGGAGCTCTTCACTCCTCCTCCGCCGTCGGACTGACTGCCCCGACCCTGTCTCGAGCTGGCTAATATAGCCAGCTCTAGGGGGCGGGGCAATGACGCGGCGAGCCGTGATTGGCTGGCCGCGGCCATTTTGAAATTTAAATTTTTTTAAATTTTTTTTTTTTTTTTTACATGTCCGCCGCGCTGCCGCCCCGCTGCCGCCGAGAGGAGAGGTGAGGTGGGGGTGGCGATGGGTGCTACAGCTGGTGGGGGAGGGGGGTCAGGGGTGGCGGCGGCGGGTTTTGCGGCGCGGGGTGCGGCGGGTCTGCGGCGTCCGCAGTCGCTCGGCCCTGCTCATCTGCCCGCAGCCACACATGCGGGAGATGAGCAGGAGCTTTCTGAGCGACTGCTCTGTATTGTACAGCCCGTCCGTTCTGAATCTTGGACAGATTCAGAACGGTGGGTGCGCGCATGTAAATCGCTGTGTGGGCTATATACACAGCGATTTACATGCATCTTCAGGCATTTTCTGAGCGATTTGTTAGAATCGCTCAGAAAATGCCTGAATATCGTGCTGTATGTGGGGGCCATAAGAGATACATTGGGATTAATATCCCCTTTTTAATACGTACTCTGTAACAAGACTATTTCTATACTGTCATTAAAATAATCCTCCAACATTCTTTGGATATTGACTGTATCAGACAAAATTATGGCAGAGATGTCGTTAATTTTGGGAAATTTTTTTAGGCCCAACCATATTTCAAAATGTGTTCACTCATCTGTATCACCTCTGTGTTTCTTGGGAAAGATAATTTGGTACTTGTTTCCTAGCACGGCGCCCACGATTTTAATGTTATGCCATCGTTTTGATCGCATGACATGCGACCCGATCGTATGCGATGTGATGCAATTTTTTAATTGTACAGGCACCCTGATGGGTGATTACTATGTAAAATGCACCCCCATTGTTAACGCCACCTCCGCTATGAACGCCAACTTGAAGCGTGGCGAGCAGCGGCGGTACACGTCCTCCGACCTTTTCATACCCCCACTATCCTCATCATCGCGTCATCTGTATACAATAACAGCGTCAGTGTTCTAAGTGGTGGCCAATCCCTGCCCGTTGCTAGGGGACGCGTATCTGTAACTAAGCGCGTCATCTGTATACACTAATAGCGCTAGTCTAGTTATCTTATTGCACTATGTTGATACATCGATCTAACCTACAAATGCTGAGTCTATCATTATAGGAGAGCACATACCATAGATCTATATATAAAGAGAGTTAAGAGGTGTTATTTTGGATGGATACGATTAGTTAGCAGCATATAGCAGGATCTCAGTCACCTGACAAACAACAATAAAGCACATAATATATTTTTTTTAAAAAGCCTAATGGTAACCTAGGTACAACAACCAATAGTCTCAAAGCTAGTCCCTATCTTTTATAAAGACCCAGTTTTTGATGTGGTATGCGACCATGGTTACCCAAGCTTATTATGTCACTATAATGAATTTAGTGTCAAATAGCCAACACAGAGAATTCCATCAAAGAACATCATTTACATAAAAAATATAGCAGATATTTGAAAAAATATGAAAAAATTCTTTTGAGAGAATTTGGAAAAAAGTGTTAATCTCATAGAAAACATTTAAATGAATTATATTCATTTAAGCCCCTAGGGCTGATGGTGTCCAGGGAGTATATCCATCTTGTCTCCCTTTGCAGGAGTAGTTTTGCTCGATCCCCTCCACAACTCAATGTCGGTATCTGGTCGATTATGATACTTCTCAATGAGGAGAGAGCATGTTTTTTCTCTAGAAAATGGCGCGCCACTGGTTTATCACTTGTTTTTGACGTCAGTGCTGCCCTGATGCTGGATCGGTGATTAGCCATCCGTTCTTTAAAGGCGCAGACGGTCTTCCCGACATACGTCAGGCCACATATGCATTTTAACAAGTAGATAACGTGGTCAGATGTGCAACTCAATCTGTGCCGAATCCTGATTTTCTGCCCATTATGCGGGTGGTTGAAGAATTGACCAGTGTTCATAGACTGACACGTGGTGCACCCTGTGCATCTGTAGCAACCCAATCGTGTGGGTCTCAGCCACTCAGTGCCAGAGGAACCGTCAAAATTTAGTGTAGGTCTCATCAGCATGTCACGTAAATTTTGACCTCGGCGATAGGCTATCATCGGTTGTTTTTTCATCTTCAGCTTGGGGTCAGATGCTACTATCCCCCAATGTTGCTTGATGCTTTTTCTGAAAGATGATGCCCTTGTGTCATGGGTCGTTGTGACTATCAAGCGATCATTTGGCTTCAGTCGCTTGTCTTTATTGTCACTTGAGTGTATTGCCTTGGCCCGTTTTAAGCTGCTTTTTATAATCTGCGGTGAGTAGCCCCTATCAAGAAATTTCTCTCGCATTTCATCAATCTGACATCTCGTATTTTCTGCATCAGTATTGGTGCGAAGGACCCTTAAGAACTGGGATATAGGCAGTCCATTTTTCAAATTTGTTGGATGGTAACTCGTGTAGTGCAACAATGAGTTACGGTCTGATGGTTTCTTATATAGTTTTGTACCAATCTTATTACCATCCTTATAGACTGTCACATCGAGGAAGTCTATCGATGTGAGACTCGCTGTGTGTGTGAAGCGAATTGGGGACCGTAATTCATTCAATTCATGGACCATTCTTTCAAAAGTTACCATGCCTCCCTGCCACACCAAAAAGATGTCGTCAATGAAACGATAATAATGCATAATACATGCTCTGTATGGAATCAGAATGTTCTTCTCTTCATACTCCGCCATAAAAATGTTGGCGTATACAGGGGCCAGGTTAGAGCCCATGGCCGTACCTTTGCGTTGGACATAGTACTTAGTACCATACAAAAAATGATTATTGATTAGGACCTGTTCAATAAGATTACAGATGAATTCAATCGGAGGAATGGTATGGTTAGACTTCAACAATCTATTTCTCACTGCGTCTATCCCTTCTACATGCGGGATCACCGTGTAGAGGGATGAGACGTCCATGGTCGCTAATACCACATCATCCCCTGTAAACCTGATATCACTGATCTTCATAAGAAAATCAGGGGTATCACGTATAAAACTTGAGGTTGCCATCACCACAGGTTGCAATATCTGGTCCACAAATTGCGCCATAGGCTGCATTACAGACCCCCTGGCAGAGATGATGGAATTCTCTGTGTTGGCTATTTGACACTAAATTCATTATAGTGACATAATAAGCTTGGGTAACCATGGTCGCATACCACATCAAAAACTGGGTCTTTATAAAAGATAGGGACTAGCTTTGAGACTATTGGTTGTTGTACCTAGGTTACCATTAGGCTTTTTAAAAAAAATATATTATGTGCTTTATTGTTGTTTGTCAGGTGACTGAGATCCTGCTATATGCTGCTAACTAATCGTATCCATCCAAAATAACACCTCTTAACTCTCTTTATATATAGATCTATGGTATGTGCTCTCCTATAATGATAGACTCAGCATTTGTAGGTTAGATCGATGTATCAACATAGTGCAATAAGATAACTAGACTAGCGCTATTAGTGTATACAGATGACGCGCTTAGTTACAGATACGCGTCCCCTAGCAACGGGCAGGGATTGGCCACCACTTAGAACACTGACGCTGTTATTGTATACAGATGACGCGCTTAGTTACAGATACGCGTCCCCTAGCAACAGGCAGGGATTGGCCACCATTTAGAACACTGACGCTGAACACGTAGCGACGTCCTATAGAGAAGAGGACGTACGCTACAATGAAAAGAAGGTGACTTGATACGCACGTTGGACCGCCTATAATGGCGGCGTGCGTTCCATTAGTCTATAAACGGAAGTAGCGCGCTGTGTATAATGCGCTACCCGGAGGCGATACACGTGGTTGGAGAATATGTTAGTGATTGGCTGGGGAGATGACACGCACGAAGGGACCGCCTACAATGGCGGCGTGCGTTCCAAATGTGTTTTAACAGCGTACATCAGACATGGGTGAGTTTGTGACTTATATATTACTTTGTTGAGTTTATAATAAGGTGTTTTGACAGCCCTAGATAGTGAAAGCTATAGGGATGATTTGCTGTAATGTAAGCAGCACTGAGCGGTACACATTTGCTATGATTGACCTCTGATCCCCACATGTGGGGTTGATTGTTGTAATTAACACTAGATAAAAGGGAGCAGCATGTAGCATGAGATCAGTTGCCTTTTCTGTGAGATCCAGGACGCCATGATTAAGGGCCCAGTTGGGTCCGAAACGTCGGCTTATTTGTCATATCTGATGGATTAATAATAAAAAGAAGCATTGCCTTATAGCTGCTTGGTGAGTGCCCTGATTCTAAGTGACTATATATATATATATATATATATATATTTTTAATTAAATATATATTCATGTGCTTACAGCACATGAATAAAAATAGCATGCCCCTCCTCAGAATAAAATTCCTGATTTTTTTACACCAAATGTAAAAAACAAAACACTTTATTTTAAAAGTTCACATTCCACTTCACCATAAAAAGATAGCGATTGCTACTCGGTGAATCATGGCGAAAAAAACCTTGAAATGTATTCGCCATCTGGTCATTGAATAGGGTGATTCACATTTTTAGTAAAAAATTTGCCTTACAGCACAAAATCGCCATAAAAACCTGGCGAATCAGCCTCATTGAGTACCGCCCATAGAGGGGATATTGATATTGTGTTCAATGTATAATAGGAGGTGCATTCAAACCAGTCATTCATTTTTTTCCTGTATACAGTCTACCTTTTAACTATCGACCTTCCGCATGTCGACCTAATGCTTGTGTCGCCCTAATGACCCTGTTGACCTAACCCATGTCGACATTCAGTCATGTTGACCTTCCTGCATGTCGACCTTCAGTCATGTCGACCTTCATGCATGTCGACCTAAAGGTGTCGACCTAGTTCCTGTCTATCCAATGATCCATGCCCCATTAGGATGGTGATGTTTTGCTTTCTTTTGGTCTGCTCTATACCCTTTAAATATAGCAGCAGATACAATAAAAGAGAAGACGCCGTGGCTTTTCAAAAGCATAGCTTAGTAAATACAACCCTAAATTCTTTTATATTATGGATGGTTTTAATTTATGTGCCAGCCATTGTTTTGTCATGGAATTTGTCTGTTCTCACACAACAGATAAACATATTACGTTAACGGTAAAACCTTGGGGAACACTAGATGTAACTTGCAATGTTTTTATTATTGTAAACCAGTGAGCAGTCAGATGATAGACACTGCACAACAAGTGTTATGTGAGAATAAGACTATCATCATATACTGTGTTATTCTTGAGATGACATTCCTTTGGTGTAAACAATGCATACTTTAAATAGTTTCCTTGTGTAGGAACAGCGGCTCTGCAATTGATATTAACAAGAGATTGTCCGCGGAGATGAGTGATATTTCAATCCCAGCTCCGCTCTGTGAATTGGAACCAAGTCTTTGAAAATCTGTCTGAACAATTGAAAGAAGAATATGAAGCGGCAACTTGTAGATCAATAAATAGCGCTCTCTGCTTATTTGAGAAAGCTTTTTGATTGTGTGCCAATTCAACAAAAGAGCACAGTAGCTTGTAAGAGCAGAATAAATAAATAGACATCAAGCATGGTGTGAAAATAAGGTAATGTGCCAGGTAGGGATAAGGTCACAGATATGGGTACAAAGTATCTTATATTAACCTAGTATTCAGTTTAACCCTTAATGCGACACTACCTATTCATTAAAATGGTATAAAAGGAGTTTATTAACAATATGGAGTTGTAGAGAACACCATGGGGCATTTATAAAACATGGCCTACATATAAGTACAGTATCGTACAATATGTATAGAAAATGAGTTGCTGCGCTTAGCAACCTATTCGATCAGTGGTTCTCAACCTCGGTCCTCAGAACCCCCCAACAGTGCACATTTTCTATGTCTCTACACAGAATCACAGGTGAATGATTAGCTCCACCTGTGATCTTTTAAAATGTGTCTGAATAATGAGTGCACCTGTGCACCTGCCGGGTGACCAAGAAAACGTGCACTGTTGGGGGTCCTGAGAACCGAGGTTGAGAACCACTGTATTACTGATTATTCTGATGGAACCAGGAAATGTGAAGCCAGGGAAACATTAAAGAATTTGGAGTTATTAATTCCTAATTGCTGCATTGTTACATGGACAGCTTGTGCAGTACTCATGTGTTTGAATTATAACTGGAACACTCAGTACTATTTTTCTGGGAAAATAGGGCCAGGAACTCTGGGCCTGGGGGTGGATAGTTTAAATAAAAATAGAGAGAGAGAGAGAGAGAGAGAGAATGAGAGGTATATATTATATTTAGAAACAAAGGCACTCACAGGTAACTTTAAAATAAAGGTGACTTTAAAATAAAACTTATCTTATGGAAAGTAGATTTTGGCCCCGAACAGGTTCAGAAACCCAGTTCCTGATGATGTCATATTTAATTAGAGGTTCCTGCTGGGCAGGGGTATTTTTCGTCCGGAACGCTCCGGAACGCCGTTCCTGCAGTTCTGTTCAAATATGTCCTCAGCAGGAACGGCATTCCGGAAGTTAAATTAGGCCCGGCTGCCCAGCACAAATCTATGCATCCCCGCGCTGGCCGGGTGGATGTGCTGCAGGCTGCAGCTTCCTGCGACCCGCCCCCCTGCCCTCCGACACCATGGATGCACGCACATGACGTCCATGGTGCGCATCCATGGTGACTCCCGCCCGCAGCGCTACAACTCCCGCGGACGCCGAGACACCCGCCCGCCCGTCCACCCGCCCATCCACCCGCCCGTCCACCTGCCCGGCTGTCCACCTGTCCGCCTGTGTGACCACTGCAGGGATGCATTTTCCCACCTGCCAGCCTGCCAGAGGACGCTCTCCCATCTGCTGCCTGCCCTGACCTGGGCAGGCAGCCCAGGTCAGCCCTTTCTATTCCTCCATCTGCAATTGTCTGGTATGGAGGGCATCTCTGTGTGGGCCTGTTGTATAATGGGCATCTCTGTGTGGGCCTTATCTATAATGGGCATCTCTGTGTGGGCCTTATGTATAATGAGCATCTCTGTGTGGGCCTTATGTATAATGGGCATCTCTATGTGTGGAATATGTATAATGGGCATCACGGAGTGGGGCATATGTATAATGGGCATCATGGAGTGGGGCATATGTATAATGGGCATCACGGAGTGGGGCATATGTATAATGGGCATCACGGGGTGGGGCATATGTATAATGGGCATCTCTGTGTGTGGAATATGTATAATGGGCATCACGGAGTGGGGCATATGTATAATGGGCATCACAGAGTGGGGCATATGTATAATGGGCATCACAGAGTGGGGCATATGTATAATGGGCATCAGAGAGTGGGACATATGTATAATGGGCATCATGGAGTGGGGCATATGTATAATGGGCATCATGGAGTGGGGCATATGTATAATGGGCATCACGGAGTGGGGCATATGTATAATGGGCATCACGGAGTGGGGCATATGTATAATGGGCATCACGGAGTGGGGCATATGTATAATGGCCATCACGGTGTGTGGCAGATGTATAATGGCCATCACGGTGTGTGGCAGATGTATAATGGGCATCACGGTGTGGGCCAGATGTATAATGGGCATCTGTGTGTGGCATATGTATAATGGCCATCACGGTGTGTGGCATATGTATAATGGCCATCACTGTGTGTGGCATATGTATAATGGGCATCACTGTGTGTGGCATATGTATAATGGGCATCATGGTGTGTGGCATATGTATAATGGAGCATCACGGTGTGGGGCATATGTATAATGGGTATCTCTGTGTGTGGCATATGCATAATAAGCGTGACGGAGTGAGAAATTATGTATTTCTTGGTTTTGTTTTTTTTTTAGGTTTTTTTTATGTAATGCCCCGCCCCTTTTGTAGCTCCTCCCACATGACCGCCCACTTTCTGCCCCCGCCCACAGTTCCTGAACCTATTTTCCTACAAAAATAGCACTGCTGCTTGGAATAGCAATGGGAAGACTCTGTAATTCCACTGCCAAATGTGGAAAAACTCTACAGAACACTTTTGAAAAAGTCACTCATTTCTAACTGAAAATGCAGAGAATCACTCGCCAGACATATTGGCTAAAACAAGACATTATTATTATTATTAATATTATTAATTACTTTGCAAATGCCCAATTAATTCTTGATTTACTCTCGCAACACACACAATAACAAAGAAAGCTCATGATTGTTTCTGTATAAACAAAGAAAATGTTAATTACAGTACTCTAACCTGTATGTATGAAGCTAATTTATATTACCAGGCATTTATTTATAGACATATGCTAACAGCACATATTGATTTCCACCTTTCCACTATTTTCGCTACAGACCTTTGTACTTTATTTAGTTAAGAATTATATAGTAATATTTACATAGTTCATTTATCTTTGCATTTGTGAGAATGACCTATGATCCATTTAAGAATGCAATGGCTTACACTTATATTACGTACACTTATCACACCTTTCTAGTACAAGTTAATTATTTTCAAAGCTTTATCCTTTATCTAACACAGTACTAGAATTTAAATGCTGTGCAAAAATGCCAGATATGTTTTATTTTAAAATTCCATTGTATTAGCTACCATACTACTTTCACCGATGTGGGTTGTAAAGCAGAAAACCCTTAGTACAAGTCTGACCCACACATCCTAAACAATTATAGTATAGCACTGCCCTACACACTAGGATCAAACAAATGAATACATATTTTTATTCTACTCTCTGATTGGATGACACGCTTAACAAATACACCAATCAATTTATTATGGTAGTTAGTCTAACTTTAGCATTTTCAGGAAGGACCACAATGCCTAATACTCTACAGTCAGAGGCCAAGCCAGAGATAATGCATAACTGCAGCAAGTGAACAGTGTAGACAGGTCAGCTACAGGTCAGAAAGGTGTATTTAATATTATAACTGGTAACATACAGCACAACACTCATGGCAATATTATTACATTTGTAAATCGCTTAGCAGGTTTTTAATTCATGAATGGCAAATGTGCGACTCATTGCTGCAAACTCGGCCTAACTTCCTGACACTATGCTTTTTCTTGAAAGGCCACTTCCAGATGCTCCAAGCTTTGCATGGTATTTCATAACGAAAGCTTAACCATGTTTTGCTTCCCAAGAACTTTCCTGTAACCCATTGTCCATTTGACATTGAGTCCAATTTTGTTCCTTGTAAATTTCAGCGGAGGCTAAACCTTTAGCTACCTTCAATGGAAACCTATGCATAGCATTTAATAACGCACTTGACAGAATTGGTAACTTGCACTTGACAGCTACAGGATACTTACTAGTCAAAGAGAATGAAAGGCCCCATAAAGTTGATATACAATTTAAGTGAAAACTTCCCCTTGTCACACACATTTAAAAAAGGCATGGGCTGCTGTTTCTTGTTTGCCTGTTGCTATGTTGTGCAAATGGGAGCTGTGCATTACTTTCCACCATTATTTTTTGTATTCTTCTGTGAATATCTTGTACAACAGGCACACTGTGTTCCAAGATAATAGTATCAAAACAAAGAGGTTGTAACTTAAGTAAAGAATGGACTTTACAAGGTTGATGACTGCTGGCTTTTATTATATGCAAACTCTGCTAAAGGAAGATACTCCTGAACCTGCTGGAAGAAACCATAGACTCAGAGATGTAAAAGATATTGGTTTATCGTTTGTCCATATTTTTGTGGTTAGAGGAATAGGATACATTTAATTAAACATGCAAGATTTGTTTAAAAACTCGCCACCCTATAGATTGTAAGCTTGCGAGCGGGGCCCTCCTACCTCTATGTCAGTCTGTTACTACCCAGTTTATTTTATCGCTGTTTCCTTTTGTAAAGCCAACGGAATCTGTTGCACTATAAAAGAAACTGTGGTACTTATGTATTATCTGGGCTCCCATGTTAAATGCACCCCATTTTTTCATACCCCTACTATCCAACTACGCATGGAGTTGATTTTTTATAGTGTGGCGAGCGCAGCGAGCCACCGTGCCCGAAGCGTGGTGAGGGGACGTGGTCTCATAAGAAAAACGGGAGCCCAGATATTACATAAGTACCGAAACTGTAAATAAATAAATAAATGTATAGATGTGTTTAATGTAATGATGGGCTATCTGAGGATCTGTGGTTTACAAATTAGGGTTTGGGTACTTTCTTAGTGCGCAAGGTGCAGCTAGGGTGGGGACTCTAAGGTGTTTGTCTACACCTTCAAAATCACAAATAGACAACAGGTGAGAACCCTCCACCAGAGCCCCAAATGAAAAAACAGACACTTCCCTTTTGTCTCCAAGATGTCACTGAAGAGAGCAGTGGTTTTCAGACCTCCCCTTAGCAGATATTCACATCCATCGATTTTGCAGGAACTATTCGTGAGAACAGTTCAAACAGGTGAGTGTAATATGCCTGGTCAACCTGCAGCAAAGGTCTCCTGGCTTAAGCCAGGAGCCTTGAAAAAGACACTGGAGCGGGTTGAAACACGTTGGCGTATGACCCTTGGTGAACTGCCTGACAGCTGTGTGGGACGTTTTTTTGCAGACTGGAGACCTTTGCTACAGGTTGCTTAATTGAAACCAGACTATTTGAATTGCAAAAAAAAAATTTGGACTGCAAAAAGGTTAAAGTAATATTCTGAGGACCAAAACCAATAAGAGTGGAGTTCACCTTTTTACTGTGGAGATTTTTTTTTCCAATAAAAGTTTTTATTGAAATCATTGCCAACAATAACAAAAGATGCAAAACATTGACAAATGTCAAAAACATGAAACAATACGAGGTACTTATGTATTATCTGGGCTCCCATGTTAAATGCACCCCATTTTTTCATACCCCTACTATCCAACTACGCATGGAGTTGATTTTATATAGTGTGGCGAGCGCAGCGTGCCACCGTGCCCGAAGCGTGGCAGATATTACAGAAGTACCCAATACGATTACTGTGAAGATTTTAATGCATTTAAGCGCTATTCCTAAACTGTCATGCGTCATCACTGCACACGAGATTCCTCAGAATATCTAAGCTACAAACATTGTAGAATTGACTATGTGCAGCTACTCTATCTATGGTAACCAATTTCAGACTTAAGGCCCATACACACTGGGCGACTTTGAGCTGAAAGCTGCTCAGTTTACTCGTCTGAGCTGCTGTCAGCTTGAAAGCTGCCCAGTGTGTACAGGGCAGCAATGAGCGGTGAGCGCTGATGCACGCTCCCGCATATTCGCTGGCCCACCCAATGGTATTACCATCAGATGAGCAAGGGAGTGGATGGCTTTCCATAGCATCCCGCTATGGAAAGCCTTCCACCTTGGGGAAAATCGCTAAAAATGTCCAATAACTGCTCAGTGTGTATGCACTGAGCCTTTTATAGCCCAGCGATTTTCTCCATCATCATTATTCATAGCATATGCAAAACAACAACTGATGTCACTAGCATGCTGTCACTAGCTGTACTGCAAAGAGCCGGCATCTCAATTGTAGCCTGTGCAGCCCAACTACGAAGGCAGGAGCTAGGCCACCATGTTTTGGGGCACACTTTGTTGGATGGCAAAATATGCAATTTAGCTATAAGTGGTGTACACACAGTGAGATTTGTGTTCCATTTTGACTATATATCAGAACCAAATTGAAATCAAATGGACATTGAACAGTATACAGCCTCATTCGATGCCGATTCGATCCCCATGCGTGCTCCTATTTATGTAAAGCGAACAGTAAAATAGACTGTGCAGGCAAGACTATATAGTACAGATCTGTACTATATAGTCTAAATAGAATGCATTTTTCTTGCAGTTCGACTCAATCCTGATTCGATTGCAATCGAATCGGGATCGAATATCAAGCGAAATCGCATTGTGTGTACACAGCCTAAGATAGATCTTGGGATTCAAAATTGGCAATAAAAGGCACTACTTTGTTATTTGAGAACCGTTACGGGCAGCATTTACTTTTGAACAGTAGCGTATATATATGTAGTTCTATCTAATCCCTCGGCTTTCTGCCATTCTGATATTTAGGGGAAAATTTGCTAAGACCGCTGATTACAGCCTGGTATGTACAGGTATGACCGTGATTGGCCGGAAAATACTGCCTGAGAATTCGGCAATGGGGACCACGGATGGTGTAATGGTTAGCATTATTGCCTCACAGCACTAAGGACATTTGATTCCCACAATGGCCCTAACTATGCAGAGTTTGTAAATTCTCCCCGAGCTTTAGTGGTTTTCCTCTGAGTACTCTGGTTTCCTCCCACAATCCAAAAATATACTGGTAGGTTAATTGGCTCCCAAATAAATTACTCCTAGAAAGAATGTGTGTGCATGTACATGTGGTAGGGAATATAGATTGTAAGCTCCACTGGGGAAGGAACTGATGTGTATGTTCAAATATTCTCTCTGTAAAGCACTGCGGAATATGTGTGCACTATATAAATAACTGTTAATAAATAAATAATAAATAAGCTGCCGAAATCTCAGGATTCGTATTTTCCATTGGTGAAGCTATTCGTATTTTGGCTGTCGAGTTTGTGGCGGGGGGGAACTTTCATAACTACAAATGTGTATTTTTGTAACCAGAAAAGGTCCAAGAGCTCAGTGCTGGTTTCTTAAATATGGGGGGTGCCAGTTAATTTGTCCCCCATATTCAGGTAACCAGGGCTGACTCAAGAGCCTGGGGCTGGTGTCCCTTGGGAATGGGGATCCCCAAGCCATTTTTTTTAATTATTTTTCTATTTTTCACACAGAAAAGTATGCATGTATCTGACCGATCCTTGCAAGTGTCATCAAAATATGGCTGGAAAATATGGTCTATTTTCAGTCAAATTTTATGCTGAAATGAGCCAACCACCATAGAACTCATGGCCATATATGACCGAGTTCTATCGATGGTGTACTCATTCATACAGCTGAATTCAGCTGAAGTTACATCAAAAGATGGCAACTTATATTTTATTTCAGTCTCGCGTTCACCTCACAGTGTCTTTAAAACCCCACTGTGCAAGCACTTTTGAGGCAATGGGCCCGATTCAGACCTGCTTACTAGGCTGCATGTTTTTGGAGCCTAGCGAGCAGGTAAACACCGCCCCGGCGAAAGCCCACCCCACCAAAGGCAGCCGTGTGCGGGGATGCGAATGGAAGTGGATGCGTACACATCTGTTCACATGTGTCTGCAGAGAGGACAAATCCTTCGATGGTTACTTACCATCAAGGATTTATCCTACTAGTCACTCAGTGGCTGCTTTTATCGACGCAAATTCAGAGTGGGCGCCGAAGTTATACACCCACACCGAACAGGCAGGGGCTCATCCAGAGTTTCTACGGGTGAGCCCACCATTTTGCTGGCATGTCCATGATCCACCAGGGAACATCCCCCTGCCTGTCAGTCACCCAGTGTATGGCCAGCAAAGGCTACCCTTCACACAGTCCATGCACAAGGGAACACAGTGAATGCACACAGCGCATGAGCGCATGTGCAGCCTATCGATGTTCGGATGGGCTCTGAATTCCCATACTTCCAAATGGGTTTGAATCAGGCCCAATATACGTGGAGTACAAGTTGTACATATACGTGCAAGTTGAATGCATTTACGCAATGAGATGTCTTGTTACCTTATTTATTGAACCACAATCATACAAAGTTTTAGCAAGTAACTACTGTAAGTCAACTAAAAAGTTTCTGTATTCAAGGTACAGTCTAGAGCAGGCATGTCCAACGTTGGCCCTCCAGATGTTGTGAAACTACACATCCCAGCATGCTTTGCCACAGTTTTGCTATTAGAGAATGCTAAAACTATTGCAAAGAATGCTGGGATGTGTAGTTTCAAAACATCTGGAGGGCCAACGTTGGACATGCCTGGTCTAGAGCATGTGATGACATGTACAGTAGTTCATATGAGGAACTTGTCACTGAGAAGAGAATCATATAATCCTAATTAAAGTACACTTCAAAATGATAAAACACTTTTGTAGGCTATATGGTAACAAGGGGTTAATAAGAAATGTAGTCCTCTCCTCATACAGCTCAAGTGTCTGGTACATGAGTGTAATCAGAAAATGCAGTAGATTGGTAGAGGTTAGTACACAGGAAGTCTGAGAATAAGATACACACAGCAGTCTGAAACAAAGCTAGACTACACAATTATCTAGCAAGGTTTACTAGGTCTGGAAATAGACTATGACCCATGAAGGTATAGACTGAGGCTACAAATGATTGCCGGGACCACTGCACATATGCAGTTAACTCTTCCAGTTGCCAAGGCCCTTATTCTGATCGGTGCGGATATATCCGCGTGCGTTCGGCCCGCCGATGTTTTGTGTCTGCGCATGTGCAGAGGCGTCTCTGCGCATGTGCGAGCGGGGCGTACGGCCAATTCCCGCATGAAATGTGAACACTCCGAACAGGGGGTGGAGAGGGGCGTGAAGGGCTATATGGGCTCATTACCATATGCATACGCCCCGCGTTTCATGGGAGTTCCCATGAAAACGCTGGGCGTACGTATGGTAATGCGGCCGTGACGCACGTGTAGGGGGCGGACATATGACATCGCCGGATGTCAGCTGCCCGCCCAGATCCCTGCTTTTGCACGGAAAAATGTCCGTGTGGTCTGAGGTTGCGGGTGCTGGTGGAGCACACGGTCCTGCATTCGATGGTCTGTGACCATCGAATGATGGGGGAGGTTCCCTTAGATGGAGGAGGCGTATTCCGTGAAAAATACACGTGCGGTCCGTTCGGACAGCTTCTTACCGCGTACGGACGGAGTTGGAGATCTGTATGGAAGGCGGGGTTTCGCACGCACGGTCCTGGCCGCATAATCGGCTCCGGCCGCACCGATCAGAATAAGGGCCCAAGTCTTTAATTTGTTAGTCTGTGGACAATGGGCCTGATTAAAAGATGAATGATGTACAATATTAATACTATTATTATTATTATTGTTTATTTTCATTTTAACCATCAAACTAAATCGATTTTGTTTATGCATTTATGTTTTTGTTTTAATGCACATTAATTTATTATATAAAATACAAATCCTGTTATTTTATTAATAAATAGTAGCTGGCCACACAAATGATAAAGATACTGTTACTAAATTACTAATAATGAACAGTTAAGATCATTTGTGTCTGTATCAGTCAAATACCTAAAAAAAAAAAAAAAGTAAAATATATAAATACGGGTTAAATGCATTAATAATACATTTGGGTACAAAGTAATCGTGAATTAACCTGATTACCTCAAGTGCTGCAGGCCTCCACGGTATTCCCCTAAGATGGTTTGACTATGGCCCCTTCAGCCTATAAAGAGCACCCTAATGAGTATGGCCATGCTCTCACATGGTTCTCCACACCTACCAATATTTGAACCTAAAAGATTTTTCAATAGCTATGCAGCCGAGTAAAAGAATATTAACTTCTAAACTTTCTAAATATTTATTTACAGTTACTTATATAGCGCAGCAAATTCCATTGCACTTTACAATTGTAGACAGTGATAGAACAAACTGGGACAAACAACAGACAGACTTGGAGATAGGAGGGCCCTGCTGCAAGCTTACAATCTACTGTATAGGGATATAGGAGGGAAACACAAGGACAGGCACCAGTAATAGCATAGCAGTCCCACCAAGCTGCAAGTCCGGAAGGAAAGCTATTTAATAAGTGTCTCCGAGGGTTATGTGAGGGGTACCTAAATTTGATAGTCTGAAGAGGTGAGTTTTCAGGGAGCGCTTGAAAGTTTGGAGGATAGTGAAGAGTCTTATTGTTGTGGGAGGGTAATGCACAGGATAAGGGCAGCCCGAAGAAACTCTTATAATAGTGAATGGGAGCTAGTGATCCGTGCAGAAGAGAGACACAGAACTTGTGAAGAGCGCAGTGCTCGAGTTGAGATAAGTTTAGAGATGTAGGTTGGTGTAGTATGGTTGATGGCTTTATATGTGAGTATAAATATTTTATATTGAATACAGTAGAATATGGGCAAACAATGGAGGGACTGGCAGAGTGGATTAGCAGAAGATGAACATCATTCTTGGAAGTACAGCCTAGCAGCAGCATTCAAAATAGATTGCAGTAGTGAGACTATGTTCTTGGGAAGACTGGTAAGTAGACTTTTGTCATAATCAATGTAAGATATCATAAGTGCATGGATAAGAGATTTGGTAGTGTCTTGCGTAAGATAGGGTCGCATTTTGGATATGTTTTTATATGCATATAACATGATTTAGAGACAGATTGAATGTAGGGAGCAAAAGACAGTTCAGAATCGAGGATGACCCCTAGGTAGCATTTTTGGGGGGTAGGGTAGATTATCGAGTTGTCGACAGTTATAGAGATATCAGGATGGTAACTGTTCTTAATTAATTTAGTTTTGAAAATGTTGAGTTTAGATGGTGAGAAGACATCCAAGATGAGCTTGCAGAGAGGCATTCAGAAACACGGCCCAAAACCACTGGTGATAGATAGATTTGAGTATTGTCCACATACAAGTGATACTGAAATCTGAAAGAGCTGATTAGTTTGCAAAGAGATGAGGTATAGATTGAGAAAAGCAGAGGTTCTAAAACTGAGCCTTGCAGAACTCTGACTGAGTAGTAAAGAGGAAGTGGAGTCAGAGAAGAGAACACTGAAAGAGACATCAGATAGGTAAGACGAGAACCAGGAAAAGGCTGTATCATTAAGACCTAGGGTGTGCAGTATTTGTATTGCGAAGAGTGTGATCTTCAGTGTCAAAAGCAGCAGAAAGATATAGAAGAATAAGTAGTAAGTAATGGCCTTTAGATTTAGCAGTGACCAGATCATTCCCCACTTTTATTCAGTGCAGTCTCTGTGGAGTGTTGGGAAAGAAAGCCTAACTGAAGTGGGTCTAATAGATTGTGGGAGTTAAGAGAGTGTGTGAGGCGAGAGTAGACAAGTCTCTCGAGTAGCTTGGAGAGGCATGGGAGCTGAGAGATAAGACAGTAGTTAGATGGTGACATTTAATGGGATGCGATTTTTTTGGGGGTGTTTTCGCACTTTTTCCAAAATTGCATAGTTAATGAGATGTGAAATGCGGCAACAATCGTGCATTTTTGCCGCAAAATCGCACTTCTGAAGTGGCAATTTTTTGTAACGCCGGAACTCACATCCAGATGTTTTCCCATTATAAAGTATACAAATCATATATATTTATTGAGATGCGAATTCGGGAAAATGTTACTAAAAATCCCCACACATGCAGACCAGATTCTGACAGGTCAATTTGAGAAAACACATACAGTACTTATGATCGAGATGCTGGCAGTTGGGATGTCACCTTCGACATCCTGTTCTATATCGCAATTCCAGCACTGGTCTTCTGGCTACTAGTCTGTACTCTGACTGCCAGCATCGTGTAGCAGCAACTCTGTTTAAAAAAAAAAAGAATATTTAGGAGAAGAAGGTACTTGTTTCCTATCTGGGCGCCCGCTACGTTAATTGCGCACCATGCTATTCTCCGTATAAAAATCGGATCGCATCGCATCGGATACCACAAATGCACATACACGATATTGAACGATGCGATGCGATCCGATTTTTATACCGCTTTTATGGTTGGCCCATAGGATATATAGGAAACCCCCCCTGATGGTTTAAAATGCGCCTCCATTGTTAACGCCACCCCAGTATTGACGTCAACCCGAAGCGTGGCGAGCGCAGCGAGCCCCGCGAGGGGCGGCGGTACGCGTCCTCCGACTTTTTCATACCCCCACTATCCACGTCGGCGTGGAGTTGAGAATAGAATAGTGTGGTGAGCGCAGCGAGCCACCGAGCCCGAAGCAAGGCGAGCGCTGCGAGCCCCGCGAGGGGACGCGGATACTTCACAGGTATCCGTGTCCCCTCACGGCTTCACAGGTATCCGCGTCCGCTCGCCATGCTTCGGGCTCGGTGGCTCGCTGCTCTCGCCACACTATTCTATTCTCAACTCCACGCCGACGTGGATAGTGGGGGTATGAAAAAGTCAGAGGACGCGTACCGCCGCCCCTCGCCACGCTTCGGGTTGACGTCAATACTGGGGTGGCGTTAACAATGGAGGCGCATTTTAATCCATCAGGGGGGGGGGTTCCTATACAAATCGTGGGTTTGCGGGGTTATTACATTGAAATCAATGTAAAATCGGGTCTCAGGGACCATTTAACATTGATTCCAATGTAAAAATCGGGGTTGATCGCGTCACCGCATGCAATGCGATCCGATTTCATTACGGTGCCATACGTAGAAAACCTGGGCGCCCAGATAGGAAACAAGTACCGAGAAGAAACCTTAACAGGTACAGATGCAGGAAATTTTTTAATGATCTCAATGGCATGCTTGATGTCCCGGTTTTTCTCAGCAATATACGTTCTACTTACCTACTCTCCCCAAATTGGCAGGGGGCTTCCAAAAATAGGGTGGCACTCTCGGCTAGTGCCACCCTTGTGCACCCCCCCAGCACCCGGAAACAATCCCCTGCAGCCACAGGTAGCAATGGATTGTGTGATCACAGCCCCACCCCCAATTCATGATGCATGTTATCTAGGCATTGTGGAGCATGGGTGGTGATGTGATATTGTGGACACACCCCACTCTGCCCCTAACCACTCACCTCACTCCTCCCCAGCAATACCCCCAGCATGACACTCCGCGCTCACCACCATACCGGGCTGGCTGCATTGTTGGCAGCCAGTATATTGGCAAGTATGGAAAAAATTGTTCTATTTTTACATAATAAGAGTAGATAAAGAGTAGATAAAGATTAAACTTTGGTTTGGTCAGACCTACTGCATTTTATTATACATCTCTCCATTGTTCATGCTCATTATTTGGACTGTACTTCACATACTCCATATGATTTAATGTTTCAATTTGGTATATGTTCATGTAAGTGCTTATGACCAAACAGCAGTAAAATCAATTTAACAATTTGTCATTGTTATGCTTTGGACCAATTTAACAATACCATCTGACTATGATTAGTAATTATTGTATTACTCGTATCTAATTATTTGCAGCATATCTTTAAATCCTATCTACTGTATGTACAAAATGTACTTTTTATGTGGCATTTTGTTGGAAATAAGGGAAGAACAACTGCTTTTATTTCTGGTATAGGTTGTGTCTCCTACATTCAAAACTAGCTGACCCGCCCGGTGTTGCCCGGGAAAACCTTGGGGTTTTTTAATTTCAAATTCCTGTAAAACTTTGTCTTATGCTGTGCCAAAGGCCCAAGATTGTCATTTGTTAAAACCTCCACCATAATGTTAGAATGTGTATGCATTGATATTCAATGACAGCAGTGAAATCAGGTGTAGTGTTGTTTGAAACGCACCACTCCTGACTTGATAGCTTGTGTGTGTTGATGAATTCCACATCCACTCCTTAGATATAGTACCTACAGTATGATGCATTTATTTTTTGTGTGTGTTGTACTGTTTTTTTGTCTGTGTTATGTATGTGTGTGTACATTGTGTGTTCTGTTGTGTGTATCTGTAAAATGTGTAAGTGTGTGAGGTGTGCTACGTATATGTGTGTAGTGTACTGTGTGTATCAGTGCAATGTTTAATGTGGGGTACACACCAGGACGATATGACCCAAAACGAGTCAATTTAGATACAATCTCGACCGATTGTATGTAAATTGGCCATTTCCGTGTCCTTTTGATCCCGATCCCATGCGCGGCCCCGCAGGTCGGTCAGTCTTTTCTGAGATCCTGCCTGCAGCAGGTAGGATCTCAGAACCGACCATTGTAGTGGGTGGGGGTCGTGATCGGATCGTGATCAAATCAGCTGCATTTTTGCGGCGTGTCGGCGGTGCCGTCAGCTCATGAGCGGGCCGTACATTCCAGTGACAACCCACTCACGAGCACCATCGTCCTGGTGTGTACTGGGCATAAGTGTGTGTTGTGTGTGTGTTTGTATATCTGTGCAATGTTTAAGTGTGTGTTCTGTATGTTTGTGTGTGTTGTACTGTTTTTGGGTGTGTTGTAGTGTATGTGGGGTGTGTTGTACTGCATGTTGTGTGTTACGTACTGTATGTGTGTGTGTTGTGTTGTGTGTATCTGTCCAATATGTAAGTGTGTGTAGTGCGCTACATATATATGTGTGTGTGCTGTGTACTGTGCATATGATGTGTGTGTATATGTGTGTGCAATGTGTTTGTGTGAATGATGTGTGGTATATGTATATACCCAAATATTCCTAATTGTTTAAAGCCTCCACCATAATGTTAGAATGTGTTTGCATTTATACTCAATGACAGCAATGAAGTCAGTTGTTTTGTTTCTGTGCAGGGAAAATAGTGACTGCTTTATTTTTACACTGCAATATAGATCTCACTTTGAAGTAAAACCCCACCCAATTCTAATTCTCTCTGCACAAGTTACATCTGCCCCACCTGCAGTGCACATGTCCATTTTAGAAGGACTATGCCTTTGCGAGTGAACCAGAGTAGGGCCCAGGTGTGGCGTTGTTCCTTCGCTATCTGTTTCCAAGATCGTCAATATCTTTTTTCTCCAGATCATTAATCAAGGCTAAATGAACCTTGCTGTTTTTAAATTTCTAAGTGAAATTTCACAAAAACGGCTTTGAGGTGCACACCACTGGGTCCAGAGGTACCTTGTTGCCAAATTTGGCGGCGGTGAGTGACACACAGACTCTTCAACTTAATATATTGATGCTTGGGACCAGAAATATTTTGGATTTCAGATTTTTCTGTGTTCTGGAATATTTGCATACATTAATGAGATGTCTTGGGGTAGGGACCCAATAGTAAACACAAAATACATTTATTTTTCATATACACCATATACACATAGCCTGAAGGTAATTTTGTACAATATGTTTCATAATTTTGTTCAAGAAATGTTTGCGCACACGAAACCCTCAGCAAGCAAAGGTTTCACTATCAGTCATGGTCAAAACTTTTTGGATTTTGGAATACTTCAGTTATTAGCAAAGTGCTGGATCCCGATGCTTACTTACTCTTGTCTGCTGGCACAGGAAGGTGCTCACCAGCGTATACTGCAATAGTGCATTATTGCCAGCTGTTACTGTATTTCTCTTCCTGGTGGTAACGGGCAGCACTAGGGATGCAAACTCCTCTTTGTCTGAAATTTAAAAGGCCAGCCAAAACGCAACCTCACATTTGGCACCAAATTTGAATCTCTCCTGTTCAAGATTATATGCTCTTAATTCATAGTCCAGTGTTATAGCCTTAGTACTTCTTTGTGCATTTCCTAATGAAATTTTGTTCCCACTTATGGTCACTTGTGTATTCTGTTCCTGATTCTGGCCACTTCTGTGTCTTATTCCAGTTTCCTTTCACCGTTCCTGAGTTTCCCCATGCAGTACCGACCCAATCTGATGACTCAATTACTATATGCCTTAAGATATATTAAAAGTTCAAGCTACAGTGTATTCCTTTCCCCCTCCTAAGGATCCCAGGCAGAGGTTCACAACCTGTGCATAAGGGTGCGTGCAGTGAAGCCTAAATTTCCTAGTGGGGGTCCCTGGTAAAAACCTGGCACCTTAAACTCCATGGGTCTTATGTAATAGAGTCCAAGTTTGACAGCTGTGCAGGATGCCGGCTGAACTTGGATGTTTTTTTTAAAGGGGCAATCATTATCAAGGCAAAACTAAGCCTTGTAAATGCATATCGCATAGCCGCCAAACCCAGACTCTATTACATTTGTCTACATGCCTCGTTTCTGGGTTTGAGTCCATATTTTTTAGTGAATTTGCTAGTTTGAGACATAACCTATACTACACTTAATTGTAAATATATAAAATGTACATATATTTGGCATTTGAATAAACAAGATTATTACATTTAGGTGTAAATAAAAGGGCAATGTAAAGTGTATGTACATAGTAAATATACGCTAAAAATATGTGTTTATTATGCTTCTAAAACCAAAAAAGTGTCTCAAAAATAAAGAATACATATAATTTGCTGAGCTGATTTAAAAAAAAAATAAGCAATTAATTTACGAATTGTAAACAAAAAAATCATTCTGCATTTTTGGCCTTTAAAATGTAATAGTTATAGAGGGGCATTTATGAACATTAATATCATCTGGTAAAGGCAAGTGTATATCATAAGATAAGGTGCTAAGTGGAATACAACTTTTTCTGAAATAGTTACAGTAAGTATAATCAGTGCTATTTTTCAGCAGGAACCAGCAGGAACTCAGTTCCTGAACCTCTAATTAAATATGATATAATCAGGAACTGAAAATGTACTTTTTATAAGATAAGTTTTATTTTAAAGTCACCTGTGAGTGCCTTTGTTTCTAAATACAATATATACGTCTATATCTCCCTCCCTCTCTCTATTATATATGTTTTTTTATTTATTTAATTGATCCACTCTCAGACCTGAAGTTCCTGAACCTATTTTTCCAGAAAAATAGTACTGAGTATAATATAAGTTTAAACATAAGTTATTACTTGATTGAAGTGGCTGTAGCTGACATGAAAAGATGAAACAAAAAAGTAAGTTATCAGGCTGAGATTCAAAAGTTATCATAGAGAAATATAAATGCTGAGAAGTAAATTGTGAAGGTGAGCCGCTGTAGGTGTAATCAGGAAGCAGTGATTAAACTTCTTCAACATCAATAGTGGGCTCTGCAGGGAGCTCAATTTCAACGTTGCGTTGCTGTACAGGGATCACGTGAAGCCACTAATGAGTTTCTCTGATGCAAACAGTAATTAGTTTCTTATGATTCATTGTTTCTTGTCAATGTTTTTTTATGTGGTTTTATGTGCTTATATAATTGATTGGTATTGTTGCATGCTAGTTTTTTAGCAATAACACATTTTGGCCCTTATTCAGATCAGATCGCAGTACAAATGTGTTCTCAAAATGGGCAAAACCATGTGCACTGCAGGTGGGGCAGATGTAACATGTATAGAGAGAGTAACATTTGTGTGAGTTATTTTGTTTCTATGCAGGGTAAATACTGGCTACATTATTTTTACACTGCTATTTAGATTTCAGTTTCAACACACACCATCCAAATGTAACTCTCTCTGCAGATGTTACATCTGCCCCACCTGCAGTGCACATGGTTTTGCCCATTTTGAGAACAAATGTGTACTGTGATCAGAGCTGAATAAGGGCCTATATATGTTTTAAAATATAAGCATTTCATTATTATTAATAAATAGATGGAGCCTTGCTCAGCTTTGCCACAATGTGTCCTATTTGTGGCAAAGCTGGCATGATTACGCTGCCCATGACTATGAAGTTCATGTGTGTATGCATGCATTAGCCATATGAATGAATGCGTACTTAGTGCTGGTTCTGAGCAGCAATAAAACATTTCTGATAAACCTTGATAATTGAAATTGGATATAATTAGCCATGGCCTATACTAAGCCTGACAGATCTCTACTGCACAGAGCTGCTACACGTCACTTGTGAGGTGTGTTTTTAATATAATTTTCTGAAACCATGTAGGGGACACTGGGGAAAGATGAAAACATTTTTACGGTACTTGTGTATTATCAGGGCGCCCAAGATTTCCATCGTACGACATAGTTTTGGTCGCATCGCATGCGATCCGATTGCATGCGATCGCATGCGATGCAACCAAATTGGATCCGATTTTTAATTGTACAGGCACCCTGATGGGTGATTACTATGTTAAGTGCACCCCCATTGTTAACGCCACCCCCACTATCAACTCCCACATGAAGCATGGCGAGCGCAGCGAGCCCGCGAGGGGCGGCGGTACGCGTCCTACGACCTTTTCATACCCCCACTATCCACGTCGGCGGGGAGTTGATTTTAGATAGTGTGGCGAGCGCAGCGAGCCACCAAGCCCGAAGCGTGGTGAGCACCCGCGGATTACTTCACATGTAATCCGCGTGCGCTCGCCACGCTTTGGGCTCGGTGGCTCGCTGCGCTTGCCACACTATCTAAAATGAACCCCACGCCAACGTGGATAGTGGGGGTATGAAAAGGTCGGAGGACGCGTACCGCCGCCCCTCGCGGGCTCGCTGCGCTCGCCACGCTTTGGGTGGGCGTTGATAGTGGGGGGTGGCGTTAACAATGGGGGTGAATTTAACATAGTAATCATCCATCAGGGTGCCTGGGGTGCATTTAACATAGTAATCACCCATCAGGGTGCTTGTACAATTTAATATTGCATTGCATGCCATTTCTAATGGCATGTGATGCAATATTTTATCGTACAGTGCAGGTCTGTGGTCCCGGAAATCGGGTCCCATCGCATCCCATCGCATACCTTAATTAGTGGTATGCTATGCGATGCGATGCGATGGGCGCTCTGATAATACACAAGTACCATTTTTACTTTTGTTATCCCCTAGGAAAGAATAAATGAAAGATAAGTAAAATGTAAATATCTACCTTTCTTTCAGGATGTCTCCTGTCAATCCAAATTAAACAAATGCATAGAAACACAGAATTTGATGGCAGATAAGAACCATTTGACCCATCTAGTCTGCTCTTTAACCCTTTGAGTGCAATCATCTCTATGAGAAATGTGCAAAATATCTGCTAAAAATGCCAGCATTGCTCACATTTGTTATATAAATTCAAATAAACAATGTTGTCTAAAAAAAATTATATTTCCTATGTAAGGTCATTATGATGAATAAAAACTCTGTTGCCCCCTATTTCTAACTGGTTCAATTAACCCCACAACCACTATTTTGGGGAAAACTCTATTTTAGTCATTAAGGTTAATCTTCGGTTTAAAGATTCACATTGTATTATACATGTTGGCAAGTAACCAAAATGTATAATATATATATATGTTTAGATCTGGAATCTGGATAAATTTGCTTACACATAGTAGTCATTATACATGACATGTAGAAAATGTAGCAACAAAATGTTTCTTGTGAATAAAAAAGCATTCTTACCACTTTATCAGGTACTTCTCTTCATCACAGCCAGATAGAAATGATGGATACAGTTGCCTAGCTACAGGGTGTGGGTCAACTTATCCACTGTCTCATCTTACCACACTATGCCCTACTGCTATATTCCTATGGTGTTTGAATTTGTCTACATACTCATCATTAAGTAAATGACAACAAGTACACAGCATGAACAAAAAAAATATTTTTATTGTCTCTCTCTGTGTGTGCGTATATATATATATATATATATATATATATATATATATATCACACATTCTAGTAAATCATAATACGTTCTTTAAATTGAAACTTATTTCATAATTTTCAGAGCTTAAAAATTATAATTTAAAATATTAAATACTGTCTATTTACAGTATGATTCAATTTCCTATCTCTAGCATGACTGGTTTGGGAGGAAAAGTGGAAGATGCAACAGGGGTTAAATGTTAACATAATGTGCCTGCAGATAATGCAAGATAAGTAATCAGGGTTCATTAGGCTCCTGAAGGCTTAATTCTTACAGGAGGATGCATTACATCAGCATTTCTTATATTTTCTAAGATCTATGTCAAATGGAGGATCATAATGAGTCTGGTTAAGAAGTTAAGAAGGTTATGCAATTTACATTGGTCTATACACATGAAAAATGTTTATGTATGGCTTTGTTAAGGTAGTTTATGACATGACTATCTTAATTTATTTGTTCAAAAGCGTTTTAAGAGAACGTGTTAGTGTGCTTACAACGGCAGCCATAGTACTAGAATGTCGAGCCATAAGTTTAACACTAGGATCATTGAACATCTTTGCTGATGTGGTCTCTGCGGCTCTCAACAAACCAATGTAGTTCAATACCACCTCATCTATTTTTGCTACAATTTCTTGCTGCTGTGTTTCAGAGTTCACTGCTTTTACTAATCGCATGCAAGCTTCTGTCAAACAGCAGAGAATTTGAAAGCTTGAAGTCATAGCTGACAGCATTTCTTCTGGATCCTTGTCTGTGGCGGCCATTTTCCTGCAGGCACTTCCTAGCTGTCTTGATTCCACGGACAAACGTTGTTTATACTGAGACAGCTCCTGGTCATAGGTATCTAACCTTGCATCTTCCCCCTTTCCACTGTGATTTGATCGAATTAGGCAAAGTAACTCATTAGCATCTCTTTGTGCAGCATGAAATCCATCAGGTATTGCATAAACTTTTTCTTTTAGTGCATTGATTCTGGCAATCTTTTCATCAAACTCCATATTATGGACATCCAACTCCATTTGCCTGGCAGCCTGATCATCCTCAGCAGGTTTTGTGGCTATTTCTATAGTGTCTCGGGGAGATTCTATATCTTTACTTCCGCTTTGTGTGGCTGAAACCTGGTCTCCATTTTGCACCTCCACTGGTGACTGTGGTAAGTACCCACATGATAAATCTTTCTTTTCATTGTTATTCCCATTGTATATCTCTTCACACTCATCCTCTTCTTCATCGCCATCATTTGCCCTGTTTTGAAAGCAATAACTAAAGGGCCCTCTGCACTTCCAATTACTTGCATCTATCTTCAACAATGGCAGAGACCTTGATTGTTTTTGGACCTTTTGCATAGAACCAGCAGCAGCAGACCTTCTGCTATCCTTACTTTCACTGATCGAGTTCACAGAACTATGGGAGCAACTTTTTGATAATTTTTTCCCCAGTGGAAGCTCAAATCTCTTTTCAGATCGGGAAGATTCTGTCTCTATTCCATCCAAGCACAGGCTTATTGAAGAAATTTTCTTGTCGGTTGCCTCCATGCCTGAGGATCTGGTTATGACACTGCTGCTGCGTCTCAGTACTTTTCGGTTATGTGGCATTTTCAAGCTTCCACCAGACATGTCATTTTGGTGTGACTGTGAGTTTATATCTGCAGCACAGGTCTGGTTCCGTTGGTGAGAATAGAGAGAGTCTTGATTCGGAGTTGGCACATTTGATTCTGAGCAAATGCAGGATAATGCAGTAGGGTCACCTTTCAGGTGTTTAATAGTAGCTTCAGGCATGCCATCTCTTCGTCCTTTTGCAGGCTCTGTCAAAGCTACACTAGGGGTAGTAGAAAAACAGAGATATTTGTTAAGCATTTCTGGATAAAATATTACATAAGAATTGTAATAATAAACTACTTTGTTCTGTTAAAGAAATTTCCTACTAAGGAATCCTCACCATGTAGGAATCTGCTAGGGGGTCCTACTTCTTGCCTACCTCAATAATATAATGCTAATAATTGGTCAGGTGGGGAGTGTGTGTGTGCTTGTGTGTTTCTGGGGAGGGGGGATTGGGTAGGTGGTACTCAACCGAGCACATCTGATCAAGGTTTAATTGATAAACATCTAGATTTCACCTAGTGGGTAAATATCATTTTTTATCTACAATATGAAAATTAATGGCCCATAAACACTATAAGATTATTTTTCCAATCTGGCTGGTTGGAATGAATATTGGGAAATTTTAGGGAGCAAATGACAATTGACCATTTGCTCCTAAACATGGAAAACAGACAGAACTGTTCATTCAGACAAAATGGTTATATCAATTTATGCAGATGACTGTCTTTGTACATTTTCCAGCTTTTGGAAGTAAATGGTTGGTTTTAATTTGTTCCCAAAAAATTCCAGATTTTCATTCTAACAGCCAGATTGTTGAAATAATCTTATAGTGTATATGGACCTATAGGAGCATATTTATCTATTTTCTGCATATTTACCCCAATAGCTTACATCTATTAGCAGCACATAATATATGTAGTATTGGGGCTATTTACCATTGTTCTCATGACAGGACAGATGTTTTTCAAAGCACCTGTCCTGGAATTGGACTGGGGCATGAAGGCCCCATGGACAGAGGAATGCTGTGGTAGGGCCCATGCTTATGGCTGTGGCCAGTCTCCAGAGGGTTGTGGCCAGCCATCACATAGGCTTGGCTAACCATTAGAGAGGGTATGGTCTGGGCCCCTTGATGAATATATATAGCCAATACTTCTAGACTATGCATGATAATGTACCAGATTAATAGCAATGCACTGTAGAAAACACACCGTAGTCCTGTGCAGCATAATGTAACATATGTATAATATATAATTCAAGTGCAGAGTCTGGAACCTGATCCCTAGAAGAGGTAGTGGGGCCAACCAGGGGTTTCCCCTGTTCACCTGTCTAGAACATCATTAAACCTATTTGTGTTTTGTTCCAACACTTTACCTGCACATGCATGTCCTAGGATCATGCATGTGCACAAAATGAGGAGGGTAAATTTGCTTAATAATTAGACCTCTTATAATTTAAAGGAATACATTGGTTCTTGAGATGCAGAAAATATTCATAACAGTACTATACATGAAATCCAACATACACTAATAATTCATTGAAATACATATTTACATAAATATATGAGAACTAATACTGTATTTTCAACAAAATAAAATAAAAATATTTATTTAGTAGATTTTTAGGTAGTGTCATAGCTACTGAATATGTTTTTAGCCAGAAAAGCCTGGCAATTTGCAGCCATACTATAATACTCAGTTTCTTGACCTACTAGAGCTCTGAACTGCTGGAACAGTGCATGCCTTTTAGAAGCTAAAATGTTCTGAAGTGTTCCTTTTGTGAAACAGCACTTTCCATTAATGTCAATACTATGCCATTCTCCAGTGACTGGAGAAAGATAGTATTCTACAAAGCATACTGTATGTAACATATTTGATTTTTAGAAACACCTTTATATTGTCTCAATATACAAAATACTAAACTCTGCTCATAAATTACAGATAGACATGTTAAAACATCAGTCTAAATGCCTATTTTTACTATTCTAAACTACTGTATTCTAACACAGGGTTGCCTAATTTGTGGCTGCCCTCTCCAGTTCAGTCAGGCGGGTGGGGGGGCCGGGGCCACTGACAGGGCGAAATAGGGGCGGGGCGGCCGGCGGATGATGAGTGAGGAGGCATGGCCAACGTGATTGCATCCTCGTGGCCACGCCACCGCCCACTGCAGAGGTAAGACACGCTGAAAGGTGTGTGCCAGCAGTGCAGTACCACTGGCACACACCTCAGTATTGGGCCGTATACACCACAGGTGCTAAAAAGCACCCGCGATGTGCCGCTGATGGGTCCGATCCGATAGATTGAACCTGCAGCAGGTTTAATCTATAGGGTCCAACCCGATGTGCATGGGACCGTGCATCGGGTCAGATGAGGTGTCAAACGCATCCGATTTTGGCCGATTTCTCGGCCCGATCCGTCGGAATCAGGCAAAATCGCCCCAAATTGGATAAATGTATGGGGGCATTCAGAATCAGGAACTTTACCTCTACTTTATATTGTACTTGAATGGATTTTTGTATAGACTAGAATAACATACTGGAAACAAAAAAGGGTTGGGCTGTAGCGCTGCCTCTATGTATAGTAGTGTAAGAATGAGGAGAGATTTTTATAAGATAAATAAATGGTTTTATTTTGTAATATGCAAATATATTCTGCAAATGCAGCGTGCGTGATGGGGGAAGGGTGTTGCCAGTCGTAACTGGAATGTCTTTTTCCAATGTCAGTGGCCCGTCCGTCTGTCAATGTTAAGAGCCCCAAGGGGAATGAGGGTGTCAACAGACCCCTTTAAACCATAAGCCCAACTGGGTTTATGTCTTTTAGGCAGTTCACAGTGACAGTTTTCTGGGCCTAATGGTGGTATATTATATACCACCATTAGGCCCAGAAAACTGTCACTGTGAACTGCCTAAGAGACATAAACCCAGTTGGGCTTATGGTTTAAAGGGGTCTGTTGACACCCTCATTCCCCTTGGGGCTCTTAACATTGACAGACGGACGGGCCACTGACATTGGAAAAAGACATTCCAGTTACAACTGGCAACACCCTTCCCCCATCACGCACGCTGCATTTGCAGAATATATTTGCATATTACAAAATAAAACCATTTATTTATCTTATAAAAATCTCTCCTCATTCTTACACTACTATACATAGAGGCAGTGCTACAGCCCAACCCTTTTTTGTTTCCATTTATGACCCACAGGGGAAGCGGGTAACCCCTGAGGCTATGCAGCGCCCAAACCTCAGCAAACCTAAGCGAGCGCAGTATACACCCCAAACCATAGAATAACATACTGTATGTCTTTAATATAAAAAAAGAATATATTTACAATATTTACATTTGGCATATTTACATGTACAGTATTATTAGTTGTGAAATTTTAACTGTATATGTAAATAGTCCTAAACATAATGTATTCTTACAGAGAAAACAACTGAGATATGAAAACAATTAGTGATGTACCTGTAGTTTCTTTAATCTTAGAAATCCGATGACATCCTTCTCTCAAAGTTCCAAACAATGGGTCTGCATTCACTGATGTATGTGCAGCAGATCCACTTATCCTGTGACAAGCAGTATCACCTTGTTGGTGCAGTTCTGGATATGATGCCCCATGATTTGCAAGTATAGGCGGTCTTTCATCTGAACTTAGATAACTCCCACTCTTTACTGATGCATCAGAGAGAATATGTTTAACATCAGAAGTACACAGTGGAGACTCAACAGGCGTCGCACATGAACTGCTACCAGTACTGCAGCCTGCATCCACTGAAGAGCACTGGGAACTTTGAAGAGAAAAATGTCCTTCGCTTTGAAACGATGACATGTTCTTGGCGATGTGGTACTCACAAATCCTATTTATGCTCTGTTCTGTGTCTACTAGCTTAGAAATATGTTCTGCAGATGTATTATCAGCTTCAGAGTCACCAATTTCTTTGGAAGAAGAAATGAAAGCTGCATTGGGAATAAAAATATCCTCTTGTTCAGAAAGAGCATTTTCAGCTGGTATATCATCCATGCTATCAACGTCCATTTTTCCTAACCCGCATAGCCTTGGCAATGTCTTAACATACACTGTCCCTGCTGGTACTTTCTCTATTGCCCCCTTCTCAGTGGTGTTATACCATCTTTGATTGTCTTTACGAAAAGAAGTTCTTTCCAAATTAAAATTGCTTAGGTGCTGACAGTCCTTTGAAGGAAGTGTTTCAAATTTTGCTTTTAATTCACCATCATTTTCTGTTCTTTTACCTAATTGCTTTTTGACTGTAACATTTACATCAAAATGTGTTTTTATTTCTGTATCGGGCTTATTTTTCCTCTTGCAAGCATACACCAAAGATTCCATTTGTGTTTTGTTAAAGTAGTCGCTGACTGATTTTGTCTCCATTGTTTCTGGCTCCATTTCTATGCTATCGGAATGAAGCATTTGTTTTGAAGGCACAGCTTTTGATTGAAGTTCCACGGCTTGTCGATTTGTTGTAGAAGATGGAAATTTGACAGATATACATCCAGTTTGGTTCTTAGCTAAAGAAATGTCAGTCTGTTCTGCCATTAGAGTCTGATGGCCATCGCTGCTCTGCATCATTGCATGGGACGGGTGTTCTGTATGTTTCTGTGCCGAAGCCAGCTCTGAACTCTCTGTCATTTCCGAGGAGTTTGTTTCATTGCCAGAATCCGAGGAAGACTCAGGACTGTATGCCCTTAGCATTGTTACACCTGTGAGCCACAGAAGAAAGAAGCATGTTAGTGAATGTTGCACTTGATTACGGTCATATTTTTGATATGATCTACACAGTTTAACACCATGTGTAACCATACCTTTAAAAAAAAAACGTTTATATGAAAAATCAAGAATCTTAAAATTAACGGCAGGTCCAATGGATAAAATAAAAGGTGGTTTGGATATGAAGAATTGTAACACAAATACAAAAAAATATATGATGGATCAAAGGGATGATATGATGGGTGTTGTAAGCTAATGAATGAATGTCACAATGGTGAAAGAACCTGAGGTGTCATCAGCTTGGCTTTCTTCTGAGACAGCCAAATCTTGCATTGCTTGAAGATTTGAAACTACTGCATCATCTAGGGTTGTTTCACACTTTTCATCTGCACTGGTTGGAACAGCATCAATAAGAGACACAGGGATGTCATCATTAGACATACAGACAGAAGAAGCAGATGGACCCTGACAGTCCTCTTCATCCGAGCTGTCCCTGAATCCAGGAGGAGGAGCTGCAATAGCCATATTCAAAGAATGCAACAAGAAGTCATCTTCGTTGTCATCCCCTTCCGGTGGTGGAAGTGATGTCAGATCAATGATATCATCACTGGATCCTGACATGCTAAGAATATCTTTTCGATTCTCCTCTGACACCATTACATCTTCTTCACAGCTTGCTTCATCTTCATCCTCTACATCATCTGTCGTTTCAGAATAACAGATATCATGTAGCAGAGGTTCTTCAATCCCTTCAGCATTTCCAAACATTTTACTCTCAGCTATATTTGCATAAACCACATTAGCAGCAAAATGGATGCTTTCAGCATCCGATGTCAAGTCTAAGTCTTTAATGTCATTGGCATTATTTAAGTAAATTACATTTTGTTTGTCTAACATTTCGGGACTTTCATCCATCAGTCTTTCATAGCCAAGTGTCTGTGGGTTTATAGGATCCAGGTTGTGATTGCCAAATATAAAAGACACTTTTGCACTCCTGGGAGAGTCTTGTGCTGTGCTAGAGTGGTCCAGTCCAGAGTAAGATACCAGTGATGTCTGGCTTACACTTAAGCTGTTCTCTAAATCTATATGTTCACACTGTTTGGTTAACTGCTGATCAAGTTCTCCTGAATTAAATGTAGACTCTATGTATAAACTCCGACGGTCTTTGTGACATAGCGGACTATCAGAAATATCTACGTTTCGTTGTTTCAAGTCTGTATATATTTGTTGCGTTTCCTGATTTTCTTCAAAAGCAAAGATGGTTGATTTTGGTAAGTAATTCCAATCACAATCATGATAGTTAAGTTTAGCTCGAATTTCATTTCCTAAAATGGAAAAAAAATGATAGAAGTCAACAATGAATATTTCCACTTTATTTGGATTAATGTAGTATTATAAAAATAAATGGTGCATATATGTTAATATTCACTTAACAAAACAGGCAGCTTAAGGAAAAAATAATTACCTGCTTCTCGATTGGCTGTATTTTTATTTGCCACATTAAAAATTGAACGCCTGGAATCAACCAAAAGTCGATAATAACCTGCTGTTAAGCAGGCTAGATTCATGGCATCAGATGATTCCATAAGCAGAGTTATAGGCTGTAAAAAATATTATATATATTAAAATCTACAATGCAGAATGGATGATTATTTTTTCTATAGTAAAAAGCATAATTTTTACATGATTTGGTCCAATGTGTGTAGACTAATCTTCTAAAATGTTTCTGGAGATTCATCAGGTTTCCCTGTTAATCACACTGACAACTCTTCACAAAGAAATAGCTTAGATTCCATAGCTGAAGTTTAAAATTGAGGTGCATCTATCGATGCTGATCATTATCAGGCAGGGCAAAGACTTATGGTGCCCATACACTAGGGCAATTGGTTGCCAAGCGACATCACAATGCAATGTCCTATTGCATCCAATCACATACTATGGTGCCCAAAGTGCTTTTTTTCCAGCACCCAATGTTACATGCCATCTGCAATGCCACATCGGGTGCTGTAAGAGGGCTGGTCATGGCCATCGGTATAGCGCAGCGCTGTGCAGGAGGTTTGGTGGATGGTGAGGTTTAGAATTTGAATTTTTTTTTTTTTAAAACACTGGGCTGCCCTCTGTTTGGCTGAGAGAGCTCTCAGCCAATCAGAGACCTCACAGTCAGTTGGCCACTGATTGGCTGAGAGAGCTCTATCTCAGTAAATCAGAGGGTCAGTGTATTAAATAGTTTTTTTTTTTTAATTCTGCTGCCGCCGCTTACCTCCTCTACCCGCCAGCCCTCCTGCTACACCACCACCACACTGGCCACCAGTGCTCCTGCCTCCTCCCTGAACCTTCTGTCAGCACACCTGCACACCTGCCACTGATCGCATTGTGAGTAATTGCATGTGGTTGAAAACCACATGTGATCACTCATGCAATTCAATAGATATTATGTGCAGCTCATACTATCTATTGACACGACATTCAACCGGCAGGTGACCCTTTCAACGTGCATACAATCCTTCGATTTTACACACAGATGCAGTCAAAATCGGAGGATTGTATGCAATATTGTCCTAGTGTATGGGTACTATAAGGTTGGAGGATGAACCCTCTTGGCTGGCCAGGAATTTTCTGCCTGCTCAGGTTGCAAGCAAAGAGGAAATCATCTAACTTGATTTTATCTAATCTGAAAACCCATGTGTGTGGCCAAAATTATTTCTGGGAGAGAGGATCATTCCAGAATTGTTGGCTTCGTTATTATTCATAGTTTTTACCTTTTATATCATATTTGAGTCTTTTGATTTAAAGTGATACCCTTTACTCTTTATCATGTTTAATTCTATATTATGTTACTGAATGCATGAATGTACTGTACTTGTACACACTAGTTCTATAAATATTTTGGCACACTCATTAGGTACATATTTTTATACTAGTATGCTAGAGGCATGCCTTGAAAACATGTTCTGTTAAAATCAAGAACAAAGCCACAAAGCCAGAAGTTTGAATCTAGCACTTAGACAACTCCTTTGTAAACCCTACTTTGGTCCCTTCATGGGCGTGGGACAACAATTAGGAGGGTTTGTCAAAGAGTATTCTTAAATAACATGACAAAACAGTTACCGGTACTTTCAAATTTCACACCTTACTTTGTCCGTGATTATCTTATATTTGCTATTGAAAGGGGCCTTCTTTATTGTTTTGTGACTAGCACTGTGCCTAAATACTGGAAATGGCCAGGAATTTCCACTTGAAGGTTCATGGATTAAGGAACTTTATTATATGTCCTTTGAAAAAGATTGGGATATCCTGAATCATCTATGAAATTTATTGTTGCTTTATCCCAGTGTTTTCTTAGTAGGGATTAAGCAGTTCCTTCTCCCAATTTTTGTATTTTATTTGATAGCATATTCATTTTATTATTATTATTATTATTATTCTCATAATTGTTAATTTAAGCTATATTATATAAATGCTAGATATGTTCATATTTGATAGTGTTGGTAGGGGTGCAGGCTAACTCATAGCAAACACAAAACCAACCTGAAGAGTATAAACGGCACACTAGAGAAACTATGTTAACATATGTATCCAGTGATAAAGAATTCTAGATACTGTATTATGCATATAAGAAGTACCCTTTGGTGTTAAAACAACATGTTTTTCAAAGTTAAAATGCTATTAACAATAATAAACTACCAAAATATTTTTAAATGTTTTTATATTCAGAATATCTGTGATGAATATAAAGAAATTAAATAAAGTGTATTACAATTATATTGACATTCCCTGTATGAGTCTGTATTAGGAGAATGACTTGTATAATGCTACCAATGGAATCTTTCTGTTGCAAAGTTGAATGTGTGTTGGGACTATATTGAATTAAAGACATATTCTAATGAATTGTCTCCATAGATATGTAAGGTTTCCCACAGTAACCAGGAGGATCCAGTGTGATCAAAGTCTACGGCTACATTCCAACCATGGTGAATTCAAGTCTACAATTAAGATTGTGTTAATAGCCCGCATTTCCCATACGCTTAATTTCCCTATTCCCTGTTTTTTCATTTGTTTTTGCATATCAGATTTAAATCTATTTAAAATGACACAAGATTATACATAAATAACCTGATGTCATGGTTTGCACAAAAGAAAATTTACAAAAAAATACTTTTTTGGGGTACAATTCAATTAGTGAACAAAATGTATGTACTTCAAAATTAGAACCTGAAAACTTACTTTCACATCAAGAACATGAAGTTCCACTCGAACTGTGACCGCATCTTCTGTAAACATTTCAATCAGATTGACGTGACTGAAATCTGCAAGCAGCGCTACTAGGTTGGTTTTTGTGTTGATTACATGGCTGATACCATAACGTGGGCCAGCTAACAAGGTAACATCTGAATGTTTTTCTCCCTGCTGTAAGCAGAAGGAAATAAAAGGGTTACAGTTCTCCTAGCTCTCTGCTGGCCAATCTAAGTCAAGATTAAAAATAAATTGCACCATCGGTAGTAAACATTATAAATGCATTTGTTGATTAAATGAATATGGATAGGTAAATGCATTTAAATTTAAATCAATGAAGCAACATGTATATTTGATCAGCTGTGAAATGCAATCATTTCCACGTCTACTTGTTCAGGGAGACATGGGAAATTGCCCGGGAAATATTGATGACGCTTTTACTAGCTTTCACAATTAATTTCAAATTGATTATTTCTGCAATCTCTTTATTGCAGTCATAAATTATAGACAGACTGAAAATATGAACACCATTTATATAAACTACTGCATAAAATAGCACTTACAATCAATTTTGCTTTAAATACACGTCCTCCATATAAGCGCAAGTCACTAAGAAACTTTAGGTAGTGCACTTTGGCTTGTAGAGCAGACAGCTGTAAAGACAAATGACAGGATATAGTTTCATTATAATACTGAACTTAACGTAAACGTTATGGCAATATTTAATTTCCACCTTAATAGTATTTCACATAATCCATCAGAAACATTTTGAGGCTAAAGAGAAATCTCAAAACTTTAAATGATAAACAAGAAGAGAATATATTGGTTCTGATTGATAGAGCTACAGTGTCTAGATAGATAGTCAATAGGTCCACCCCAAAAGGTTGAAATGCAATAGGTCGACATGATCAAAAGTTTCGACATGAAAAAGGTCGACATGAGTCTTTCACAATTTTTTACTTTTTTTTGGACCTTTTCATAATATTAACATGGACTACAATTGGGAAGTGTGCCAAGCGAAATGAGGCACCAGGCCTACAACATGGCGAGCGCAGTGAGGGTACATGTTACACTAATTAGGGGCCCATGTAGACATATGTCAACATTGACATAAAAAAATGGAAAAGGAATGTCGCAGGGACGTGCAGTCAGGGGAGGCAGGGGAGGCAGTGCTTCCCCTGTCATTTTGTTTCAAAATAATACAAAGAATATACCTATGACACATATTCTGTGTCATAAGTATTTTCTTTAGATTATTTTACTAGATTGAATTATTTAATCTAGTTTGGGAGGCACCGATAAGCGTGCCTCCCATAAAGAACGGCAATGGGATAAAGCGGGGGGCGGGGCTAAGCAGTTGGCTAAAAAAGCCCATTAAAAATAACGCCAAAAGCGGCACTTCTAGAAGTGCCTAATTGACAAGGGCTGCTGTGATTGGACAGCAGATCCAGCTGCTGTCCAATCACACCAGCCCCTGTCATTTAAGCATGACAGTGTCACTTTTGTTCCCCCCTCCCCTGCTTCCCTGTGCCCTGGCTCCCGAGTCCCGGTTCCCTGCCGCGTGCTGTGTCCCTCTCCCCTGCCTGGTAAGTACACAATTTTATGACGGGGGACAGAGGTGGCGGCGGGGGACGGCTGCTGCGGCGCTGGTGTAGGCGGCGGCCAGGTGCGGAATGGGGGTTTGGTGGGGAGGACGGAGATGGCGGCGGGGGAAGGTTGCTGGCTGCTGCTGGAGGGGGGGCAGCAGGTGTCGGCTGCAGCCAGGCAGCAACCTTCCCCTGCCGCCAGGCCCGGGGGGGGGGGGGGTGCGGTGATGGCTGTGACAGTGCCTCTCCATTCACAGCCACCACCGCACGTCACTGGAATGTCGACCATTCAATGTGTCTACCTTTTTCATGTTGGCCTTTAGACCCTGTGGACATTTTGACCCTGTTGATCAGTTTCATGTTGACCTTTTGGGGTCGACCTATTGACTTTCTATCTAGACAGTGTCTACCTATAATCCACACCCACATGCTGCTGCTGCAGTGGCTTTAGCATCTCTTGTTACAGTCACGACTTTAACTATATGCTAATATTAGAATCAGCCATACTCCTGGTGTTTAAGCCTTTGTGTGAATGTGCAGGGGCTGGGACATCCACTTTGAGCAGCTTCAGACAGTGTGATACTGATTGCTCCATTTTTAGTACACAGAAACTATTAAGCAACACACCTGCAACACTTCCATAACACACCCATAAGATGGACCACCTCCATGCATCTCAATAGCTACCTCCCAATCACTGGCAAGCAGGGATGTACTTGGCACCTTATAGTCATTGCTCATTGGGGCGTGCCACTAGCCACAGGATCCAGGTCTTACAGGACATCTTTGTCTTTCTAAGCTAGGCACCCGAGCAGACGACTGCTCGGAGGCAGAGCTTCTAAGCACAGTATTGGGAGACTAATCTGCTTGGCCTGCCCAGTCTCTCTGCAGAGCCAGTCCAGCCCATCAGATCATCTGCCCTTCTGGTCTTGCTGCCCTGGAATGTCTAACACATTTTCATTACACTCATGTGTGTAACTAAATTGCAACTGTTACACTGCACAAACACAGCCAGGAAACATGCATGTTATGACTTAGTTGCATTGTCCATAAAAAAAATTGTATAGAGATCAAAAAGATCAATGTGAATATTTATTGGTATACAATGACAAATATATCTATTTATGTTTATAGCAATGGGCACAATCTGTCTAAAGTACATTAGAAAAGGGCTTTCTCCAGTCATCCACCATTCACTGTCTAACTGCAGTTTTGGGGAGAGGTAGAGAATGCTGTCTCACCCTTCTGATCATGTGTCCACCCCCTGTCCCTACTCAGAGGCCTCTAGAATTGTGGGACCATGGGCAGCTGCCTAATGTGCCTACAGTATATGCTAAGATGTCAGTGGCAGTGCCAAAGGTTGCCTATAAATATGTAATTATTGCAGATTTTAGATTTATGTTTACATGCAGCAAACTTTAAAAAGAGAGTGATAAACAGCCACCAATACAGCTCCTAACTGTCATGATACAGGCTGGGTTTGAAAATATGACAGGAAGTAGCTTATTGCCTGGTTATTACTCTCCACTTTATCACTTGTTTAAGCTAAGTATATCTGGCCCTTTTTGTTTGAAGAAAGGATTAATTTACTTACTCTTCTACCGGGGGTAAATTTCATACATAGAGAATGTATTATACTCAGTTTCGCTATATTTTAATTCCTTAGGTGTAATCAATTTACCTTTTTGCCTGGAGGGACCAGGTTTTGATTAGCTTTGACAAGGTGTGACAGCGCTTTCTTTATATTCTTTTCTTTCATGCTTTGTAATACGGCAGACGGAAGGAAAGTCTCCAATCCCCATTCTTTTCTGTAGGAAGAACAACATTTGTTTATTTGTTTTATTAATTCCTACTGTACATTAATTGGCTATTCAGCAGATTTGACAAATTACCCGGTGTTAGCATAATGGTATCTACTGAACAGCTAGTGTTGACCACTATTGGGCACACAGGTAATAGTATAAATGGATGAACAATTGACAGTTTTCCTTCTCTGTTACGAAAGTGTTTTCCATTAAACTTTCACTATTCATAAATTACAGATTGAGACTAAAGTTATTGTAATATCCACATGTTGGTTTAAGCAGAATTTATGCCTGATTGAGAAAACAGTGTGGGCACATTAGGGATAGTAATAAAAAAAATAGGATCTGTGTATTATTGACAAAAGAGGACATTTCAGGGTTCTCTCCCTATTAGGAGGAGGGAGAAATGGTATAGGTAACTTCTCTGGTTGTCACTGGTTGCTGTACACAGGCAAGGTTCTAAGTATATTATTTTCCAATATACCTTAGCCAGAATAATAATAAAAAATTCCTATAACATTATTACAGACAGGAAGATCTTGAGTTGTAGGTGTGATTGACCAACTGTCAGTAAATGTATTAATCGGCGTGATGTCATGCCACCTCCACCACTGAAGTGGAGAAGAGCCACTAAGAGGAGCAGGCTCTGTGCATGCTGAATACAAATTTAGGGGTGAGGAAGCTGCTGAAGGGACACAGGGCATGGAATTGCAGGAGGGACAAGGCCGGTGAGCTGCTGGAGGAATAGAGGCAGCTATGTGTATAGGGAGAACTATTTTGGGCATTATGTGAATAAGGAGCACTACTGTTGTTGGCATTATGTGTATAAGGGGCACTACTGTGGGAATTATATGTAAGGGGCACTATTAATGTGGATATTTTGTGTAAGGGGCACTACTGCTGTGGGCATTATGCGTATAAGTGGTACTACAACTGTGGGCATTATGTGTATGGGGCACTAATACTGTGGGTATTGTGAACAAGCGACACTTCCATGTGGCATAAATGTATAAGGAGCACTACTCTGTAGAGAAACATGATCAGGGGGCACTACTGAGTGATATAATGTGAAAAACATGAATAAGGGACAATACTATGTGATGTAATATGAATCAGGGGCACTACATACAATGTAATGTGAATATGATTGTGCTACTGTGTGGTGTAATTTGAATGGGGGGTACAATTGTGTGACCACGCCCCTTTCTTGTAAGACCACTATCCCTTAATTAAGTATGGGAGGTAAGGCACAAATACAAATATATATTTTGTGGGAAAGTTTTTTCACAATTGTAAAATACCCCTTATAAATTTCCCTGTGTTTGTTTTGTAATTCTGGGGAAAAGTCTCTGAAATTCCCACATAGAGATCATCAGTAAAGAATACTTTCCTGAAGCTCCTCTTCTATCACACCTCGGAAACATGTGTCTTATACTGTAGGTGCCAAATGTTTGGACTATCAGTAGCATGAAAAGGAAGCACATTGAAGGCTTTGGAATTGGTTTTCAATAGTTTGATAAAGACAAAGCTTTGCCAGTGGCAAAATTTAGTTTGTAGAATAAAACTCAAGATGTTAACTTATCAATAGCACATGTTCTTATTCCTCCAAGGAACCAGTGAAATTCCATAAATCATACCCAATGTACAGAGGAGTTAGACTGGCCTACAGGGGTACAGGCACTACCATCAAGATAGGGTTATTAATTCAGCCATCATCCACCTGCCCCCTAACCTGTCAGCAGTTTCTTCTTCAAGCCAGCACATGCATGCACATGGCAGTCTATCTTGCCTGTGCCGGAGGGGTGGGGGTAGGGGGAGGTTGGGGAGCAATCACACTGATCACCCCTTTCTGAATTTGCCATTGGGCTGGCACGATATCACCCATTAAATACATCAATCTGTATTGGGGGCATGGCCACGATTCCCATAATTAGGCCTCAGGGAACAAATGTATAGTTTACAGTAAACTCTGTAAACTTAGTAAACTCTGGCACTGGCCCAAGCTCCATATAATTGGTTTTGGGGGGGTTTGGTGGCAAGGGAAATGAGTTCAACATCCTCCCCATGACCACTTTAAAATAGTGTTGCACTGCAGGTGGGGCAGATGTAGCATGTGATGAGAGGTTTAGATGGGAGAGGGTGTGTATAAACTGTAATCTAAACTGCTGTGTAAAAATAAAGCTATCTAACATTTGTGGGCATCATGCAAAAGCAGGCAGTAATTACCCTGCATGCAAAAATAATGAATGTATTTGCACCCCTTGCATTGCAATGTGGTTTTTTCCAGATACTTCTTTTGCTTTGGTGCCAACTTAGAAACAGGGCCATTTTGTGCAGTTTAAAAAAATGATTTCAATCACTTTTATCTGATACCCATTGGCAGCATGTCTAACCCATCACTTGGGTTTAAAGACACACCTCTAGACCAGTGGAAGTTTTTACCTATGGCCTGCAGTGCTGCAGCCCCCCCCCCCCCAGGTAATATCCGCCACTTTCTCTGACTAAGTGAAGCCAGATGCAGTCTGTGAGACTGTTCTGGCTTCACTGTGACTGGCAGTGACTTCCTGTTGGAAGTCCGACCTGCCAGTCACCCAAGACAGTCTCATTGGGAGTTCCCTCCCTGTGGGACGCTTCTACATGGGCTGAGTGGCAGCCCATAAAACAGGATCCCGCGCATGCGCAGCATGAGGATGATACTGCGCATGCACTGGATCCAGAACCCAGAATATGCCTTCAGGGGCTGCTGTAAAAGCAGCCCACAGAGACTTGGGGCCAGCGCATGCACAGTACTAAAGAGGCTACTGTGCATGTGTCGTCCGCATAACAGGGACCGGGATTGGTGCAGCTGAGGGGACCAGGAACATGGCAATGGAGGGGGTGCATCGCTGCAGCCGCTACTGCTCTAGACACACATTGGTTGAACTCTATGGTACTGGCTACACAGAAGCAACTGCAGGCTTAGACACCCCCTACAGAGTTGTGCCATTCTCGTGCTTGACTTGTCCACCCACTTCATTTCATGCTATAAACGCTGGTACTTCTTTACTTTCACGGCGCCAGCATGGCGCCGCGCGTACTTCCGGGTTACGCTCGCCACAAACTAAGTAAAATAAATGAAGTTAACGCCATGCCAACATGGATAGTTCATACCTCCACTATCCATGTTGGCATGGAGTTGATTTTAATTAGCGTGGCGAGCGTAGCGAGCCACCGAGCCCGCAGCGTGGGCGAGCGAAGCGAGCCCCGCAAGGGGACTCTGACGCGCGGCGCCATGCTGGCGCCGTGAAAGTAAAGAAGTACCTAAACGCTCAATGTAAATCAATACGTCCTAACCCTAACTGCGGCCACCGTCAGTAATCAAACTTGGCACATGTGTAGCACAAAATTATAAAAAAAAGGGGTGAAATCCACAAACATTGTGTTCACCTCTGAATCAAATATGTGGTCAGGAACTCATCTTTTGAATTCCGTGTTGTGAGGCATAATATTAACCACAATGCCAGTTACAAAATGTAAAGTAGTATGCAGCATAATGTAATAGTATTCTCAAATATACTTACTCAATGTATTTCAGAGAGATTTTCTGTGTTTGCTTAGTGGTGACTGTTGCAATGTACATCTGTAACGCTGCTAGTCTCAGTGCAATATCATATTTCAGCTCTGGTCCAAATCTCTCTTGAACAACATCATTGCAACTCTGTAATCAACCAGCAGATGGGGCATCAGGCTCACATTCCCACAGTCCAGCATACAGGATTTTAAAATGAATGAGCTTTAACAGTGATGCAGTATATTGCATTTAATTCTGATTTGTATTTAATACATTTATTAAATTATAATTTCATATTTATACAAAAAGTCCAATGAAATGCATTAATCACATGAAAGTCCAAAATGTTTGACAAATGAAAAATGAATCTAAAAAGCATTGTACATTTATTTGAAATAAGCAATAAAATAAAAAATATATATTTTTTAATTAACGCTACCATTTGCAAATCAAAATGAAATTAGTTCTGTATCATATGTTGATGTAGAGAAGATTTGCTCTTACCTGCACATATAAATATTCAAAGGCAACTGGATCCCTGCGGAGTAAGTCAATTGGATCCTTTGGAACAAAACTGATTCTAAACAGGCATCTCATCATGTGCGAGCTGGGCCTTTGAGTCACCTAGACACAGTAACAAATTGAGTTAGATTGTTTTCTGTTAATTAAGATTTACAGTGTTACATTTCATCAATTGTGATAAATTCCGAAGATCCTCTTGTAGGAAGGACTATTATGGGGGCTGGTATCGTAATTAGGAACTCATATTTACTTTGGACATTTTATTGATATCTGGTCATTAGGTCAACAGTGTCTAGTTTGACCACTAATGGTCTACATGCATTAGGTCTACATGAGTTTTTCATGATTTTCTTTTTTTTTTAAATGACTTGTTCATACATTACCATCCCAGCGGGCAGAGATTAGATTAGAATAGTGTGCCGGGGAAGAGCGCCATGTGAGGGGATGTGCTACACTAAGACAGTGTCCATGTATACTTATGTCGATAAAGAATACAAAATAAATAGTGAAAAACCCATGTCAGCCTTATTCCATGTCGACATATTGATTGTGTTGATCTTTTGACATGTCGACTTAATGCATGTCACCTTTCTTTAAGTCGACCTTCTGTCTGTTGATCATTAGTGGCTGACCTAGTGACTGTCGACCATTCATACCATAACCCATTTTATTACACAGAGGTATCTCCAAACGCCTAGTGCTTACTCGGACTAAAAGATCTTAATATATATAGTTTAAAGCAGAGAAGGAAAAGGGGTGACATGATAGAAGGGCCTTAATAAGGTACAGGAAGAGGAGCAGCAGAACGCATAGACATGCACTGAAACTAGAGGGAGGAAGATTCAGGGGAAATATGAGGAAGAATTACTTCACAGAAAGAGTAGTGGATAAGTGAAATAGCCCACCATCAGAGGTGGTAGAGGCAAATACAGTAGTACAATTTAAATATGCTTGGGATAGGCATATTGATATCCTTACAAAGCAATAAGAATCAACTATGGTTTGAGGTAACATGTTTAGAAAAGGGGCAGACTAGATGGGCCAAGTGGTTCTTATCTGCCGTAAAATTCTATGTTTCTATGTTTCTATACAGTATACGGCATGAGACATGAGACTCCCAGCACTTATGAGATGCTCCAAGAGTAGTAGCGTACTGTCGTTTTCTTTACAGTCTGCATTTTATATGAGAAAAAGGTGTGGACATCAGAGCCCTTTTTACACAGATTCAGACACAGTTACACACATATGTACAGTGCACTCTAGCAAAGCAGTTTGTCACTTCCAGTTGTTTTATTTATGCCACTATGATGCACATTATGAGTGAGAAAAGATGCTTTCTCCATCATTTACTAAACTCTTTTTACATGAATACTACATATGTCTCTGATAAAGATATAATATGCTTTTTTTATTTTTCTCTTTATTATATTTTGTAAAATGTTGGCCAGTTACTTGTCTATATGTTTTGCTGTTTTCTTAACATTACTATAATGTACAGGCCCTTTTGTTGTAATTGCCTTTGGCTATTCTAATAAAATATACGTTAAAAAAAAGGATGGTAGTCTGTGTGAAACAATGGGGCAGATGTATGAACGGTCGGTATGGGGGAGAAGGGGTATTAGCGCACGTTATGTGCACTGATACCGCTTCTCCCCCATGTATGAAGCAGGTGAGATGCGGTAAAGGACAGGGGCGCTATGCTCCCCTGTCCATATCGGCGCTGCTATCAAAATGATAGCAGGCCGAATGTATGAACGGTCAGCATCGCTGACCGTTCCGCACGAAGCCTGCTTTGGCTTCGCCAGCATCAGGCTGGCGAAGCCCTATCTAAACAGCAGGGACAGCGCTGTCCCTGCTGTCAGCTGTGGGCTGCGCTGGGGATCTCGCGTGAACAGCGAGATCCCGCGCATGCCCAGTGCGGCCGGCTGGGGGACAGGAGATAGCGCATCAGTATTAACTGATGCGCTATCTCCAGAAAGGGACATCACCGAAGGGGGGAGTTAACGCTCCCCCGCTTCGGCAGACAAGATGTTAATACATCTTGTCGATGTCCCTTCCTGCTTCGCTTTGCTATTGAGGCGAAGCAGGAAGTATCATAGGGGTAGATTTATCGCGCCGCTATAACAGTTCCTGCTTCGCCTCATTAGCGAGGCGAAGCAGGAGGGGACACCGACAAGATCTACTAAGATCTTGCCGCCGGAGTGGGGGAGCGCTAACTCCCCCCTCCGGCGATGTCCCTCCTGGAGACAGCGCATCAGTTAATACTGATGCGCCGTCTCCTTCCCCCCCGGCCGGCTGACTGCGCATGCGCGGGATCTCGCTAGTCTCGCGAGATCCCAGCACAGCTCAGCCCCAGCAGGGACAGCGCTGTCCCTGTTGTTAGGTATAGGCATCGCCGTCTGCAGCTGGCGAAGTCGACAGCTGCAGGCGGCGGAACGGTCAGCGATGCTGACCGTTCATAAATCTGGCAGGAGGCAGGGGCGCAGTGCAAAACATCGCCCCTGCGCTATGCCTCCTGCCCCACACCGCCGGCGTTAGAGTAAACGCTCGGCGGGTGTGATAGATCAGGGGAAGCGCTATCCCCTGCTATAACGCACAGGGATAGCGCATATTCCCCTGATCGACGTTTAATAAATCTACCAGACAGCGGCGCGATAAGCGCTGCTATGATACATCTGCCCCAATACTTGGTAATAATACTTGGTAATAATAAAGTATGAATTGGATTGCCCCAGGATAATGTGGAGAGAAATTTAGGGGTAGTTTTATGATCTGACGATCAGGGGTATATGCGCTATCCCCGTGCCTTATGGCAGGGGATAGCGCTTCCCCTGATCTATCACACGGTGCAGTAACGGCGGCGGTGGGGGGACGGCGTCATAGCGCATGTACTAGTTTTAGTACAGGGCGCATACTGCATATCTAATTTATGAACGGTCAGCATCGCTGACCGTTCCGCCGCCTGCAGCTATCGACTTCGACAGCTGCAGGCGGCGATGCCCTATGTCTACAGCAGGGACAGCGCTGTCCCTGCTGCTGGCTCTGAGCTGCGCTGGGATCTCGCGTGAGTAGCGAGATCCCGCGCATGCGCAGTCCAGCCGGCCGGGGAGAAGCAGACAGCGCGTCAGTGTTAACTGACGTGCTGTCAGCTTGAGGGGACATCGCCGGAGGGGGGAGTTAGCGCTCCCCCGCTTCGGCGGCAAGATCTTAGTAGATCTTGTCGGTGTCCCCTCCTGCTTCGCCTCGCTAATGAGGCGAAGCAGGAACTGTTATAGCGGCGCGATAGGCGCCGCTATAATAAATCTACCCAAGAGATACACTGCATAATATTGTACATGTAATCATTCAGACCAAGGAACCAATCTTATGAACATGTCTAGTTTGTGGGTTCCTAAGAGACTTTTTGGAACTTTTATCCATTACATTACCAACAGATTCCGGACCTTCCATTGCAAAATTATATAGGGATGTGCAATATTGAAAGCCACAATAAAAGCAATCATGGACTGCTCTTCCAGGAACAATTTGTACAGTAACAATAACTACTGGTATTACTGAGGAATACTGAGGAATGCAGAGACAGATTTGCAGAAATACAAACATTTATTTTGAGGGACTTTTTTCCACAATTGTAAAATACCCCTCTTAAATTTCACTGTGGGATGTTTTGCAATTCTGGGGAAAAGCCTCTGAAATGCTCAAGAGCAAGATGTATTAAGCTTAAAAAGTGATAAAATGGAGAGTAATAAACCACCAGCCAATCAACTCCTAACTGCCATGTCACAGGATGTGCTTGAAAATGACAGGTAGTAGCTGATTGGTTGGTTTATCTCTCTCCATTTTATCACTTTTCAAGGCTTAGTACATCTCGCCCATCGAGATCATTAGTAAAGAATGCTGTTCCTGAAGCATCTCTATTATCACACTTCATAGACGTGTGTCTAATAGGTGCCAAATGTTTGGCCTGTCCGTGTCAGGCCCTTCATGACACAGTCTGATTCGATTTAGCAAATATTGAAGTTCTTATCTATAACTTTATGCAGCAATGCAGTAAGTGCATCAACATTCATGTAGATATGATTCAAATTTAGACAATAACTCATAAATATCTATACAGTATTAAAAAAGGATTCTGTTAAATATTTTTCTCATATTGTCAATAATGGACAAATCCGATAAATAAACCTGAGTTAGGGTCTCCTGCTCATGTAACAAAAGAAGTTTGGTTCCAGCTCCTTCCGTCCTTTGCTCCAGCATCAAGGAAAAGTGTTCAATGCACTTTATTGAAAGCTTTTCTTGGAGTGTTAATATAACATCCTGTAAGAATAGAACAAAACTTTTAATTCAAGATACATCATACAGAATACACACCGGTTTACCTACTATTAAACTACACAAATTTCTTTTTTGTTTGAGGAAAATAAAACATTTAAGTTTATTTGTCATCACTATTACTACTATTATCAGGGGCAAATGAAGGATTTGTAAAGCGGGTGTTATAAGGGCCATCTTGATGTATAGGCACACTGGGCAACTGCTCAGGGCCACACAATTCTACAGGCCTTGGAGCAGAGGTGGGTGGTGGTCACACAATCAGAGCACGAGCCAACATTCTGTCAGCCTGCAGCTAGACAGTGAATGACTTCCAGCATGCTGATTGGTGGATAGCTGGACACCAATCAGTGTGCTGACAGCCATTTTCTTATCTTAGTATGTGGAATGATGTTTTAGGAGGGGCATGCCATGATTTATTTTTACTTGGTTCCAGTAAAAGGGGTGTAGGGTTCCTTGTGCACTGCCATGCCCAGGGCTAACAATGCTGTTAAGACAGCCCTGGGTGGTGTAACTAAATTGTAAGGGCCCTCCTACCCCATGTGATTCAATATCTTCTCAGCAGTGCTAATCACATTATAGAACCGTTGTGGGTATTATCACTGCACTGGCAATATTGTTTGTATAAAATAGCTCATGTTCTGTAAAGACTTGTAGTGCAAGTCTGAATGTTTTTTTGTTCTGTTTGCACTGTTTCAGCTTATGTGCTTTGTAAGGCATTGCAAACCCTTTGAAGCACCATATAAAGGATATTAATAATAACATGATCTATCTATCCACATACTGTATCTATCTACAGTTGTGCTCATAAGTTTAAAAATCCTAGCAGAATTTGTAATTGTCTGGCCATTTGTCAGAGAATATGAATGATAACTCACAAACTTTTCTTACACTCATGGTTAGTGGTTGGGTGAAGCCATTTATTGTCAAACAACGGTTTTTACTCTTTTTAAATCATAATGAACACAGAAACTACCCACATGACCCTGATCAAAAGTTTACATACCCTGGAGATTTTGACCTGATAACATGCACACAAGTTGACACAAACGGGCTTGAATGGCTACTAAAGGTAACCGTTCTTATCTGTGATCTGTTTGCTTGTAATCAGTGAGTGTATGTATAAATGGTCAGTGAGTTTCTGGTCTCCTAAAAGACCCTTGAATCTTTCATCCAATGCTGCACTGACGTGTCTGGATTCTGAGTCATGGGGAAAGCAAAAAAATTGTCAAAGGATCTGTGGGAAAAGGTAATTGAACTGTGTAAAATAGGAAAGGGATATAAAAAGATATCCAAGCAATTGAGAATGCCAATCAGCAGTGTTCAAACTCTAATTAAGAAGTGGAAAATAAGGGATTCTGTGGAAACCAAATCACGGTCAGGTAGACCAACATAAATTTCAGCCACAACTGCCAGGAAAACTGTTTGGGATACAAAGAAAACCCCACAAATAACTTCAAATGAAATACAGGAGGACAAAAAAAGTGGTGTGGTTGTTTCAAGATGCACAATAAGGAGGCATTTGAAGAAAAATGGGCTGCATGGTCGAGTCACCAGAAGAAAGCCAGTATTATGCAAATGCCACAAAACATCCCACTTACGATGATCCTGCGATGAACGGACTTCCGGTGGGCAGACCTGACGAACGGCCGCAAACTCAGCAAGCTCCCTGCTCCAGTCCTGAGCCGGCCTGGCCAACAAGCTGCTACCCAGCTTCAAACCAGGAATTACTCCCCTTGCAAACGGGGACCTCGGAGCCTGCATACACCGGAATCAAAACCCGCCCGTACTATCGGCGGGGCGCACTATCTCCCACCCATAAGATCATCTCCTATGCCCAGATACCTGGTGGGGAGAGGGGCGGCGAGTCGAAGAAGCCGGAAGAGCAGTGTGGGGAGAGAAACGAGCTGACAGAGCGCTGGGACAGCGCTGTGCTCCGGACGGAGCTGACGTCACGGACAGAGACGGAGACGCTGACGAGAGAGCCGCAGTGAGAGGGCGGCTGGCATCCTCGTGGGGATTCAGTGGGATTGCCGGGTGCCACTACCAGTTATCCATCGGTGCTGAGGAGCTACTTGCAAAAGTGCAGACGCCACTCAACCCAGGAAGGGTAAGCTGGAAAGAGCTCTGATATTTAAAAAAAAAAAAACTGTGTTGGCTAGACCCTCTAAACGGGTTTTTGGACTTGGTAATACACTGACTTAATAGCATATTTTAGCTCTTGGGCAAAGTACTATAAGTGGCTTCATGGACGGTATCTTAAGGTCTCCAGTTGTCCCGACTTAGCTGCCTGGCTCCCTGTACTGGGTGAAAGTCTCCCCTCATTCTTCCACAAGATCACTCTCCTACAAAATTAAGGAATGTGACACTTAACTGGAATAAAAGCTGATAATCTGCTTTTGAGAACTTTGGGGGATCATTGTATATTCAATAAACATCTTGCTGCTATTTATCTGTGGCTTGGAGTGGCATAACTGAATAAAAAGTGCCAGTGAGTGGCAGTCACTGTGTTCCGGAAGTGTTGAGTACATCTCAGAGTGGAAAATAAAATCTTTGGAGATTATACTAAATATTGATAGTTGCCACTGATTACTGAAATACCCGTTTGATCTCTACATTGGGGAAAGGCACAGATGAAGTTGCCGAGTAACAAGTCAGAGACTGTCTCATAAAAGCACCAGCGGGTGGCAGCCGCGGTGTGTCTGGGAGCGCGTCGCCTGTAAGGGGAAAACGATTGTCCCCCCCCCCCCATTTGTTGGGAAAAAAAATCTGTCCAATTTCAGTTTTTGCTTTCTCTCCTAAAAAGGGGCCAGTGAGTGGCAGTCACTGTGTGCCCGGGAGTGCTAATTGAACCTCAAAGTGGAAAACAAATCTTTGGAGAGAATATTAAATACTGATAGCTACTACTGTTTATCGAAACTTTTGCTTGGTCTATAGTCAGAGAGTGCCTCCTAATAGTACCAGTGGGTGGCAGCCACTGTGTACCTGGGAGCTCGCAGCTTGCAAGGAGAAAACGACTGTCCCCTCCTCTGTGGAAAATTCTCCCCTTCCCCTCCTAAAATAAAAAAATAAAAAAGTGCCAGTGAGTGGCAGTCACTGAGCGCCAGGGAACTTGCTGGTAGTGAATGTCAGTACTCATTGAAAAGTACTTGTGAGTGGCATTTATTACGTGTTAGAACCCGTGTGCTGTGAGAGAAAGTAATTGGTTCACTTTCTATTTGGGAACTCCTCATTAAAACGCCGGTGAGTGGCAGTCACTGTGAGCCTGGGAGCCAGCGGGTTAATAGAGCACCGGAGAACACTAAACCACCACAAGCACTACAAGCAATAAGGGAAAATTAATACTTCCTACTGAAACTTTAGATTTAAAACCTTAAACTGAATATGGACAAATACATGGGGAGAACACAGAAAGGAGGGAAGGGGAATGCGGTGACATGGCCAAAAGATAGCAAAAGCAAAGGGCAACTTGCCATCAGCCCCTCGGCATCCTTGATGGAGGAGAACTTATCAAGAGACTTAAATGAATCCTCTAGACAAAGCTTATCCCCAAGTATTAAGGCACAGGAAATATCAGCCATTTTAGCCCCTTTACTTGATAATAAATTGGCAGGGCTAAAAGAGGCCATTGAAACCGTGTCAATTCAACTGAGAGAATATAATTCGCGGTTTGAGGAAGCTGAAAGAAGAATAGTTGCCGTGGAAGAAGAACTGGATAAAGCAATGACAACTATAGCAGCTCAAGCATTATCGTTAACAGCAGTACAAGAAAAATTGGAAGAAATAGAAAATAGAAGTCGTAGAAACAATATCCGTCTAATCGGTCTGCCAGAAACTGTGAAAAGTAAAGAATTGATGGAGATTGTTTCAGAATGGCTGCCCAAAGAACTACAATGTGCACCAACAGAGGGCCCCATGCAAGTTGAAAGAGCACACCGTATCGGACCAGAACAACAAACAGACCGACGTAGACCGTGACCGGTGATCTTTAAATTGTTAAACTATACGGACAAAGTCAAACTTCTGGACGCATTCAGAAAGAATCGAACTTTAGAGTTTAAAGGGGAAAAACTCCTACTCTTTCAAGATTTCTCGCATCAAGTGGCAATGAGGAGGAAGGAATTTACACCGATTTGTAGTACACTATACAATGCCGGGATCCGTTTTGCACTGATGTACCCAGCAAAGCTGAAGATTTTCCATGAAGGAAAACACTATGTCTTTGATACCCCATCCCTGGCCAATACCTTTGTGGCAACATCACGAAGGGAAAAAATGAGAAATAAGGGAAATGATCTAATGGACATGCAAGTATAGCACTGCCCCTAAAAAATTTATATAAAATGTATTTTTATGATTTATTGATGGATAGAGATAATAGGTTCTTTTTTTTTCTGCACTTATTCCAAACACTGTACTTTATAAAAAGAGGGAATTTCCAAGGTTTGGATCTTAGAATAATGCACTATGCCATAATAGGGGGTGATATAAGTTTATCTAAATTAACACATAATTTTAAATTATCACATAATTCACTTTATAAGGATTTAATAGGAAAGTATGAGAAAGTTTTGAGTCCCTTAGATTTAAATTTCAGGAAGTTAATTATTAATATACATAGAATAATAAAGAATATGCAATGGGGATATGTAAACACAAGAGTTGGTAAGATGTTAAGGTTTGAATGTGGAGACACGGAAGATACTAGGGGGACGGTTTGGGAGAGGAAAAGGACCCCTAACACACATATAAGGTCAAATAGTAGGATAAATGTTAACAGAACTTTGTTATTTCTAATTTTTTGGGGAAGGGAACTGATTTGTTGGGAATTAGGGAAAGTTAGGAGCACTAGGCAATGCTATTATAGCATGTACTTATTAAAGAGAAAACATCTGAGGTATCATAGGGCAAGGATAGAAGATGGGGAGAAGTTAGCTGGGAGGTCAAAAATTGGAAATGGCTTAAGGGTATTTATGGTGCTAGAGATTTCGAACCCCCCGATATATATAGAAAAGGATGACAATGGGAGATAATACAGTAGGGATACGAGAAAGTATTAAGTTCCTGTCATGGAATGTAGAGGGCCTTAACACCCCCCTAAAAAAGAAGAAAATACTTCACCAGTTGAGAAGATATAAACCTGATATAGTAATATTACAAGAGACTCACTGGAGGGAGGGAGACTTGAATGCTTTTAAAGACACCTGGTTTGTAGATATAATACCAGCATCGTATACCGCTAAGCGGAGAGGGGTCTTAATCATGGTTAATAAGTCAATACATTATAAAATAAAAGATAATTTAAGAGACCCAGAAGGGAGATTTCTATTTGTAAAAATAGAACTTGAAGGAGAATTATACACAATAGCCACAGTATATGCCCCGTCTGGCCCTAATATGGTCTTTTTTACCAACATATATACACAACTACAGGAATGGGCGGAAGGATCCATAATAATGGGGGGAGATTTTAATACTACCATTAACCAAAGTTTAGATAAATCTGGCAATGCTAGAAGAAAAACTCCCCCACCGGCATTATCTTTAATAATGGATTCCCTACATTTAACGGATCCATGGAGATTTCAGCACCCTGCCGATAGGGGATTTACATTCTACTCCCACCCACATGGATCTTCATCTAGGATTGACTTCTGGCTAATTTCAAACACCCTCCTGAGTAGAGTGAAACAATCTAAAATCGAAAATATTGTGGTTACGGACCATGCCCCCATATGGTTTACTCTTGCGCTATCAACTCCTAGACCTTATGCAAGAAATTGGAGATTCCCCACATATTTGATGGAATCATTGGATTTTAAGGAATATATGGAACGTCAGTTTCTAAATTATATAGAGGATAATAAGGTACACATAGAGGACATAAATCTATTCTGGGCTACATCAAAGCCGGTGATAAGAGGGCATATTATTGCATACGTGGCATCTAAACGCAAACAGATAGGTAGAAGGTTGGAAGATCTAAGTAGAGAGGTGTCAAAAACCTATTCCTCTATGTTGATTTCAAATACAGCTGAATCCCGTAAAGAATACTTAGATACAAAAGCATTATATGACGCAGTATGTACAGAGAAGGCGCAATTTAGTATAGACTGTCAAAAAAATCGATATTTTAGAGGAGGGAATAAAGCAGGAAGGTTGTTAGCCTCCTTGATAAGGAGCAAACAACCAAAAACACACATTTCCAAACTAAAAGTTGGGGTACAACAAATGAACTCAACAAATGAAATTGCTAGCGCCTTTCTAAAATATTATTCACAGCTATACGAAGCGCCAGATGACAACCCGGCCCTAGGGATGAGATTCATAAAAAAAGCCAATGCGCCTAAGTTGTCAGACGCTGAAAATCTGGAACTATCAAGAACTATATCAGAAATAGAAATTAAGGAATGTATTGGTAAATTACCTAGAGGCAAAGCCCCCGGCCCAGACAGGCTGAGTGCGGAGTATTATAAAATGTTGACACCACACTTGACCCCGTATTTGCAGACTTTGTTTAATTCTATATTGGAGGGCAAGGCCCCAAATAGAGTATTTAATAAAGCAAGAATTATAGTAATTCTTAAAACTGGGAAAGACCCTACCCAATTATCTTCTTATCGACCGATATCTTTACTCAATCAGGACTTTAAAATATTGACGGCCATTATGGCAGAACGACTGCAAAGGGTACTCCCCAAGTTGCTGCACCCAGCTCAACTCGGGTTTATCCGGGGCAAGTCATCAGTCCATAATGTCCGCCAAGCAATTGCAGCGATAATCCAAGCGGAATCCAATTTAGAGGGGCGATCCATAATAATAAGTTGCGATGCGGATAAAGCATTTGACCGGGTGTCCTGGGCTCATCTTCTTAGAGTATTTCACTCCCAAAATCTAGGGGTTGGTTTTACCACCTTCTTTCGAAAAATGTATGCATCTCCTACAGCAATAATAATGGTGAATGGAGTAAATACTCCAGAATTTACCCTCTCCCGGGGGACTAGGCAAGGATGCCCATTAACCCCCTTGTTGTTCGATTTGGGGATAGACTCCCTGATAAGATGCTTTTACCTGGATAATATATGGAAAGGTATTCAGATTGGCCAAACAATATTAAAGGTATCAGCTTATGCTGACGATCTATTATTATATTGTTCAAATCTACATATGGAAATTCCAGGCATTATGCAAACCTTTCGAGAATTTGAACAGGTGTCCGGTTTTAAAATAAATAAAACAAAGACCAAGGCCCTAGCACTCCATAATAAAGCAAAAAAGGGGTGGGGAGAGGATTTTCGGTACTTGTGTATTTTGGTGGCGCCCATCGCATCGCATACCATAACACATACGATGGTATGTGATGCGACGCGATGTCGTACGATAGTGCACGATGGCATACAATTTTGAAATTGTATGCCATTGTACATGGCATACAATGCCATACGATGCGATGCGATTAAACATTGTATAAGCACCCTAATGGGTGCTTATACAATGTTAAGCACCCAAATGGATGCTTACAATGTTAAATGCACCCCCACGCCACCCCCCCAATATAAACGTGAACCCGAAGCGTGGCGAGCGCAGCGAGCCCACGAGGGGCGGCGGTACGCGTCCTACGACCTTTTCATACCCCCCACTATCCACGTCGGCGTGGAGTTGAGAATAGAATAGTGTGGCGAGCGCAGCGAGCCACCGAGCCCGAAGCGTGGCGAGCGCAGCGTGCCCCGCGAGGGGACACGGATACCTGTGAAGCCCGCGAAGGGACGCGTTTACCTGTGAAGGTATCCGCGTCCGCTCGCCACGCTTCGGGCTCGGTGGCTCGCTGCGCTCGCCACACTATTCTATTCTCAACTCCACGCCGACGTGAATAGTGGGGGTATGAAAAGGTCGTAGGACGCTCGCCACGCTTCGGGTTCACGTTTATAGTGGGGGGTGGCGTGGGGGTGCATTTAACATTGTAAGCACCCATTTGGGTGCTCAAAAGCACCCTTTAGGGTGCTTATACGATTTTTGGTCGTATAGGGGGTCAAAATCGCGTCGCATCGCATCGTATGCCATCGGTTGCATGGCATGCGATGCGATGCGATCTGTTCGTCGTACGACGGACATCGGGGGCGCCGCCAAAATACACAAGTACCGGATTTTCCTTTTTCATGGGAACCATTGCACTAAATTATTTGGGAATTAGTTTATCTAAAAAAACACAAGATATCTATCATAATAATTTTCAACCTGTTATAGAACGAATCCTAAGAGACCTCAAATCATGGAGATGTCTCCCAATATCGTTTATCGGAAGATGTAACCTTATTAAAATGGTAGCATTCCCACGTCTATTGTATTACATCCAAACTTTGCCGTTTCTTCTTAAGAAAGAAGATTTAAAAACACTGAATAAAGCGATTAGAAGCTTTGTATGGGCAGGAAAAAAACCTTGTATATCAATGACCAAACTTAGTCAAAAAGCAAGCTTAGGAGGGATAAATTTACCATGCATACATAGTTATACTCTTGCAGCAAACTATAGATATGCTATTGACTGGATTAACAACACAGATAATTACGCTAATGTTCTGATAGAACAAGCGTTCTGTCCAAACATCCCATTAAACAGTCTCTTGCATATAAAGCCTGCAAAATTTCCACCGAACCTAATAAATAATCCTTTAATAGTAACTACTTGTAAAGCATGGAAAATGACCCGGTCCAGACAAGGAATGTCCCCATACAAATCAATATTCTCTTCACCTTATTATAATACAATATCTCAAGAACCGCTGATTCAGAATAAAAAATCAGTACAGAAATGGAGAAACGCAGGTATTGGATCAATAATAGATGTGGTAGAATTAAAAGATGCTTCAATGCTATCAATGGAAGGGCTAAAAGAGAGGTATAAGGATTTAGATAGCAATATTTTCCAATATCAGCAAATGAGAAGCTATCTGAATGACGAAGGGGTAAAACCATTAAAGAAAGATATAACAGAAAATTTAGAAGTAATGGTACGAAAAGCAAAGGGAAAAAAATGTACTACATCAATGCTGTACGCACAGATTAAAAGGCAAATCCAGGCAGACAACATAACATCGGGGTTGGCAAGATGGGAAGAAGATCTGCCTGGGTTGACCAATCGGTCAGTGCTCACAGCATTTATGCGTATAAACAAAAATTTGGTGGAGTCATCTTACATAGAAATGCAATATAAACTGTTGCACAGAGTGTATTACACCCCCAAAAGGAGATATCAAATGGGTATAACTACAGACGCCAATTGTTTTAAGTGCTTGGCTCCAGATGCAAACTTGCTACATTGTATGTGGGGTTGCGGGGAAGTAAAGAATTTCTGGGGTACAGTAGCCCAATATGTGCAAAATACATACGATATCAAAATACCCCTTAGGCCGGAATGGGCAATATGGGATATAGACCCAGATCATAGACAAACAAAACTATCCCAGGGACAGCGGCTATTTTTAGCCAAAATTGCTGCAGCAACAAGGAAAACGATCCTTTCCCAGTGGATACTAAGAGACACATTAACAATAACACTACTAATCCCTAGAATTGAATACCTATTCAAAATGGATTGGATAGAAATGAATAACAACAAAGAGAAAAAGATAAACAAATTTTTTGATATATGGCTTCCATATGTCAAAACGCTATCCCCACATACAAAAAGTCTGCTGAAGAAGTCAATTGCACTAACAAAATGGTATAATGAGGAGATAACCTCGAAAGGAGTAGACCCATTTTGAGAAAGTGTAGAAGTATAAACAGATAAATAAATACTTAAACAAGTAGCATGGGCAAAATGAGATAGAAAAGAGAGAATTCTAAAAGGGTTCAAAGGAAGCGTTAAAGAAATAGATACATAAGAGATTTTAACTGGAGAGGAGATAGGTGCGAATAACTAGAATAACGGTATAGGAACAAATGAAACTGTGAATACTGAATGTATTGTATGTAATATATGTATTGTATGTGAAATGTTTTAATGTTTGTATTTGTGAAAGTAATAAAAATTAAAAAAAAAAACATCCCACTTACAACACTTCAAACAGCACAGAGACAAGCCTCAAAACTTCTCGAACAAAGTCATTTGGAGTGATGAGACCAAAATGTAACTTTTTGGCCACAACAAAAAATGTTACATTTGGAGAGGAGTCAACAAGGCCTATGATGAAAGGAACACCATTCCTACTGTGAAACACAGAGGTGGATCACTGATGTTTTAGGGATGTGTGAGCTACAAAGGCACTGGAAACTTGGTCAAAATTGATGGCAAGATGAATGCAGCATATTATCAGAAAATACTGAAAGAGAATTTCCACTCATCAGCCCGAAAGCTGTGCATGGGACGTACTTGGACGTTCCAACATGACAATGATCCAAAACACAAGGCCAAGTCATCCTGTCATTGGCTACAGCAGAATAAAGTTAAGGTTCTGGAGTGGCCAGCTCAGTCTCCTGACCTCAACATCATTGAGCCACTCTGTGGAGATCTCAAACATGCCCAAGCATATACAGGAACTGGAGGCTTTTTGCCAAGAAGAATGGGCAGCTTTACCATCTGAGAAAATAAAGAGCCTCGTCCATAACTACCACAAAAGACTTCAAGCTGTCATTGATGTTAGAGGGGGCAATACACAGTATTAAGAACTGGGGTATGTAAACTTTTGATCAGGGTAATTTGGGCAGTTTCTGTTGTCATTATGATGAGTTAACACAGTTGTTTGACAATAAATGGCTTCACCCAAACACTAATCATGAGTGAAAGAAAAGTTTGTGAGTTATCATTCATGTTCTCTGACAAATGGCCAGAACATCACAAATTCGGATAGGGTATGTAAACTTATGAGCACAACTGTATCTACATCTCTGTGTACATTTTCTGTATCTACAGAAAAACTGTGATGAATTTAATCAAATATGTCATAAAAAAACTATTGTAGAAAGAAGTTAAAATAAAATTGAATTAACAGTTGCGCAGATGTTTCTTGCAGCCGTAAATGAATACTATACCTGTATAAAACCCCTGTATGTATAATCTGCCCTATAAATGTTTGCTTCTATATATGGCATTGACAGATGGCAAGGATTGATAAATAAGAAGTGTGAAGTACAATGAAAGAAGTAATGGGTAAGCAGAGAGACATATTTTGGATTAGATAGATTATGGCACTAATTAAACAATCATTGTTGCAATATCATGGTTTAGAGACTAAATGCTATCCTTAATGAGAGAGTGAGAGCTCTTTTAACTGCTTTAATGTCCAATCCAAATGTGGAAAATTGATCAGAAATGTGATGCCCCCTGATAAGGGAATATTAACATAATCTTCATATAATAGAAATGTTAATTAGTTACTTAAAACAAAAATAATTGGTAACTGCTACCCATGTATGTTTTATTGAATATTATTCAGCTTTCCATTCTAAATGACATCTTATTCTGAATTTATATTTCTTCTATGTCCCATAGCATAAAAATAGAATATAAAATACTGCCATATATTTGTGTTTTGATCCAAAATTGCTCCCAAAACGAAATACCAATTTAAAACTATATACTTTATTGAAGTATTTTTTTGTTGTATTCTTGTGTGCTCTAAAAATTGTATTCGTACCCCGTACATCTAATGGCGCTAATGGTAGTACAGAAAAAAACAATGGATTGTGATCGTAATGATAAATATAGAGTGTATAAAATGTGTGATTGATACTGTAGCTAAGAATTTTCTGAAGCTGAGCTGTCTGATCCTTTAAGCAATCTATAAGCAAGAATCTTAGTACAACAGCGCACAGTACAAAGTCCTCAGCTTGGTATCCACTTAGAAGCACCACTCCTAAACACAATTAACAACAGAAAAGAAGATGAGTGGTAACCCGGCAAGGATCCATCAGGATGCAGAACTCATATAAATCTACAGGACAGTGTCAACAAAGTGACATCAACGTCTTTGTGTGAACCTTTGTGCGGCATAAAGAAACCTTTGCGTGAACAACAGGGATCAGCACTCAGGTCAGTGTGGTCCCATAGAAGTTGATGTCACTTCATAGACACTATCCTGGATATTTATATGAATTCTGCATCCTGATAGATCCTTGCTGGATTACCACTCAACCCAACCCCAGTTCACAATATGCAACACGGCAGTGTGTGACAGGGAGAGGCATGGCAGTGGGGGACTGGGGCCCCTTAGGAACACTCAGTTCTCAGGGGCCCAAGTGCACTGCACCTGCTGCACCAGTCGTAGTTCTGCCTCTGCTCCCACCCAGTAGGGCTCAGATTACTGTAACTCATTTTTTAATTATATGTAGGAGAACACCTCAACCCAGTATGTTGCATAGGGCCTGTGGGTTCATAAATAGGCCATTTTCTGTAATGTCTTTAGCATATTAATAGGAATAGAAAACAAAAACCATAATTGTAACATATCTATGAAGCTTACAAACATTTCTTCAATAAGCTTATGCATAGGTTATGTATAGGCAAATTAATCTTTATTAAAAAACAATACAAAAAAAACACTGCTTTACCTCTATGTCAAAATGGCACACCATTACCAGGAACCCAGTAATGTTATACCAGTAGTGTTATAGTGTAACAGTAGTGTAAACTAAATATTGTCCTTGGATACTTTATAATAACTACATTTTATTCCAGCATAATACATAGACTCCTGAATATATGTCAAACATCTTTTTATTTTACTTAATGGTGTTTGTAATAGAGTACATTTAATATGATATATAAAGCACAAGGACACATTTTGTACGTCATTTGTACAAGGTCAAGTACTGGCAGGTTGAAAGCCAGACATTTGGTACAGAACAGCTATAGCAGTATGCTATTATAATGCTTTATTGGGGAATACATGGGCCTGAAAACCATTAAAGCAATGAGTATAACTGAGTACAAAAGGTTATAGACCAGGGTCACAAAGAAAATTAGTGAGGAAAGGTAGACTGCTGCAAAGCCTGCAAAACACATTTTGATGTCTGTAAAAAAATGTCTGAATGCACTACAATTATCTTTTTATTCTAAAAAAACATTGATCACTTATTTGCATGGTACTTATTAAACAAAATAAACCTCTATATGCTTTAAGTTTCAGGTCATTAGCATGACAGTCAACTCATGTGCAAACATTACAGACCCTGGTGGTGGCTTGAGGGCAGGGCCGGCGCCACCACTAGGCAGGACTAGGCATTTGCCTAGGGTGCCCGCCGCAGTATCGCCCACACCCCCCCGTGCCGCAGCAAGTATCGTCCGCACCCTCTCCCCCGGGCTGGCGGGCGGCGCGGGTTTTTTTTGCCTCGGGCTGGCGGGGGGCTTGCACCGGCCCTGCTTGAGGGGCTTACATAATACTATAGCTAAAATCATTCTGTAGAATGATGCTTACTTTGTGCATACATTCATACAAGTTCTCTTTTAGTGAATGGTACATTTTACAGTCTTGCATTCAGGGCAACCAAGAGATTGGGAAGGCCCTAGTATTAGAATGGTGTGGCTAATGACCCTATACACAGGTCAAATTTGGCCTTTTTTTCATCCAATACCGACGGATCGGCCCAATGTGTTTTGCCATCCGATCCGATGCGCGGCGCTGTGTTTAAATGTTAAATTTCGCAACTACAGTATGCCCTTTCCAAACAATACAAATTTGTGATTAACTTGTTTAAAGGTAATAATTAGTCCATATATTTTCTAAAACTACAGTAAATATGGTTTTGTTTTTAGAAACCAAAAACACATTTCAAATAATGCAGAATGTGGGATTTGGTGTTTGAAAAAAATTGAAAATCACTGATCTAGGATCTAGATATATATGTCCTAGTCTAATTTATTCATACTCTACAGGAACTGTGCTAACTGGCAGATTTCATTGGCAGTACAGTAAGACGGGAATATTGATGAAAATTTATATTCACTACAATTCTTTATATGAATATAGAAAGTTTTAAAGGAAACATTCTGTACTCACCTTTATAGAAGTACCACTGTCAAAACGAAACGATTTGGTTTGTCCATTTTCTAAATACACCTTAAGGACATTTGGCATGAAAAGAAGGGAATTGTCCTTTACGGTTTCCTAATGAAATGTGAAGAATAGTTCATATGAGATTATTTTATAGCAATGGTTAAATGACTAAAAAGTGATGCAAACAGTTAAAGAATAATGAAATAATAAAAGTTATTACTACAAATTCAAGTACTTCATATTTTCCATGATATAATTAGAAAAAATTATATGAATATATAAATACATCCGTACAGAACAATACAATTAATTTATTTTAGATAAATAATCAGATACTCAAATCTCCACAATATGTGGACCCAGGAGAATATGGTACCCCACTTTTGCTACATTTTCTGAGAACCTCCTATGGGGTACAGAAAATACAATGCTGGTGGTTATAGGATGCTGCCATTCCAACAGAGATTCTCTGCCATCGCCTGCAGGAGAGTTACCTCCTTACAATACATTTATAGAACATTGTATATATATATATGTATATATGTATGTATGTATGTATGTATGTATGTATGTATGTCCTGTACCCAGTAGTGTATTTTGAATTATTGATTTCCTGTGTATTTAAATTAACTTGTAGTAAAGGACAAATATAGACTATACAAACGTAAATGTATATGTGTTAAAAAACAACAATGGTACATGTTTTTATATATGGAACTTGATAATAAGTAGTTGAATGTTAAGTAATAAAATCATATGATGTAATTAGAGAAATCTTAAGCAATATATGTATATAATAATAATGTATAGTACAACCTTAGGTAGATTGAAACTTTAGCAAATGCATGACTATAAAATACAAAGTAAATATTATGGCCATGCAATTTAACAAGTTGTATAAATCATTTCATAAAACCATTTTGAAAAAAGGTACAATGTAAGTACCAAAATGTGTAGTGGTGCTGCCAAAGGAGGGTTATCCTATTTGGACAACTCTGAATCAGGCCCTATGCGCATTTTTTGCCAAGTGGGGCTCTAGTAAGCATAACATCGACACCTGTGACGCATTTTTCTGATTTGATTCATCACTTAAAAACCCATCTGCCTCTCATCTGTGGTGACAAGCATTATATGTAATTTACCTGCTTTATTTGCATCAAACACAAAAAAACTCCTATATGAGCAAAAGAAATCTAAGGACCATACGCTGTATGTAATATTTATTTTGCGTAAAACATAATTTTTTTATGAGGTCCGGTAACCAGGCAGTTCTGTTTAACAGTAAAACATTAGACGCAATAAATTAAAATATGTAGTTTGAAAAGTTATAGCATTTTCATTTAAGCAATAACTTCCATTTATCATACAGAATGGAATTGGTCCTTTTGATGTAACCAGGCTACTTTATAAATAGGATGGAATTAGATAACAAGCTTTAAATGTACCTTTAAGCGAACGTTAGGTAAGGCCATTTCCCCAAATGATGGGAAGAGGTTATGGTGAAAAAAACAAAACATTTTTTTTATACATATAGAAAGATACAACTGACATAATAGTGTTAGTCATTGGATTTTCGCTGTCAACACAATGATTACAGAGTCGAAAATGTATAGTGTGCTGTAGTCAGTGGGTGTTTATCATGTTTTACACATTAGTTGGATGAAGACTTGTTGTTTGGCTTCTTAGAACAACACGTTGTGAATTGCTTTAAGACTGGTGAATCACTAATTAATAGCAGATTTAATTGTAGATGTGACTAAGATAAGCCAAGCCTCTGTGTCTTAAAATGACTTAATCATTTTCTTTAACAAATTAGATGATCTACAGTTCATGTTCAATTTGCTATGCAGTTAAGTAGCCGACGGACGGAATACCGATTGACAGAATCCCCACAACCAAATGCCGACGGACAATATATCAAAATACAGCCAAAATAATGACACAAATAATACCAAATACAGTTTTTCCTAATATTTTTCAAAAACCGACTTGTCATACTTTACCCACCCAGTGGGATATCGACCATATGTATTTACACCATGCTGATTTAACAGTGTCAGTCAAGTAATTGTCAGTATTCAGCTGTAGGTCAATCACATTGATCCCTTCAATTTTAATTAATTCTAAAGAAATGTACACGCTGATTTAGAATAAGGAATATAGCTTACTTTTGGGCAAAGTAAAGTCACTTACCACATATACATTTTTGCTGTCTCAGCATGCTGTTTTATTTGTGAAATTTCTTTGGAATATCATCAGTCCAATTAAAGCTGCGGACCTTATGTCAATACTGCTGTGATGAATTAGTCATTTTTCACCTACATTTTTTAAATAAAGGCGCAAAGGCTGCATGCATGTCAAGTTCTGTTGTGTTACATTCAGTGCTGTTGAGATGTTAGCCAGGCCAAGGTAAAACTTTGGAGGCATGGTCTAATTGCAGGAGGCGTGGCCACATCCTCTTAGCCTAATTTCAGTTAAAAAAAGTTTTGATGCAGCCCTGGAGCAGGGGAGCCATAGAGCCTCTTTGCCAGGAGAAATACGGGCTCAGCTTCTCTGCAGTGCAGCACACTGCAGCATGTACTGTGCTGCTGCAGCTCGGGAGGTAGGGGGAGTGAGTGCTGCATTCCAGAGCCCCCAATAGGCCCCTCCATTGGCCCCAGGCCTGGGTAATTATTAACCTCCCTCTCGGCGGCCATGGTTACATTTGCAGATCCAGTTGAGCACAGATATATGTGTTGCACATAAAATTAATAAGCACATCTCAGTGAATGCTAGCTGCATCTCTTTGTGACCAAGATGCATATTCATTGTACCTGGTGGCTCACCAGTCTCAGGCATCGCATGTCACACAACATACTGAAACTAGATATACTGTAGGAGGACACATCTGGATGACAGAATACCAGCAGGATTTATATTCAGTAAGACAGGGTAGAAATATAAGCAAACTCACACTACTGGATTTGACAATATGGAATTGAAGTACGTACTCATATATACATACTAGGGGTGTATTCAATTACATACTGGATTTTTCAACAGCCCAAAAAACTAGCATGGTAAAAAAAAAACAAAAAAAACATGGATTGGCGAATTACTTTTTGTCGAATTTGCAGCTGTGTTTGACAGTTTTTTTTGTCATATTTTGCCAATGCAGTTTTGACTTTAAATAAAAGTGAAACTTCATCAGAGAAAAATGACTAAAAACAGCCCAAAAGCGGCTGCAATTGAATACTAAATTATTTGGGCTAGCCGGAATTTTCTTTTTACTTAATTCAATACCCCCCGTAATATATTAACAATGTATTAGTTCTGTGTCAGTATAGTAGGTATTTCGGTAGTACTCTTGTAAGCAATGAATAAGAAACATGTATACACTTACCGAAACCTGTCCATTGATTATCACTTCCTCTGAAAATCGAACTTTCACTGGATTAGACTTCAATCTTGCCTTTTTTGCAGCACTAATAAATGCTGATTTTGGTGACTTTGGAAAAAAGATAGGATAACATTAATACTAGTATTAATGAAGAATAATATCTCTTAACTTATCTGTAAATATCTCCCAATTTGACCACTCCGCTCTGCGCAAGATCTGTGTCTCTCTTCTGCACGGATCACTAGCTCCCATTCACTATTACAGGACTTTCATCGTGCTGCTCCCACCCTATGGAATGCCCTTCCACGCACAATAAGACTCTCTACTAGTCTCCAAACTTTTCAAGCATTCCCTGAAAACTCACCTCTTCAGGCAAGCCTATCATATTTAAGTACCACACACATAACCCTCTGAGGCATTCATGTATTATATAGCTTCCCTTTTGGACTTGCAACTTGGTGGGACTGCTATGCTATTATTGGTGCCTGTCCTTGTGTTTCTGCTTGTACCTCCATGTATGTCTGTTGTCGCCCAGTTTGTTCTATCACTGTCTACAATTGTAAAGTGCAACAGACTCTTCTGCACTATATAAGAAACTGTAAATAAATAAAAACAATTTAAGATTTTTCCCCTCTAATCTATGGAATGTTTTGCTCCAAATAAAAAAATTCTCAAACATATGTTTTGTTTTGTTATCACTCTCTGTCCTACCTTGAGGAGGTTGAGAGACTTAGATTATGAGTAACGGGTTGATGTGATTTACAATCGCATTTATATAATGGTGAAATTGCCAGAATAACCCTAAACTTAACAGCACCCCAACCCCAAATCTAACTGCAGCCTAACCATAACTGCAGCTCAACTCTAACCCTAAATGCAGCCTAACCCAACCCTTATTGCAGCCCAACCCCATTTGCATCGTTACTCCAATCTGAACTACAGTCTAACCATAACTGCAGCACTAACCCATCCCTAACCTTAAAAATCAGGTGTCAACATTGTCTGTTAATATTCATAGTGTTGACATGTTCAATGTCACCTCTCATCCACAGTGAAAATCCTGCCATTTTAACATTCTGGTGTGGACGTTCTGAATGCTAACATTATAAATATAGAACGTTAGGACATTGAATGTGGATTTCAGCAGAGCACCCAGTCCTTTATTAAAAAGGCAAGAAATATAGGCTGTCTTGAAGTCCTCTGAAACTGGAAAACAGCGTAACTAATAATGTGTTCATTTTGTTTATTGCATTTAAAAAGCTATATTTAAAAACACACACAGGACAAAGGTACTGCATTTAAGTTCCTGGATTCTGATTAGGTGTGGCCAAGACATTCGGTCAAAGGTCCCATAAGCATCTTAACGGAGTATGGTGTTATCTATTTGTTTGGCTCTGCTTCAGACAATTATATCTGCAACATCTCTCCTGACATTTACTACTGATTGCCTGCCTCCAATAAATGCCATTTGGACATCAGAAAAAATGTCAGGCAATAGTCCTTAGAGCCTGGAAGGCAATTCAGGATTTTTATTAGGCTTAGAGAACAACATGATCCTTGCCTTATTACATCTTAAGAGTATGCCCCCCTGTCTCTGATATTTTATTAAATAATGCTGTCAGAATAGGGGCTATCAATTGACAGTTTTATAAAGCTCAGCTGAATCTGTCTGATACAGGAGATTGTAATTTAGGTAATTTCCTGATAAAAATGCAACATTTCCTGATCTGTTATGAGCAAGGTCAATTTGTAACATGGACCTGCATTAAGTCATGTGACAAGTAACAATATATTAATACATAAATCAAAAGGTTTTAATGTATTAAATGGCATGCAGTTTATGAATGATACTGTACTCGGTACTTTACAGTAAAATTGCTTTAGTTAACATACATCAAACATATTATCTTTACTTACATTATTCATGCATTAGTCAACTGATTTATTGTCATATTCACTTGCCATTGACCAATTAGTTTAAGCTAATAGTAACAAACAAGGCTAGTTCACTTTAGTCCACCAATGATGTTATCAACTGGTGAAGCAACAGGTTGCCTCCTGGCTTGGCGCTGACCTGGACACAGTTTTAGCTTGGTAGTTCAGCCACTAGGTAAGTTGGACAGCTCCACATATCATCATAGCTGGAAGGATACCACTGCTCTTAACCCTTCAAGGTGATTGAAGCAGCACCTGAGACACCTCTGGATATCTCATGTTGCAGCATGGCAATCTTCTCCACTTTTACAATGGTTCTCCGACTGTGGCTGACAGCTGCAGTTCCATCCCAGAACCTGATTTGAGCAAATATGAATGCCTATGTGCAGAATGAGAATGGCAAGATTGTGCCACCTGAGCCAACGCCTGCTTGATAGGCTGTGGCCATTTGGGGAAAGTATTTCTGAAAATGGGGGAGTGTTGTTCCTGTTTTATGAGAGCAGTAAGGCCTGTGTCTTCCGATGCAGCTTTCTTGACCTCACAAGCAGGCAGGAGGTGGCCATTCTAAGTAAGCTTAGGCTTCCACTATTTGACAATGTTTGTGATGTGATCTGAGCTGAATCTTTTTAAACTTCACTTGGATCAAGATTCTGGTGTTACAGTAGGTGTCTTTGTTCCTCAGACGCATCCTTCCCGTATTAGCATATTTTTTCACAGCAACTACAGACAAATATTCTGCTTCTGTGCAACACTATCCCTCTCTTAATCACAACAAATTGCTCACCCATGGTGTAGACCTATGAGTCATTCTGAGCCAATCCTCAGGAACTTCTTCAGATCACAGGTGCTTCTGCTTGATCTAGCAAACCTTTTCCAGTGACAAGGCAAGTAACCCAGAGCTGTTGTTGTAGGCTCTGCTCTGGTTACAGCCACCTCAGAAATGTAAGGTGATTATAGATATGGCAAAATGCATACATTGGAAGTTGCAATCAAGAATTGTCATACAAGAGCTTTTTAAGTTTTTTAATACTTGGTGAGTTGTCATACAAGAGCTTTTTAAGTTTTTTAATACTTTTACTCCCAATAGTCTTGGAATAACTGATAATACTATGTTCTCATTATTTAGAATGAGAAAAACATTGGTGTATAAATGATTTTACCCTTGTGCACATCAATACAACAATCTGCAGGAATTTATTATGTTCTTTAAAACCAGTCAATTATCTAAGAAAGCACCCGAGTCTCCTTTACGTTAGCTAATAAAGTGTTCATATTAACCTTGGTGGGGGTGCAGCAGTAGATCACAGAGAGGTGGCTAGGCTGCAATGGTTAGAATCTTTCAGCATTTCAATGGAGTTAGATGTTTTAGTTCATCTTGCTTTTGGCTAATATTGTATTTCATTTAACACTATTAAAACCCTTTTTACAGGGCCCAGGTTGTTTTTTTTTGCCACAAATGTATTCATCAGTAAGAGTATTACATACTCACTATCGCTTTACATAACATAAACCTATATTCCACATCTACCAACAAATGGGGCATAATTACCAGCACAGGAAGTTTGTCTGCTGCTAATGTAAAGCCCCGTACACACGGTGCTATTTCTTTTCAATTTAATTCCGATTTTAACAGGATTGAATTGCATAGCATAGTGTACCCATTTGATTTTGATCTGATCTGTACTATATCTGTACTATATAGTCTTGCCTGCCCAGTCTATTTTTCTAGTTGATATAGACTGAACGGGAGCACGCATCGGCATAGAATTGGGATTGAATGCAGCTGAAAAACATTCAATTTCAATATTTTGTCAAAATCTAATCGAAAGTGACCCTAAATAGAACCATGTATCACTATGGTTCTAGTAAGGGGGAGGCGGAGTAGTGCAGTGTCTGATAAGATACTGAACAAAATTAATTAGAACTGGTGAATTATAAGCATGCACATGACATTTCCTGTTAATTGAGTAAAAAATAAAAAAATTAAATAAAGTTCACTTTAGAAATGTGCTGTAATTCTACTTGTAGAGTCATATGAGTATGATAAGTAGAGACAGGATTATATGCATTTGCATATTTGCATATGCATTTGCATATTTTGCCCATTCTCACTGGTTATTGCATATTTTACCTAAAATCTAGTGATGGTGCATGTTTTAGGCCCTGCCCCCTTTCCACCCGCGAGTCACAGCACTGCTTTTCCCTGCTGCTGCTGGCCAGGTAGTGGTAGAGTGTGCAGGTTGGGGCAATATCTGCGCACTGTGGGGAACCTTGGATGTACGCTATGTCTGACACTGCTCTAGGCTGCCAATCCATGTTGATAAAAGTCAGTCTGGGCGGATGCCATTACGAAGCTCCTGAACTTTTGCCTGCCCCTGGCCTGGGACTTTACACCAAGAGATATATTTCTGCAGCAGAGGAGACCGGCGGAAGGGTTGTGACATCACACGGCGCGGAGGAAATGCGGTGTCACAGTCAGTAATGCGGCGCAGGGAGGAAGCCTTCCACTGCACCAACCTCACACGCTATGCTGACATTTGATCCATCGGTGCTGGAGATGAGGGTCCATGCAGTTGATGCAAGAAGAGGTTTGGATGCTGCAGTCTGCTGTAGCAGCCAGGAAGAAAAAAAATCCTATGTACAGCACTAGACATCTGCAGATGCTGTGGGCCTATTTTTGAGGTTTATTTACAACTGAGTGTATGCTGATTTTTAAATAAATAAGTTAAAAATGACTTTTTTTTATTATTTAATGTAGCATATTTTAACACTTTTAATGCATATTTTAAGTATTTTTCATGCATATTTGCATGCATATTTCAAGCTTTTTATGTTGCACATAATCCTGTCTCTAATGATAAGAAATAAGAAGCGTTTCTCTCGATAACATTATCACTCTTGTTGTACTCACTGGGTATGGTTGCACAACTGTAAGGAGTATCGATTCCTTGCAGCTTCTGCAAAAAGAAAAAAATGCAATATTGAAAGATTGACAGGTTTCGAATAACTGAGGCATATTCAAGGAACAGAGCATGGGTGCATTCATAATAGAAAGGTTGCTGAGGTAATGGTATTAAAGGATAGGAATCCAGCATGAAATAGAGATCTGTGGAGTAAATAATGATGTAGAGATTTTGGGGGGTATTCAATGTGGTGGCGAATGGTGGCAAGGAAAAGCCATCCTCGCTGTCCAACCCCACTCACTGTATTACATTTTTACGAGATATCCTGATCCCCATAAACGGCGAGGTTCGCCGCAAACGCAGCGATTACGCTTCATTTTATTGTGAGCCCCGCCGTCTTAGTGGGCACACTCACCGTTTCCACCTCGCTGAAAAGAACCAGTGAGGTGGAAATGGCGAGTGAATGGAGGCAGTTGAATACTCTGATGGCGAGCTATCGGCACTGCTCACTGTCATAGCTTGTCTTAAGCATTGAATACCGGCCATAGACAACAAGGTTAAAATGTGGAAGGATTATGAAGATGTGTTTTTATCATTGGTGATACTTTTTGTGTATTTATTACTTTTAAAAGCACACATTTTTAAAGTGCTTACTGGGCTGCAATGATTTACAAAGCAATGGAAACCATAATTGTGTAACATTTAGGTGGGAATTCAATTACAGGACCAAAACCATCGGAAGCAGAAAACATCAGTTTTTCATGATTTATCCCCAATGTTTTTCCAATATTGTTTATTGGGCTATCCCATTAGATTGTCTGGAAAAAGAAATTGTCATGAAAACAGACAGATTTCAGTGTGTGTTCATGGGATCTGTATTGGGGGAACTGTTTCCCCCTCCAGAAGCAGGAGAAATATATTCCAGAATAAACTGCGGCACATGCCGGCTTATTGGGGATAATTAGATAGCCCCAGGTGAAGCAATTACCCGGGATTAATGATCGCAGGCAATTGCTTACCCCCTATTAATTGTGAAAACATTTAAATTGACTGCAAAAGTAACATTAATTACATGCTATGTAATACGGTTGAAAAATAACTTGAGATCCTAGTTAATAAGTTTGCACAAAGAAGAGTGAGCATATACTGGGCAGCAGCAGCAATACATGATCTATCATCACAAAATGTTATTTATTTCTGTATTTTATTAGCTATCATCATTTACTGATACGACACTACTATAATACCCTGCTGTAAAGAGAAGATTTAGTCATCCACATCTGAACCTGCACCTTTGACGCTTACAGTCTGAATTCTAAATCAGTCACAAAACGCAACCCAACATTCAGGTCCATTTTCCATCAGCAGAAAATATCTAAATTATGTCCCTATATTTATATATTGTGGTTCCTACAACAGGTACCTCCAGTGTTCTGTATGATCCCTATGAAACATAACATGTGCATGTTGGTTGTTCCTCATTATTAATACCACCTTCTCACTGCCAGTGAGAAAACCCAGTCTTTGCCGAGCATTTAAATGCCGGGGACTGGTCAACCCGTTTCGACCCGTGTCGGCATACCTGGGTCTCAAACCCGGGTAAAAAAGCAGGGTTGGAGACCTGGTAATTTGGGTACAGGTTGTACCATTCACACTGAGAAAAAAAACTGTTTTAAATGGCAAATTACGGGGTCGACATGATTCAGATTGCTTATGACTAAGCAATTATACTATATTTAACCCATAATAAACCTAACCAAGCAGCTATAACTAGCGCAACCCTATTGTAGGATTTCTTTACAAAATTTGTGTATCATTGCCAGAATATCACATTATGCATATCCCTAGCCCCGGCCTAGCTGTAACACTTACCTTGGACCAGATGTAATAATGCCTGAGTTTGGTGGCCATGCGGGATACTGTCCAAATTTTTATGTTTTTTTTTAAAGGGGCAATTATTTACAAGGCAAAACCATGCCTTGTGCATCATGCATGGCCACCGAAATCGAGCGCTATTAAATCTGGTGCCATAGCCTTAATCTAACCTTATCCCGAAACAATCATGTCAACATTGTGACTGTAGTGGTAATAACTGCATACCCTTCTGTGACTTGCAGTAGCTGCAGTAATTACTCCCTCCAACAGGATTGCTGCTACTGGTTGCTGATCCAGTACTGCAGATTACTGATAAAATGTACAAAAGAGTCCAGGATTCTGGGAATTTTCACAGACTCTCAAAAGAGTGGGGCAGTCTGCGGCATGCATCCCACTTCACTGGGGACCTGGGGGTTTGATGCATAGTTACCTACCATCCTGCATTCTGCAGGAGACTCCCTGAAATAGCAGCAGTCTCCCTCTCTCCCTCATTAGTCTAGCAATCTCCCTGATTTCCCCTAGCCCACATTACACTGTTACATTTTTAGGAAAAAAGGAATGAGATAGATACATTTACATTGAATCATCAGCACCATTTCCCAGCACTTTAGCAAGTATAGTAGCTCTCTTACTAACTGCTTTGGGGCTCATCTACATTTGGATATAAGTCATTTTACAAGATTCCGCTCAGATGTAGCAGTACACACCCGCGCTTCTAGGTGCCACGTTCGCAATCTCTTTTCACAATCTCTACATATAAGGAACTAGACACTCCCTTTGGGTGGAGCATGACATGCCCCCTCAATGGGGCACTGTGCTAAATTCTACTCCCAACTATAATCTCCCTGAAACTAGCTTTCAAAAGTAGGCAAGTATGGTTTGATGATGTGATTTGCATTATTGCAGTCCCCTGTTGTAATCTTTGAACAGCAGGTGTGGACCATGATGATGTTTCGTAAGTGTAAAATATGTTTTTGTTTTAAATGATATAGTGGGTTATTGCACCATGCACTTCTCTTTATACTTAAGACTACACAGATCGATAGATAGATAGATAGATAGATAGATAGATAGATAGATAGATAGATAGATAGATAAAGAAATGCAAATTCATTTTTGTCATTTAATTATAAAGGAGATACACTGTATGACCAATTGTTCCCCAATTTCATACAATTTATATGTCTTCTAGCGGAGACATCATGAAAGATCATTGACATCATTTTAAGCATTCAACAGTGTTTGCTGTTCTGTTCAGAAAATTGTACAAGCACAATTTTTCCCAGCTAAGGGCAGTGACACAGTAACATTCACTAATTAACAATTACATACACAATATATGCACTATATTTTCTTATTTTCTTTTTCATATATTTTCTTCTGCCCATTGGGCAGATGTATTAAGCCTTAAAAAGAGATAAATGCATGGGTGATAAGGAGAGATAAAGGTCCAGCCAATCAGCTCATTACTGAATTTTTTCAAACACAACCTGTAACATGGCAGTTAGCAGGTGATTGGCTGGACGTTTATCTCTCCTTATCGCCCTTGCATTTATCTCTTTTGAAGGCTTAATACATCTGCCCAAATATGAGATGATTGTGTATTTAAAGTTACAAGTACAGTACTTGCACTAGAATCTTTGTTTTGTGGTTGTACATATCACAACAATGGGCTTCATTCAGACCCATTATCAGAAGTGCAGAAATCGCTATTTGGGTATTTCCACACTTCTGCACAAGCGCTCATGCTGGAACACACATGTGCAAGCCCAGAAACAGTGTTCAAAGGGGATCACTGTTTTAGTGCTGGCAGCAATGATGTGTCAGGTGGCGGTGACTGAGCATTTTGTGAGAGTGGTCTGGACATAGCTGGTGTCCAGATTGCTCAGGTGAGGGTCACATTGGCTGCATGATGTCACACAGAGCCATTGCAACCCCAAACCCCATTGCAACCCAAACCCCATTGCAACCCCAATAGTTATGCAACCAGACAGCAACTGCTTGATAAAGCCCTATAGAAGGCGAAATGCATCAGCACTTTCTATTTAGTACCTTGTCCTATGCTCCCCCCCCACACACACAGCATAGCGCATAGAGTTAATACTGGCTACACTACAACTGACTCTGAATCAGATGTGCTATCAGTTTTGTTTATTGTTCCCATACTCCAATATAATATCAGTATCATGTTTACCATAAAAACAAGATTATTTTTAGATGCAACTTAAAAGACCTCACTTAATGCCTATTACTTGTCCTGAACCTAAAGATGGTACCTCCTATGATGACATCCTCAAAATCCTATTGTGCAAAGAACAGCTCTTTATGTACTACACTACTAGTAATCAATGATATTAAGGCCATCTAACTGACCCCAATGACAGTGAATGGAATCAGGCTCTTGAATTGAGCAGCAAATACAATGATTTTATTGACAAATTGAACCCTTACATTGTTGGATTTGGCTTCTGACATCGTGTGACTTGCATAAAGGAAAGAGGAAATGGCACAATAGCCACCAATTTTGGTTATACTGTCACTTTAAGACATATTTTACAATTATGCAAAGCCTTTCAGTGACATTGTTACAGGGTTTACTGCCATTGTGCTTGGCTTTTGAACCAAATAATCAGCAAGAAGCATTCATAAGTTTCTTTCATTTTGTCAAGAAATGTATTAGATCAGAATATGCCATGAGCTTAAAGTGACTAAGCTAAGTAAATCTTCTTTCAGTCTTTAATGTCTTTCATTAATGTGAAAATGATGGCGCACAGACATTTGAGCAATGATTTGCAATGTTAATGCAGTCTGAAAACAAAGGCATAGGGGGAAATTTACTAAGCGAAATATGCCTAAAATAGGCGTATAAGCTAAATACGCCTATATTACGTGTATTCGTATTTTCGGCATCTACTATGCCAAAAATAGGCCTATTCCTATTCATATTCATGGCACATTCGTATTCGTATTTACGAATATGAATGTATACGCCATTGAAAGAATACAATTAGGAATCACCATTCATTCAAATGGTGATTCGTGATTTACCAAGCGGCCGTATGCAATGTAAGGCCGCTATATAGCGGGAACAAGACACTAATTGCCGGTAAAATATGCCTGGAAAAAACAGTTAATTTTCCAGGTGTATTTGGGAGATTCGTGCAGGCTTCAGTGTAAAAAAAGTAAAAAATAACCATAACCAGCCCCTGGCTCAAAGAGCCAGTCCTGGTTTTAAAACAGGGAACAAACCAAGTTGGGATTCCCTGTATTTTTAAAAACCAGCAACAGGCCCAAGGGCAAGTCCTGGTTCAAAAAATACGGGGGGGAGTGAAAAGAGTAGGGGTCCCCCGTATTTTGTGAACCAGGACCAGGCCCAACCAGCCAGCAGGGTAATGAACAACAAGTCCCCCCCAGCCAAAGCATTACCCCTGACGGGTCAGCCTGGGGAAGTGGGGTCCCCCCTCCAGAATTTACCTGCCCAGGCTACGAATACGGCAGAATGCGACTGGCTACATCATCTTCAAAATACGAATCTGTAAATATTACAGATTAGTAAATCCAGTCGTATTCTGTCACATTAAGAATACGAATATGACTGGAAATTTATCACATAGTATTCAAACAAGCTTCTTCTGGTGCACCAAAAGAATGACCATACAAAAAATATAAGTGATGTGATGTGATATTCATTCTAAATACTTTGTAGAGAATTGTTTATAGGTAATGACTGCCGAAAGTCTGGAGCCCAAGGACATCACAAAATGGTAGCTTTTCACTTTTGTTATGTTTTACGAGGCCTTAAATACAGATGTCTTAAGTTGTTTTTGCCTTTAGATTTGTCTTTAGCAAGTGAAATATATTATCAATTGGGTTGAGATCAGAGTATTCGCCTGGCCATTGCAGAATAATCCACTTCTGTTCCTTTAAAAACACCTCCTGGGTTGCTTTCACTCTTATGTTTAAGGTCATCTGTACTGTGAAGTGCTAACCAATCAATGTTGTTACATTTGGTTGAAGCTGATCAGACGGTATATTCCTATATATCTATATTCTGCCTCCTGTTACATCGTAATAAAGACCAGTGACCCAATGCCATTGGATGCCAGGCTTTTCCATTCCAGTACACTGCCTTGACTTTACAGATCATGAGGTATGCTTCCGATCATAAGCTGTTCTAAGCCTTCTTTTTCTGTATTCGTGTTATATACTTTTGGTATCCCCATCAGCTGTACCAGCACTCTGTAGCTAGGCACTGTATTATTTTTGAAACACACCACAGAGAGATTAAACACTCCTAACATTTAAACATTAATTATCTTTTCTTGTGGTGCAACACCTCAGCCTGAGTGGATTTGATCCTTGCATTGCCAAAAGAATCAGGGATCAACCAACTCCCTTGTAGGCAAAATAGATCACCCACCGATTCTTAGCTTTCTGTGTGCACTGCCCACTGTTATTTCCTCATCTGTCTGCAGTCTTGCGAGGATTCGCTAAACTACAACCCAGGCCACCCAGCTAAGGGCAAGGCCACCCTGCATTCCATATTACTCCCCTCCCCGCAACGTGCCTGCAAGATTTCACCTACTGTGCGAGCACTTCGCTACAAAGCGGAGTGCTTACACATCACCAGTAGATCCCTAGCCACCCCTCCCCAATGGTCTGAACACACCTACACTGTCCAAACTCCGCCCCCACCACCCCTGCAACCCCTCCGCATTACCCTCCTGCCACTCCATCACCTTCCCCTCCCCCAGCACACCTTAGACTGCGGACCGCTAGGGGGCACCAGCCAAAATCTTGCCTAGGGCATCAAATTGGTTAGGGCTGGCTCTGCCTAATTGTTTACTGATGTTGCAGTTAAGAGGATGTTATATAGAAGTAATGTGCTATACACGTGGCAGTAGTAATTCCCACAAGGCATTATATATTTATAATGCATTGATTATAGGTTATTTGTACAGTACATAAAGTCAATAGTCCTAGTTCTTTATGAGATGAGACCATACCATCTGTGAGAACTACAAGCAGGTATAACAATAGCTGTGCCTTAAGATATAATTATAACTGCTGCACATAGCGTATACTTTTGTTAAATTAGCAAATAATCAATAAAACTGCATTTCGAGTGAGGCCTAGGGAAATATACAAGAACTTTTGAAAGACAAATCACAAGACATGATGATTGATTTTTGTGGTGTAATGAGAAACCAAGAATTTCCAGTTACTGGCATAAACATTGCACTGATAGATCTGTATAATAAGTCTGTGCTTTGCATAGCTGAAGAGACACTCAACTGTGCCCACAGTACAGCGTGAACAGATGGTACATAATATTTCCCTCTTTTCTATCAATCTGTACAATGATGCCCAGTAGAAGGCTGTGCATACTCATTGTTTCATCTCTACTGTCTGAGTTTGGCAAATTGAAGTTTTACATCATGAATTTTACACTTCGTTTGTTTTAAATAACATTTAGTAATAAATAATTGCCATAAACTTAATGGTACATTAAGATCAATAAATCAGGCCAGACTAGAGAATGTTTTTCTTTTTTTTTATATAAAATGTGTGGGGACACTGGGGGAAACTGCTTGTAAAGAAAAGTTGCTTCTAGGAGATCTCTGTAAATAAGTAGAGGTAGTCACTCTGGGCCTTATTCTGGTTGGTGCGTACTTTCCCGAATACTTTCAGATGGCGATTTTTAGCCGTCTGCGCATGCGTGGGGAACGCTATGCGCATGTGCCACGCATGGTCTCCGTACTTGTACTCACTAATACTAACACTACACTAATACAGAAATGTGCACCGCAATCACTCGGGAAATATGGGCGTATTATGGGCGTCATTCGGAACTACACAGGGGCGTACTTTCAAAGTGGGCTAAACTGGGCGGAAACATGGGCGGACACGGGGGAGTGCACTTATTTTGGTAGGCGTGCATTCGGACAGCACACCGAATGCACGCAAACAAAAAGGCTAGAAATATGCGGTGTCCATAAGCAAGTATTGCTTTGCGGACACCACTCGTTCATGCGCTAGGCAATCGGAATGCCTAATCACTACAACCAATGTCAGCTGAACACAATACAATCCACTCCTTTACTCATTACTTGTTAATTACACACTTGTCAGTGCTTCAATTGGAACCATTGCAGCTTAAATGGACCATTACTAAACACACACATATATGCTGCACTTTTCACACACTTTTACACTGCAAATAATGAACACAACTTAATATTAATAATAGAAATACACATGTCACTTCTACATGTATCAATTAAACCACACATTTGGGGGAAACAAAAAAACATTTATTACATGAACTTATAAAATAGAAACCGTCACAAATTAAAAGGTACCATTGCAGGAATAAAATTAAATAATATATCATAAATACATGTATTCTTAACATACATAGCCACAGCAGAATCATTAGGAACACATCAGGTGGCTTCACAACAAAAGTATAGCACCAACACTTCAAGTACAGCAGACAGAAATGGTAGCCGAAAGAGGGCAACAGGGGAACCAAACATGACATTCGAACCGAGGGCAAATGTGGGTACCCTCTGCACGGAATTGGACACAGGAAGCTGACACACACAGCTCAATGAAAGATTTGGGAAGACATAAGGGTGGAGATTAATGCGGACACAAGTTAATCTGCGGGCACGTTTGCCCCTGGCAGGCTCCTTGCCACGTGCAGCAGCTCTTCGCCCACGGCCACGGCCACGTACAGATGATGGCCCAGGTGGAGCAGATGCTGGTGAGGGGGGGGGATGGTGTTCCCCCTCTGCCAGCAGGGAGTGCTGATGGTGGGAATGCACCAGAAACGGATGACAATAGGACCCTATTGCTGGCAACTAGCTCCACCATAAGCTCATTATGGTGGAGGAGGAGGTCATTTTGCCGCAGGGCTTGATCAGCCAGCACCTGCAGGCTCGCAGCAATTGATTGCTGGGTGGCAGCCATAGCCTGCAGGCTCCCAGCGATAGTGTGCTGGCTGCTGACCAAACCCTGCAAGACCTCCTCGGTCCTACGCACCCGCTCTGATGCCGACTCTCCCTGCTGCTGAATATGGGAAAGCACCCACCTGTCCAATTCAGCCTCGGTCAGTGGCTTCTGCTGCTGCACGGGCCTGGTACTGGTGGCAGGTGGCACAGACTCCTCAACCTCAAGAGATTCTGGCCCAAGCGGTGGGGATGCTGGTGAAAGAGAACATTACAATTACAACACATTCCATGCAAAATTAGGACCAGCTACTTATGGCATGGCAAATAATTACCTTCAAGCAAAGAAGCCATGACTTCCGCTGGGGCCTCGCTGTCGACGTTGCTCACCCCCCGGACCTCCTCTACTGCAATGCAGCACTGTGCCATCTCCTCCAGGGGGGTGAGCTTCAGCTTTGATGGCATGGGGCCAGCCCCAGAGGTGTGGCTGTGTTCCCACCGCTGGGTCAATTTCTTCTTGAGGTTGGTTTTGAAGTCGTGCCACCTGCAATCAAAGTGTACATATTACTACATGTCACTCCTCGTGTTTGCTGTAGCACACATTGCTATCTGCAACAGATGACAACATGTGCTTCATTACACACAACTTACATTCAATGAAAATATAAAAACAACCCTTAGAAGATACATTCACACTCACCCTACAATAACTATCGATTAAATGACATGGCAAACATGTCTGTGGCTCCAAGCAACGTGACCCGCCATTGACCAACACCATCTAATATCTAATGAAAACATTAGTGGTCTTGTACTGCTCAAATGTAACACACATGAACTTGCCTCTTCTTAACGTGCTCCGTCTCACGAACTTGTGGAGCCACCGCATTAATCTCCGCCGTTATGTCCTCCCAGATCTTCTATCTCCTTGTGTGTGTCAACCTGTCCTGTGGACACTCGATCCAATCCCGTGCGCGGGGCACCAGGATGGCAAGCTCCTGCGCTTCGAATGCCATGTTTCTGCTGCTTGGTTCCTCTGTTGCCCTATTTCGGCCACGCCCATGGCCACTGGCACCGCCACTGCCACGGCCACTGCCACGGCCACCTGTCGCTGTACTCGAAGTGCTGGCCTGGCTACTCTGTTGGGAAGCCACCTGTTGTGATCCCAATGATTCTGCTGAGGCTGAAGATGGGCCAGCTGCCGATTGGCCTGATGTGGATGGCCCATCTGGCTGCTCTTCTCCCACTGGCTGGTCTGTGTTGAGGGGGACATAGGAGGTGCTGGAGTCCATGTGGGAAAACAGGTCCTGCAACACCTGGTCTTCCTCAGATTCTGAGCCAGCCATGTTTGCAACAACATTGCATTTTTCTAACACACCTTTATATCCTATTTCTGTAATTGGCGTACATCAGCGACACCCTGCGTTCCGTACGGCAGCGTCGACCGTGCGGCGCATAGGCCACGCCCCTAGCTGCGAAAAAAAAAACCTGGCAAACATAGTAAGTCTGATTTAGTAGGTAATTGCAGATTTGTACTCCAATGACCAAATAAAACTGAGGTCAGACATGAAATGTATATGTGAATGTTCATCTGTACTGTGCACTTGTTTGGTATGTAGTACAAATGACACTACCCATTCCATATGTAAATCCTTTCCACCACTTAGGCACTAGTAATCCGTGCAAACCCATGTTTGGTGACTGTAATAGATTATATATAATGGGTTGGCAACTTATTACACACTGTCTGTTTAGAAGATACTAAGTAATGGCATGGTCTGCTCAACTATGCAAAGGTACAGCAAGTGTGGGTTTGCGATGCAATGGGTTAGCCGTCTGTTGTGGCGCATACACGCTGTTAATGACAAAATGAACAATAAAGTTAATACCAAATATCACTCTGATCAACCAATGACAGGACATGATTGCTTGAATTGTGCCATTGCTAAGATGGCGGCCTATGGGAGAGCAGCACCCTTCTCTCCTGCGGAGCTGAGGGCACTGGTCTCCGTTATGGAGACCAGGCTGGGGCGTGCCGGCCCTTTTATTACAAACCGGCAGAAGCGCCATGCATATGCAGCGGCCCGCAGGTGCATATTCGCGCGCACCCAGGTGCGCAGGACCATCGCACAGCTGGAGCGGCGATGGTCTGATCTCAGGCGGCGCCAGCCTGATAAGCTCCAGCAAATACGGACCAGCATTGCTCGATTTAAGTGTTTACCCATTAAATGCCCAATTGTACAATATTGCTGACATGACCATTTTTAAACCAATAAGGTAACCTGCCTGATCCATGAGTTAAACATGGCATACACTATATGTGTGGTAATTCCTGTTTGACACCCTGTAATGGTGATAAAATATGTAATTGGGTAGGATTAATGTTTGTTATGCTTACAATGGCCCAAATGTCACATCATAACTGCCATGTTACAGCCTGTGTTTTCTAAAAGCCACTAAGGAGCTGATTGGCTGTACATTTATCTCTACTTATAACCTTTGGATTTATAGCTTGATAAGGCTTAATACAAATGACCCCTAATTGGCACTTTTTTGTTTTTTCTCAAACACAGCACGGGAACGAGCAAGACAGGCCCGAGAGGAGGCAGAGGCGTCCCAGGCCCAGGAGGAGGCGCAAGAAGCTATGGACGAGGAGGTGGTGTTTGAAGAAGGGGTGGCGGAGGAAGTGGAGGCGGAGGAGGTGGCAGAGGAAAGGGAGGAAGTGGAGGAGGAGGAGGTGGCAGAGGAAAGGGAGGAAGTGGAGGAGGAGGTGTGGGCAGTGGAGGCGGAGGTGGTGCCAGTGGAGGAGGAGGTGCCAGCTGAGGCCCCAGAAGAAGAGGAGGATGAGGAGGCCTGTGAGGTGGTGCAGGCGCCCGAAATTGGTATGTATAGATAAAGAATCATTATTCCTTTTGTCATCTACTATTTGCTATGTAGCACTGGTGATTCAATTGTGTTTTAAAATACTATAAAGTCATAAAACAAACTGGGTAGCAACAGACACACTTAGGGGTTAGATAGGGTGGGCAAACCATCCCTTTCATCCTGGACACATATTAATGACACAGGTTGTGGGGATGGCTTTCAGGTCGATTTTAAGTGCCACTGAACCAGTGTAGTTAATCTGTATCCTGGAAGAAAGGGATGACGTGCTAATGTAAGGGTTACATGTCCCTGCTGCAAGCGTACAATCTGTAGCCTCATATAGGTGAGTAGAGTTTACAGGTGATTGATTTTTCAAAACTAGATTCAGTATGGCATAAATGGAGTATGGACAGGCGTGGCTTAGAATGGAGTAACAAGTGGTCAGTGCCCCTGGGCCCTCCTCTAGCTAACCACCCCCTGCGGTCTGCATGTATTGTTGGCACCATAATTTTGTGTTGATTTGGTCTTAGTAATGATTTTGTGCATGGGAGTGGGTTAGTGCTACAGCTTCACCTACCTGGCATTATGACAATGATTTATGGAGCAGACCATCAGCAGGCAAGCCATGCTTGATTGCACAAATGTACTGTGCATTCCTGAGATTATTTAATTGATGTATGACTATGTTAAATGTATGCATGATTATCATTACTAATTGTACCCTTTTTAACATGCCCACAGATGAGCCACCCCAAGCAGATGAGGGTATCCGTGGGGCCCTTATGCGAGTAAAGACCCACATACAGCTGGCGCTTGCGGCTATCCAGGACCTCACGGACCTGCTACAGTAAATTTTTGTTGGTAATTTGAATTAAAAAATAAAAATAAAATTATTAATAAATAGTTGTAAATAGTTAGAAGTTGTCTGTGTGTTTTTTTTACATTAAACAGTATATGTGTAAATTGTTTAGATTATTTTAAATTAGTAAAATGTACATACTGTATATAGATGTATGTTATGTTCACATGATGTAAGGGTTAATGTGTGTAATGAATGTAGTAGTAATGTGGTTCAGTATGTATTAGGATTTAATTGATTCAAATAGAAAACAATCCCTTTTTAATGAGGTTGCCTAATTGCATAAGTGGGTCATGTGATCGATTTCTGTGCTCAGATAAATAGTGTTGTATTTAGCGTAAATACTCCGCATCGGTGCGTACGGCCAGGTTCCCGTACGTTCTGACGCGGTAAGACCGTGCTTACGCTGTAAGACCGTGCAGAATCTGTACGTGTCCACCGCACACGCAAGGTTTGTATGTCGTCCGTACACACGCCCTCTTCTTAAAGAGTGAGTCCGTCCGAATGCGGAGGCTCGGTGGGCGTTTCTACGGACGATGTCCGCATAGCGTTGCGTGCAGCCCGCTCCGTAAGAATTCGGGAAAGTACGCACCGATCAGAATAAGGGCCTCTGATATAACACTGCATTCCTCTGAAGATCCTGACTTATTCTTTGTATTACATAATATGTACTATTTATGTGACAGCAGCTCACAGTGCAGAAAGAACACAATACACTTCATCCTTGGTAAATCCTGGGTGCAGCACAACTGAGACTCCTTTCATGCTGCCTGTCTAACTTGGCTTGAAGGGAGAAGATCCCTAAGGGGGGGTTCAATTAAGTGCCATCTTTCAACTAGCCGAAAAACTGCCCTTTTCAACATTTTTAGGTTGAATTTACATCCAACCTATCCCCCCATAAAAATGTTGACACAGTTGAAAGACAGTGAATTTGCGGGCCTTTTCACACCATTGTTTTAGTCATTTTTCACAAATGCCAATTCAACCTCCAAAATCAGTAAATCAGCTTTGGTGGAAAAAAAGACTAAAAATGGGCAGAACACCCGCAATTGAATACTAAAGTCAGATTTTTTGGCTAGCTGAAAAAGACTCCCCTAAATCTGCCAAACAGATGTGTTTGCCAGATTTAGGGATTCTCCTTATTTATCAAGCAATTTAAGAAGTGCATTAATAGCAAATGCACAAAAAAATTATTATTCAATTAAATAATTTCTTCTCGATTAAAATAATAATTATTTATTTTTATTATTTTCTTTTTAAGTTATGCTTTTTTTCTTTTTAACAAATCTCTATCCAGAAGCTTAAGACTACTGGGTCACACATTAATTATGCTGTCTTGCTCTTTTTGGCCAATAGCACGGTACAGTTGCCCCTAGGAATTTTATTCTGACAAATAGCCCCTACAATAAGGTATAGATTGTTTATTATAGGTCACATAGGACCTTTTCATATCATAACTCTAGTCTGCAGTGAGGTGTAACGATCATGTGGCCAGGTCCCACTGTGAGGCCCGGCTTCCATGCGTCCCAAAACTCACTTTGATACCCAGAATTAGTGTGTCAGAGAGGGGGCGGGTTATAAATTTCTCTAGCGCTTACGGACTTAAAAACGAGGCTTGGCTGTTATGTATTCCAGCCCTCACTGGGGGACCCGCGGTCAGCGTGTCAAGGAAGGACGGGATATGCGCATTGATTAAATTGTATCTTTTATTCATGCTTTATATATATATATAAAAATTAATGTAAAGTCAATCCAATCGCTTATTGGTTTTTAATTTATTATAGGCGCTGCATCTTATTTGTTTGTTGTAGTAGGGTCTGAGCACTGGAACGCTCAGACCCTACTGCGCATTTCTGAAACTCTGGAAGTGGCAGGCCATTCTTCCAGTGATTTTTGTATTGCTGCTGCTGGCAGCAGCACAGCATTGTGGAGACTGAGAACTAGTGTGCTCAGACTCCACTGTACATATGCAGATTGCCAGAAAATGGTTGCCGTTCCATTTTTCTGGAGATTTCGGCAGTGCTTCTGCCATGGTCGCTGGAGTCAAGAGGGTACGTTTTTGGAAAAATGATTGCACCCATTATGAAAACTCCACTGTCCCCATGACCTATCAGAAATAGCAATTTTGTTCATCTTGATCGTCACCACTCAGCTGCTGCTGAGAAATACCTACTTACTGCTGGTCTCTGTTTAAGATGCCGCATACACGCACTGACTTCAGACACTGTACGGCGCATGTTCACACATGGTCTTGCAATTTAGCATTAGCAATCGTCACTGAAGCTGCAGTAACAATTCAATGTTTATGATGTGCATTGTACACACATTTCATGATATGCTATAGCTTACAGAAGTAGCTGCATACAGTATAAAGGCAGCAGATAGCAGCCTGTAAGCCACCAGCATTGCAGGATATAACTGAATACATTATTAGAGCAAACCAAGTTAGAAATAAAAATGACCTCGGCATGGAATGTGCTCTAATATAAACCCGTGATGTGTTATATCAGAGCACATGATATTCTCTCTCAAGTGGCTTCGGATCTATTAAAACATATATTTTTCCCTCATTTCAGATACATCCATGGTTAAACATCTACCAACATTGAATAGAACAATTTGTATGAGCAGGCTGCAAATGAAACTAATTGAAACAGACATGATTCGGGAATTCTATTTATACAATGGCAATATTGTAAAGCGGTATGTCCTCACTACAACACCAAAAGTAGCAGTGGTGAGTGACTGTCTGCACCTGACTACAGACACCTCACTGTAGGCTCTTCCCTATTACCAGTGGTGTTTTATCAAAGGTGGAGACCATACGCAACCTCCTCCATATGAGCCCCCTCCTCTGTAGCCAGTGCCTGACAGCGCAATACAGAGGGGAATGGTGTGAATGCCATTCTTCCAGAGATTTCCTTACTGTGGGAAATTGGCCGCTGCACCATTAACCTTGTGATTTGTGCAAAGATGCTGTCACCAGCAGGGGACTCCAGAGTGGTGTTGGTTGTGTGGTGTGGCCCCCTTAGGTGGGGTGTGCACCACAAACACAACACCCATTCATTAGATACGCCACTGCCTATTATTATTATGTATGACCCAATGTTTACTACAGTTTTCATTATAGTTTTTGTAGTATACTGTATATTGTAAAAATTGTGTATTTTACAACATTGACTTTGACTGCACAATTCCTCTACTGATCCACCAAAGAGATTAATCATACCCATGGCCACTTTCGAATAGGACCACCCATATAATATTGATATAATGTACTCAAATGTGCCTAACTTTCGAGAATGATCCTGAGCATAGCAAAAAAAAACAAGCAACTTTGCAAAACCAAGAAACTGGAATCATCAGCAACCAGAATATTGAATTAAGAAAATGGCTTAATTAGTCCTCAAGAGAGGTCCTGCCAGGCTATCCATCAGGGGCTTAACTAGTTCTTTGTGGTCCCCATAGCAACATCTTGACAGGCACGCTCACCCCCTGCTGTTGCCACTACAGTGCCCCTAGGGGGAGCTGGAAAGATAAAGTGCATGAGAGGAGTGATACAAAAATAGTGTCAGGGAGAGAAAGGAGCAGAAGAGAGGGGAGGGGGTCAAGGACAGAGGGAGGGTTTTATAGAAAAAGTGGGAATGAGAGAAACATATACAGGAGTACGACAGAGGGTGATAGGAAGAAAGGGATGAGAGGGGAGCAAGTGAGAATAAGAGAGTGTTGGGGAGAGAAAGAGAGGAGACAGAGATAGAGAGATAGTATGAGAGAGTATGTGTGTGTCAGGGAGATAGAGAGAGTGAATGTCAATGAGAGAGCGAAAATGATAGACAGTGTCAGGGAGAAGTAGGGTCAGTGTATTACACCACATGGTAGAACAGCTTATATGGTACTTGATTCCTAGCACGGCGCCCATCGGGTTGATCGCATGCCTTAAGTTTATGGCACTTAAGGCATGCAATCAACCCGATGGACCCGATTTTATGTCAATCACCAGTGTATTTGCCGGTGAAAGACAAAATTGCATTGATCGGGTCCATCGCGGGCCATTATAATGGGCCTCGACGCGACTGACGCAATCAACCCGGTTTTCCCATAGAGAACAATGTTAAATTACTTTTTAAAGTTAAAATCGGGTTGATCAACCCGATTTTACATAGGGAACAATGGGCAATGTGCCAATATGGCCAATTTCTCATTGTATAGGGTTAGAAAGTATGGTTAATGTCCCCCCATTGTTAACGCCACCCCACTATTGACGCCAACCCAAAGCGTGGCGAGCGCAGCGAGCCCGAGAGGGGCGGCGGTACGCGTCCTCCGACCTTTTCATACCCCCACTATGCACGTTGGCGTGGAGTTGACTTTATATAGTGTGGCGAGCGCAGCGTGCCACCGAGCCTGAAGCTGCGCTCGCCACGCTTCGGGCTCAGTGGCTCGCTGCGCTCGCCACACTATATAAAGTCAACTCCACACCGACGTGGATAGTTGGGGTATGAAAAGGTCGGAGGACGCGTACCGCCACCCCTCGCGGGCTCGCTGTACTCGCCACGCTTCGGGTTGGTGTCAATAGTGGGGTGGCATGAACAATGGGGGCCATTTCAACCATCAGGGGAGTTTGCTATTAAAATGGGGGGTTTTGGGGCTTTTTACATTGAAATCACTGTAAAATCGGGTCTCAGGGACCATTTTACATTGATTCCAATGTAAAAATCAGGTCGGTCGCATCGTATGCGATTTGGTTGGCATGCGATGCGATCGACGCGATTTTTCCGACCCGATCAATACAATCAAAATCGGTGGCGCCGTGCTAGGAAACAAGTACCGCTTATATACATTACTCCAGGTAGAGCCTCCTTTTACACATTCAAAGTAAAGGCCCCTTTTCCAAATTAGGCCAAATAGAGCCCACTATACACATTACACCAGGCAGAGCTCCATTACACTCATTATGCCAGTTAGAGCCCCATTGCACATTATGCCAGTTAGAGAACCCCCTGTAAAACTTATGCCACGTAGAGCCCGTTATACACATTATGCCAGGTAGAGCCCCATTACACATTATGCCACTGTTACAATTGTGTGTGTATGTATATATCTGTATGTATGTATGTATGTATGTATGTAATGCGTGTACTTACACATGTTTGACTTTGGAGTAGCAACTTCCACCAGCCAACTCCTACTGCTCAAATGCTGAGGCTCTTCACTCTGCAGGGCACAGTGGGTAGGCTGGGGACATGATGTCTCTCTCACAAGGCGCTGCGGAGTGTGGACACAGAATGAGAACTCAGGAGCGGAGGAGAGTGACAAGGGATCTGCAGTGCTGTCCAGCTATCTATGTGAGAAATACCCAGGATCTGCAGCTAGCGAGCGGTGAGCAGACACTACTACTAGTGCATTAAAGGTGGTGCAGCCATACTGGTGTTGTAGTGGTTCTGTGGCCACAGTGCAAATGCACTGCATATGCGTTGTGTGCCAGGTACCTGTGGCACAGCACTAGTTATGGCCCTGAGAGAGGGAGTGTGTCAGGAAGAGAGAGAGAGAGAGTAGGGGAGGAGGAGCTAGAACTACCTAATTCCAGCAACTGCAGAGGACTCTAATGGGGTGAGCACTTCCTGACATTAGGAGGCAGCAAGGTAGGCCCCCCCTGCAACATCATCCAAGTGGCTGCAGCCTTGGGAGAACATGAGAGGTTGAGGAGTTATGCTTTTAGAGGTACCATTCTTAGCAGGGATGAAGTAGATCTGCAGGCCTTGGAAGCAGCCTATGGGTGCAGGAGAAGCAGCAGAGAAATATACAATTTAAGCTTCACTGAGGCAGTCAAATATTCTCAAAATACACTGTGGAATATATAAAAATAAATGGTAATAAAATAATAAATAATTGTTTCTGTCTCACTACTTTCAGTAAGTGTATAGTAGTTGGTGCTGGAGTAACCTTAAATACAATGATCCTTTAATTTTTTTGTGTCATCCAACACTGGGTCACATGCTCACAATGAAACACAGACACTGCAAAAAGAGTCAACGCAGATGGACCAGTACTGCTGCTTAGACAACGAATGGCCAGCAACCATAATTTATGTTTACAAAGCAAACAACATAGAACTGACATACCTGCTGATATCCCCTTAGCTTATACATGAATAATTATGAAAAATGATGATGATGATGATTATACATTTTAAAAAAAATTATATTTGTGGAAGGTACTAAAATAGCTGTTAATACAATACACAATTATTTTCAAGTGCACTTTTATTCTTCAGCAATCCTTCAAAACCACTGATTTTCAGAAATTGAATTGATGCATAGAACTGGGGAATTTCATCAAACATCCTACTTTGTACAATAAATAGCAATTAACATAATCAAAAATTTATAGCACTGAACTAAATCCTTAAGCAAATTTGTCTTATTTAATTAGAAAATTATATTATGGTAGTGAGATTAAGCGAATGCATATATATATGGGGTTTATGAGATTTCCATTACGTTCCACCTAATTGAGTACTTAGCTGTTGACGAAGAAGCACATTTTTAGACAATTACTCAGAATACATAATTTTCAAATAATTCTAACAATATCAGGAACAAGATGGGAAAGTGATGTTAGTAAACATTAATAGAACCCTTGTTGTTCTCATGATATAAAGGTTTATCTAAAGGTGCAAACACAGTGGGCGTTTCATGCTCATTGACGGGAATTTGATGGCAGAAGATGTAGCTCTCTACATCTCCTGGTGGTGATAGGGTTTCTGGCACTTCCGGTTTCGCTATACCTATACACACAGTGACTTAACTATAAGTTTTGTGCCCCCATGCCCTACCATGGCATTTAAGTGCAATACATAACTCCCCAAGTAGTGCCACTTACACACACAATTTCCCCAGTAGTGCCACTTATACACATAATGCCCCAAGTTGCTGCATACACATAATGCCCCCAGTAGCTGCTTACACATAATGCCCCTGTAGAACTATTAAATGCACCTGGAGCCAGCCCTGCTGTCAGCAACCACCACACCCCCAAGCCACCACAAGGGCAATGGGGTTATTGGCACGTCAGTATGCCAATGCTAAACCACTAATGATAACAAAGCCCTTATTATTTATTTATTAACAGTTACTGTATATAGTGCCAGCATACATTGCACGTTAAGGCTTTAATGATAGTGTAGCTTTTTCACTTAGTTGAAGACCAAGAATCGTACCAAACTTAGTGGTATTTACCTAATGGTAAAAGCAAAGTAATTTATTGTCCACTTTTGCTATACTCATGTCCTTACAAGAACTCTTTTATGGCAGAGATACAATTAATATTAGAAGTACAGTCAGGCCCACATCAGGGTGGAACTATCGGGCCTGCAGTCCCAATACCTGGCAGAGTAGGGGGCCCAAACTGGACCTACAACTAATAACATGAAATACAATAGCCCTCTGTCTTATCAGACTCTGAAAGTAATAGCTGTGACACTGTAATCTGTCCCTGTATGTGCAGCTAGCAACTTAAAAAACTACAAGCCCAAGCAGCCACTGCTGTCCAGGACCAGAGCAGACTAAATGGTGCCTGCAGCAGTTCTCAGTGAGAGCAGATGCTCAGGATGCCACAAAAGGAGTGCTGCATGGAGATGGTGCACTGCCTGCGAGGAGGAGGACCCAGCCACATATGCAGATTAAAAGAAAAAAACACTGCAGCAAAGACTAGGGATGGCCATCCCTTTAATTTGTCTGACTGGTCCATTGGCCAATCAGAACCTAGATAAAGGACTTTACGGGTGTCAGGGGTGGAGCTATGCTCCGTGTCCTGGCCCCATGGGTAAGAAAAAAAACGATTTGGTTATGCTTTGACATCAATGGAGGGAAACCATCTGGTTCTCCCCCATTGATGGTAAAATTATTCTACATCGGTGATTTTGAATCATCAATGGCCATCCCTAGCAAGGACTATACTCTCGGCCCTCAATGTGAGTACTTGTCTGCTGCATTCTAGTCAGGATGCTCTGTCTCTCTCTCTCCCTCTATTTCTTCACACTCGTTCCAATGTTCTCCTATATCTCTCTCGCTTCTGTCTCTATCTATCACACTCTCCAATTTCCCTTATTCATTCTCTCTCTCTCTCACTCTTCCATTTCCACCTATCCCTTCTCCCTTCCTCTGTCTCGCACTCATTCTCTTTCTCTCTTCTGTGTCCCCCCTCCTCTCTCTCTCTCTCTCTCTCTCTCTTTCCTGCCTATTCCTTCTGTTTCACTCTACCATTTCCCTCTAATGCTCTCATTTCCTCCCCACCATGGAAATCACGACAGGGGGGCCCTGCTTATTTGACATGCCCGGGCACCATCATTTCTGATGGCAGCCTTGAGTCTGAAAATATGGTCATCTATGTGCTAGATAAATATTATCATTCTAATGGTTGCTTTTTTTGAAGCTATGCAGGTAAACAACATACAGTAACTGTATATATAATTTGACTTACCTGTTCTCTCACTTTACCTTAGAGTAAAACATTTCATGTTGCACATACTGTACCTATGGCATGTGCATTACTCTCAAGTAATTCCTTCTACAGGGAAAACATTTAAAAAAAAATGATGTGCACTGTGTAGCTTTACATAAAGCACTGTGCACAGAGCAGGAGCTCTAAGTACACTGTCTATAAATTGGTCTCAGAGAGAGACCTTTTATCTGTCATATACAATGATGTAAACAAAGACTAAAGAGCTTAAAATAGAGAATGCAGCAAACAGCAAATAATGCTGCAGAATTCTGCTGACGCTGAGCTACAAATTTCAAAGGGAAAAATATACTATTTATAACATAAATGACAGCGTATTGTGATATGTTCTTATATGAGTATTCTCATGATTGTTCATATAATAGGAATTATATTATTATTTTCAGTTCTATAAACGATGCTATTACTGTATGACATTGATGCCGCATTTCGTGAAAGGTTAACCAGAAAATTGTAGACACGTGTTTCAGTATCAGAGCAGATGTTTATGAAATAGCAAATTATATTTCCAAGATGGGATGGAAGACTTGTGATGTTGGAAATTGCTTCATTAGGTACAATAGCATCTTAAGTTAAAGACTGTAACATATGTTCAATAAAGGAATATTGGAATATTGTATTATTATTACACTCATTTAGTCAGCATCAGATACTTTTGTTCTTGGACTATTCTCAGAACAGTATATTTTACAATGTATATCAAGCTTGATTGGAAATGACATCCACCAATGAGGGACCCTAAGGGTTATAGGGGCCCCATGGATCAGGAACACAAACTGTGGGTCTACAGTGCCTTTTACTACTTTGCCTACTGACTGCCTCCCACGGATGCTGCTGTTGATGTCTCCTGGTTATCAAGGCTGCTGATGTCTCCCAGGGAGCAAGCCTGGATGGACAGGTTTCTAGCATGAGTTCTCCGGGGGGTCTGGAGATGCTGCCTTGGATTCTGCTGCCACATAGTGATCAGACCTTGCCATGCTCTTAGGTGCCTGATATATATATATGTATATATATATATATCCAGATGGCACCTGGGAAGTTGAGTTGCTGAGAGGGAGTGCCGAGCCACCACAAAGACCAAGACCGTAGATATATATATATATTAATTTGGTTCGAAGCAGCAACACCGTCACGGGTACAACTGTAAGGGTGCCGGTCCAGAGAAACCACGCAGTGGGATCACTCTAATACACGCATATGGCCGCACTCCCAATAAACAGTCAGGACACAGGTCGTGTGAAGTAACGTTTCGAGGTTTAATTACCTCTTCATCAGACTCGAATAAACCATATATAATAAGTGATATTTATACTTACACATCCCAACAGCACAACCCACCGGGCGTGGGAGCAGAAGCCGGCGTCTTCCGCGTCCGTCATCACGGAGCGTCGTATGACGTCACTGCGCTCCGGCGTAGAGGCGGTCCGACAGCACGGCAGCTCCGTTGCCACGGCAATCTGTATACAAAACCCGAACGAAAACAAAAGAACACCAAAGTGAATACATACAGTAGTAAACATTAAAAACAGCAGGCATGCAGATAACACAAGCTTATTTACCTACAGAGCATAACGTTAAATCACGAAAATAATGTAATCACGTTGTGTACATAGCGCATCGGAATTATCGCTAGGCAACTATACCAGGGTGCACATAACATAAGTCAGAGAAAACAACGCAGGCCAAGGTGCTCATTCAAACCCCGTGGGGACAGGGTACCCAGTCGGTGGATCCAGGCAGTTTCACACCGCAGAAGTTTTAGAGACCTGTCTCCACGTCTGATAGTAGCTGGGATATGGTCAATGAGTATAAAGCGGAGGGCAGCTACCCCATGGGAAGCCTGCATGAAGTGGCGAGCCACCGGTTGGTCGCTGAGCCCGCTATCGATGGCATTTTTTATGGAATGTCGATGGGTGGCCATGCGATCCTTGATGATACGGTCAGTCTTGCCGACATAACCGTACCCACAAGGACAGGTCAACAAGTAGACCACGTACTTGGTCGTACACGTTAACCTGTGTTTGATGGAATACTTTTTTCCTGAAAAAGGATGACAAAAAAATTGGGAGGCTGTCATGGATCTACAGGTAAGGCAACCTAAACACCTGTAGCAGCCGTTCTTGCGGGCCAAAAAATTATCAGACTGGACCTGGCTGTTGGAAACCCTGGAAATATCAGTACGGACGACCCAATCAAAAATGTTACGCCCCCTTTGGTAACATGGCATCAATCTCTTTTCAGAAAGGCCAATTTTAGGGTCAGAGGTAACGATGGGCCACCATTTTTTAGATTTTTTGTTTATTTCGTTACTTTGAATGTTATAATGGTTAACCCAGGGTATACGGTCACCAGTGGTCTTACGGGGACAAATTTTGAGAAGATCACCTCTATTTTTAGACATAGCTTTAGATCTAGCGGACAGAACTGAGGACCTCTCATAGCCACGATCCTCAAACTTCTGTGTCATTTTCTCCATCTGTCTAGTGGCTGTCTGGTCAGTACTACATATCCTTCTCACACGTAGGAACTGTGAGTAAGGCAACCCATACTTCAGCGATTTAGGATGGAAACTATCTGCATGAAGTATGGTGTTGCGGTCAGTGCTCTTGGTATACAAATCTGTTGAAATGTGACCCTCATGTACAGACACCTGTACATCCAGAAAATTAACACTTGAGGGATGTATACAATGTGTGAGCTTGACCGGACTACCAGACATATTGTGCTCCTTGAGGTGTCTCTCAAGTTCCAACACAGGCCCAGACCAAACAAAAAACAGGTCATCAATGTACCTGGCGTATGCCATGATGTAATTACACACGCCAGGTACATCCAAGAAGATCTCACGTTCCACCTGCAGCATGTAGGCGTTGGCGTACGATGGGGCCACATTGGACCCCATCGCACACCCCGCCAGCTGCAGGTAGAATTCTCCATCATAAATAAAATAATTATGCGTCAGCAACAAGTTAAGCAACTCCAAGACAAGCTCTATTGGAGGACCACAGTAGAAAGGGTTGCCCCTCAGCAATTTATCCACTGCAAGCAAGCCATCAGCATTGGGAATGATGGTGTATAAGCTTGTGATATCCAAACTCACAAGCACACTACCAGATGGTACCACATCAACATTAGCAAGCAAGTTAAGAAATGCAGTGGTGTCTCTAATGTGTCCAGGGGCATTAATGACACAAGGTTGGATCAGTGCATCTAAGTACACTGAAAGAGCCTGGAAGAGCGACCCCCTGGCCGAGATTATGGGTCGACCAGGAGGGTCCACCAGGCTCTTGTGCACCTTTGGAAGGGTGTAGAGAATAGCCACCACAGGGTTTTTTGGGAGCAATGCATCAGATACTTTCACATCAATACTGCCCGCTGCCACAGCTGTAGTCAAGATGGTCTGCAATTTCTTGCTGTATAAATCAGTTGGATCTTTCGGCAGTTTGCAGTAGACGTTGGAATCAGATAACTGGCGTGCAATTTCCCTCTTGTATTGATCAATGTCCTGAATGACTATCGCCCCGCCTTTATCTGCGGGGCGAATGACGATGTCACTATATGATGAAAGGTCACGCAGGGCTTGAAACTCTGCAGCACTCAGATTGCCCGATCGATGTTGCACCGATAGTGGCTGAATATCGTTGTCTAGCATGTTCCCAAATGTCCTTATAGAGGTGTTATAGGACACCGGATCAAACGTTGATCGTGGAATGATCTTTTTTAATTGGGGGGGCAAAGGGTTTATTTCAGGGGGTTGGGGATTGTTTGGATATCACAAGCTTATACACCATCATTCCCAATGCTGATGGCTTGCTTGCAGTGGATAAATTGCTGAGGGGCAACCCTTTCTACTGTGGTCCTCCAATAGAGCTTGTCTTGGAGTTGCTTAACTTGTTGCTGACGCATAATTATTTTATTTATGATGGAGAATTCTACCTGCAGCTGGCGGGGTGTGCGATGGGGTCCAATGTGGCCCCATCGTACGCCAACGCCTACATGCTGCAGGTGGAACGTGAGATCTTCTTGGATGTACCTGGCGTGTGTAATTACATCATGGCATACGCCAGGTACATTGATGACCTGTTTTTTGTTTGGTCTGGGCCTGTGTTGGAACTTGAGAGACACCTCAAGGAGCACAATATGTCTGGTAGTCCGGTCAAGCTCACACATTGTATACATCCCTCAAGTGTTAATTTTCTGGATGTACAGGTGTCTGTACATGAGGGTCACATTTCAACAGATTTGTATACCAAGAGCACTGACCGCAACACCATACTTCATGCAGATAGTTTCCATCCTAAATCGCTGAAGTATGGGTTGCCTTACTCACAGTTCCTACGTGTGAGAAGGATATGTAGTACTGACCAGACAGCCACTAGACAGATGGAGAAAATGACACAGAAGTTTGAGGATCGTGGCTATGAGAGGTCCTCAGTTCTGTCCGCTAGATCTAAAGCTATGTCTAAAAATAGAGGTGATCTTCTCAAAATTTATCCCCGTAAGACCACTGGTGACCGTATACCCTGGGTTAACCATTATAACATTCAAAGTAACGAAATAAACAAAAAATCTAAAAAATGGTGGCCCATCGTTACCTCTGCCCCCAAAATTGGCCTTTCTGAAAAGAGATTGATGCCATGTTACCAAAGGGGGCGTAACATTTTTGATTGGGTCGTCCGTACTGATATTTCCAGGGTTTCCAACAGCCAGGTCCAGTCTGATAATTTTTTGGCCCGCAAGAACGGCTGCTACAGGTGTTTAGGTTGCCTTACCTGTAGATCCATGACAGCCTCCCAATTTTTTTGTCATCCTTTTTCAGGAAAAAAGTATTCCATCAAACACAGGTTAACGTGTACGACCAAGTACGTGGTCTACTTGTTGACCTGTCCTTGTGGGTACGGTTATGTCGGCAAGACTGACCGTACCATCAAGGATCGCATGGCCACCCATCGACATTCCATAAAAAATGCCATCGATAGCGGGGTCAGCGACCAACCGGTGGCTCGCCACTTCATGCAGGCTTCCCATGGGGTAGCTGCCCTCCGCTTTATACTCATTGACCATATCCCAGCTACTATCAGACGTGGAGACAGGTCTCTAAAACTTCTGCGGTGTGAAACTGCCTGGATCCACCGACTGGGTACCCTGTCCCCACGGGGTTTGAATGAGCACCTTGGCCTGCGTTGTTTTCTCTGACTTATGTTATGTGCACCCTGGTATAGTTGCCTAGCGATAATTCCGATGCGCTATGTACACAACGTGATTACATTATTTTCGTGATTTAACGTTATGCTCTGTAGGTAAATAAGCTCGTGTTATCTGCATGCCTGCTGTTTTTAATGTTTACTACTGTATGTATTCACTTTGGTGTTCTTTTGTTTTCGTTCGGGTTTTGTATACAGATTGCCGTGGCAACGGAGCTGCCGTGCTGTCGGACCGCCTCTACGCCGGAGCGCAGTGACGTCATACGACGCTCCGTGATGACGGACGCGGAAGACGCCGGCTTCTGCTCCCACGCCCGGTGGGTTGTGCTGTTGGGATGTGTAAGTATAAATATCACTTATTATATATGGTTTATTCGAGTCTGATGAAGAGGTAATTAAACCTCGAAACGTTACTTCACACGACCTGTGTCCTGACTGTTTATTGGGAGTGCGGCCATATGCGTGTATATATATATATATATATATATATATATATATATATATATATATTGCTGATTTTCACCTTGTTGCACGGTTGTAAGCTGCATGTCTTGTCTTGGTAATGTATTAAAACTGCTTTTGTGAGAATATTTGGTGAGTGCCCTCTGTCTGGATTTCAATAGCCTGAATAGAATATATATGGAGATGCGTGGATGGCTGCCCTTAAAATAAATGGAGCCAGAGGCACAGTTTGGCATTACTGTGCCTCTGACTCCATTTATTTTGAGTGCCGCTGCCCACGCATCTCTACCTGAGGGTAATGTATAAGATCCAGTAGAGGTATGTTTTACAGCAGCAGCAGGAACATTAGATCCAGTCCAGTTTTCCTAAACTGATATGTGATCAAGGTTTGGCTGATTAGCAGGACCTGTGGCTTCATATTATATGTGTGTCCAGGGCAGGAAGTCATTGCTTCCAATGCGGAAAATCAGCTGGGTGATAGGCCGTTAATATAATATTATGTTAGGTGCTTTAGAGTGTAACCAAGTGAAGTAAAAAAATAAAGTTACAATTGAGCACCTGATTTGAAAAGTTTACCCCAAAAAAGCAGCTGCTAACAAGTGTGAGGGTAGTCAATCTTCATAAATAATAAAAAAATGTATATAATATGCAAAAGTGAAGTGCACAATACTGTGTATGTAGCACAATGTGTAAAAGGTTACTACTATGTGGCATAATGTGTTTAAGGGGCTATACTGTGCAGTGAAATTTAAATAAGGTTGCACTACCGTGTTTCATATTTTGTATTAGGAGTTACTATTGTATGATACAAAGCCTATTTTTGGGCACATGTCTTTAGCATGCAATGTCCCTATTCATGTCAGGGGAACAGATACATATGGTGAATGATATCTCACGGGGCTGAGTACACTGCTATTTGGAAAGGTGCAGAATTCTCATGGGGAGCGGGGCCTCAGGGGGTTAATATCACTGCTACAGGGGGGAATAGAGGGACCATTGGGGAAATGAGGACTGAGAGGGATATGATACTGCTATGGACATGGATGAACTCCATCATCCACATTGGTAAGTAGGGACCCAGATTGTGGACTTGTGATGATGATGGTCACTAGGATCTAAGGGGGTAGGGAGCAACACCTCAAGGTTCGCCTACAGCAGCTTGCATTACCACCACCAATTTCCATCTATGCACAGAAAGGAGCCAGTAAACGTAGCTCTTAACTTAAGAGCTGTAAGTAAGTCAGCTTAGGTGTCAGCCTGTACTGTGAGTAATGGGCAAGGGTTGTGGACTGCACTATGAGGTGTGTTGTGTGAGGGCTGATAGGTGCTACTGCTATAATCTGTGCTGTACTGGGTGAGAAATGCTTTGCTGTAAGATAAGTCCTGGGTGAGGGATGCTTTGCTGGTTTAGAGTTGATGGGTGCTGTAATCTGTACTGTGATAGTTGATTTGCTGGGAGAGGGGTTATGGGTGTCAGGTGCTGTGCTAGGAGAGGGTGCTTTGCTGTGATCATTGAGTGGTGCTGGAAAAATTGTGGGGAAAGTGGTGCTTTGAGGAGAGAGATTTGGGTGTTGTGTCATCAGGGTAGAATGTGCCATGTAAAATTAATACTGAGGTGGAAGTATTTACTTAGACACAGACACTTATAACTTTGTCTGGTACCATTGACACAAATATCATGGATAATTGTGTCAATGGAGGCTAGTCAATTAGCCCTGAGTGCAAGACGCTTCTTACTGGGGGTTTGTTTTACCTGCCTCAGGCAGGCAAAACCAAATCTCCTAAAGCAGCCCATTTTTGAGCAAAAACAGGTTTTCACTAAACCTGTGTGTTATTGGGAGAATTTTTTTTAATTTTTGGGTTACCAAATTGGATAATAATTGGAGAAACATGGAAAAACTTGTGAATACTGTTCATGTTCTGCTCCTAATGTTTCTGTGCAACTGCTCCTATGTTCTTTTATTGTAAAAAATTGATTGCTACGAAAATCTCTGGCTAAAATTAAACAGAAGGTTAAGTCTTAAAAAAAGACTGCTAATACGTGTGCCTATTACACTTTACTCAGTTAGACACTCTAACACTGTTCTATTTTAAGAAGAGTAAAAATGGGGAATGCATTAAAAATTCATGCATCAGAACAGGATTAATAAAGAACATATTTTTTATTTATTACGGCACAGTGAAAGGCGGTATCTGACAGCTATTCTTACTTTTTTTTATTTTTTATTTTATTGTTTAATTCAGAAAACAAGCCTATGAAATGGATGATTAAATTACAAAATAAAGCTTTGTTTCTGCCCCAGGCTGTTCTCCAGTTATTAGGATACAAAATATTATTTTTATTTAATATATGAAATAAAGAACTTAACTTGCATTTTATTTACTAGACACTAACTTTGTTCCAAAGTGAAACTGACATATTTTGTGTGGTCAACAACTTCCTTCTTTTGCTTACAAGATTTACAATAGAACTCTACCAGCTGCAAATGTAAATGTCTAACAATAAATATAAACCAAAAAAGAAAAATCAATGACTGTACATCCCACAGAAATATTTGATTGAGTAAAGACCCATTTAACATAAAAGTAACTTATTAACCATATGGTCATGAGGCCAACGATATTATGGTCGATATGCATTGGGTCCACCAATGAAGGTCAACAGGCCTTAGGTTGACACCTGAAATAGGTTGATATGGCTAAGGTCAACAAGGTTGGAAGGTCAACAAAGCATTAGGTCATAAATGAATCCATCATCAATGTGAAAAGAAGCACAATTAAGGTGGATACACACTATAACAGGAATGTCCAACCTGCGGCCCACCAGCTGGGATGTGTGAAACTACACATCAAAGCATGAATTACCATAGTTTTAGCATTCCCTAATAGCAAAACTGTGGCCTGGCATGCCTGCACTATACGATTTGCATTAACGATATCCTCATGCATTTTGTTTAGCGTGTACCCATTATATCGTTAACAATTTGCACACCCGTGGATTGTTACTGATAAAACATATCATCTGAACATGCAGTCAAATCAGACGATATCATCCTTGACTGAATGTTCGGTGGGTGACCCGGAGATGTCACTGAAGGATAGAGTTAACAATATCATTCAGTGTTTAACCAACGGATCATTCATTTTGTGTCACCACTGGTATCATTAATGATAGGGGTGGTGCCGCTAATCATATAGTGTGTACTGGCTTAATACCCGCAAGAGTAAAACTGATAATGAAATTGAATTTTCTAATGCTTATACTACAACTGCTATTTAAAGAAACAAAAACAGGAAAACTACTGTATTGAAAGCGCTGCTAGTTCTAAAAATACCTCAGAATTTTTGTACATTTTGTCATCTGTGTGAGGTCTGAGTTTTTCCCTCTTATTATGATTCATCATCACAGGTGCATAGATTGCTTAATGACAGCTGGAAGCTGTTTGTGGATAAACCAAAATGTATTTGACTACACAACTCTAAATAGCCAAAATGTGACAATTGTCATATGTGTCCACTGTTTTGTGATGTCACATCATTGTGAAATCTCACAGATCCACATACTGCCAGGAGCTTACCTGCTCCTTAACCCAAAAGTTTCCAAGCACAATATTAGACTTTGTGACTTCCCTGGTGACATTTTATAGGGTGCGATTTTTTAATTTTGGCGATTTTTATCGCAAAAACGTCAGAATTCGCACATTTTTCCTAAATCGCCAACTTAATGGGATGCGAATTGCGGCAAAAATCTCACTTTTTGCCGTGAATTTGCACATTCAGAAGTGGTGATTTCTCAATTCGCATCCAGATGTTTTCCCATTGAAAAATATAGAATTCGCCAATTTAATTGTGTGCGAATTTGGAAATCACCCCCCAAAAAGTCTAAAAATCACCAAAAAAAATAGACCAGGTTCTGACTGGCGAATTTGAAAGAAAGATGCACAGATCATTGAGACCTGTGTATGGTTCTGTGTTAAAATATGTGTAAAAGTAAAAATAAAATAAAAAACTGGCATGGGGTCCCCCCTCCTTAGCATAACCAGCCCTGGGCTCATTGAGCCGGACCTGGTTCCAAAAATACGGGGGACAAAAAGCATAGGGGTCCCTGTATTTCTGAAACCAGCCCCGGACTCTTGTACCGGTCCTGGTTCCAAAAATTCGGGGACAAATAATCTGGGGATCCCCCGAATTTTGAAACCAGCCCACAGTGTCATGCCACAGCCAGGGGACACTTTTTATATAAGGTCCCCCGGGCAAAACATGAGCACCGTGGCTGGTCAGCCTTGGACGGGGTACTTGGAGGAGTAGGGACCCCCCCAATAAAGCCCCCCCCCAGGCTTCACCCGTCCAGGGCTGTCACCGGCATACTTGGCCAGTGGATGACGGCCTGATAGTGTTAAATCTCACATATACGTAACATTGCTATATGCAGGAGAACTACGAGTGCCAGCAGACCTCCCCCGCATGCTGGGACTTGGAGAACCACAAGTCCCAGCATGCGGGGCATTAATGGGCCCGCTGGGACTTGTAGTCCACCTGTAAAAAGGATGTTAAAAGAAAACACACACACACACAGAAGTCTAACTTTATTTTACACACATACAAACACCTCACTTTTAAACCAATATACTTACCATTCCAGGATCCAGCGCTGGTCTGTCTGCAGCATAGCCGGCTCACCCCGCACTGACAGCGGGGTGAGCTGGCTTTCTCCTGCACAGCTATCACCTTCTGTAGCGCTGTCCCAGCGCTACAAAGGCTGAGAGTGTGATTGGCCGATGCGTCTCTATGGAGACACATAGCTCAGTCCTGTTTGGCTTTTAGCTGCAACGGAGAAAGCCATCTCACCCCGCTGTCAGTACGGGGTGAGCTGGCTCTGGAGGAGACAGACCAGTGCTGGACCCTGGATTGGTAAGTATATTGGTGTAAAAGTGAGGTGTGTGTTTGTGTGTGTAATAAAGTTATACTTTTCAGTGTGTGTGTCTTTTATTTTAACATTCTTTTTACACGTGGACTACAAGTCTAAGCGGGCCCATTAATGCCCCGCATGCTGGATATTGTGGTTGTAGTTCTCCTGCATAAAGTAATGTTAGGAATGTGAGAATTAACCCTAAGCCTGGGGGAGGGACCCCTTTGTTTGGGGGGGTCCCCACTCCTCCCGGTACCCCGTCCAAGGCCGACCAGCCACGGTGCTCATGTTTCGGCCGGGGGACCTTATATAAAAAGTGTCCCCCGACTATGGCATGACACCGCGGGCTGTTGGAGCCCGGTGCTGGTTTCAAAATACGGGGGACCCCCAGATTTTTTTGTCACCCGTATTTTTGGAACCAGGTCCGGCTCAATGAGCCACGGACTGGTTATGCACAGGAGGGGGGACCTCACGCAATTTTTTTTCTTTTTGTTTAACACAAAATGGCACATTTTATCAAATTCACACATTTTCATGACTTAAAAATTGCAAATTTTTATGACTAAAAATCGCACATTATCGCACCATATCGCACTTTTTTGCCGCTCATTAAATTTGCGAATTCACAGCAAAAGTGCGATTTTTAAAAAAAGGCGATATAGGGCAATTTTGAACAAAATCGCACTTTGCATATAAAAAAATCGCATTTCACTAAATCTCGCCCTTTGGGAGAAATTGAATAGGATGAGAGTTTCAGAAAATGAGTGATTTGGTAAAAAATCTCTAGTTTTTTTTAAATCGTTTACACTGCAAACCCAGTTTAATTTTTGAAGTGTAAATGATTGCCGCTTTAAAAAAACAACAACCTGGAGATTTCTTACCAAATCTCTCACTTTCTGAATCCTATTAAATTTCTCCCTCTATGTGTTACTCATTTATAAAAGACTGAAATGCATGTCATATACACTTCCACTTAATTCATATCAGTTCAGTGATCTGAATGAATATGCAAAAAACATATACTGTACTATACATCCTACTGTGCATTCATATTTTATTATTGATGGCTACAGGCTAAAAGTTCTTGCTGGGCACAATGAATTAATAGTAAAAACATATAAGGTACCTGACAAGGTCAATCACTCGCTCCCTTGGAGCACTGCTCACCGGTTCCTCATTTATCATTATGATCTGGTCTCCAGGGACTAATTTTCCTTCAGATGGTCCACCTGTAGTCAGATGAAAAATTGAGTAAAAGTTATCCTACACCAGTAAGGTTTAATTGCCTTTCATTTTAAATGCTTCTGTATATAAACCAAATAATTTAATTTAATAACCTATGGATTCAAAATCATTAGGAGCTTTACAATAACAACGCATCTAATGAAAAAGAAAAGTAAAATAATTCCTTGCTAATTATGTTAAATAATTCTTTCCTTTCTGCAATATTCATGACATGTTCCCGGCAGTAACAGGTCCATAACTAACTGCTAATGGTCACATTTTATTGCATCAAACAGTATGTATCATCCAAACAACATTAGCCGACAAGGGTAAAAGCAAAAACATATAATTAAATGATCGTAAATCATGTTTCAGGTATTCATGGATGGTCATAACTGGTGCAATAACATAAATCTGCTTCAATGTCAATTATTTTGTAAGCTTTGGTTTTATTTCACAATGCTGTACTTTTAATTCCCTTAAGACAGCCAAGCTGAGTGGGCAAATGTTTGTTACACTTGTGCCTTCATGATAACTGAGCATTTGTCCCTCGACGACGAAGTCAAGGTGCTGAATAATGGTGCTCTGAGTCTGAGTCTTAGGGTTTAGGTATAATGTTATTTTGTGTACTATTTTAAACCAATGAATTGGATTGAATACATACTTTTAATATCTTTTCCAGTCATTTAATTTTTATTTTGTTAAATTTAAATCAACTTACACAGTTCTGTGTTATATTATAATAAAATGCCAAGCTAAAATCGTAATCCTTATTATAACTGCAATACATAATATTTTAATGACATTTTACATTGAAGCAAAAGTATATTAACCCCTTCCTGACAGAGCCAGTTTTTGCGTTCCTGACAGAGCCCTTTTTTTCAAATCTGACATGTCTCACTTAAGTGGGGATAACTTTTTTTTGCTTTTACTTATCCCAGTGATTTTGAGATTGTTTTTTCGTGACACATTGTACTTCAAATTAGTGGTAAATTTGGGTCGATACAGTCTGTGTTTTTTTGTGAAAAATACCAAAATATCGTGAAAAAATGGAAAATTTAGCGATTTGCAAAATGTTAAATTTTCTGCTTGTGAGACAAATAATCTTACCACTCAAAATAGTGAATAACTAACATAGACCATATGTCTACTTTATGTTGACATCATTATTTCAACTTCCTTTTAATTTTTTGGGACACTAGGAGGCTTACAATATGAATAGCAAATTCTCAAATTTTCAAGAAAATTTCAAACACTGATTTTTTTAGGGACCAGTTCAGTTCTGATGTGACTTTGAGGGACTTGTATGTGAGACACCCCCATAAATGATGCCATTTCAAAAACTGCACCCCTCACAGTATTCAAAACAGCATTTTGGAAGTTTGTTAACCCTTTAGGTGTTTCACAGGAATTAAAACAAAGTGTAGGTGAAATTTCAAAATTTCTTTTTTTTTGCAGATTTGCAATTTTAATACATTTTTCTAAGGAACACAGTACATTTTACTAGAGAAATGTGACTGAAAATTGATTCCCCCAATTCTTTTGTTTTCATAAATATCCTATATGTGGCCCTAGTGTGCACGGTGACCAAACCACAGGCTTCATAATAGAAGGAGCACCTACTTGATTTTGGAGCCTCCTTTTTATGAGATTATTTTTTAGGCACCATGTAGGTTTCTAGGCACCATAAGATGCTAAAAGTTAGGAACCCCCCCACAAGTGACCCCATTTTGCAAACTACACCCCTCAGGGAATTCATCTAGGGGTATAGTGTACATTTCAAACCCCCAGGGGTTTCACCAATTGTGGTACAACTGGGCAGTGAAAATGAAAAATTATTTTTTTTACACAAAAATACAGTTCTGGCTCCAAATTTGTCATTTTCAGAAGGTATGAAGGAGACAAAGCACCCCAAAATCTGTGCCCCAATTTCTCCCGAGTACGGCAATGCCTCACATGTGACCAAAAAATACCAGTTGGGTGCATGGCAGGACTCAGAAGGGAAGGAGTGATTTTTGGATTTTGCAGCTCAGATTCTGGTGGAATTTTGGTGGGTGCTATGTCGCATTAGCAAGACCCCCAAAGCACCAATACAGTGGAACCCCCCCACAAGTCACCCCATTTTGAAAACTACACCCCTCAGGGAATTCATCTAGGGGTATAGTGTACATTTCAAACCCCCAGGGGTTTCACCAATTTTGATACAAGTGGGCAGTGAAAATGAAAAATTACATTTTTTTACACAAAAATGCAGTTCTGGCTCAAAATTTTTCATTTTCAGAAGGTATGAAGGAGAAAAAGCACCCCAAAATCTGTGCCCCAATTTCTCCCGAGTACGGCAATGCCTCACATGTGACCAAAAAATACCAGTTGGGTGCATGGCAGGACTCAGAAGGGAAGGAGTGATTTTTGGATTTTGCAGCACAGATTCTGGTGGAATGAATGGTGGGTGCTATGTTGCACCAATACAGTGGAACCCCCCCACAATTCACCCCATTTTGCAAAGTACACCCCTCAGGGAATTCATCTAGGGGTATAGTGTACATTTCAAACCCCCAGGGGTTTCACCAATTTTGATACAAGTGGGCAGTGAAAATGAAAAATTACATTTTTTTACACAAAAATGCAGTTCTGGCTCAAAATTTTTCATTTTCAGAAGGTATGAAGGAGAAAAAGCACCCCAAAATATGTGCCCCAATTTCTCCCGAGTACGGAAATGCCTCACATGTGACCAAAAAATACCAGTTGGGTGCATGGCAGGACTCAGAACGGAAGGAGTGATTTTTGGATTTTGCGGCTCAGATTCTGGTGGAATTTTGGTGGGTGCTATGTCGCATTAGCAAGACCCCCCAAGCACCAATACAGTGGAACCCCCCCACAAGTCACCCCATTTTGAAAACTACACCCCTCAGGGAATTCATCTAGGGGTATAGTGTACATTTCAAACCCCCAGGGGTTTCACCAATTTTGATACAAGTGGGCAGTGAAAATGAAAAATTACATTTTTTACACAAAAATGCAGTTCTGGCTCGAAATTTTTCATTTTCAGAAGGTATGAAGGAGAAAAAGCACCCCAAAATCTGTGCCCCAATTTCTCCCGAGTACGGCAATGCCTCACATGTGACCAAAAAATACCAGTTGGGTGCATGGCAGGACTCAGAACGGAAGGAGTGATTTTTGGATTTTGCAGCTCAGATTCTGGTGGAATTTTGGTGGGTGCTATGTCGCATTAGCAAGACCCCCCAAGCACCAATACAGTGGAACCCCCCCACAAGTCACCCCATTTTGAAAACTACACCCCTCAGGGAATTCATCTAGGGGTATAGTGTACATTTCAAACCCCCAGGGGTTTCACCAATTTTGATACAAGTGGGCAGTGAAAATGAAAAATTACATTTTTTTACACAAAAATGCAGTTCTGGCTCAAAATTTTTCATTTTCAGAAGGTATGAAGGAGAAAAAGCACCCCAAAATCTGTGCCCCAATTTCTCCCGAGTACGGAAATCCCTCACATGTGACCAAAAAATACCAGTTGGGTGCATGGCAGGACTCAGAACGGAAGGAGTGATTTTTGGATTTTGCAGCACAGATTTTGGTGGAATGAATGGTGGGTGCTATGTTGCACCAATACAGTGGAACCCCCCCACAAGTCACCCCATTTTACAAAGTACACCCCTCAGGGAATTCATCTAGGGGTATAGTGTACATTTCAAACCCCCAGGGGTTTCACCAATTTTGATACAAGTGGGCAGTGAAAATGAAAAATTACATTTTTTTACACAAAAATGCAGTTCTGGCTCAAAATTTTTCATTTTCAGAAGGTATGAAGGAGACAAAGCACCCCAAAATCTGTGCCCCAATTTCTCCCGAGTACGGCAATGCCTCACATGTGACCAAAAAATACCATTTGGGTTCATGGCAGGACTCAGAAGGGAAGGAGTGATTTTTGGATTTTGCAGCTCAGATTCTGGTGGAATGTTGGTGGGTGCTATGTGGCATTAGCAAGACCCCCCAAGCACCAATACAGTGGAACCCCCCCACAAGTCACCCCATTTTGCAAACTACACCCCTCAGGGAATTCATCTAGGGGTATAGTGTACATTTCAAACCCCCAGGGGTTTCACCAATTTTGATACAAGTGGGCAGTGAACATGAAAAATTACATTTTTTACACAAAAATGCAGTTCTGGCTCAAAATTTTTCATTTTCAGAAGGTATGAAGGAGAAAAAGCACCCCAAAATCTGTGCCCCAATTTCTCCCGAGTACGGCAATGCCTCACATGTGACCAAAAAATACCAGTTGGGTGCATGGCAGGACTCAAAAGGGAAGGAGTGATTTTTGGATTTTGCAGCTCAGATTCTGGTGGAATTTTGGTGGGTGCTATGTCGCATTAGCAAGACCCCCCAAGCACCAATACAGTGGAACCCCCCCACAAGTGACCCCATTTTGCAAACTACACCCCTCAGGGAATTCATCTAGGGGTATAGTGTACATTTCAAACCCCCAGGGGTTTCACCAATTTTGATACAAGTGGGCAGTGAACATGAAAAATTACATTTTTTACACAAAAATGCAGTTCTGGCTCAAAATTTTTCATTTTCAGAAGGTATGAAGGAGAAAAAGCACCCCAAAATCTGTGCCCCAATTTCTCCCGAGTACGGCAATGCCTCACATGTGACCAAAAAATACCAGTTGGGTGCATGGCAGGACTCAGAAGGGAAGGAGTGATTTTTGGATTTTGCAGCACAGATTCTGGTGGAATGAATGGTGGGTGCTATGTTGCACCAATACAGTGGAACCCCCCCACAAGTCACCCCATTTTGCAAACTACACCCCTCAGGGAATTCATCTAGGGGTATAGTGTACATTTCAAACCCCCAGGGGTTTCACCAATTTTGATACAAGTGGGCAGTGAAAATGAAAAATTACATTTTTTTACACAAAAATGCAGTTCTGGCTCAAAATTTTTCATTTTCAGAAGGAATGAAGGAGACAAAGCACCCCAAAATCTGTGCCCCAATTTCTCCCGAGTACGGCAATGCCTCATGTGTGACCAAAAAGTGGCAGGACTCAGAAGGGAAGGAGTGATATTTGGATTTTGCAGCACAAATTCTGGTGGAATGATGGTGGGTGCTATGTCGCATTAGCAAGACCCCCAAAGCACCAATACAGTGGAACCCCCCCACAAGTGACCCCATTTTGCAAACTACACCCCTCAGGGAATTCATCTAGGGGTATAGTGTACATTTCAAACCCCCAGGGGTTTCACCAATTTTGATAAAACTGGGCAGTGAACATGAAAAATTACATTTTTTTACACAAAAATGCAGTTCTGGCTCAAAATTTTTCATTTTCACAAGGAATGAAGGAGACAAAGCACCCCAAAATCTGTACCCCAATTTCTCCCGAGTACGGCAATGCCTCACATGTGACCAAAAAATACCAGTTGGGTGCATGGCAGGACTCAGAAGGGAAGGAGTGATTTTTGGATTTTGCGGCTCAGATTCTGGTGGAATGAATGGTGGGTGCTATGTGGCATTAGCAAGACCCCCGAAGCACGGTGAAATTATGAACCTAATATTCCATAGATGTGTGGTATATTTTAAAACACTCCTTTATACATAGGCCGGGTTTGTCGGGGCAAGTGTCACACTGGAAAATAGTTTGCTTTCTTATTCCCTTTTTATAGCAAACTTTGCACCTTTTTTGTGTCCTGCCCTTTTTTCCAGTGGAGGGGATTTCATCAGGAAAATGCTGCCCTGGTACAATACGGGGGCCAGTACTAGAAGTACTGGGGCCCTCTGCCTGCTGGTTCCCAAATATTAGGCCCTTTATGACTTCCTCTTGAAAGTGCATAAATGTCCCCCTCTGGCCGGTAGAACGGAATAGCACGTAAGCGTTATACAGTGCCATCTGGATGATATACACGGCCACCTTCTTGTACCAGATTTTTGTTTTCCGCAGGGCACTGTACGGCTTCAGTACCTGATCTGAAAGATCCACTCCGCCCATGTACCTATTGTAATCCAGGATACAATTAGGTTTGGAGGTGTGGGTACTGGTACCTCGTACAGGGACGGAGGTGGTACTGTCTCCGTGAATTGTTGTCAGTATAAGGACATCCCTCTTGTCCTTATATTTGACCAACAACATATTTTCGTTGCATATTCCCCTGCTTTCACCCCTTCTCATTACTTGGGCAATGTGCGTTTTTGGGAGGCCTCTTTGGTTCTTGCGCACAGTACCGCAAGCTGCTGTACCTCTTGAACCAAGGGCCTTAAACAGGGGGATGCTAGTGTAAAAGTTATCCACATAGAGGTGATAACCTTTATCCAGGAAGGGGTGCACTAAATCCCAGACAATTTTCCCACTAACACCTACGAGGGAGGGGGGGCATTCTGGCGGTTGAATTCTTGAATCCTTCCCTTCATAAACCCTAAACCTGTGGGTGTACCCTGAGGTGCTTTCACACAGTTTATACATTTTTATGCCATACCTTGCCCTCTTACTGGGAAGGTACTGGCGGAATTTAACCCTTCCTTTAAAATGTATAAGGGACTCGTCGATACAAATAAATTTTTCAGGGATGTACACCTCTTCAAATTTGGCACTGAAATGATCAATGACCGGCCTGACTTTGAATAGCCGGTCAAAGGTGGGATCATCTCTGGGTGGGCACTGTGCATTATCGGTGTAATGTATAAATTTAAGAATTGTCTCAAATCGAGTCCGGGGCATGGCCATACGGTAAAATGGAGTACTGTACAGAACATCTGTACTCCAATATTGCCTAATTTCTGGCTTTTTTACTATGCCCATATGAAACACCAGACCCCAAAACGTCATCATCTCTACTGCATCTACAGGGGTCCACCTAGCAAATGATGACGTGGGGTTTTGAGCAATAAACTGCTGGGCATATAAATTAGTTTGGTCCACCATTAAATTTATAAAATCATCAGAGAAAAATAATTTGAAAAAGTCAATTTCTCTGAGACCTGTGGAATCAAATTGGATTCCTGGCATGGCCAAAAACTCAGGAACCTGGGGCTCAAAATTGTCTGGTGGTGGGGTCCATACTAGATCAATTATTGGGGGGGGAATCTCAGCTGATCTACGGGGGCGTCTTTGAGGGGGTCCTTCATCACCAGAGGAGGAAGAGGAGCTTAAGACGAATCCTTTAAATTCCCCGCTTGCATCACTGCCTGTGTCAGAGTCAGAGGCAAGCATGGCATATGCCTCCTCCACTGAATACATTCTCCTGGATGACTGGGAGGACATTTGGGAGGACATTTGGGAGGACATTTGGGATGCCATTTTTATTTTTGTGTTACTGGTAGTGAAATGTTTCAACACGTGTATAGTGTAGGGGGGGGTACAAACTTTATTTCAATCTGGGGGGTATGTAGTGTGTATGTGGTGCAGAAAAAAAAAATACTTTATACCAATAAAAAAAAAAAAAATGAAGGGGTTAAAAATAAAAAATTGAAGGGGTTAAAAAAAAAAAAAAAAGGTCCTGCGCCAAAAATTGAGCACAGATGTTGGTCAGTAACGTCTGTCACTGAACAGCGCTCAAAGGCAACAGGAATCTGATCAAAAAAAAAAAAAAAAATTGATCAACCCTGTGCCGAAAAAGCTGATCAGTGATGTACGTCACTGATCGGCGCACAGTGGCCACAGGACACCCACAAAATCAGTGTGTGTAAAAAAAAAATTAAAAAAAGACCCCACAGCACTAACAAAAAAAAAAAAAGGTGATCAGTGATGCGACACTGATTACCAGTGAGGGACAGCAGGTGCACAACCTTTGGTGCAACTGACAGTGCAACTGGCAGCAACTGACAGGTATATATATAAAAAAAAAACCTCTGCGCCCCCAAAAAGTTGCTGATCAGCACAGATATACTGATCAGCACAAAAGGGGGGGTAGCAGACACAAAATATACACTCTCTATCACTCTCTGTCACTATCTCTCTCTATCTCTCTATCTCTCACTATCTCTCACTATCTATCACTCTAGGACACTGCAGCAGCAGCACTGACAGTTATATGTATAAAAAAAAACTGCACCCCCAAAAAGGGGGGGTAGCAGACACAAAATATACACTCTCTATCACTCTCTGTCACTATCTCTCTCTATCTCTCTATCTCTCACTATCTCTCACTATCTATCACTCTAGGACACTGCAGCAGCAGCACTGACAGTTATATGTATAAAAAAAAACTGCACCCCCAAAAAGGGGGGGTAGCAGACACAAAATATACACTCTCTATCACTCTCTGTCACTATCTCTCTCTATCTCTCTATCTCTCACTATCTATCACTATCTATCACTCTATGACACTGCAGCAGCAGCACTGACAGTTATATATATAAAATAAAACCCCTGCACCCCCAAAAAGGGGGGGTAGCAGACACAAATCTCTCTATCTCTCTACCTCTCACTATCTATCACTATCTATCACTATCTATCACTGTATGACACTGCAGCAGCAGCACTGACAGTTATATATATATATAGAAAACCCCTGCACCCCCAAAAAGGGGGGGTAGCAGACACAAAATATAGCTCTCTCTGTCACTATCTCTCTATCTCTCTCTATCTCTCTCTATCTCTCTCTCTATCTCTCTATCTCTCTATCACACTGCAGCAGCAGCAGGAAGTCTCAGGAAGTCAGATCCAGGAAGCGTCCAGCACGCTACAAGCAGTGATAAGGTGATCAGGTAAGGTATTTGCAAGGATCAGGTAAGTATTAGCAAGGATCAGGTCGGTATTCACGGCAGGCAGGCACGGTGACCGTTCTGCACGCTATTCCAGACCGGAATGGCGTCTGCAGCGCAGTCACCGTCAGTTTAAATGTCGCGCCTTGGCTGTGATTGGTCCGTGGGTCCCACGGACCAATCACAGCCTTGGGGGCAGGTGGGGTGAGGGTGGGGTGAGGTGTCATCGTCACCGATGACCCCCTCATGCCCCCTGACGCCCGGCGGTGATTGACACCTGTGTTACCGAGCGTCCGATTCGCTGGTAACACAGGAAAACGCTGTGAATGGCTGTTCACACTGAACAGCCAATCACAGCGATCGCCGACGGGGGGGCGACATCGCAGCCCCCCCTGGGCATGCAGGGACATGTCTGCTGTCAGGGACAGCAGACATCGTCCCTCTGTCACTGCGTCTCGAGACGCAGTGACAGTTTAAACTCATGACGTACATTTATGCCATGTGTCGGGAAGTACCTCCCGGCCATGACGTAAATGTACGTCAAATGTCGGGAAGGGGTTAAGATATAAAAACTGAACGTCAAAAGATAAATGCAACCACAGGTAAAAATGAAAAAAAAAAAAAAAAAAAACACCCACAGATCTTGTTTTCTTGTACTATTGGAGCTGCTGGTGGATCCTATGACATAGCTGGCAAAAAAGGGTGCGATCAATTTGTAGTCTCTGTGACCCTGGGCCTATTTCAAACCTCATTGCAAAACACATTTTTTTCTCAAATGGGCAAAACCATGGGCACTGTAGGTGGGGTGAATGTAACACGTGAAGATAGAGTTAGATTTGGGTGAGTTATTTTGTTTCAGTGCAGGGTAAATACTGGCTTTATTTTTACACTGCAATTTAGATTTCAGTTTGGACGTACTTTACGTTACCTAAATCTTTTTGTAACCTATGGTTTTATTTCACAATGCTGTACTTTTAATTCCCTTAAGACAGCCAAGCTGAGTGGGCAAATGTTTGTTACACTTGTGCTGTCATGATAACTGAGCACTTGATCCCTTGATAAAGAAGTCATGGTACTGTATAATGCTGCTCTGAATCTGAGTCTTAGGGTTTAGTAATAATGTTACTTTGTGTACTATTTAAATCAATGAAGTGGATTCAATACATACTTTTAATATTTTTTCCTGTCAATTCATTTTTATTACGTCAGTTTGGACGTACTTCATACCTCCCAACATGACCCTTTCCAGGAGGGACACAAAGCTCTGCTCCTGGACTTTCTTCTAATGCATGATTACCTTCATCTGTGTTGAACAGGATAATGGATAAGAAAGGTGTTCCACAACAGGTTATGGCAATCATACATTAAAAGGAAACTGCAGGAGCAGAGCAGTGAGTCCCTTCTGTAGAGGATCATGTTGGGCGGTATGGTACTTTACCTTACGCAAATCTAATGGTGCCCATACACAGTGCATTTTCACCATGCAATGTGCTGCACGCTCCCGCTGATCTCATCGCACAGTACAAAAAGTATGTGCTGCACATACTTTTTGTACTGGCCTCGGATCACATCACGCAAATCACATGCCCATTACGCATGCGATCATCGCACCATGTATGGGCATCTTCACGCTCTCTCTCTGCACGTTACCGTTGCCCCACCAGCAGTGCACATACTGTAGTTTGGTCCATTTGCTTGAAAATGTCCTTTGCGATCAATTCTGAATTAGGCCCTCTGGCAGCTGACCTCACAGGGCTGTTTGTGGCATAGCAGGGGCAATGTAACATGTTTATCCATCTCCAATAAGGTACTCAGCATCTTCCTCCCTGTCAGCTGTGTCAATGGGGTGTATTCAATGCCGGGGGTGAGCTGTGACAGCGAGCAGTGCTGCTTGCTCGCTGTCACAGCGAGCCCTGTCAGTATTAAACTGACCCCCCTTCATACGCCGGTTCCCCCTCGCTCTGTCTTTGGAGCGAGGAGGAATCGGCATATGCGGCCGCAGAAACAGCGGGACTCACGGCTAAATGCAGCAGACTTCCTGCATTAGCCGCAAGCCTCACTGTTAGGGGGAATGTTGAGGGGGCAGGACGTGGAGGGGGCAGGAGGTACCTCACTGAAGCTGAATCACCACTTTTGACTATACTAATAAAGTTATTCGAGTAGGTCGGATACTAATTCACTGTTGACCATACAGTAATAAGAACAATATGGATATAATAAGGACCCATTAATTAACCAGTATCTCACCTGATTTTTTGCTTGCATACTTAATAAAAGTGACTGCATATTAAAGCTGGGTACACACTAGTATATATCTCTGCATGTGCTTATAGTTTTAACCATTTTTTATCATCAGTGACAACTTTCATCCCAACAAACCACTAAAAATGTAATATGTTTCATTAGTTATAAAAAATACTATACAGACATGATTACCAATAGTCGTCAATGGTCTTTAAAGTAATCCTGCCACAATCTAAAGGTTGTTGTTGTTGTAATTAATATTATTCACAACAAACATGCCTGAATTTATTCAGGATTATAGTGCTTCCCAACCTAAGTGTCCAATAATAGCTAAAAATCAGTTGAAGGTTAAATACAAAAATGTGTAACAAAGAAATCTTTGCAATTCTATGGGAACTAACATTTGTTTCATAATACAAATTTGGACTATTAATAAGAAGAGCAAATCTTCAGTGATAATGAGAAGAATAGCACTGCTCTCCGCTTCCCACAAGAAAGATCAGTTTTCTTCGCCATAACCTATTTTGCGCCACTTTTGCATTCCTCATAGACTTCTTTTAGGAGTGCAGCTCTATTTAATTTCTCACACACACCGAAAATCACGATAAATGCTCATTAAATTGCAGGAGATCTTCATTAAAGTTATCACAGTCACAGTCACTGAACGGCAAATGGTTAATAGACCCTAATCCCAGTGTCTTTAACACAAGGCTTTGAGGGAAAACCTTACATTGTTTGACACAGGTGCTTAAAAATAAAAATTTCTATGAAGAGACAACTTTACTTAGTTATGTTCTAAAGAACAGTCAAGATCTTGCTGTGAAACAAAAACAAGTCCTTTGACGTGTGAATTATTTAAGTGATTATCTGTCTGTTAATGAATCTTTTATCAGCTATGCTGACTTCTGTTAACATCAATGTCACCAAAAACTTGTCTAGCAAAAGATCTTAGTACTTAACGAAATCCGGAGAGAAGTAAAATGACACAGAAATAAATATTGGTATTGCATATCATGCACTGCAGTAATTGTATCATGAATTAACCTTGAAAGTTCTCTCATATTTAATCAAAGCCATTTAAGCTTTTGGAGCTCTTATATTGAAACAACGCTATTTAAGCTTTTGGCATACTTACCTACTGTCAATTTTTAAAGAGGAGAAACTGGGGTTTGCGGTGAAGTGTCTCGATGTGTGCATGCCCCATTCTGGCGGGGGATGGAACTCGGCGGATGGCGCGATGGGAGTTGCTCTGATGACAGCGGCTCCATCTGTACTTCTACGGTTGTTTAAAAAAAAGGTTTTCGGAATATTTGTCTGTTTGTCATCACGTAAAAACTACTGGATGAATTTGGATGGCGTTTTCATTACTGTATAGCTTGGTGACTTAAAAAGAAACTGAGGTATGTATTATATCAATCACACACACCTGCCATGTAATATATTGTACATATATTGTGGTGTGGTGGAATCCTGTATGTGTATGTTTGGGTTCATTGTTAACTAACCATTCTGTGATCATAGCATTCTCATGCACCCCTATTTAAAGCAAGCTCATTTATCTTAAACCTTTTTATAACTGCTTCCTTAGTGGTAATTCAGGATAATATTATTGCTTTCAGAAGAAACAGCAGAAGACATATTTTAGTCTTGGAATTTCCTAACTCCTATCCATCAGCCATAATCGCCGGGGATATGGTCGCTCAGCAACTGGTCAGCAACTTGCCCATGTGTACAGGGCAACTGTCGCAGACAGAGTGTCTCGTTTTATCATTGACCATCTCTGGGCACTGAGCATTATATTGCTCAGCGATCATATTGCTCCATGTGTAGGGAGCTTAAGTGAGCAAATAGGTAATGCCCATTTCTCTGCTGTAAAGATACAAACTCACTGCTCATTGCTTCTGTTTCTTTCAAGATGACAACCTAGATGCCTAATTTACTTTGGCTAAACTTTATTTATAGCTAAACAAAAGAGAAGTACTAATGGAAGGAACATGTAACACTTTATACTCCTGTGCCTGGTTGGGATACGGTCATTAGATCTACACCAACTTGGTCGACAAGCATTGGGTCGACACCACGAGGTCGACAGGCAGCAATGTCAACATGGGTTTAGGTCGACGTGTGTCAAGCTGGACATGTGTCTAGGTCAACATGGGTCTAGGTCAACAGGTCATTATGGAGACACAAGCATTAGGGTACTAATAAGGGTAATATTGTGGGTAATTCATGGGGTGTTCCAGGAATATTATGTAATAACAGTAATCTTACCTCATTACAGCTCTTAGGTACAGATGACCTTAGGATATGGGAAAAAGTTAACGACATAGGAAAAAGTTTCAAAACTGTAAATAGGTTGGACAGTGGGAATGGTGGGGAGGCCTGTAGAGAGTCTACTAAGGGGGAGCTGGGTACGAGGAAGTTAGTAAGGAATACAAATAAGTCCAGAGGAGAAATTCAACACAATGTTAGGGATGCAAATAAAAATAAACATAAATTAAAATGCCTACTGGCTAATGCAAGATGCTTAGCATGTAAAATCAGGGAACTTGAAACTGTGGTCACTAGGGACGATTATGACATTATAGGTATTACAGAAACATGGTGTAACGAGCACAATTGGGCATTATGCATGGAGGGATATACACTCTACAGAAAATACAGGGAAAATAGAAAGGGCAGAGGGTGTGCCTATTTGTAAATAATAACTTAACATCGTATGAGAAAGTAATGAGCACAGGCACAGAGGAAGACTACACAGAGGCCGTGTGGGCAGAGATAACCGACAATAAAAAAAAACTAATAACAGAATTTTAATAGGGGTATGCTATAGTCCACCGAACATAAACGAAGGGGACAAGTCTCTTCTTTTAAACCAAATCAAACAATCATCAGATAAGGGCCAGGTATTATTTATGGGTGATTTTAATTTACCTGATATGGATTGGAAAAACGAAACATGTAAAACAGCAAGAAGCAGTGGGATCCTAAGCTTACTTAAAGACCAGTTTATCACACAAATGGTAGAAGCTCCAACTAATAAGGCATTATTGGATTTGGTTTTAACAAATAACATAGATTTAGTTTCAAACACAAAAGTAATTGAACACCTAGGGAACAGTGACCACAATATGGTTTCACTGGAAATCAACTTCATTAAATTACATCATAAAGGATCGACAAAAATACTAAACTTCAGAAAAGCTAACTTCAAATTATTCAGAGAAGCCCTAAAAAGAATTGTGTGGGAAACAGTTTTTGAGGGGATAAATGCTGAGGAAATGTGGGATACTCTAAAAAATGTACTCGAATCATTAACTATTAAATACATTCCTAAAGTAACTAAGGGTAAATTCAATAAAAAAAAGCCACCATGGTTGGACAAAAAAGTTAGGTCAGCAATCAACAATAAAACAAGAGCATTTAAATTCTATAAAAATAACTTAAATGAGGAGGCGTTCACCAAATACAAAGAATCAAACAAAATTTGCATAGGGGCAATCAAAGTAGCTAAAAGGGATTATGAAGAGCGCATAGCCACTGAAAGTAAAACTTACCCCAAGAAGTTTTTCAAATACATAAATAGTAAACATATAATTAAGGACAGCATAGGCCCACTAACCAATATCAATGGAAAAAGTTTTATGGAGGACAAGGGAAAAGCAGAACTGTTAAATGAGTTCTTCTCATCAGTGTTTAGTAAGGGAGAGCAGACTGTGGAATGCACACATACCACAAATGGGATGAACAAGCCGGACCTCAATATTGAATTCTCTACCGAGGAAATAATATTGAGGCTCAGCAAAATCAAAACAAATAAATCACATGGGCCAGATGGAATTCATCCTAGGGTACTAATGGAATTAAGGGAGGAATTAGCTTCCCCTCTACATTATATCTTTGATAATTGACTATCATCAGGAAAGGTACCAAAAGACTGGAGAATAGCAGAGGTAGTGCCATTATTCAAAAAAGGAGGATCCCGCTAATTACAGACCTGTTAGTTTAACATCAATAGTGGGTAAACTATTTTAAGGATTTTTAAGAGATGGTATCCAGGAATATTTAGACCTTCATAGTTTACTCAGTAATAACCAGCATGGGTTCGTGAAAAATCGTTCATGCCAAACTAATCTACTTGGTTTCTATGAAGAGGTTAGCAAAAACCTTGATAATGGAAACGCTGTAGATGTGATTTTCCTAGATTTTGCTAAAGCCTTTGACACAGAACCACACAAGAGGTTGATAAATAAAATGGAGGACATGAGATTAGGGGCAAATATCTGTAGATGGGTAGGGAACTGGCTGTGTAATAGAGAACAAAGAGTAACAAGAAAGTAGTGGACCACCTTCTGGCCCACCTTCCACTAGATTCTCAAACGGGCAAAATGTGCGACTCAGCGCTGGTCACAGTGGGCCCACTACTGAGAGGACTGGAAGGAACCCACCTTTGAAGCAGAAATAAGAAGGAGGTGACGCTGCCCGGAGACTTACTGCAGGAGTCCAGGACCAGCGCTGAGTCGCACATTTTGCCCGTTTGAGAATCTAGTGGATCACTGGTTCTCCACAACATCTGGTAATTTGCTGACAATATCTCTTTCCTGTTTATGATGCATCTGGAGTGGATTCCATTTCTGTGTTTGCTTATTTGAGAACTTTTTAATTATAGTCCTCCGAGTTTTATGGTAATTGTGATGTTATCCCATATGTGAGGATTTTATCTTGTGTCACTGTTTATTATATGTATTAAAACCTGTTTACACTATGATGGTATTTTTATATCTCTTTTTCGCATGATATATATTGGAGATATTTGAACAAGGAACAGTGCACAATCAGTTGGATCTAAAGATAAGAATTTTCTGTATATTCTTATTGTTTAAATATACATGTGGAAGGGTTGAGGCGCAAAAGTGTTGGGAGATATTATTCTTTTCTATTGTATTCCAGGAGGGGTGTGGATTTACCTCCATTTATCTCACCAACAGATTTGCTGCCCACCTGGGAGCGCACTATCTGTGATTCTGAAACTTTTTCTTGGAATGGAGAATTTAAGCTATGAGGAAAGATTAAACAATTTGGGACTATTTACACTAGTAAAAAGACGTTTAAGGGGGGATATGCTCAACATATATAAATATATTAGGGGCCAATATAAGGAACTGTCAAAAATTGGTTAAAAACATCCATGGGTATGAATAAGTAACATAATTTGTCTTTAAAATATCAGAACATACTATACAACAAGGGATAAGCTACTATAAACATAAGTTGAACTAGATGGACGCAAGTCTTTATTCAGCCTCACCTACTATGTAACTATGTAACTATGACATGGGCTAGGTCGATAGTCAAAAGGTGGACATGGGGTTCTTCACTGTTTTTTGAGCTGACATGTGCCTACAGGCAGTATTTCATGCCCTACCATCCACTAGGGCGTGGTGAGAGAATAAAATAGTGTGCCGAGCATAGCGAGGCACTGTGCCTGAAGCATCACGAGCAAAGCGAGCGATGTAAGGGGATGCGGTGCACTTCAAACTGTGTCCATGTCAACTGTGTCGACATTCGGGTAAAAAAACAGTGACAAACCCAATGTCAACCTTTTATCTGTCGATCTTGCCCATGAGGACCTAATACTTGTGTGGACCTAATGTCCTGTCGACCTAAACTCATGTTGACCTAGACACATATCGACCTAGACACATGTCGACCTAGACCCATGTCGACCTTGCTGCCTGTCAACCTAGTTGTGTCAACCCAATGCTTGTTGACCTAGTTGGTGTACAGCCACACCCGCCAGGTTCTGGTATAGGTTTTAGGCGTTCTGCCAGTGCTAAACACTAACTGCATGAATGATTTGAAACCCTAAATGTATTAGCTCCCAGACTACAACTACTGCCTGTTGCTCACCTGTGGTGTGCCAGAGTATCAGTTCCCTTTCCTTGTACTAGTCATTTGGTTCTGCCAATACTTTTTTGGTTCCATCTCTGGTAATCTACAGGAATCCTTGCATGGCATCTGCTGCCTCAGACTTGTCTTCTGCATTCTGTCTCCTGGTGATTCCTCATTCTGTCCATCTCCAGACTTGCCTGTGGTGATCACTGACTTTTGGTTTTCCTGACTCTTCCCGTTTGCCTCTGGTGTTTGCTGTTCTGGGAAGTGATCTCAACTTCCCTTATGCCACTGTTCTCGGTCAGTTGTGCGTAGTTCTGCATCTTCCTATGTCCCTGTAGTATGGTAATACAATCTCTCTTCTGCCATCTGACTTTGTTCTACGTATTACTGTGACCAGAGTTTCCCTAGGCTATTGGATTTTACAGGACTCTAGTGTTTATAGCTTACAGTTTGCATTTCACATTTATTTTTATTTAATAATGTGTTCTTGGCTATTGGCTATTCTGTGATTTATTATGTGCTTGGGTGTTCAGGTCATTCTTGTGATTATTCCCCAGAAGCCTCACATCTCTTTCCTCTTTAGGGATTTTGTCATTTGCTTAGCTTTGGTTAGGCAGTTTAGGTCAGTTATGTACATCTTAAATCAGTGTTTTTTTTATAGGACTCTTAGCTAATGCACCGCGTCCCACAGTAAGCAGAGACAATATTGACAGGTGGTTGCTAATTATTACAAATAATAACATAACATTATTTTATTATAAAACATTTTCTGGTCTTAAAAGTACATGTGTAAAGAACTTTTGCTTCTGTCTCATTTTCTAATTTCATTGGATTAATATTGATGACTAATTAACAAAAAATGTCTGTGATTTTTGGATCATACCTAATCAAGGAATGGGTTAGCTTTTCTGTCCGCATTTACTGTGCAAAGCTGGATCACAGCAGTTTCAATCTGTAACTCTCCAATTCAATTCAACATATTTTTCTTCCATAGGGAAATAACCCCATCAAAGATAACAGAGATTGTTCTTGGCTGAAGTGACCCAGTCTGTGTCACTGTATATGTGACTAGGCTTCAAAGAAAGAATGCATAAATGTGGGTAATTCCTTTGGACCCTTGCAATGCTGGGCTGAATATTTGTTGCTGTAAATTGAATATATTATATTTGGCTGATTACACTGGACCTTCGCAATGCTGGGCTTATTATCTGCAATTTATATATACTATTGAGTACATATGTATAGTAACCTATCTTATTTATTTAGATATTCACAGTTTCTTATATAGCGCAGCAGATTCCGTTGCACTTTACAATTGAAGACAGTCATAAAACAAATTGGGTAACAACAGACAGAGGTAGGAGGGCCCTGCTGCAAACTTACAATGTTAAGGAGAGATACTAGCCTGGTCTGCCATTTTCTGGACAGGAGGTTTTATGTATATTACATAGTTACATAGTAGGTAAGGCTGTAAAAAGACTTGCGTCCATCCAGTTCAACCTAGTTTATTATAATAGATTATCCATTGCTGTATAGTATGTTCTGATATTTTAAAGACAGATTATATTTCTTATTTGTACCCATGGATGTCCTTAAGCAATAAGTGCCTATCCAACCCTATTTTAATTGTATTAATTGAGTCAGCCGACACCACCTCTCCAGGAAGAGAGTTCCAGAGTTTGACTGCTCTGACCGTAAAGAAATTTTTTCTTCTAGCTGAACACATTTTTTTTTCTTCTAGTCTATACTCATGCCCTCGCGTCCTAGATTTCTTTCTAGTAGAAAAAAGGGTGTTTGATCCTTATATTGGCCCCTGATATATTTGTACATGTTGAGCATGTCCCCCCTATGAGTTTTGTGTAAGTTTGAGGTGAGATTTTTTGGTACTTGTGTATTATCACGGCACCCATCGCATTGCATACCATAAGGCTTAATATGGTATGCAATGAGATGAGATGCGATGCGATGGGACCCTATCTAATTTAAAATTCTATACCATTGTATATGGCATACAATGAGATGAGATGAGATACGATTTTAAATTGTATAAGCACACTAATGGTTGCATTCAATGTTAATTGGCCCCCATATAAGATTTTTAATTGTATAAGCACCCTAATGGGTGCTTACAATGTTAAATGCACCCCCACGCCACCCCCACTATCAACACCAACCCAAAGCGTGGCGAATGCAGCGAGCCCGCGAGGGGCGGCGGTACGCGTCCTCCGACCTTTTCATACCCCCACTATCCATGTCGGCGTGGAGTTGATTTTATATAGTGTGGCGAGCGCACGCGTAATACATGTAAAGTAAAACGCGGCCCCTCGTTTACAGGGTTCGGTAATATTACAAAAATTCAGCACGTACAACAGGCATGTCCAAAATATGGCCCTCCAGCTGTTGTGAAACTACAAGTCCCATTATGCCTTGCCACAATTTTGCTATTAGGGAATGCTAAAACTATGGCAAAGCCTGCTGGGATGTGTAGTTTCACAACAGCTGGAGGGCCACAATTTGGACATGCCTGACTTACAATGTCACTCAAGTTCCCCACTCCACCTCAAACCCGCAGAAATATTAATACTATTAATTTTCAAGAGTTTATCTCCTCTCAATAACAACTGCTTTCACCTATTTTGAATCTACTCCTGAAATGGCAAATGAACCATAAGCTCCATACACACTACTGTAGGTGGCATTTTGAACAATATCACTCAGAAAAGGCTTTCTGAGTGATGTTGTTCACAATATCATCTAGTGTGTACACTGAATATTATTAACAATGTGCGTCCTGCATGTCAATAAAAATAAATAAAATTTTATTTAATCAATCCACCCCCAGTCCCGGAGTTCCTGGACCTATTTTACCAGCAGGATAGTAAAAGCATGCTATATACAAAAACCCATGTATGCTATTTACACTCCATTTCTAACAGTTAATGTGGAATATACTGTAGCTGTATGTTCCAGAGATGAGAGCAGCCAATCAGAATTTCTTAAGATTCCGTGGCTGGCATACGATGAAGGATAATGCAGGAGGGCATGTCTATGACAAGTGTTCATGGCTGCACCACAAATATACTGATATGAGTTAAGATTTGGTATTTATTTAAAATAATTGGTCCTACGCCCCCTCCCCTGAATGTTTTGGAGCCTCACAAATATGTGTGGGTGTTTTATTATGTAATTCACAGTGATTCACCTCATTGTTGTACAGTGAGGTAAATGGAGAATTCCATTAGTATTTTGTAATTATTTTGTATCATTTAATTCTAAGTGAATTGGAAATATGTGTCTTCTTTCCCTGAAATTTCTTATTTATGCTAAGAAATGCTTATTTATATTTTGTTATATAATCTAAAATAAACGTAATTTTCGCTTCTTCCCCGTTAAGGTTTTGTAACATCTGTGTAACAGGAATAAATTCCTGACCCACACGTTTATGTATGTGCTTGCTCATTTGTATTCCCTTATTGTAATCTTTTATGTCAGCAGTGTCCCAGAATGTGTGACGTCTAGCCACTTGGAACAGACTGTAACAGATTGTATGCAGCATACGAATGAAGGGGCCATGCAAAGAAGGATAAAATATCTCTGCATGCACTGGTTAAATTATAAACTGTTATGGTTACATCAGAATTGATGTTTGAACAAAATAGTACTTGTAAGGAGATGGAATAATATTTTATTTAAATACTAGTCGTTGTGAATTTTGATCAAGAAATGTATATTTAAGCCATGATTGACTGAATTCCCTTTTCTGTTTTCTAATCAATCTGTTAAATGCACAGCTGCTCAAGAGTAGCAGGATGGCTATTTTGTAAGCATAACAAATCTGCATCTAAATAGAACTAATTATAGCTGTACTCCTGCTCGCTTGGCTACGTATTTGATTTGAAGTTAAATCACAACTACAATCATTTTATCTGAAGAGATATATTTAATAAAGGCCAGAATTGTTGGAAGGTTAATTGCAAGGATATGTTAACATTTACTTGGGTGACCCATTAATGCATTTATCAAAGAGATTTTTAATAGGCTGGTTTTGTGCACAGCAGGGGCTGGCTGGCAACTTTCAGCCTGGGGGGCAACAGAAGCAAGTGGCCCATCACCATCGCCATCGTTTCACCACCCTACCCTCTCCCCTCTAGTATGCAGCAAGGATTAAACAATCCTTCACCCCTACATACATACACCAGAAATGGGGACAGTGCGCGCCGAAGACGGGTTGCAAAAATTTACACTTTAATCAGTGTGAAGTGAATATATGAATATGTAATGAGCGGCTCCCATCTCCCGGCCCCCTACTGGCGAATGTGTAAAAAAAATATATGCTTTAAGCACATGAATAAAAATAACATGCCCCTTCATAAAAAAAAAATCGGATTTTTTTTACACCAAAAAAACCCCCCTTTCCTTTAAAAGATCACTTTCCAGTTCACCTTTAAAAGATGTTTAATGCAAAACGGTGAATCATGGCGAAAATCATGCTGAAAGCAGTTCTCCATCGTAGCATTGAATACACTCTCGGCGAATCCCAGTGAAAACCCCATTAAAATACACCAGTGAATTGCAGCGAGCATGAAACGGAGATCTGGCCGTCATTCACTGTTCACTTTCGGCGAACAGTGAACATTGAAAAGGGTGAATCAGATTTTCAGTAAAAAAGATTCACCGCAGGGAGTGAAAACAGCCCGATTCGCTGAAAAAATGGTGAATCCAGAGCATTGAATACTGCCCTAAGGGTTACCTTTTTGATGTGGCTCACAGGCCCAAAACACAGGACTTAAGGTTTGTATACACGGTGCCATTGCCTTGCCATTCATTCCTGGGGTCAAATCGCATGGCAAGCAAAATGCTTCCAATCTTGACTATACAGTACAGATCTGCACTATATAGTCTTGCCTGCACATATAGAGAGCGCACATCAGGATAATATCAGCATCGAATTTGGCTGAAAACCATTACATTTTGATTTGATTTCTATTTGATTTTGACTACAAAGTTATCGCACCGTGTGTACACGCTACATAGTTACATAGTTACATAGTAGGTAAGGCTGAAAAAAGACTTGCGTCCATCTAGTTCAACCTGGTATAGATATCCATTGCTGATTTGGTAGGTTCTGGTATTTTACAGACAAATTATATTTCTTATTTGTACCCATGGATGTTTTTCTCCAGTAAATGTTTGTCCAACTTTGCCTTGAACGCATTTAATGAGCCAGCCGTTACCACCTCCGTAAATAAATAAATTCTTTCTACTAGCTGAATGAAATCTTTTTTCTTCTAATCTATACTCATGCTCTCGCGTCCTAGATTCCTTTCTAGTAGAAAAGAGGGTACGTGACAGTTCCTTATATTGGCCCTTGATATACTTGTACATGTTGAGCATGTCCCCCCTTAAACGTCTCTTTTCTAATGTAAATAGTCCCAAATTGCTTAATCTCTCCCCGTAGCTTAAATTCATAATTCCCCTAATAAGCTTTGTTGCTCGCCTTTGGACTTTTTCTAATTCTATGATGTCCTTTTTATAGTGTGGGGCCCAGAACTGTACTCCGTACTCTAGGTGAGGTCTCACCAATGCTTTATATAGTGGCATAATTACCCTTGAGTCCCTAGTTTCCATTCCCCTCTTAATACATGCCAGAATTTTGTTGGCCTTTTTTGTAGCTACATTACAATGGGCACTACATCCTAGTTTGCTGTCTATTTGGACTCCTAGATCCTTTTCAAGTATGGAATTACCCAGTTCCTCTCCGCTAAGGTTGTAACTTGCACACTGGTTGTGTCTCCCAAGGTGCATAACCTTACATTTATCTACATTGAACCTCATCTTCCATTTTTTTGCCCACTCATCTAGAATTGCTACATTAGTGTATTGTGTAATGTAGGTTGAACACTGATATATAATGGCTTGCAAATCCCTAAATCACCTGCGATTTAACCCAGGAAATTCATTATGTCTATATTATTGGGGTAATTATTCAGATCTATAATATGGGGGGCAGGACTTAATTAATTTTCCCAGGTCACTCAATATTTAGTTATTAGGAGGCCAACATCCAGGGGCATTTTAAGAGAGAAGAAGGCCCATGTGCAACCTCCTCAGGCTGGGCCCTTCTTTTCTGCCAGGAGCAGCCTGTGTGATAGAGTCTGAGCACTAGAGCACTCAGATCCTATTGCACAAGAGTGAATCTCCAGAAAAAATGAGTTGCAGACATTTTTCCAGCACATTTCGTATTGCTCCTGCCGGCAGCAGTGCAGTGTTGTGAAGTCTGAGCACTAGAGCGCTCAGACTCCATTGTGTATACGCAGGTCACTGGGAAATGGCTGCCGTCCTAATTTTCCAGTGATTTTGGAAGAGCTACTGCTGCCACCGCTGGACTCCGGAGGGTAGTATTATAAAAATGGGTGCAGCATCTGCGGTGTGGGCTCCCATGGGACTCAGGGGCCCATGTGCTCTGCATACACTGCACCCATTATAGATAAACCACTGTGAACACCAAGGGGCTAATTCTAAGTCTTGGTACATACCTGACAGATAAGTCGTGGACCAGCCATTGCACCAACAGAGTGGCCATTGGCACAGTCAACTCACAGTCTACACAGTCAACTCAATATGTCTGTGAACAGCATTGTTCACAGATATATTGTGGGTAAACAGCTGCCAATGGGCCTCCGATATATCGGCCAGTATGTTTCCAGCTTAAGTCACATGCAAAGTGACTGTAGTTGTGGGCAGCTATGAAAGGATAATTTACTACGTTATGCTAATGATATAATCTTTATTGCTGATGTGGGCGTTGGTGTCTGCTATGCCGCAACCATTTCCATCAGTATTGGCACTTTCATCCTCCCAGGGACGCAACGACAACTGCAAGGGCCCCATAGCAAAATCCTGAAAGCCCCCCCCCCCCCCCATTGTCACAATGCCCCTTAAGAGGGGGGGGGGGGGGGGGCAGAAGAAAGAGTGGGAAGAGCAAGAGATAAAAGGTGCCCTGAAAGAGAGTTGAGTAAGAAAAAGAGGGAATGAGAAGAGAGGGAAAGGGAGGAGTGTGAGCACGAGAGAGAGAGAGAGAGAGAGAGAGAGAGAGAGAGAGAGAGAGAGAGAAAGAGGGGATCAAAGTATGATAGTGTCATGGAAAGAAAGGAGGAGAGACGGAGAGAGGGAGAGGGTGTCAGGGAAATAGAAACAGAGCCAAGTGTAGAGATAGGTGGAAGAAATGAACTCACCAGCTCCTTTCACTGGTGCTGGGCTCCCCTGCATGCTCTTCTGTGCTGGACTATACAGCTTCCCAGCACCATGGTCCCCTGCCCTGCTCCCCTCCGTGAGGTTCGTCTGCTGCCACTGCCCTGGGCTTTACTGCTCTCCGGCGCTGGGCTCCATGGCACCACTGCTCCATGGATGGCGCCGGGTTCCACTGCTCCGCGGGCAGCGCCGTCCTTTACTGCTCCCCGGGCGACAGTGAGCTCCACTGCTCCCCAGGCGGTGCCAGGCTGTACTGTTTCCTGGCCCTGGGCTCACCGCTCCCCGGCGCTCACCGCTGCCTGAATAGCTTAGAAGATGGAAGCGCGGCCACCACTGCCTGATTTGCAATATTTAAATAAAAACTGGAAATAAAAGATCAAAGGGGTGCTGGGCCCTCCCCCCCCCCAAGGCCCAGTCCCATAGCAATTGCATCACCTGCACCCTCTATAGTTCTTCCACGGCACCCCTAGGCCCCAAAAAATATATATCAAATTAAGTAGATTGTGTTTATATGTGCTTCTTAGGTTCAGTTATGTGGTAAAGGGCAGTATTTGGTTCTGATTGTATACATTTTATGATTGGCAGCCACCAACACTGGTTTTGTCCAGAAATAATTGATCATAAATAATTTGAATTGGTCCTGGACAACCAACCCGAGGCACCCCTGCAAGTGTCCCGAGGCACCCCAGGGAGCCTAGGCACACAGTTTGGGAACCACTGGGCTAGACGTTAATTGCGGATGTGCGAATTTGCAATCCTATCAATTATGTAATGACTGTGCATGTATACAGATCATAGCATGCACGCACAAGCTTAAATAGCTACAAAAAGTATCTAATCGCAATGCCCACGCAATTTGTCTGACAGGAAGCTGGCATTTGAGGGTGGTACAGTAACTGGTTGTTTTCTAGAAGTGTCAGAAAAAACCACAGGCATGCCCAAGCATTTTAAGGAAGGGTGTGTGATGTTAGCGCCCGCCTCGATTAGCCTATTTATGTCGCAGAGTTGTGGAAGTGTCAGACTTAAGGTGCGTACACACGGGGTAACATGATCGCTGGCAATATATCGTTGCAATATATTGCTCAGCAATCATATTGCTCAGTGTCCCCTTTTCATCTGCGACCAGAGATGGTCGCAGATGAAAATGTCACACTGCCGGGAGAAGAGGCAGGTGAAGTCGCTGGTCGGAGGAGCAAGCTCCTCTGACCAGCGACCATTCAGGGGCTGAAAACGGGAGCGCGCACCCGGCGATATATCGCTGGTGCACACTCCAATCGCTGGCAATATGGTCACTCAGCGACCATATTGCCAGCGATATTTGCAAAAATTGCCCCCGTGTGTGTACGCACCTTTACTGTACATTTGTACTGAAAAATCATTTAATGTCAGTGACTTACGAATAGATATGTGACAGTAGACGGGATTGCACCATTTTTTCCAAATCACTTTGAAATTTACACAGGGCGGATTCTCTCAGTGGGCGGGATGTTCTAACATCCGTTGCCCTATATTGCTGGGCACCGCATTCTTAATAACCGCATATGCTCTAACATATGCCGTTATTAACGCAAGGGACAGCTCTTGCAAAAAAGATATATCGGCCGCCGTGAAACTAAACAAGTACTTAATATTTTCACAGATCTGCTGCTTACAAAACAGTAGAAATGACATTTGAGGCCACCTCTGAATCAGACTCAATAATTCACTCACTTTTCTAACCAATAATTCACTGTATTTAAAAATGAAACAGAAAGTAAAATTCAATGTAATAACTTACCTGGTGTTACTGAACGGACTACAACTGGCTTTTCACTTCCAGCGACAAACCCAAAACCAAGAACTGGGTCTCTTCTCATTTCCACATTCCTAGGTGTGGGAGGGTTGATTTGGCAGCTTTCAATTCGTGGATCTTCAAATGTTGCTGCTTGTGTCAAGTGACTGGAAAAAAAAAAAACCATCATTAAAGCCAAAGTTAAGATGGTTAGTTTGTGGTTTAAAACTGTTCAGCGAGCAACTTAATGAAAATAAACCAGTACACTCTATTGCCAGTGGTCAAAAATGACAGTTCCATTTACTGGTATACCCATTAAGTTCAATATTTCCTGCAATTATACATTCAATGCTGTGGATATGACAAAAAATGTTAATTACTTGAATATATTTAACCCAGAAGCAAAAATGAAAAGAAAATAAATAAATTGTTACTTTGTGATTAAAAATATATCTAAAATAGGACCCATAAGAGTATCTGTAATAAATATATGTGCCTCAGTGATGCACACACAGTATGGGAGGTTCTTAACCAGGCTATGGCAGGACAGATACAGTATCCCTTCACTAAAGAGATAACGTTAGTGGCAAGGGGTGAGGTTTCCCAGCATGTAAGTAGCAAATATTCCATGCAATGTAGGGGATTGGGCCTTGGCCACTGATATTTAACACATATTGGTGGTATGTCAGAATGATCAGTGGTTTTTGCCATTGATGGTGGAGAGACAATTTTTTTCAACCATTAATGGCAGAGAAGTTGACAAAGTTTTTTGTTTTGCTCCCCTTATGCAGGGGTTCAGAGCTTAGCCTTATCACTGAATGCAGCCCACATATCTCTACTTCCTTACTTGATTGGTCCACCAGGTCTATCTCCCGCATGGTGAAAGCTGCTGCCTATGCCGGTGTATTTGCACCATTGATGAATAACAGCTGAGGTTTTCCTGTTACTGATATTAAACACTTATGGCACCATCGATGATGGCCATAGATGGAAGAGCATGCAATGGCCATCACTAGTAAAATACTGCTGTTACATACCACAATAGACTACGGGGTGAAATTTACTAAGCCAATCCTGTGATCAAACGGGTACGACCGGAATCGGCCATTATCTTCCTGAAAATATGATCAGAGAATATGAGTCGTATTTTCCAAATTGATTCATATTTGGCTGCCGTGTTTCCCAGCAGTGTTTGTGTGCTGGTTGGAGGCCCTGCCTGTTTTGTCAGTCCCAGGTTCCACAATTTCTAATGGCAGCCCTTCCTGTATATGCTTGCAGCTAACAGATATACTGTACTGTACTACAATCTTTGGAGTGGAGTTGATTTAGATTTAAATAAAATTATAATAGTAAAAGAAAAAGTATATATTGTACGGTTCTTGGAAATGTTAAGAATTATTTTAACACAACCTGAAGTTCAAGTTTGTTTCACATTTTCTGATCTCTATATTTTTCTAGGATTTAGCCTTAAAACCTTTTGCCCGTCCACAACACTTTCTAGTCCGAATTAGGCAATAAAAAATGTGTCTGGAATTGAGTATCTGACCCTTACTGACTTTAACCCAGAGGTTTCTGAACATTGTCCTCTAGGCATTCTAACTATCCAGATTTTAAAGATATCTATGGATCAGCGCAGATGGTTAAAACAAATTGACTAGGTACTAATTAAATCACCTGTGGCCAAGCATGGATATACTTAATACCTGGCCGTTGCTTTAGAGACCATGTTTGGAAACCTCTGCTACATAACAAATGAATAAAGTCCCCTGAAGATGTATGCTTTATACTTGTTTTATCTGTTTACAAATCCCACTCTACCAAAGATAAACAATCTCAGCTATATCAGCTATACTGTATATTGCGGCAAAGTCTGGATGTACCAACAGATGGGGTGAAGTAATGGCAATATTAAGCATGTTTAAAAATTCAGATACACTGGTTCCTACTGAAAATGGGCAGGATCGGTCAATTGGTCATTTCTATCATGTTTAATTTCCGCAATTCCCAGACGCAATGCCAATCATAGCTGGCAGTTTATTGCAGATCCGTGCAGTGGAGAGGTGGTGCCAAGGAATCACGGGTGCTGATGTAAAGTATGGGTGCTATAAGCATTTTCATTGCCATGAATAAGCTTTTTATCTCAGAACCACAGCAAGATGCCATGTGGTCGTTATAGTAGGTATTCCATTTGACACCCAAAAGAACATCTGGCATATGGCTTAGGTATGCTCCATGTAATATGAATATACTGGTTTCTGATTAAAAAATAAATTTAAAAAGACAACATCATGCAGCCCCATGTCAGCTGATACTGAGATTACAGAGTAGGTGTAATAACAGATAATGAACCTCCTACTACAGTATAATGTAAATAAATATCAGAAGTCCACAAGGAGTTCTGTGACCATATGAAAGCACAAAGCATGGTTGGCCAAGTGCTTCTACAACAGAATGTGGATGTGGCTTTTTATATTCATAAATAGGGGAGCATTAATACTGGATTCAGTATGAAATCCCGGCGGTCGGGATCCCGGCGTTCAAAATCCCGACGCTGGAATCCCGACCGCCGAAATCCCGACAAGGGGGGGACGTGGATTGCCCCCCCTTGCGGGCTCGCTGCGCTCGCCACGCAGCAGGCCCGGTGCCTCGCTACGCTCGGCACGCTATGCTCGGCACGCCAATTTATTCTCCCTCCAGGGGTGTCGTGGACACCCACAGAGGGAGAAAGTGTCGGGATTTCGGCGGTCGGGATTCCAGCGTCGGGATTCTGAATGCCGGGATCCCGACCGCCGGGATTTAAACTGTATCCCTTAATACTAATTATACTTAATTTTATTAGAGATGAACGCGTCCTGATTTCTGAAATCTGGCCGCTACCGAACTGCAGGGATCCGGACTGAGATCCAAGCGTCATTTGGTAATTCCTGCCAAGCTCACCGGGCAGAATGAGGCAAAATGTCATCATCCTGACATCGGATTCTCACGAGATCCGAACACTATATATGTCCCCCGCAACTGCCGCCATCTTCACTCCGGCATTGGAGAGGGTTGAGGGAGACTGTCTCTGTGTGCCTCTCTGGGAAGCTGGCGTAGGGTGGTGACCTGGTCGCAGTGGTGGTGTGCAGTCCTGTCCTGTGGCACTGTGCTGTCTGCTGCCAGTGCTGATGTCCTGTCCAACTGTATATGTTCATGCAGTGGTGCTGTGCTGTCTAGTGCTGCCGTTAAGCCCAGTGGTACACTTTAAAAAAATAAAACGACTATTTTAAATCTGTATAATTTTTCCAGGCTTTGTCGTGTGTGTGTGTGGTTTAGGTCAAGTACACTCTCACTGTGCCGCCCGCGTATAATAATTAAATGACCACAAAATTTAAGGGATATTTGAAATACGTATAATTTTTTCAGGCTTTGCCATGTGTGTGGGCCGGGTACACTCTCCTGTGCCGCCCACATATAATAAATAACCCCAAAATAAAAGGGTTATTTTAATCCGTATCATTTTTTCAGACTTTGCCGTGTATGTGTGGTTTAGGCCGAGTACACTCTCCTGTGCCACCCTCATATAAAAAATAACCCCAAAATAAAAGGGTTATTTTAATCCGTATAATTTTTTCAGGCTTTTCTGGGTATGTGTGGCATACTCTCCTGTGCCGCATATAATATATAATCAAAAGATAAAAGGGTTATTTTAATACATCTAATTTTTTCAGACATTGCAGTGCATGTGTGGTTTAGGGATACACTCCCCTTTGCCGCATATTATTATAACTCCAGAAAGATAATGCAGAACAAACATTTGGAGGATAGACTAGTGAAAGAACAAGAACCACTTCCACCTAGTGCTGAAGCTGCTGCCACCTCATCTTCCAAGGCCGATGCCCAATGTCATCATAGAGGGCATGTAAAATGCAAATTGGCAAAGTTCAGTAACACGAAGAAAAAATATATATGTAAATTGTTTGAGTAGAAACTTAAGCTTGCCAGTGGTACTGCTGTTTACAACACGGAGTGGCAAGGAACGGCTAAGACCCTGGCCTATGTTCATGATTAGTGGTTCAGCTTCACACGATCATCTAAGCCCTCCTCCTCCCCCCACTAGAAAATTAAGAGAGTTAAGCTGTCATCAAAAACACAGAAAACTGCTGTGTCTTCTAAAGACATGGTATCACAAATCCCCAAGGAGAGTCCAGGGGTGTTGGTGGTTTGCGATGCCTGACCTTCCCATCACTGTACGGCAAGAGGTGGCTCCTTCCACCAATTGTAGCACTCTCTCTGCATATGCTGGAAGGATCACCCACAGTCCAGTTCCTGATTTTGAGATTGAAGGTGTTCATGTTGTACACCAGGAGGATATTGATGTAGCTGCCGCTGAAGAGGAAGTTGATGAAGAGTGTGCTGCTGATGGTGATGTGGTTTACTTAAATGAGGCACTGGGTGAGACAGTTGTCTGTGGGTGGCAAAAGGCCATTGCCATAGCTGGGCAGAAGACCAATAAATTCACCTCTTTGGTCTGGAATTTATTTTATCGAGATCCAGTCAACAATTATCTTGCCATACAGATGGAGCCATCCTCATCTAGCCCTTTAATAGGATTAAGGCTCACCATGGCTATCCAGAGATGGCTAGATGAGGATAGCTCCATCTGTATGTAGTTTATGTAATGCTGCAATAAGCAGGGGTAATGCCGTTGGCCACATAGGGACATCCTCACTTATGCATTACCTTAAGGGGTTTATTCTAGTTCATTCTTTCTGACAAAATCCTTCTTAGATGGACAAAACCATGTGCACTGCAGGGGGGCAGATGTAACATGTGCAGAGAGAATTAGATTTGGGTGAGTTATTTTGTTTCTGTGCAGGGAAAATACTGACTGCTTTATTTTACACTGCAATATAGATCTCACTTTGAAGAAAAACCCCACCCAAATCTAACTCTCTCTGCACAAGTTACAACTGCCCCACCCGCAGTGCACATGGTTTTGTCCATCTAAGAAGGATTTTGTCAGAAAGAATGAACTAGAATAACCCCCTAAGTTTGTTCATAAGTCATAGTTTAGTTCAGAAACTGTGGCTAGGACCGTAAGCAGTCCAGTGACACCTAAATCCCTTGATCCTATTGTATCCAAGTACCTGAAAACCACCCCAACATGTCACTCCTCTTCAATTTCCTCCTTGATCTGGATTGGAGGTGGTCCTGCAGGCCATGTCACTGGCATGACTGACTCCTCTGTTATCTTGGAATCCCCGTGAGGATCCTGCAGTGCTACTACTGCCACTGCTGCTGTTGCTGTTGGGAGTCGTTCCTTATCCCAGAGGGGAAGCTAGAACACCACTAAGTCTTTCAATAAGCAATTGCAGTCGTTTGCGATGAGGACGAAGTACAACAGCAGCCATCCTATGTCAAAGTGGAAAACTGTGGTCTTGACAGCTATGTTGGTGTTAGATGTGTGTCCGTTGTCTGCCATCAGTGGAGTGGGATTTAGACAATTGATGGAAGTATTGTATCCCCGGTACCAAATCCCATCTCGATTCCACTTCACTAGGCAGGCAATACCCAGGATTTACAGAGAAGTCCGATAAAGTGTCCTCAGTGACCTAAAAAAAATGCGGTTGTACCCACTGTCCACCAAACAAAGGACATGCGGACAAGTGGTTCAGGGCAAACTAAGGACTATATGACTGTGACAGCCTACTGGATAGATGCATCACCTTCTGCAGCAACAGCAGCAGCATCTCCGAAACGGGATGCAGTTTAAATCCCGGCGGTCGGGATCCCGGCGTTCAGAATCCCGACGCTGGAATCCCGACCGCCGAAATCCCGACACTTTCTCCCTCCGTAGGTGTCCACGAGTCCACGAGCCCGCAAGGGGGGGCAATCCACGTCCCCCCTTGTTGGGATTTTGGCGGACGGGATTCCGGCGTCGGGATTTTGAACGCCGGGATCCCGACAGCCGGGATTTCCTACTGAATCCTCCGAAACACCAGCTTCTTCCAAGGCAGGCTAAGCTGTGTATCACCAGTCATAGGCAAATGCAGGGGGGGGGGGTTCTGGTTGCCTGGAAACCCCCTCCTTTTGGCAAGTGCCTTCAGTAGCACTGGTATCTAATATGACCAATAGAGCTGCCACCACATCATGCAGTGTAAGGGACAGAGCAGAGCTGCAGCACATTTACTCATGGTTGCCTTCCTGACCCTGTCCTTCAGGGAGAAAATGCTCTGTTCCTGGACTTCTCTGGTAATGTATGATTGCCATCACCTGTGGTGAAACACCTTTCTTATCAATTACCTAGCTCCCCACCGGTGATGGCAATCATACATTACCAGGGAAGTCCAAGAACAGAGCATTTTTCTCCCTGAAGGAGAGGGTCAGGTAGGCAACCATGCATTTACTGTGTGTGTGGATCTGAGCCCTCACACATCGCAATGAAAAAGAGAGTAGCTGCCAGGAGGAAGATACAGAAGCCTTACCAAGAAGTGGGCGATTGTGAGCTTAGAAAGTACAGCGATGGTTCTATTATGTTTGTGTATTCATTATGATATGTTTAACCTTTTCCTACCTGACCACATATCTTATTTAAATGTTTGAATAAGATATAAGATACTATAGACCATCTGTAATGTTAAATATTAATTAATTTTGTATTCCATACAGTTTCCAGTGTATAAAAAGACACATTTTCAGGGCGGTCTCTGCCCCCCCCAGACTCCCATCCTTACTCCAATGTGCTGCAGAGTGGAGGATTTGGGATTACGGTTGGAAACCACCCTCTAAAAATCCTGCGTTTGCCACTGCTAGTTTCAGTAAGAGGCAAAACGCAGACAACCTCTTAGAGAAACTGAGGGAAATCATCTTGCAGTGCCTTACCCCACTCAGACTCTCCTGGGGGTTTGTGGTATGGGACAACTCCAGTAACATTGTGTGGGCATTACATATGGGAAATTTGCCATGTTTTGCCCACAAAATAAATTTGGTGGTGCAGCAATTCCTAAAAAGTGACAGGAGCGTGCAGGAGATACTTGTGGTGGCCCGCAAAAATGTGGGACACTTTCACCATTCTGCCACTGCCTGCCAGTGACTGGAGTAACATAAAAAAATCCTGTACCTGCCCTGCCATCACCTCAAACAAGAGGCTGTGATGCACGGGAACACCACCCTCTATATGCTGCAGAGGATGGAGAAGCAGCAAAAGGCTATTCAAGTGTACACAGCCACCTACAACATAGGCAAAAGAGCGGGATGCATCTGACCCAAGTGCATTGGAGACTGATTTCCATGTTGTGCAAGGTTCTTCAGCTGTTTGAACTTGAAACACATGAAGTCCATTCCGACACTGCCAGCTTGAATCAGGTCATTCCCCTGATTAGCTGGAGAAAATAAAGGAGGGGCTAAAGCATTGCGATTTCAGAAAGCATGTAGCTCTTGTGGATGATGCCCTTCATATGCTTTGCCAGGATATGAGGGTGGTTAGTCAAATAAAGTCAGAGGAATACATTCTGTCCACCATGCTCGATCCTCGGTTTAAAGCATAAGTTGTGTCTCGGTTTCCAGCGGACACAAGTCTACAGCGGTGCAAAGACCTGCTGGTCAGAGATTGTCATCTAAAGCAGACCGTGACACGGCAACAGCTCCTCCTTCATTTTCTCTCACACCTGTGGCTGTGAGGAAACCACTAAAATTTCCTACCTGACCCGCTGGCAGTGATGCAGGGCAGGCAGGAACGAGTTTAGACTTCTGGTCCGGAGTGAAGGACCTTCCAATGATTGCTAAAATGTCTACTGTCACTGCATATGATGCTGTCAACATTGAAAAAATGGTGGAGGATTACTTTGTTGACAGCATCCAAATAGACAAATCAGACAGTCCGTACCTGTACTGGCAGGAAAAAAAAGGCAGTTTGGAGCCCCCTGTAAAAACTGATTCTATTTTACCTGAGTTGTCCCACCTTTAGTGTGTACTCTGAAAGAGTTTTTAGTGCAGCTGGAAACCTGGTCAGCGAACAGCATAGAAGGTTACATGTGCAAAATGTGGAGAAGATGATGTTCATCAAAATTAATTATCAATTCTTCAATGAAGAACAGCAAAAGCCTCCAGAGACTACATAGGGACCTGTAATGGTGGATTCCAGCAGGGATGAATTGATAATCTGTAAGGATGAAGATGTACGAACTGAAGGGAGTAAAGTATCAGAGGATGAGGATGATATCTTGCCTCTGTAGAGCCGGTTTGCACAGGGAGAGATGATTTGCTTCTTTTTTTGTGGGAGCCCAAACAAACCAATCATTTCAGCCACAGTCGTGTGGCAGACCCTGTCACTGAAATGATTGGTTTGTTGCAGACAGTGTGCATGTCCTATTTATACAACATAAGGGTGGGAGGGCCATCTTGCACCTCTTTTTTGGCATTACAGTATGTGCTCTTTGGGGTCTATTTTTTCAAACTGCCATCCTGTCTGCTGCTAGTACCACTCCTCTATGGCCATGTGTTTGTGCCACCCACTTGTGTCACTTAGCATAGTCATCCAGCTACAGTACCACATTGCAACCTTTTGGCCTAAAATCAACATTGTGAGGTGTGAGGTGTTCAGGATAGACTGGAATGCATGTAAATACATGTTATTGAGGTTAATAACAGCACAGGTGCAAAATAAAACCCAAATTCTGCGATTTTATGTGTGTTTTTTTTTTTTTTTTAAATACAGATTCAAAACACGTTTGGTTTCACGAAAAGTGGCCAGTGCACATCCCTACATTTTATGGGTGCGAAGAGGGTATGGGGGTGGGAGTATAATAAATTCCAGGGCTTGTTGGAAAGGCTTGGTGCTCCGCCCCCTAGCACAACAGCTGCCAATGAGCTGCAGCAGTCTCCTCACTCTACCTGCCCTGAGTGCTCTGCTCCACCCGGCAAACAAATTTTAGTTAGAAATAATTAAATGCCTTTCAGTTTGCAAATGTGTTTTCATTTGTTTTTGTTTTACTTATCCTCCGTGCTGTTCCTGTATAAGGTTTGAATACAACTTTCATAACACTGACAGCTTTGATGAATCATTACAGGATGAAAAAAAAGGTAATTGATCTTCAAACTTAAGATAAGTGTTTGATACCGTCATTCTTTTAAAAGAAAATGCTAATGCTGAAACTGATCTCATTACAGACTGACTTGAGAGGATAAATCACTGGATGAATTAGCTCATTTGATTTTAAGAAATCTTTGTTTGTTAAGTTGAATATTGAAGTTACTATCTGTCAGAGGATGAAAACAAAATCAGCTTAATACTTTGATATATTTATTTTGTACACTGAGCACTGTTTGAGTTCTTGAGCCGTCTACGAAATAACATTTTTTATATGACCTTGTTTATCATTGTGACAAGTAAAATGAAAGCATACTGTACCACAGAAGACTGGATAGTAGGTATTTGTGGTATAACACACATGGGCCCTTATTCTGGTTCATTCACAAAGGCAAATTCACACACACTGCAGGGGGAAGATGTAACACGTCCAGAGAGATTTAGATTTGGGTTGGTTATTTAGTTTCTGTGCACGGAAAATACGGGCTGCTTTATTTTTACACTGCAATATAGATCTCACTTTGAAGTAAAACCCCACCCAAATCTAATTCTCTCTGCACAGGTTACATCTGCCCCACCTGCAGTACACATACATGGTTTTGCTCATCTGAAAATAATTTGCCTTTTGTGAGCGAACCAGAATAAGGGCCCTAATAGGAGTGGAGTTTTGGCAGGCCTATGTGGATGGGAGCTGCTTTCAACTGGAGATGCCCTGTCACTATTTGGAGGTTACAGATATTTATGATTGTTAAAGTGCTGCGCCTGGTGTGTATATGTGTCTGACCAGATAGTGGATTATAGTTCTGTGTGTAACAAGGCAACAGTATAAGTTTGAATTTAATTTTATTTATCTTTAAAATTAGGGATAATGGGTAGGTGATTGAAAAAGACAACATAAAGTGGAGGTGTCAATCAATATCCTTAAAAAGGCTGACCAACAAAATTGCATACAATACATTGTATCCTCTATTAAGAAGCCCAACACCCAGCACCTCCCCTGCTGAGCCTGAACTTACCTCTACCCTAATCCAACCAGCCCAGCTCCCGGGTTCAGGGTTAGCCACAGACAGCTGAAGGTGAACTACCAAGGTTAGATTACTTTGTAATTAATAGAAAAGATACATTGGTTCTCCATCATCAATGGTACAAGGTCCCCAGTGGGGTTGTTTCAACTTGTTGCCAGGATATTGTGCTCAGCTCTGCTTCCTTATAATCCCACAATGCGCAACTGCTCATTGGCCTGCAGCCCAGTGAGTAATAGAGCTGTGATGATTATCAATGGGTGAAACCTTCAATGATTCCATCAAGGTTAACATCCAATGGTAAACCCACCAGTCTGTACCCAGCTTTCCTCCTTCCAATCCCCATCACATGACCAGGAAGCTGAGCCGGTGTTAACCACTGAACACTTCCACTGGAGGTCACATGCATGATCCAATAATACTCTGCTCCCCTAACAAGCCACTTTTCCTCATCAGGAGGACAGAAAACATGAAGAGCTAGCAAATGAGCTCAATCTCTGCCAGGTCAGTTGCATATACCAACAGGATATTTGGGGTAATCTCTCCATCTAACCTGCCTCCCTGGTACTAGAATATTTGATTAAACACGCCTACTGAGGTGTTAAATATCTGCATTGCACTGTGGTATACCTCCAAACATTTACACTAAGTGATATTTCATAATAGTAGCCAAACCATGGGAAATGCATATTAAAGGCCAGAAGGGTCAGGTATGGAAGGGGCTTCCTTAAAGAACAACCAACCCCCTCCTGACACTTCCACTATATATTGTATGTGTCAGTCAGTCACCCACCAATTATCCCCAAGACACTCATCTGACGGACACACTACTCTTATATATAAATATATATATATATATTTTTTTAATTATCAATGAAACCCATTCTAACTTACACTGATTCCTTGTCATTATTCTCTATAGAGCTTGCTATAATCCCCTCTACACAGCTAGACACCTACAGACATATAGTAGCCATGCTCATTGTTTCTGCAATATAGCAGTAAGTCGAACACGCGGTGTGGATTTGCAATGCTGCGTCATTCGCCACCAAATTCTTATCAAAGAGTAGGTGCGAATTAGGTGCATGAGCATGGCAAGGGGTGCTTGCCTTTGGCCACGTATGCCGCAAGTTGTAAATGGTGAAGCAACGATGAACACAGCTATATCTGTATACACAACAGGTGTAACACTTACACAAACATAAACAGACTTTAGTTCTTCAAAGCTGAAGGAATTGTGAAATTTTTTATTACCAAAATAAAAGAACATAAAATGTACTATTGGAGCTAATGGAGTTTACATTATTACTGCTTCTGTGTTTACCACTTTCCTGCTGTTTTTATTTAATGCTTGGTAATGTTCAGAAAAAATATAGGCCCATAATTCAGGTAGTGCCAAAAACTACTTTATTATGAGCTTTACAAACACAAAGTAAATAATAAAAAGACTTTGATAAACATTTAGCATACAGATGTAGCCATGCTCTTCGTGGCCTTACCAATCGCCACAGTAAAAAAAAAAACATGTCGACGTCGCGACCTGTCGACACAAAGTCATGTTGACTGTTTCACCTGTACATTCTATATTCTGTCTGTATTTTGACCTTGTCGGGATTTTAAATGTCGGATTTTGTCCTTGTTGGGATTTTAAATATTGGTATTTTGACCTTGTCTGGATTTTGTCCTTGTCTGTATTTTGACCCATTCGGGATTTTGACCCTGTCGGGATTTTGACCATCGGGATTTCATACCGAATCCGTCGGGGTAACCAACAAAATGCACTGAGATCCAACAGTACAGTCTGGGAGACAACAACACTGTGATAATGTGTATGTGATAGTGTATACATTAGCTCTCTTATAGGCAGTATTGGAAGATCGTTATTATTCTTTTATATAACAAATCCACTAAATTGCACTAAGAGACTTATATGCAAGCAACTGCTCATTGCCCACACAAATCTCTACTTGTTAACAATACAGGCACTCCAGTGAAATAGGAATTTGGTCTGTGACTAGACACCCAGTAGGGACTGGGCACTGAGCCAGCACAACTTGTAAAATTACAAATGTTACATTTAAATGAGATACAATAACAAAGCTCAGAATTCCTGGCTAGCCACAATAGTATCTAACTACCTAATCAACCAAATATATGGTGTAACTATTCTGGTATAAACTCAAATCAAATTCTTTTTGTGACTAAATAAGAAAGGAAATTAAAGATACACACACACACCTAGCTGATTTCGACACAGTTTATTTTAAATTACTTTTTTCTTCACACTTTATCTACGAACAGTTTTTAAATGTCGCTGTGGCAATGGATCACGATCTTATAATAAACTAATAAAAGTTATATTTTAAACATTAATTACTATTTTCAGTGCGCCACAAAGAGACTCCTCCCTTATTCTCTCTCCCCTCTACTTTTAACTCAACAGTCTGAGGCTGCACCCCATGCAAAAGCAAAATAAATTAGAAACTAATTTAACAACTAGGGGCCGATTTAGAAAAATTTACAGATAATTAGTCCTTGTGTGGGTGTTTTTCTCCATAACTTCCGAAGCTACCTGTGGAGCTAGATATTCACCTATAATATCCACGTTTGTTTGGGTGAATTAAGTCTGCCCCAACTCTGGTGCCACCAGGTCTTACAAGTGACAAGGTACCAGCGATCCTACTTAAGCCATAAAAACTACAGATGGAGCGCAGGCCATCTAGTGGGGGTCTGGTGGTAAGATTGCAAACCGCTATCATCTGCCAGCTGCCAGAAGGGGACACCTGTGTCCTTGAAATGGAGCTCCCCGCCAGTCCCTGCTAGGGATGGCCATCGACCATCGATGATTCAAAATCATCGATGGTTCATGGGCGATGTCGAATACTTTAGCCATTGATGGGGGAGAACCAGGTGGTTTCCCTCCATCGATGGAACAGCAAAACTATGTTTTGTTTTTTTGTTTTTTAAGTGCCGGGACACAGAGCATAGCTCCGCCCCCCCGACACCCGCAAAGCCATGCCCCGTGTTTTGATTGGCCCACAGGCCAATCAAACAAACACAATGGATGACCATCGATATGTAAAAATATCGATGGTCATCCATAGCATAGTTTAGCACTATCGATGGCCAGTTGCAGAATTGCCATCGATGGCAACCATCGATGGCAATGGCAACAATGGCCATCCCTAGTCCCCGCTGCCTCGCTGCCATTCCCCACCAAGTACCCCCACCTCCCCGCACCCCCCCTGACCCTGCCCTTCTCTCTGTAGCGTCCCCCGCCACCTGGAAACCGGGACTTGCATTTGGGATGCTCACGTGTCCCAGTCAGATGGAGCGCCATCTCGCCAGCAGGGGCATTCAGTTGAGCCCCGGCGCTGGCTGTAAGGTGCTCCATTTGTAACTAAAGGACCTGATGTCACAATTAAATTAGAACTAAACAGTGAATAATTAACGCTGCTAAAAGCATCTGTGACCTAGTTGTAAGACCACCAGCAACCGAGTTGCATATACAAGAAAAATACACCACACCAAAAAAGCACACCACAAACGATACAAACAACACGGAAAACACTGAGAATGCCATTAAAGAGTAAACACCCAAATGGCACCAACCAAAGGCAACTCACTGAACTGCGGGCCCACCCTGGTAGCGCCAGAAGGGTAAAAAAAATAATCCCATTGGATTTCTGCTTTAAGTTTTTAATTAAAAAAACATTAAAAACCTTAGTTTTACAGTATGACAACAGCTAGTTCTATTAACTTTTTTTTCCTTTGCAACTTTTTTAGCAAAAATTATATTTGCATACTGTAATTTGGTTCCATGTGGCTTACTTTTCATATTAAACAAATCTAAAAGTAAATTAGTTTACACTCAGCACACTCATTAGTAAAATGAATGTGCAATGAATGTTCACTTTTAAAATGCCATTTCAAAATATTTATTGTATCTTATACTAGTCTAAAATACCTGCCTTGATATGGCCTTATATTCTGAAATATATATTTCCTAGCAATCAACTGATTTTTTTTCAAGCTTATGCTCTTCCAGATGGCTTATACACCAAAATCTCCCAGCCCAGGGTGCTGCAAAATGACCTTCTACTAAATGTCAAATAGGCCTATTGGAAAATGTAATTGTGTATAGTAAGAAATAACAATACAACACATTAAAAACAATGTATGTTCCGATATACAGTTGCTTCTGTGAAACATATAGTTTTCTTGTCCATCACTTTTTTAATTAAACAGAAATGTTATTTCAAAACTAATGTATACTTAAAAATGTATTTATAACACTAATCTTACATGGAAGTGAAAATGTACATAGTATTGTATGTAAATTAAATGCAGTTCCAAGTTTCTAACAAAAATGACTGCAAGAAAAAAAATGTATTTGCAATTTTTGTTTTTGTGAACAGATCATTTACGCACTGAAACAATGGTGGGTTGTAATAAAGTAAGATTATGATCCATTATTTGTAAAAGAGAAGCGATGATTGTAAAATATGTTATTCAATCTATAGAAAAGGTATCTGTGAAGAAATGTATTCAAGGTGGCAATAGAAAGTTGCAGTTGTGAGTTTATATTTAAATATCAAGCATGTTAATTATCCACTTTATAGCTTGAAATAATTATTATTTTACTTTTTCTAACTGCATGACTGGGAGGCTCAAAGAATCAATCATTTGGAGAGGTTTAGCATTCCCTAACAGTGGGCCTTATTTTGGTTCACTCTTTCTGACAAAATCCTTCTTAGATGGACAAAACCATGGCCCTTATTCTGATTCGAGCGGTACGGCCCGCGTGCGGCCGTACCGCCGATGTTTTCCGTCTGCACATGCGCAGAGGTCAATCTGCGCATGTGCAGGCGAATTCGCCGCACATAACGTTACTACGCCGCAAAGGGGGCGTATAGGGGAGTGAGGGGCTTCATGCCCTCATTTCCCTATGTATACGCCCCGCGTTTCATGGGCGTTCCCATGCAAACGCGGGGCGTACGCATGCTAATGAGGGTATGACGCCAGTGATGGGGGCGGAAAGCTGACGTCGCCGGATGTCAGCTCTCAGCCCCCATACAAGCTAGCACACGGACGATTGTCCGTGTGGTCTCAGCTTGCGGGAGCTGCTGGGGCGTGCGGACCTGCCTTCGATGGTCGACGACCATCGAATGCAGGGGGCAGCTCCCACCATGGTGGAGGCGTACGCCTCCACCATTTTTATGCGGATCGCCAGCCGTCCGTGTACGGACGGCCGTGGCGATCCGTCTCGTGGGCGGGGATTGGTTTGTGCGGCCAGAGCACCGTGTGCGGCTCTGGCCGCACCAACCAGAATAAGGGCCCATGTGCACTGCAGGGGAGCATATGCAAAATGTGCAGAGAGAATTAGATTTGGGTGGGGTTTTACTTCAAAGTGAGATCTATATTGAAGTGTAAAATAAAGCAGTCAGTATTTACCCTGCACAGAAACAAAATAACTCACCCAAATCTAATTCTCTCTGCACATTTTACATCTGCCCCTGCAGTGCACATGGTTTTGTCCATCTAAGAAGGATTTTGTCAGAAAGAATGAACTAGAATAAACCCCAGTGTGCCATGTTCCTCCCAGTCCCCATACATCCATTTACAAGGACAAATGAAAGGATTTTACGATGAGGGATTCCAATTTTGTATGTTTATCAAATTATTTAAATTCTCTATACTCTACATATACAACATATCAGTTTGTCTGTTTGGGCCTTATTTTGGTTCATTCTTTCTGACAAAATCCTTCTTAGATGGGCAAAACCATGTGCACTGCAGGTGGGACAGGTGTTACTTGTGCAGAGAGAATTAGATTTGGGTGGGGTTTTACTTCAAAGTGAGATCTATATTGCAGTGTAAAAATAAAGCAGTCAGTATTTTCCCTGCACAGAAACAAAATTACTTACCCAAATCTAATTCTCTCTGCACATGTTACATCTGCCCCCCCTGCAGTGCACATGGTTTTGTCCATCTAAGAAGGATTTTGTCAGAAAGAATGAACCAAAATAAGGCCCTTTGTCTGAACTCTAACACCTTAGTACTGCTAGAGGCAGGCAGGTAGGGCAGGGCTCGTTTATATATATATATATATATATATATATATATATATATATATATATAGCGATCCAGGGTGTCTGGCACAGCCTCCTACGTGGAATGCTGCATGGGTGCCTGCATATAAAAGTAGGTATATTCGGATAGAGGATGCGGCACACCATTCACGTATAAACGATTCCTTTAATGCGACAACAACGTTTCAATGCCTAGTATGGCATTTTCATCAGGCTTAAAACAGACATATAAAAACATCTTACCTATATAGGATCAAGCTGGCGCTTTGCCGCGTGCGGGACCACGCACCCGTCCGGCAGCGCTGGTCACGTGACGTCATCATTCAGAGACCCGTCCCAGACTCAGTGACGATGCGTCACGTGGCCGTATCTAGGCAACCAGAGTAACAAACAATATGACATACGTTTAAAAACAAGTAAATACACATGAGAGCAGCAAAATGCACACACAATGGAAGTTATATCAACATGGACAATATTAGCCACTATGGGCAATCGGTATTAGCGATAATTTAGCAAAACCACATGGCATGCCTGCTGCTTGCGATAATCAAGGGAAAACTCTATTGTGATTGCTAATCGCAATCAGATGCATAATCGATATCATCGTACACTCGTACAGCAATCAACAGGTTACCAAGTGCAATTGTTAAATACATACATATTATGACTGACATAAATCAAGAAATATGGATCAAAATATGGATCAGAAAATATGAATATGAAAAGCTAAGGAAAAAGGGCAATAGAAATATATAACATATAAGAGGTAAAAGATAGAAAATACATATACACAAGATATGAAGGAGTAGAAAAGGTGTTGAGCCAATAGACAAAAAATAACCACAAGAAACATCAAAAAGCACTATACACAGGGTATGTATATAGGTGGTTGACTTCAAGAATAATAATAATGTGAGGAATATTTACAATGAAAGTACACTGATGCCAGTGTGATCATTAAGACCCTTAGGAACTGCTGTTTCAAGCCTAAGGATCCAACGGGCCTCACATTTAAGTAATGATAACCCCCTGTTTCCTCCTCTAATAGAGGCAGGAATGTGGTCTATCATACGGTATTTGAGTTGTGCCATGGAGTGACCAGCCTGAGCCCAATGTCGAGCTACCGGCTGCTCACTAGAGCCCTTGAGAATAGCTGACTTGATTGCTGACCTGTGGGCTGCCATACGTTCCTTAAAGGCGCGCTCCGTTTTGCCTATGTATGACAGCCCACAGGGACAGACAATCTGGTAGACCACATACATGCTATTACACGTTAGGGTGTGGTTAATGGTCATAGTTTTACCAGATTGGGGGTGTGGGAATGTAGGTCCCCCAATCAGAAACCGGCATGTGGTGCAAGTGCACCTAACATTACCCCTAGGCATCTGTTTTTTAGGGGGATTAATGACTACATTTGTTTTCACCAATACATCCCTAAGATTAGGAGGTCTTTTGTAACAAGATAGCAGGTCTGTTTTCTGGAGACCCAGATCCGGGTCTGTCTTGACCATAGGCCAAAGGCGTTTGGAGATAGAGTTAACAACTCTACTCCCAGTATTAAATGTAGTGACCCATGGCATACGGGTTACTCCCGAAACATTAGTTTTTTTAGGGGTCAACAGATCTTCTCTATTAAGGCTCATAACTTTTGATTTGGCTGACTCTAAGATAGACTGGGGGTAACCTCTTTGTTGGAATTTTTCCAGCATTATTTCCATTTGGGCTTCTGCTTGTAATGGATTAGAATTAATGCGCTTTGTACACAATAATTGCGAAAAAGGCAATCCTCTAACCGATGCCCTAGGATGGCAGCTGGTATAGTGGAGTGTGTTGTTCCTGTCGGTATCCTTGGTATACAGGCTTGTTACCAATTTACCCGATTCCTTGCGTATTTCCACATCCAAAAACTTCACACAATCATGGCTATGGGAATAGGTGAATTTGACTGGACTCCCCGTGGAGTTATGTTGTTCAATATGATTCACCATATCCATAGCCGGGCCCCTCCAAAATATAAGCAGATCATCAATGTAGCGGGTGTAAAAAAGAATACGCCCCGCCACATGATGATCTGTAAAAAACACGTCCTCCTCCACCTTAAACATAAAAATATTAGCATATGAGGGGGCTACCGCCGCCCCCATAGCACAGCCTGTGAGCTGAAGATAAAACATATCATTATAGATGAAGAAATTTTTTGTAAGTATTAGTTCAAGTAATTGGAGTATTACTTCCACATGTGGGCCCCGATATTCAGGGTGATCAGTAATGTAGCCTCTTACAGCAGCCAAACCCATATCATGGGGGATGACTGTGTAGAGGCTACACACATCTACCGTGAACATACTTACATCATCCTCCAGCTGAGGCATAGATTGAAGTTTACATAATAGGGAGGTAGTGTCGAGAAGATATTTAGGGTGTGACCTAATACATGGCTGTAATACACTATCCACAAGAATTGATGCTGGTTGAAATAATGAGTCCCTGGCGGAGATAATGGGGCGACCCGGAGGGTCCGCCAGGGACTTGTGTATCTTGGGGATAGTGTACAAAAGAGGGACCAGGGGGTATGCTGGTAATAGAGCCTCCTTTATTTGTGGTGTTATCAATTGTAAATCCACAGCCTTCTGTAGCACAACTTCCAGTTCTTTCTTAAACAGAGAAGAAGGGTCCTGTTGTAATTTACGATAAGTGGAAGTGTCATTGAGATGTGCCATCACTTGGATGTGATATTTATCGAGATCCTGTAGGACCAAAGCCCCACCCTTGTCCGCCGGTCTAATAATCAACTGATCATTACTTGCCAGAGCATCCAAGGCCAACCGCTCTGGTTTAGTTAGATTGTCCCGGGTTCTAGGCATTTTAGGGATCTCCGATGCCACACCTTCATTCAGCATACGTATGTATATTTTGATGGTCGGATTAAAAGATTGGGGATCGAATTGGGACCTGGGCAAGATCTTTTTGAGTTGAGGTGGAATTTCATTCCAACCGGATGGTATAATCTTGGTCCCCATCGAATCATCACGAGGTTTTGAAAAAAAGTCCTTTAATCGCAATTGCCGGGCCAGACGATGTTGTTCAACATGCCAATTATTGGCATTAAAGGGAACTGAAGGAGTAAATGAAAGACCTTTAGCCAGGACTTTAGATTCATCAGGGGTTAGTGGGTATGATGATAAATTCACCACTAGGCTTTCGGCTTGGGTGCCGGTGGTTTTCTTCCGGTAGCCCTGCTTCCTCTCCTTACCGCCTCGGCGGGTATAGGGGCGCCACCGCCTTGTGGGCTGCGCCTGTTGCGTGCCCCTAAAGGGTGGGCATTACGCTGGCTTGAGGAATGTGCAGACTGACTTTCGCCATCGCTATTTGAAGAGTTGAAGTCAGTAGACGACCCATAATTGCGCTCCTGACCCTTGTTATACCTTCTAAAAAAAGTTTTTTTATAGCCACCCATTGGCTGGGGTGTTGTCCATTGATAGATGAGGTTTAGCTGGTAATCATTTTCAACTTTAGACTTTTTTTCTCGTTTAAACTTAATGAGATTGCGTTTGTATGCTTGCAATTGCTCATTAAGTTTGGAGAACCAATCGGTGGCAGTGTCCTCACTTAGTGTGGTTTTGTGGGACGCCTCGAACTCCGTGATTTTGATTTTTGCCGCTTTAACCTCTTGGGTGGAATACTCTATTATTAATAACATTAGGTCAAATGAGCATTTATTAACTATTGACACCCACTTCCTACAGAAAGTGGGGTCATGGCGACCAATGGTTGGGCCGTTTTTCATTCGAAGCCCCCTTGGGATCATTCTAGCTCTGTGGTATTCGCTAAGGGACAGTCCGTGATAATAGTAATCTATTTCACGTTTTTTAAGTTTGAGCAGATCGCGGAATAATTCCTCACAAGGAGCCGCTTCTGCCATGTCCTCCAAAACGCTGCTATACAGGATTCCATCTGCGTCCTTGTCAGTATAGGTAGTTGTTTCCCCAATAGGATATGCTGTCTGTATACAACCCGCACCAGGCTCCATGGGGTCCATGCTGTTGTGTGGTTTGCAGTGGCTGCTCAACAACAAGCCAAGTGGGACTACTGACCTATACTGACAAGGACGCAGATGGAATCCTGTATAGCAGCGTTTTGGAGGACATGGCAGAAGCGGCTCCTTGTGAGGAATTATTCCGCGATCTGCTCAAACTTAAAAAACGTGAAATAGATTACTATTATCACGGACTGTCCCTAAGCGAATACCACAGAGCTAGAATGATCCCAAGGGGGCTTCGAATGAAAAACGGCCCAACCATTGGTCGCCATGACCCCACTTTCTGTAGGAAGTGGGTGTCAATAGTTAATAAATGCTCATTTGACCTAATGTTATTAATAATAGAGTATTCCACCCAAGAGGTTAAAGCGGCAAAAATCAAAATCACGGAGTTCGAGGCGTCCCACAAAACCACACTAAGTGAGGACACTGCCACCGATTGGTTCTCCAAACTTAATGAGCAATTGCACGCATACAAACGCAATCTCATTAAGTTTAAACGAGAAAAAAAGTCTAAAGTTGAAAATGATTACCAGCTAAACCTCATCTATCAATGGACAACACCCCAGCCAATGGGTGGCTATAAAAAACCTTTTTTTAGAAGGTATAACAAGGGTCAGGAGCGCAATTATGGGTCGTCTACTGACTTCAACTCTTCAAATAGCGATGGCGAAAGTCAGTCTGCACATTCCTCAAGCCAGCGTAATGCCCACCCTTTAGGGGCACGCAACAGGCGCAGCCCACAAGGCGGTGGCGCCCCTATACCCGCCGAGGCGGTAAGGAGAGGAAGCAGGGCTACCGGAAGAAAACCACCGGCACCCAAGCCGAAAGCCTAGTGGTGAATTTATCATCATACCCACTAACCCCTGATGAATCTAAAGTCCTGGCTAAAGGTCTTTCATTTACTCCTTCAGTTCCCTTTAATGCCAATAATTGGCATGTTGAACAACATCGTCTGGCCCGGCAATTGCGATTAAAGGACTTTTTTTCAAAACCTCGTGATGATTCGATGGGGACCAAGATTATACCATCCGGTTGGAATGAAATTCCACCTCAACTCAAAAAGATCTTGCCCAGGTCCCAATTCGATCCCCAATCTTTTAATCCGACCATCAAAACATACATACGTATGCTGAATGAAGGTGTGGCATCGGAGATCCCTTAAATGCCTAGAACCCGGGACAATGTAACTAAACCAGAGCGGTTGGCCTTGGATGCTCTGGCAAGTAATGATCAGTTGATTATTAGACCGGCGGACAAGGGTGGGGCTTTGGTCCTACAGGATCTCGATAAATATCACATCCAAGTGATGGCACATCTCAATGACACTTCCACTTATCGTAAATTACAACAGGACCCTTCTTCTCTGTTTAAGAAAGAACTGGAAGTTGTGCTACAGAAGGCTGTGGATTTACAATTGATAACACCACAAATAAAGGAGGCTCTATTACCAGCATACCCCCTGGTCCCTCTTTTGTACACTATCCCCAAGATACACAAGTCCCTGGCGGACCCTCCGGGTCGCCCCATTATCTCCGCCAGGGACTCATTATTTCAACCAGCATCAATTCTTGTGGATAGTGTATTACAGCCATGTATTAGGTCACACCCTAAATATCTTCTCGACACTACCTCCCTATTATGTAAACTTCAATCTATGCCTCAGCTGGAGGATGATGTAAGTATGTTCACGGTAGATGTGTGTAGCCTCTACACAGTCATCCCCCATGATATGGGTTTGGCTGCTGTAAGAGGCTACATTACTGATCACCCTGAATATCGGGGCCCACATGTGGAAGTAATACTCCAATTACTTAAACTAATACTTACAAAAAATTTCTTCATCTATAATGATATGTTTTATCTTCAGCTCACAGGCTGTGCTATGGGGGCGGCGGTAGCCCCCTCATATGCTAATATTTTTATGTTTAAGGTGGAGGAGGACGTGTTTTTTACAGATCATCATGTGGCGGGGCGTATTCTTTTTTACACCCGCTACATTGATGATCTGCTTATATTTTGGAGGGGCCCGGCTATGGATCTGGTGAATCATATTGAACAACATAACTCCACGGGGAGTCCAGTCAAATTCACCTATTCCCATAGCCATGATTGTGTGAAGTTTTTGGATGTGGAAATACGCAAGGAATCGGGTAAATTGGTAACAAGCCTGTATACCAAGGATACCGACAGGAACAACACACTCCACTATACCAGCTGCCATCCTAGGGCATCGGTTAGAGGATTGCCTTTTTCGCAATTATTGCGTACAAAGCACATTAATTCTAATCCATTACAAGCAGAAGCCCAAATGGAAATAATGCTGGAAAAATTCCAACAAAGAGGTTACCCCCAGTCTATCTTAGAGTCAGCCAAATCAAAAGTTATGAGCCTTAATAGAGAAGATCTGTTGACCCCTAAAAAAACTAATGTTTCGGGAGTAACCCGTATGCCATGGGTCACTACATTTAATACTGGGAGTAGAGTTGTTAACTCTATCTCCAAACGCCTTTGGCCTATGGTCAAGACAGACCCGGATCTGGGTCTCCAGAAAACAGACCTGCTATCTTGTTACAAAAGACCTCCTAATCTTAGGGATGTATTGGTGAAAACAAATGTAGTCATTAATCCCCCTAAAAAACAGATGCCTAGGGGTAATGTTAGGTGCACTTGCACCACATGCCGGTTTCTGATTGGGGGACCTACATTCCCACACCCCCAATCTGGTAAAACTATGACCATTAACCACACCCTAACGTGTAATAGCATGTATGTGGTCTACCAGATTGTCTGTCCCTGTGGGCTGTCATACATAGGCAAAACGGAGCGCGCCTTTAAGGAACGTATGGCAGCCCACAGGTCAGCAATCAAGTCAGCTATTCTCAAGGGCTCTAGTGAGCAGCCGGTAGCTCGACATTGGGCTCAGGCTGGTCACTCCATGGCACAACTCAAATACCGTATGATAGACCACATTCCTGCCTCTATTAGAGGAGGAAACAGGGGGTTATCATTACTTAAATGTGAGGCCCGTTGGATCCTTAGGCTTGAAACAGCAGTTCCTAAGGGTCTTAATGATCACACTGGCATCAGTGTACTTTCATTGTAAATATTCCTCACATTATTATTATTCTTGAAGTCAACCACCTATATACATACCCTGTGTATAGTGCTTTTTGATGTTTCTTGTGGTTATTTTTTGTCTATTGGCTCAACACCTTTTCTACTCCTTCATATCTTGTGTATATGTATTTTCTATCTTTTACCTCTTATATGTTATATATTTCTATTGCCCTTTTTCCTTAGCTTTTCATATTCATATTTTCTGATCCATATTTTGATCCATATTTCTTGATTTATGTCAGTCATAATATGTATGTATTTAACAATTGCACTTGGTAACCTGTTGATTGCTGTACGAGTGTACGATGATATCGATTATGCATCTGATTGCGATTAGCAATCACAATAGAGTTTTCCCTTGATTATCGCAAGCAGCAGGCATGCCATGTGGTTTTGCTAAATTATCGCTAATACCGATTGCCCATAGTGGCTAATATTGTCCATGTTGATATAACTTCCATTGTGTGTGCATTTTGCTGCTCTCATATGTATTTACTTGTTTTTAAACGTATGTCATATTGTTTGTTACTCTGGTTGCCTAGATACGGCCACGTGACGCATCGTCACTGAGTCTGGGATGGGTCTCTGAATGATGACGTCACGTGACCAGCGCTGCCGGACGGGTGCGTGGTCCCGCGCGCGGCAAAGCGCCAGCTTGATCCTATATAGGTAAGATGTTTTTATATGTCTGTTTTAAGCCTGATGAAAATGCCATACTAGGCATTGAAACGTTGTTGTCGCATTAAAGGAATCGTTTATACGTGAATGGTGTGCCGCATCCTCTATCCGAATATATATATATATATATATATATATATATATGTATTTTGTAAATGTTAATAAAACAGCCTAAAAGACAAGAACTGTGGTGTAGGATAGATTCTATGACAACTGGCTCACTTAATTGGGATCAGCATTGCAAGAGGTGGCCAAAGTGCTAAATGACAGATTTGCACAACAATAACTCCCTTGGTCAACTCACCAAGATTACAAGCACCAATCAACACTGCGGGAGAGACACAGGCCTCCTAAAGCACAAATTACTTCAGCTGAGACCTAAAGTTAACAAGCTAATTAAGCAACAGCCTTGTGCCGAACAATCACACAGAATAGAGCTGCAATAGCACAGACTCACCACAGGAGGACACCAGGGAGTCCCATACCAGAAACTGAATCTTGGAAAGCTCACAGAAACTGACATAAAAATAATGAGCCACAGCGGTGGCTCATGACACCTATTGGTTTAAATACTGGACATTACTCATTTGGATTTATGCTTCTGATGAAGAAACATCTATTGCGAAATGCATTAAGCATAACTTTTTACAGAAATTGGATATTCAGCTTGAGGCAATCCAGTTGTCCTGGCACAAGCTTCTCCCCGGAATGACCACCATTATGGATCAGAGGCTGGACTGAAAATGCCATCTCTCTTCTGCCATTACATTTGCTGCTTTTTTGCCTGGGATGTGTATTTCATGCAATTTATATATCTCCATTTTGTAAGTGCAATTGTAAATTAAATTTTTCTTGTTTAAGAAGTTATTTGCACTATCTGCTTTCTTTCTCTTGTCTCCCAATACCACACATGTGTTATGGGAGGTCACTTTCATAGGTCTCATCATCTATGCTGTGTTGTATTACCTGGGTCTCCTAGAGTTTTTGGTGACATTTATTTTAATTATATATTTGTTGTTTACAAGAGCGCTTATGTCTGTGTTTACTTTTATCACATCATGTATAAATCTATGCAAGGTAGCACCTCTAATTACAAGCAGCTAGGGTGTGCAGTCGAGAGGCCCTTTGTTACCCTGTATATGCACCTCTGTTACCCTGTGCATAACCCTCTGACACCCTGAGTACGCCCCCTGTCATCCTGTGTATGTCCATTTAGCACTTGTGTATATGTGCCACTATCACCCTGTGTATACTCCTCTGTCACCCATGTATATGTGTCAATGCTGCCATATGTATGTCACGCAGTATATGTGCTACTGTCACCCTGTGTATGCCCCTCTGTAAACCATGTATATGACCCTAAACTATTTTCAGCAGTTTATATAACAAGTAGGAGAAATCCATTAAATCATTTTTATAAAATTGTGAAAGCGATTATCAATGTTGCATCAACATTTTTCTCAGAGAAAACCACTTCAGTATTTACTTGTCTGCTAGAACAACTTCCTACTTACTGTACAGTATATACTGTATGAAGCAGTCATTGGAAAATAATAGTTATACCCTTGTTTGTGCCGTGTCTGTAAGCTTAGTTCCTAGACGCAGTAAACTATTCATTCACGTGAAAGGACATTAGCTGCACTAGAGGATCAGAAGTTGTGTCTAATGAGAAAAACATCTGGATGAGACAGCAGGAGAATATAGTGATATCCAAGCTAATGTCCTGATGCCTGCAGACTATGATGCTAAAAATGCTTAGGTTTAACATAAAGCTATAATAAATAAAATGACTAAATAGTCGAGATTTACACTTTATGCACATCATACTGATTTCACCCTCTGTTGCACTTGTCATTAATCATTTTACAACCAGATTCAGTAGCACTTACTAGAGATGAAGGTATGTTCCGTCTGACATGCAGCTGCTTTTATGACATTTGTGCTGGGATTTATGCTGCAACATATAGTTTTTCACAGAAATACACAGTGGTGGAACTTGTGGATTGTGTGCCCAGTTGCAAAAATATAATTTGGGCCCCCCTCCTCCACCCCAACCCAAGTTCACAATATGCAACATGACAGTGGGTGGCAGGGAGAGGCAGAGGGTGATAGGGAGAGACAGGAGAAGTCAGAGTGTGACAGGGAAAAACAGTGGGTGACAGGGACAGCAGTGGGCTCGGTGCACTACACCTGCTGTAGTTCCGCCTCTGAAAATACAGTTTATATCATCCCCTGCCAAATGTATACTAGAATGAATTCAAGACAATTCTGCCTTGACAATGGGACTAAGGGCCTTAAGTGTAATTGTTTTGAAATATACTCACCTTTCAAAAGTCTTCTGAGTGACGCAGTCCTTCTTCAAATAACTTGCAATACTGTTCCTGAGGGAACTAGAGCATCTCACTCCTTGGGCGAGTGCCGGGTTTCTTCCCATTATCTATATATACACACACACAAGCACACACATAAACAGAAGGTGGTTCCTCCGATCTAGAATAATGTTGATTGCCCTGGTGCTCTCCCATGTATACAAAGCCCAGCATACAGCAGTGTGGAGATGACCACATTCACTGGACTTTATAAAGGCGAAAACCACCACTACTGAACCACTCCCCTATTCAATGTTCCCAAGTTTTCCTGCAAGCCATAGGACAATATACTGAGTGAGAGTTATAGTGACACAGGACAATTAGCAGATTCTTCTACCTCTCCTGCCTGTTCTAGCAGCTTTTACTACAAGTCCCCTCAGAGATGTATTAAGCATGCTTGCTGCTTGCCTGTATTCTGCTATGTGGGGCCCTCATCAGAAAAGGGACAGTTCCATTAAACATAGAAAGTCTTTGAATTAATACTCTAGCTTTCCCTTACTCCAAACCAGTCCGGCATTAAATCAATTGGAACTGTATTACAATTATGGACAGTTATTTTATTCTGTTCTATTCTGGCCATTATATTGAATGGAGCGTTGACAGGGAGGTGCAGTAGTAATTGTCTACACAACAGGTCAACAGGTTTGTTTAGCAAGCTTGTTATTATGTCATTCGCATTAGCACCCTCATTATTCCACATTCCCACAATCCACTGCCATATCCTTTGTTAAAATGTGGGGAGGCAGTATTGTATATCATTGCCAAGGGAGGCATACATCATTGCCTAATAGCATTTAGGCATCTGTGCAAATGAATACTTTGCTTAAAAACATGCAACAAATGGTAAGTCTTAAATGAACATAGCGTGCAACTTTCCCTCATATACAAATAGTTCTGAGGAAATCTACGGTATCATAATTAAAGTAATAGCTTAAATAGATATGAGGGTAAAATGCACTTTTGAAATGAAAAAAATAAAATAAAAAAATAACTGGAGATAATCCGAAAAACTGTATAGGAAATCGCTGCATGAGCTCACGGCACTAACAACAGTTCTTCTTTCATTGTAAATGTCCAGCTTTATCTTCATAAATGATATATTATGTATATATATTTATATATAGCATCATTATTCCTATCTTGTTGTCAGGGACAGTGTTTGCATTTCTTCATTGTTCCCTGTATTTGATTCTGACTGCATTGGTAAGAGTGACTGAAGGCTGTAAACCGCATACCTCCCAACAGTCCCGATTACAGCGGGACAGTCCTGATTATCAGGGCCTGTTCCGCTGTCCCTCCTGCGGCCGGCAGTGTCCCGTGGTGAGGGGGTGCTGTTGGGAGTCCCCCCTGTCTGCTGCTAAGCAGCGGGGAATAAACAGCGTCTATTCCCGCAGCCAGGGGGCTGGGGGCATGGCTAGAGGCTCACAGAGCCTCTGGGTCATGCCCCCATAGCGGCAAAATGGGGGCGTGGCCTCGCGGGAGAGCCGCGAGTATAGACCATGCCCTGGAATTAGGCCACGCACCCCGAAATTTTCAGAGCGTCTACGGCGCGCAGCAGCTATGTCCCGCCTCGGGGACGTCAGAAGTTGGGAGGTATGAAACCGTCTCTTGCAGCTCATAATCCGTTTTCATTATCAGCATCGAATTTAAGAATATATATTATTATTGTTCTTAATTGTAAATGAATGTTTGAAATATAATTGGATTACATTATAAATAAGGCAACATTTGAGGAACTCTCCTTTGACCAATGAAAGTACATTAAGAGGTACAATAAGTGTTGCATATGCCTAGCAGAGAATGTGCCCCTAGAAATGCAAGTTAAATATTGATTTGTGTACAAGTAGGCCTAAGTATACACTGCAATACTGCAAGTCTGCTGGAGCATGCTGCTGAATCCTAACATGTTAACTCCCTAGGGATTTTTGACATGAGCAATGCATTTTGCAGGATAGGGCCATATTCATAGTACATAAATCCGCGTGCTAGTCTGATTGCAGGAGGGCGGAGCATGCACAGGTCCCAGTCTGTGGATGTGGGTCCTGCAAAACTGGGGTCATGTCACCTCAATTTTGTAGGCTGTTTACATCCTTTCCCTGGACCTGCATATCCTAAGGTCCTCAGATGCAGCTGCAGATCACAAAAGTTTACAGGAGGAGACTCTCAGAAGGCGTTCGGGGGCGAGGCCTAAGCATGCCTCCATTAAGCCATGCCCCCATGATGGAAACTGACCCGATTTGCCGATTTCCTCGGAGGGGGCGGGGTTAAAATGACGTGATTATGCCACTTTAGCCCCGCCCCCTCCGCAGAGATCGGAAAATCTGGTTATTTAAATGGCGAGGTGAGGGGGAGGAAGCCGCGAACAGGGTGGGGGTCTCCCAGAAACCGGGAGGGTTGCCCACCTTTCCGGGGGACCGGGAGGGTGACCCGATTTTTGGGACCCTCCCAGAAGCTGTGTGGCTATTAATGTAGCTACAGTACTCTGTGCAGTCCTTACATTTACAGAGGCAAATAGTTTACAAATCAAAAGTGATAAAATGGAGAGTGATAAACAGCCAGCCAAACGTCTCCTACCTGTCATGTCTGTGTGTTTGAAAAATGTCAGGCAGGAGCTGATTGGTTGGTTGTTTATTACTCTCCATTTTATCACTTTTGAAGCTTAGTGCATCTGGCCCAAAATCAGGTTAGTCTCACCTTTTGTATTGCTGAATTAATCCTAGTGATTATCTCACCAGTATCACATTGCCTCTATCAAATTGCAAGTTTGCACATTTGAACCTGTGTGTTATTGACAAGTAATGTACTTTGCTGACAGAGAATCATCCAAGGCATCAGTTAACAGTGAAATTAATTCTATTATAAAACAGGTTACAATTTGTGTATTATCACATGTGATATCAGATGTCATGAATATTATCTTTATAGTACATGAATGGACGCTTTCTAAATAAATAGAAAACCATCATAAGATACTTTCTCTAATATAAGGGTGTTAATTCCTGTCTAAGTAAGCGGAGTCTTGGCCAGTCATCTGCAGTCTTGTGATGTACAGAATAGTGTGTTGGCCTACTCATAGCGTAGTTTTGTTAAATTTGCAATTCTATTGTTGCCAAGGAAATAAATTCTGAGACAGTTAACTCCTGCTGACTTCAGTGAAGCCTGAGCTGTATAATGGAGGCAGGTTTGTTCCCTTCTTCTAGTAGCACTGTACATGGAAACTGTTTCATTGGTACACTAAATATTTAACATTCACTATATAGCTGTGTACACATGGTGCGATTTTGGCTATGACCCATTTTGACTGTGCAATTTCCCTTGAACTCCCCAGAACTTAGAACCATACAATCTTGAGTATCTTCACTTGCATGCACAGTCTATGTGATACCGACCTCTGAGGTTCCCGAATCAGTATCGCAAGTAGGGGAAACACAGTGAGATTTTGGCTAACTTTCTGCACAATTTTGACCATAGTATATAATCTATCCATCTATCTGTTCTATTTACCTGTTCTATCTATCTATCTATCTATCTATCTATCTATCTATCTATCTATCTATCTATCTATCTATCTATCTATCTATCTACCTATCTATCTATCCTTGCAATTATTGGACCCTTTTATGGCGGTACAGATTTTACTTAGGACAGTATCCTATTGAGGAGAACAAAAGTTTCTCATGTACTACTTTGCATTTGTACTGGACATTTTTGTATAAAATTAACCTACTACAATGTATTTAAATGAGCCAAATTAGATCTTGATGATGGCATCTTTTTAGCTGAATAAAAGTATTTCCTATTTTACAGACCACATTTTTTGATCATAGTGGCGGTTTTAAATTGGTTTAAAACTTTTATTGTGGCTTTTGAGATTTAAAAAACTGAATTAGAGGCAATCAGCCAATCAGCGGCAGAGCGATCTAACTGCTGTTCACCTTGTGCGAGGGACTGCACTGAGTTCATGGTGCTGCCATGTGCATGCAAAAATGGGCTGTGGCCTTGCAATTAGGGGCACAGTGAGAAGGAAAAGGAATCGTCACTTCGGAGTCACCAGTGACACCATGGAGAAACCTACACCTTTTGCAGCCCTGCAGGGCTGCCACTGCCTATTAGTGATATTTGAACAGAAAGTGCAGTGTCATTTTGTATATTATATTATTGTGGAAACAGAAGGTTGAACTGAGATGGTCATTGAATTAACTTTATTTTACATATGTGTGACTATATGCCAAAATACAAGCTACAGATGACAGGCAGCAATGCGCCATCAACAGTCATAAATGCAATATGTGAGTATCCAGCAGATTAGCAACTACAGATGATAGGTCCCAGTGTAAACATTAATAAATACATTTTTATTTATTTTCATTTATTGCAACCAGCACTTTGCTAAACTTCCAATTATTTGGAACTAAGAGACCATAACATCACGCCGAGGTGGGCGGGATCCAACTGCAACGGGAAGTACAACACTGTCAAAAGTATTCTCAAAACGCTACAGGCATTGCACGGTGCAAATTTGGAGCATCCAAAGGACACTTTTGTTAGCTCTGCTAGATGGACACTGGCTGCCGAATGCCATTCTGCGCCCAGGTTCAAACTTAGGTGGGTATGCAATCTGCTGCCGCTATTTCTGACGTGGGAAATAGCTGCGGCTCTCTATTCAATAGTGTCATTAACGACAGCATTGAAGCGGGATCACGGCAAAACAGGCCTGACTTCAGAAGCTGTCGGGCCCGTTCTGCCGATAACGACCGTGGATTGTCGTTATCCAGGCCGCAGTTCAACAATCCACGGACGTTTTTGCGGCCACGCACCCTTTGCTATCTATATTAGATAGCAGAGCTTATTGTTGTGGAGTGTGCATAAGCACCGCATGTCCTTCTTTGTAGAACTACAAGTCCCAGCATGATAGCACCTCATGGTACATGTATGTTACTAGGGTGTGCATTTCAAGACACCCTCTCCCCCTTCCACATACCAGGCACCCTGCAATTCAAATGCAGGAGATCTAGGGCAGGGATGGTCCCTTTTATATAACAGATTTAGGAATAAAAAATATTGTACAATGCAAATTAAAATGGTAAGTAAACCAGAATAGTTAACTTATACTACATGATAAAATCATGTTGCACCGGCAGTTGGGGTGGGCCTTCCAATTGTACTTGGACTGCATAGAATGAACCTTGACATGAGCAGATCTAGGGCCAGACGCACTAAGCTTCTAAAGTGATAAAATGGAGCGTGATAAACAGCCAGCCAATCAGCTCCTACCTGTCATGTCACAGACTGTGTTTGAAAAATGCAAGACAGGAGCTGATTAGTTGGTTGTTTATCACTCTCCATTTTATCACTTTTGAAGCTTAGTGCATCTGGCCCCTAGGACTTTAGTTAACTCCTTTCCCTTGATATCACTAAAAGGAGGCCAGTCATATGCTAACAAAGCTTTACTATTCCACAGCCCTAGGAATCCTTAAAACTGAAACATCTCTCTTCAGAAACATGCTAACAATATATTTTCTTACCTTTATGTTGGGCAATACAGTAAGTCATTACATGATTTCTTCATATGATAAATACTACTATGTAACAAATAATGTGTGGCCCATTCCCCTGATTATGAATATGCACGTTGCCAGGGGCAATTCAGAAACAAAATGAGAGGGTTGGGGGGTGGGGGTAGGGTTGCCACCTCATCCCTTTAAAACTGGAGACATATTAATTACACAGGTTCTGTGGCTGGCTCACTTCAAGACTCAATTTCAACTGTTTTTTTTTTTTTTTTAAACAGCCATCAGACTTCATTCCAAATGTATTTTTTTTATCAGCCACAGAACCTGTGTAATTAATATGTCTCCAGTTTTAAAGGGATGAGGTGGCAACCCTAGGTGGGGGGTTGGGGGCACCGTTATTGTTGGGGCATGGTAGTGTGGAGGGGGTTTCACATATTCCCTGTTACTAAGTTACTACACATTACTAAGATGAGAGTTCTAATGAAGATGTTGTCCATAGCAAGGAATCAGATTCTATTAACTTCTAGAAGTTGATAAATAAATAATAATTATAATTTGAATGGTTGCTATGGGCAACATACCATCTTCAATAGCACTTCCATCTTAAATATACCCCATAGTTTACACCTAAACATGTGCCAAATGTTATAGTAAATAAACATCCCACTAATATTTTGAGCAGATTTGGCCCAAGGGTGCTTTTTAGGGAAGCATGTCCCCCAGCTCAGCCTCACCCTTCAAGCATGCTGCTGTGACTTCTATGTATATGACTGCAGGTAGCACTGCTGAAACAGCTGTGTGGCATCAAAACAGCTGCCCTGGATCTGTCTCTGCATGTGGCTCATATCAAAACTGTGAGAAGTGTGATTTTAGGAATCTGTACTTTATGCTTTATGATAAAACATGTGTTGTAACTAAAATAACTTTTTCAGAATCAAACATTGCTTCTGAAGGGATAGGATGACATATCGTCTAGTATGTACCCAGTGTAAGCTCTCCTAGGGGCAGATGTATTAAGCACGGCGAAGAGATAAACTGGAGATAAAGGATAACGTACCAGCCAATCAACTCCCAAGTGTCATATTTCGAGCACAGCTGATTGGCTGGTGTGTTACCTCCTTCCACTTTATCTCCAGTTATCTCTGCGCCAGTCTTAATACATCTGCCCCCTAGTGTGTCAGTCACAGTGCCAATGATTCAGAAAAGGCTTGCCATTACAGAACCCTTCTACTTAGCAAATTGGAAGATTTTCACGCTTCATATTTCATCTACCTCTCTATTCTACTTCAAAATTCCTACATACAACCAATGTCATTAGGAACCTTCAACGTAGAGTAGAGATAACAAAGAGTCCTGGAAGTGATGATGATCTTAACATCATCAAGTCTGTCTGGGATTACATAAAGAGATAGAAGGATTTGTGCAAGCCTACACCACAGAAGATCTGTGGTTAGTTGTCCACACTGTATGGAATAAACTCCTTTCTGACTTCCTTCAACAACTGTCTGCAAAATAACCTGGAAGAATGGATGCTGTTTTGAAAGCAAAGAGTGGTCACACCAAATATTGATATGATTAAGTCTATAGTAATTTCGCAGTCTGGCACTCTCCCTTAGGAACAGCTGCCCCCGGTGCCCTTCAGATATAAGCATACAAACAGAAGAAAGATGGCACTCTGGAGGGAAATTTTCAAATAATTTATAAAAAGTGCAGAAAGTGCTCCAACGTTTCGGGACTGGCACGCCCCTTTGTCAAGGCAGTTACAGGGTGAAACAACACACACAGTGGACTTACCAATATATAATATATATACACACACACACAAACACACATAGACACACTACACTCTGTTTTTTAATGGATGAGGGGCACCTACTGTACCCTTATTATTCCCAGGTTCAGTGGCCTGTGAACACATTGCTTATTTAAATAAAGAACAAAAGCTCAGCACTCATCATAGAAAAACCATTTACCTTACTACATAATTAATAGGCTTTTTAGTTTTTATATATATACAAATCCTTGTCTAGAAAACTCTCTGACATGTAAGTGACATTTTATTTCATTTGATCAACTTACATTGAAAATGCCAGGACTTGCATTGCTATTGCAGTATATTATCACAATCACCAGTAGGTGCAGTGAAACATCTGGAATAGGCATCAGTTATGTCACATTTGGTGAACCCAGAGTACAGTATAACTTACCCATAGAAAAGACTAAAGGTCAATATTTGACATAATATCTTTAAAATACTGTACAGTACCTCTCAATCAACAAAATAATGTCAAGGCTTGTTAAAAGGTGTATACTCATATATATTTACTTACTATCACTGTCCCAGTGTATTTATGTATATGGACATTTTTCCAGTCCAAGAACAGGGTTCCAAGTAGTTAGTATCAATAAGGTTATTTTATGCAATTTTTTGTTTTTTGCTATAAGCATTTGTTTTTCAACTCTACATTTCTATACTCAAAGAACAATTTTTGTTATTTTAATTTAAATCTCTGTGGATATTTTTGCCACAGTATATATACAAATAAACTTTAACGTGTTTAGGAAATCTTTTGAATCAGAATATTTCACTTTCTGAAGGCAATCTGCACTGCTAATGGTAAGAGATATAAGAGTCAATCATTTGTCAATCATGGTGTCTCACTTAAGATGTTACCTCCATTTAAAGCAAACTTCTTAAAATCAGCTGTGATCATTAAAGCTGAAATGACTACAATTAACTTTTTCTTTACAAAAAGCACACATTATGGAAATGAAACTAAACAAAGAGTATACTAATGACTGTATTCTCAGTCACATCAAATAGAATAGATCCCGCTTACCTTTTTCCTAGCACAGGAAGGGTAAGATCTGCTGTCCAAACCTATTTGGCAACATTTTGTAAGCACTGCACCGATAAAGCAATTTATATCACCATAAAAAATATCCAACATAGAGCTAAGCACTGACAGGATTTCCATCTCCTTCTGCTAATGACAGGGAAATGATGTGTTTTAATTTGAGCTTTTCTTATAATTGTTGTGCAAGGAACTGGTTTTCTTTAAACTCCAATGGCACAAAACTGTCAGTTGTAGCTGTTGCCTCCAGCAAAGCATTATGTGTTAAACCCCACAGTATTAAGTAGCATCATATGATATGACATGAGTGAATTTGATCAGCATGAAAGCACCACTCTGGTGATACAATACTGCCTAATATCTCTTCCATGTATTGCAGTGGAGTAGCTACGTTTTGGGCGCCCCCCCGCCGTTAGGGGGGGCGCCCCCCCCCCCGTCGCCGCCCCGACGAGCACCCCTACCCCGCCGAGCACCCCTACCCCGCCGCCCCGCCGAGCACCCCTACCCCGCCGCCCATGCAAACCCCCCTCAATCCCCCACAGACAGTTTCAGAGAACTGTGTGCTATATGGGGGCGGCCATTTTGTGGTGGTCCTCAGCAGAAGAACGGAGCCGCCGGGACCAGCGCGATAGGTAAGTCTGCGGGGGATTGAGGGGGGGTTTAACTATAGCACTGCAGCCCCCGGCGCCCCCACATGCACAGCGCCCCCCCACGGTGGCGGGGGCTGCGGTGCTATAGTTACGCCCCTGATGTATTGCCACATACACACTGTCCACATGGTTCCCAAACATTAAGCAGTCTTATGTTTTAATATTACAATTACAGTAATTTTTACAAATAAGCAATGCACACACACACACCTTACTCATAGCACAAATTATGTCAATATATCTTTTAATTTGCTTTCTTATAAAACAATATACTTTCAGGGCTCCACTGCTACCTACAGTATGATTAATACACAGAACAGAGTATATTACAGATAGGCAGATCAAATAAGAATTAAGGTGCGTACCAGTGGTGCAAGTAGAAAAAACGTCTTAGTGGTACTGTGCTGCGCGCCGAAGGTGTGCGGCAAAAATGGGCGTGGTCAGGGGGCGTGGTCATATGACACAAGGGGAGTGGCTACATGACAAAACTTTATGCCCCCAGTGCCAGATATGCCCCCCACAGTGCTATGTATGCCCCCAGTGCCACACATATGCCCCACAGTGCCAGATATGCCCCCACAGTGCTAGTTATGCCCCCAATGCCAGATATGCCCCCAGTGCCACACATACGCACCCTACGTCCGCAGAAACACAACATCGGTCCTGCCGTCAGTAGTAGCGTAACTTATGCATAACACCCAAAACATTTGCCAACAGGCATAGGCGCCGATTCTGTGGGTGCTCAAGGGCCCTAGCACCCACAAAAAATTATGAGCACCCACGGGCCCATAACCACCCAAGTCCCACTGCCAGGCTGCACCTGTACCACCAAACCTGCTGCCTGGGATACGCGAGGCAGTGTGCCAGGAGAAGTGTGTTGTAAGCAGGCCCCTTTCCTAAAACCGTGACCCAGCAACTGGCACATGTGCACTTGCGCATACAAGACGATGCCTGGCACCATTAGCAGTGTCACAAAGTTGCTGCTCTGGTGAGTAATAACTGCTGGGCAGAGAGCAGTGTGTGTGTGTGTGCTGCCTAACGTGTGTTCTTTTTCTATACACACTGCCCTTTTTGTGTAGTATGTGTGCTTACAGTGGGCGGTATTAGTCACTATTATGTGTTGTGTGTATACAGTGTGCAGTATTAGCTATTGCTTATTGTGTGTAAATTGTGATTCACTGTTCATCTCAGCATATTGCAGGCCCAAATGACATGCCCCTTTTCATGAGGCCACACCTCCTTGAGCACCCTCTAGCAAAAACATAAATCGGCACCCCTGCCAACAGTTGTATCGCTGCATATACGTAAAGCCCTCAACAGTTTCTGACAGTAGTAGCGCAACTTACACGTAACACCCACACCAGCTGCCGACAGTAGTATCAATGCTTATACATAACGCCCACACCACTTGCCGACAGCAGTAGCGCAATTTATACGTAAACCCCACACCAGTTGCCGACAGTAGTAGCGCTGCTTATACGTAACCCCCACACCAGCTGCCGACAGGAGTAGTGCTGCTTATGCGTAACGCCCACACCAATTGCCGACAGGAGTAGCGCTGCTTATGCGTAACACCCACACCAGTTGCCGACAGGAGTAGTGCTGCTTATACATAACACCCACACCACTTGCCAACAGCAGTAGCGCAATTTATACGTAACCCCCACACCAGTTGCCGACAGCAGTAGCGCAATTTATACGTAACCCCCACACCAGCTGCCGACAGGAGTAGCGCTGCTTATGCGTAACACCCACACCAATTGCCGACAGGAGTAGCGCTGCTTATGCGTAACACCCACACCAGTTGCTGACAGGAGTAGCGCTGCTTATATATAACGCCCACACCAGTTGCTGACGGTAGTAGCGTGGCTGCCTGTACATATGCCGACACCAGTTGCTGACAGTAGTAGTGCTTCCTGTATATATGCCCACACCATTTGCCGTCACTAGTAGTACTGCCTGTACATATGCCCACACCAGTTGCTGGCGGTAGTAGTGCTGCCTGTACATATGCCGACACCAGTTGCTGACACCAGTAGCTGACAGTAGTAGAGCTTCCTGTAAATGCCGACACCAGTTGCCATCACTAGTAGTGCTGCCTGTACATATGCCCACACCAGTTGCTGGCAGTAGTAGCGCTGCCTGTACATATGCCGACACCAAGTTGCTGACACCAGTAGCTGACAGTAGTAGAGCTTACTGTACATATGCTGACACCAGTTGCATTACAATCACATGTTACTCACCTAGTTCAGGTGAGAGGCAGCTCATTCTCTCCTGACCTGTTGCTTTTTCCATCATCAGTCAGCTCCCTTATAGCCCCGTTAGCTCCGCCCCCTCAGACCGTAGCCCCGCCCCTTTTCGGTCCCGGCCGCGGCTCCCCTCATAGTCTTGACTAGGGGGTGGGAGGGGTGAGTGCGCTGCTCGGGAGGGGGGGGTGAGTGCGCTGCTCGGGAGGGGGGGGGGTGAGTGCGCTGCTCGGGAGGGGGGGGGTGAGTGCGCTGCTCGGGAGGGGGGGGTGAGTGCGCTGCTCTGGAGGGGGGGTGAGTGCGCTGCTCGGGAGGGGGGGGGTGAGTGCGCTGCTCTGGAGGGGGGTTGAGTGCGCTGCTCGGGAGGGGGGATGGTGCGCTGCTCGGAATGGAAGGGGGGATGGTGCACTGCTCGGGGCGGAGGGTGACTGCGCTACTCGGGGCGGAGTTGGGGGGGTGCATTGCTTGTGCGGGAGGGGGGAGTGCGCTGCTCGGGGACTATTCTGCAGGTACTCCTGGCACGTGTCCCTTGGTGCACGCCTCCCCAGGGCCGGTCTACAGTACAATATGGAGAGGAGGAGGCGGGGCAGCAGTGCGATAGGAGGGCAGTGGGCAGGAGGAGGCTGAGCCGCAACCAGCAGCGGCGAATAGTTGCTTATGAATAATACATGGAGAAGGGACGGCCCGGCCGGGGAATGACTCGGGGAGAGGCTGTGGCTGGGGCGGCGGAGGCCCCGCCCCCCGCCACTTAGATATGCGCGCATGCGCATTAGACACTTTCCAGGGCATTTGTTATGGCGGTACGGGGTACCGGCACAATATGTTTTACCGGTACGCCATACCACCCCGTACCGCCATACTTACAGCCCTGGTGCGTACACATGTACAGATTTTTTGTCTGATCTATCTGGTGGGAACAAAAACCTGGAAATATATTGGAGCAACTGACAATCAAAAAAATGTTCCCAGACACTTGAAAACAGACAGTGATCAGTCAGACAAATTGTTTAATCGTTCTGATATAACAAATGTATCAAAGCATATTTTTTTTTCTGTTTTCCTGCATTTGGGTGGACATTTTTATTATCATTTGCTCCCATACATTTCCAGGTTTTTGTTCCCACCAGATAGATCAAACAGAAAATCTGTACGTGTGTACGCACCTTTGGACAGAACTCCAAGTCAATCACACTTCTGTGAAATCAAACTGTCCACTTAGGAGGCAACACTGATTGACAATCAATTTTGCATGCTGTTGTGCAAATGGATAGACAACAGGTGGAAATTATAGGCAATTAGCAAGACACCCCTAATAAAGGAGTTGTTCTGCAGGTGGTGACCACAGACCAGTTCTCAGCTCCTATGCTTTCTGGCTGATGTTTTGGTCACTTTTGAAAGCTGCCGGTGCTTTCACTCTAGTGGTAGCATGAGACGGAGTCTACAACCCACACAAGTGGCTCAGGTAGTGCAGCTCATCCAGGATGGCACATCAATGCAAGCGGTGCCAAGAAGGTTTGCTGTGTCTGTCAGCGTAGTGTCCAGAGCATGGAGGCGCTACCAAAAGAAAGGCCAGTACATCAGGAGACATGGAGGAGGCCCGTAGGAGAGCAACAACCCAGCAGCAGGACCGCTACCTCCGCCTTGTACAAGGAGGAGCCCTGCAAAATGACCTCCAGCAGCAAAAATGTGCATGTGTCTACACAAATGGTCAGAAACAAACTCCATGAGGGTGGTATGAGGGCCCGACGTCCACAGATGGGGAATGTGCTTACAGCCACACAGTGAAGCACGTTTAACATTTGCCAGAGAACACCAAGATTGACAAATTCACCACTGGCGCCCTGTGCTCTTCACAGTTGAAAGCAGGTTCACACTGAGCACATGACAAATGTGACAGAGGCCCTTATTCTGATCGGTGCGGCCGGATCCGAATATGCGGCCAGCACCGTGCGTCCTAAACCCCGCCTTCCATACGGATCGCCAACTCCGTCCGTACGCGGTAAGAAGCTGTCCGAACGGACTGCACGTGTATTTCTCATGAATACACCCCCTCCATCTCAGGGAACCTCCCCCATCATTCGATGGTCGCAGAACATCGAATGCAGGGCCGAGTGGTCCGCCAGCTCCCGCAACCTCAGACCACACGGGCATTTCTCCGTGCAAAAGCAGGGATCTGGGCGGGCAGCTGATATCCGGCAATGTCATATGTCCGCCCCCTACACGTGCGTCACGGCCGCATTACCATACGTACGCCCAGCGTTTTCATGGGAACGCCCATGAAACGCGGGGTGTAAACATATGGTAATGTGCCCAAACAGCCCTTCACACCCCTCTCCACCCCCTGTTCATAGTGTACACATTTCATGCGGAATGTTGCCGTGCGTCCGGCTCGCACATGCGCAGAGACGCCTCTGCACATGCGCACACACAAAACATCGGCGGCACGAACACACGCGGATATTACCGCACCAACCAGAATAAGGGCCCTAGTCTGGAGATGCCAAGGAGAACGTTCTGCTGCCTGCAACATCCTCCAGCATAACCAGTTTGGCAGTGAGTCAGTAATGGTGTGGGCTGGCATTTCTTTGGGGGGCCGCACAGCCCTCCGTGTATTCACCAGAGGCACTGTAGCCTGACTGCCATTAGGTACTGAGATGAGATCCTAAGATCCCTTTTGAGACCATATTCTGGGCCTGGGATCCTTCTAATGCAAGACGATGTTAGACCTCATGAAGCTGGAGTGTGTCAGCAGTTCCTGCAAGATAAAGGCATTGATGCTATGGACTGGCCTGCCCGTTCCCCAGACCTGAATCCAATTGAGCATATCTGGGACATCATGTCTCGCTCCATCCAACAACGCCACGTTGCACCAGACTGTCCAGGAGTTGGCGGATGCTTTAGTCCGGGTCGGAGAGGAGATCTCTCAGGAGACCATCTGCCACCTCATCAAGAGCATGCCCAGGCGTTGTAGGGAGGTCATACAGGCACGTGGAGGCCAGACACTACTGAGCCTCATTTTGACTTGTTTTCAGGACATTTCATCAAAGTTGGATCTTGGCGCCTGTAGTGTGTTTTTTAATTTTGAGTGTGACTCCAAATCCAGACCTCCATGGGTTAATAAATTTGATTTCCATTGATAATTTTTGTGTGATTTGGTTGTCAGCACATTCAACTATGTAAAGAACAAAGTATTTAATAAGAATATTTCATTCATTCAGATCTAGGATGTGTTATGTTAGTGTTCCCTTTATTTTTTTGAGCAGTGTATTTAGCTACTGTATACTCAGGGCCGGATCTACCATTAGGCAGGTTTAGGCAGCTGCCTAGGGTGCTGGAATCTTGGGGGCGCCATTAAGTCTGCCTATTAAAAAAAGAAATCAAGGATGTCTATGAGGATCCTTGTATTTAATACAGGTGGTTGCATACTTCCCTACTGCCATTCTGGAATGTTAGGCAGGTAGTCATTAAGGAGTTAGAAAGTGGGTATTGGTGGCAGTATGAGGGGGGCAGTAGGTCGAAGTTTTGCCTAGGGTGCTGAGAAGCCTTACACCGGCCCTGTGTATACTGTAGAGGTATATGGTGATTAGAGAAATGAAGATTAAAATGGAGAGTGCAATGAATGACAATACTGGCTTCTGTGATCAGTCCTCTCTGCTGTAGCTGATCTGTGCACCTGCAGAGATCAGCCAAATAGTGTTCAAGGATGAATTATACACACTAAACAATACATACCTCTCAACATGACCATCTCCAGGAGGGACACATTGCTCTGCTCCTGCACTTTCCTCCTAATGTATGATTGCCATCACCTGTGGTAGAACACTTTTCTTATCAATTAACCTGTTCAACGCAGATGAAGGTAATCATGCATTAAGCAGAAAGTCCAGAGCAGAGCATCATATCACTGTTATCCATACTCAATCTCTTTGATAAGAATTGAAGTGTTATCACCACTTATGAACTTCTGTCCGGTCACTGTGGCTGTAGGCAGATGGCAAGCAGTAGGGCAAATGTATTAACCCTGGTGAAAAGATAGTAGAAGGATATAACGTACCAGCCAATCAATTCCTAATTATCATTCTTCAAACATAGCTGTTTGGCTAGTGCGTTATTACCTTCTACTTTATCTCCACTTTATCTCTTCACTAGACTTAATACATCTTCCCCAATGTCCAGTCATTGGTCTCTGTTGAAATATGGCCAGATGAGGAAACCGTTGCTATACCAAATGTCATTACAATTGACATTCATTCATCTCAGATAAATATTCACCATATCTTCTCCCGGTCCGGTCCCTGGCCATTACTGCCCGGCCTCCATGCCATCCTGCATTTGGTCTGGCCCCTAGCTGCTTTGTCTGGTGCTTTTACAGCAATACCCAGCAAAGGTTACCCTATCCTGTCTGCAGTGTCAAACCTGCTCATCACGCTGCCACCAAGTACACGCATCTGGCCATACTTCAACAGGGACCAAGGACCAAACACTGCATGCTATTTGTCTACAGCCACAGTAACCAGACAGAGATCCACACATTACATGGCTGACATCCTTGTATAAGGCCAACTGTCCACTCTTCATATGGACAAAGTTCAATTCTTATTGAGGGTAAGCAGAGTGCTTCACTCACTATACTTTGGATCAGTCAGTAGCCCATTCTTTGGACATTTAGGGGTTAATTCTGGTTCATTACTTTGCATGCGAATTCACATGCAGGAACAATGTTTTTGATGTGCGCATGTGCCGGATGCATGCACTCAAGACTGCGGGCGGGGGGCATGAGGCGGCAGCCCAGGGAATTTGCCCATGGGGACAATTAGCATTTCATGAGGGTTTCCAGGAAAACACTGCATTCCCATTGACATCGCACAGTGACGAGGGTGTGGTGGGCGGGTGGCTGACATCACCGGATGTCAGCTGCCCGCCCAGTTCCTGTGAACAGGTAAGATGTCCAAAAAAGTCCAAATACACCCTCCAGGAAAGTCCTGTACTCCCAGAGCTTTCAGCCTCCACTGAGGCCTTTTTCAGTGTTGACGTGCCTCAGTGGAGGCTGAAAGCACTTGGAGTACAGGACTTTCCTGGAGGGTGTATTTGGACCTCTTGCCTGTTTATTCCAGATGTTTGACGGTAAATCCTGGGATCTCCGTTACACTATGTGAATTTTAAAGACTGGAATTCTTTCCAAGTTCTCCACCACCTATGGTAATTAGCCATTCTTCCATTTGCACCTCTTCAGTTTTATTATCTATTATTCAATCTGTCTGTGTGTGTTTTAATAAATGGTGTTACACTAGATACAATATCATCAACACTGTCTGTCACTGCCTTTGAGGTCGGTTGTTATCAGATCAAATGGGGGGACCCCTGTCTGATTCTGAATTTTATGCATAGAGGAACGCCCTTTTAATAGGAGGGACGTACGGTATTTATCATACTCTATATACATCCATTCTCTATTTATTCACATTGAAACTGAAATCTAAATTGCAGTGTTAAAATAATGCAGCCAGTATTTACCCTGCACAAATAAATACAAACTAACTCAGACAAATCGAACTCTCTCTATATATGTTACATCTGCCCCACCTGCACTGCACATGGTTTTGCCCATTTTGAGAACAAATTTGTGCTGTGATGAGATCTGAATAGGGGCCATAGTATAAAGAGCAATAATTTAATTTTACTTCTTGCATTTAGTCAGATTACTAAATGCACTAGTCTGCTTTCAGTAGATTATTTATTTCTAGTATGTTATTGGTTGCTATAGGTTACAGCACACCACTCTTTGCATCATGTTGTTAAGTTAGCCTTTATTTATTTATGGATCCTGTGTAGGTCCCAGTCTACAATTGCTATTGATTTATCCTAGGAAATCAAAATCATACTGTATCTTGTGTACTGTGAACCCAGAATGGGAAAAATGTTTGTTTATTATGAAGCTAGCTGTGTGAAAATATACCTTCCAAGAAGATAACCTTTCATATAGCCTTTAGATTGTATTCATGGTTATGTGAAACACCTGTCGGCTGGAAAATACTATATTATCCTGGTCCTTGAAGAAGAAAAACTGAATTTCCTTATTTGTAGCATCTGTCCTATTCATGTGTAATAGCAGTTCTCAGAATTCTACATAGATGGGAAAATGTATCATTTTTCAACAATATCTTTTTTGTTGGTAACTTCTTTAGTTAAAGTAAAACACATTGTAATATCCAATTCCAGTGACAATAACAAAAAAACATTTTGAACATATATACAGTTCATGCACATATTTGCTATATGATGTAGGTAGGTCGAGGCTCATGGGAGGAGTAGGTGTGGTCATCATCTTCTCATGACTGTTATTTTTCACTGAATGAATAGGATATATTGGAAAATCCAATTCATAGGGCTTTTAGCATGCTTGCAATAAACTTGTTTTGAAAATCTGCACACTTTGAGGGGTACTCAATGCAGCCGGCAAGGGGGTTTGTATGGCAAGGATGGCTTTTTCTTGCCAAAAATAAGCAATCCTCTTCCGTCAAACCCCCTTGCCATATTCAATGTAAGAGACAAATCTTTGTCGTGAGAGGACGGTGAGGATTTCCTTATCATTTGCCAGCTTCATAAGATTCATACAGTATTCCTCAACATTTTTCGCAGATATGTTGCACATCTCTCGCAGCTACGTTGGTGTCACAGATCTGCTTATTCAAGCTTACCTGACTTGTGATTCTGCTCTGTGTCCCAGTCTGACTGAGTTTATGCTGCCAGTCAGTCTGTGCATTGCTGGCTCATTGATTGTGCACCTGTTGGAAATCCAGACAGAAGCTGGAATCACCTGTAACCCTTTGTTCTCCTGTTCCCTGTGGCTCACCTGTCTAGTTCAGACTGAAGTCTTCTGGATTCATGCCTCAGATGGGAGATTACCCTCTGTCATTTCCCAAATCAATACAAGGCAGGGGGGTCAAATATCTTGCTCACAGATGCAGAACCGCCTTCAGTACCTTGTCTTCCTGCTGCATGTTCCAGATACTCTTCACTGTTCAAGCTTGCTTCCTGGAGTCCCTGTGTGAGTCTTCAGCATTCAGCTCCCAGAGGCTCTGCTTGTCCGTCTGATCCAGCATTCCCAGTCCGGTCCGCAAATAGTCCTATTCCTGCTCTGGTTCCTATTCCTCTAGTTCCTGTGTTTATCCTCAGTATTCTTCAGTTACCCGTTTTATGCCAAGTGGGCCTGAGTTGCCGTTTTCTTCAGTTATCAGTTATATGCCAAGTCAGCCACTTCAGTTCTGTTATCTCCGTAACCTGTTCCTGTGTCAATGCCAAGTCGGCCATTTCAGTTCTGTTACCCTGTCACCTGTTCCTGTGTCTACGTCAAGTCAGCCCTTTGTGTTCCTGTTTCAAGTTCCAAAGTTATTTGCCAAGTCGGCTATTTCAGTTCTCCATTACACTACCTCCAGTTCCTGTGTCTCGACCTACCTCCAATCACAGTCAGTCTCAGGCCACCAGTGAGTGCTTCTGACGAGAAGCCGCAACCTGCTGTCCGGACACAGCGAAGTCCAAACTCCCTTGCAGGGGTCCCTGGCGAAGACCGCCGGGCAGTTAGACTCCGCGCCCTCACCAAGGAGTTCCGTTAAAACTCACAGTCGGACATATATGTGTAGGTCCTACATTCTACCTGTCAAGCTTTAAGAGCCCTTAGTGCCGCCTGTACATCGCCCGCTGTGACAGTTTGCACCAGCCACCAGACCACCAAGGTCACGACTGAGTGTACAAACTCCTACTCGTGACAGTTGGCATTCAAAGGGCAGCACTAAAAAGGGGTTGGAGTATTAAAACAAGGACAACTGCAGTCCAGTGATCACTATGTGGAGCCTAAAGTCCTTAAGACCCTTGTCCATTATGCAAAATATGTATAAATAAAATAAAGCACATACAGTACATACATTTATTTTAAGGTGTAACATAGTGAAACAATTTACACTACGTAATTTAAAATAATAAAATAATATGTTTTTTTGTTTCTGCTCTTGGTCTAGTGTAATTCAATTGCAAATATATATTTCATGTTTGTAATCCCATTGGAGAAAATACAGATAAAGGTGAAACAATTGCCCATTATGAGTGCAAACCTCTGCCTGCAAACTGGGGTTGTCCATTTAGTTGCTCAGCCAATCACAAGCATTGTCACATACTGCCCTTTTGTGATTGGCTAGTGACCAATTTGTACTGCGCTGCAGCCCCACCTTTGTAGCTGCCAATGCCAGTGACCTAGAGAAAGTCCCAATAGATTTGTATAATAATTATTCAAGGGACAGCTTTGTCACCTTTAATGTTTTTATAACCATTCTTTTTTTCATATTAATATAGTAAAGAATTTGTTTTGGTAAAAATAAGCATTCAATCACATTTTATTTTAAAATATTTATCTGATTTATTGTGTGCTGAAAACCAGTGACTGGAAAGACATTGTAGTGTTTCAACACGCATTAGCATGATCTTCTTTTTAATGGCTGCCAATACATGTTTGTATTTCCAAAGGGCTAACAGTAGTTAATAGATAATACAAAAGCAGTTATTCACACGAAATGTTCCTGATTGAGAAACCTTGCACGTTTTGGTACCCTCTGGTGAGCAGGCACTTATTAGTAATTGAGAACAATAGGTGGGTACAAAAATCTGCATGAGGGAAATATTCCATTGTCATGCTGTACTTAGAAGAAGATGGATATCACTCACTCATATTCTGAGAAAATGAATAATTAGACAAATGTCAGTCAGATCATTTTTTAACTTTACAGTTGCAGGATTCAAATGGTCTACTGACAAAGTGATTTCTGGGTTATGCTGAATTGTTATACTGTGCTCCGTAAATAAGACTACATTGCAGTGTTTTGTCCATGTATATTACGCTGTCTAGCAGCTCTATTTGGCATCATAAACATTTTAAAACTGACATTGTAAATGTGAAATATGAATCAAATAAATGCAGACTTACAAACCTGAGTCCAGTAAATCCTGTAAGAAATGCTCCCATATCCTAACCTCCTCTACAATAGGTCATACTTGCCTACTTTTGAAAACTAGTTTCAGGGAGATTATAGTTGGTAGTAGAATTTTGCACAGCGCTCCATTGAGGGGGCGTGTCATGCTCCACCTAAAGGGCGTGTCTAGTTCCATATATGGCGAGATTGTGAACGTGTGTACTGCTACATCTGAGATGAATCTTTTAAAATGATTTATATCCAAATGTAGGTGAGCCCCAAAGCAGCAAGAAATACTATACTTGGTAAAGAAAAGTCACTGCTACGTGTCAGGGATTGTTCATCTATTATGTTTTCCACTTGGTTCCATATAAATGTCCACAATAAATGTATGTAGCCGGAGGGATCATTGTGTTTTATCACCAATGCTGGGAAATAGGGATAATGATTCAATGGAAATGTATCTCTCTCTCATTCCTTTTTTCCCCAAAAATGTTAACAGTGTAACATGGGCTAGGTGAAAAGAGGGAGATTGCTAGACTAATGAGGGAGAGAGGGAGATTACTGTTATTTCAGAGAGTCTCCTGCAGAATGCAGGAGGGTAGGCAACTATGCTATACAGTAGGTATAACTATAAACTGTCTCTCTCCTCCTGAATATATTGTCTACTACTTGCTGAAATAATGGAACATAACATAAATAGAAAGTAGCACTGTAAAATCAATGTATTAAATAGAAAAATAATAACAACATGTAATTGTGATTCCATAAAATAAACATTCCTTTGCAAATATTTGGAATTCTGTATATCAATATTTAGAGCCCCCTAAAACACATGCAATATAGTCCAGGAAATAGGGGCCTGATTCAGTGATGTTCGCTATTCTGATATTTACGCGGTTGGGCTATTCCGATATCACTGTGCATGGGTCTGAGTTGCACAGTGCATGCATCACTTTGTGTTTGCGATTTGGGTGGCAACAGGGGGATTATAAGAAAAACGCAGGAACGTTGTAACCATTAGAAAGAAGTGTTAGATCCAGCGACAGCATCCTTGTACTGTATGCCATTTCACTGGCATTCGTGCGACATTGGCCATTCTGAGTATCCATAGGGTTATTCAGAAGACTGATAACAACCTCAATAAGAAGAGACAGAGTCAATTAAATATGCATCAGTTAAAGCATTAAAATACATCAGAGGGTTTTATATACAGTCTATATAAATTGACGCTGATATAAATCTGCAGTTTAAAAAAAATCATTTAAAAAGCCTGCTAATGTTTTTCTTTATTTTATTTTTTTCTTTATTTTCATCTTGCAAATAACATGTTTGCCATTTTATACTGTTGTGGACAAACTGGAGTAATTGAGCAAATAAAATATGATACCGGTGAGAAATATTTGTACAAGGTATTTTTGACTATGGGACTTTAAGATTTGTTTGGAGATTTTCAACCTGCAGTAAGTTACTGCATCCATACTTATCCAGATGACACATAACGCTTTTTGTGATACACAAAGTATTTTAAAAAATATAAACAGAATCTTAATCTAATTTACCTATAGGTTTAAAATATAGTTTAGAAAGAATCACAATGGTATAATTTGAACTTATTTTAAAGGCCCATGCACACTGGGCGACATTGAGCCGAAAGCAGCTCAGTTTCATTGATTGAGCTGCTTTCAACTCAAAAGCCAGAAGCAGCAGAAGTAGCTTTTTTATCTTCACCTTTTTTGGCGAGTGCCTTCTTCAGTGTAATACTGGAACTTGACAATATTATTGGAATTTTGACTGCCTTAAAGGAGCACCCCTATTTAAAGATTGGGACTGGAGTGCGGTTCATATACTTTATATAAATATATATACAGCAACAACATAATATACACACATACACACAGATGGAGCCGTCTTTATCCATACCGCTGCACCCCATTTGCGTCTCGGTGAATGGCGCTGAATAGCCCAGCTCCATCTGTGTGTGACTGGCGGTGCGGATAACTGATTCTGGCACCCTAAAGGAGGGAATCGCAACAAGTTTCAGGTAAGTTTACTTGCTCTACCACTGCCACCCCCCCAAAACTTAACCCTCTTTTCCTGCAGGCCTGACCCTATCCCCCCAACCCATAGCCTTACCCTAAGTTCCCCCACTAGTGCCTAAACCTACCCCCACCCCCCCTCCTGCTGTTTAGCATGCCGGCTGTCAGGATTTCGGCACTGGCATCATAACTGATTTTGGGATTATGACGTCGGTCTCATGGTGGTAGTCGGGATTCCGGCGTAGATATATTTAACACTGGCGTGCTGACCACCAAGATGCACACAGACACAGACCCCCCCTTAGAAATCCTGCATTTGCCCCTGGCCCATCATTGCATTTGCCCCTGGCCCATCATTGCATTTGCCCCTGGCCCATCATTGCTGGCCCCTCTGCTCATCTGCTGGTATTACCAGCAGATAAGCAACGGGATGGACGGCTTTCCATAGCGTCCTGCTATGGAAAATCATCCAACCCCAGGAAAATTGCTCAGAAGTGTGAAAATTGTTTATTGTGTATGCAATGAGCAATTTTCAACTCAATTGTCCTCATCATCATTGTCCATACACGCTGGACAAAATCACCCAGTGTGTATGGACATTAAGATTTTTCCCTTTTTGACCATCCATTTTTGTGGTATCGAGAAATACTGTACAAGCCAGCTAAGGTCTATTCTTTGACATTGTGGAAAAATATCCCAGAATTCCACAAAGATGCCTTATTGAGATTCAGACTAATGCTAGCCAGTGTGCTCCATAATTAGTGAAATGGCCACAACTATTTATTATGCTTCCCCAATTTTCTTTATTTTTCTATCATGAGTACTAGCAAGCGCATGAAATAAGTATCAGATATATTTATATCAAAAAACATACTTATAATAAGAAGTTATACGCAAAGGCATCTCCATTGGGTATGGTCGTAGACTGGAGTTATATAAAATAACAATTTCTTCAGTGCAGTTCATTCTATTTTATATATATTTTATTTTATATACACAAACAGCAAAAGTGCAGAGATTATAAATCACCTTGTTGTAATGCTCTAGTGCAACAAAACACTTAAACTCTGTTTATGCCAAAGGCTCCACTTTATAACAGGTGCTGAACAAAATTGGAAAAAGGGAAAATAGCTATTGCCAATCCTATGTTTGATGTGGCATATACTTATAAGGTAAATATATTTCCTGTTTGAATACTAAAGACTAAAGTGCGGTATAATTATATACATTATTATAATTATACTAAAAACTGAGTACTAATCGTTTTAAAATGTGTTCAGGACTTAGTGAACTCTACCATACACATTTTTCTGCAAATGATAGAGCACTATCAGAAATGAAAACAAGAAATGCAGTGGAAGTCTTTGAATTTGTAAGTTGCAGACTTGGCTTTACTTATATTGTGCGCCTTTAGCCACTGCCCACACATGGCAGGCTGCAGTATTTATCCTGTATAATTCTTACATTTTTGCAGTGTTTCTAAAAGGTGTCTAAAGATGTCCAAGACAGATGAGCTGATCACCCAAGGTCTGTGACTGTACAGTTAGTACTTCAGTTTTGTAGATATGGGCAGAATGCTGAGGCAGCAACTTCATTATTTTATTTCGTTGATGGACTTGGTTAATGTAGCGCGTGGTCTATATAAGCGTGCCAGACAACATTTGGAAACTGGGCTGTGAAGTGTGCTGTGCATGCATGTAGCAGTTTATGAGGCGTTTAAAGGCTTTGGAGCTGGTTTTGAATTGGCCAATGATGCTTCCTTGTGTGCCTCGTTTGCTAGTGTATCGAGTGCTGCTTTGTGCTAATAAAGCTACAAGCCCTTCCCTGATATACAGCCATTTGTTTGCATGTGCATGGCGGCCACTTTGAGCATTTGTAGATGTTAAAATACCGCTTGGAGGGATGATTCTGGATCGGCATGTAAGGCTGGTGTAATATGTGCAATGTTCCTGCTGTACATCCGTGCTATCCATGTGCAATGGCTAAAAGGCCCACTTTTAGTTTTTTCAACTCTGTATTACCAACTGATTAAATTAGATGCAACCATCATTCATACCATTTCATTTTGTAAAAACCCTGTGCTAGGGGAAGACTGTGCATCTGAGTATGGCCTGCATTGCTAGTGATTAAGCATTTGAGCATGCCACCAGTGCAGCAACATGTCTGGGATATTTCTTATAAAATACCCATAAGATAGACCATATTTATGCATCCGACACTTCCCATGACCGCCCAGCACATCTCCTGATACCATGTGTCTCAATCACAACTGCTCCTCTATGCTTACATACATATCATTGAATGTTCAACTTTTTAGCCACTTTGATGCATAACAGTCGAAAAACATTGACCATCAGTGTGAATATTAGTAAGACTGAAATGTATCAGAAGGACAACGTTTTTTCCGCAAAATGGGTGATAGATCCGTGGAACAGTTTCTCACTGTGATAAGGACTCACACAATATATACATTTTTTTAAACCATTGTCAAATAATATTGCAAAAGTTATCCATTAAGTAAATGCTGAAATAGAAAAAATGGATAGCCATAAATATCATGGATGGCAAGTCTGACTGGGCTGGACTGATAGGGATGGGTGACTTGGATTAAAAGCTTGTGTGCTCATTTCACATATTTGTATTTCTGCAGGTTAAGCCAAGTAACATTGGGGCAGATGTATTAAGCTTTAACAAGAGATAAATGCAAAGGTGATAAGGAGAGATAAACGTTCAGCCAATCACCTGTTAACTGCCATGTTACAGGCTGTGTTTGAAAAAAGTCAGTAAGGAGCTGATTGGCTGGACGTGTATCTCTCCTTATCACCATTGCATTTATCTCTTGTTAAGGCTTAATATATCTGCCCCAATGTACCTAACTCATTTCTGGGATACGATTGATTAATGTTGTAGTATTAGAGCAGTTATGTGCAGCAATTTATTTTTCCAAGGGCCTTATTCTACCTTATTTGCATATATATGAATGCGTTTAAATATGTGATTTTTTGTATTACAAAAAAGAAATACAAATACAAGTGTAACTGCATTTTGAAGAATACAGTAATGTTATCACCAGTATGTTAAAATAGGGTGATGTAAACTGGAAATAACAGACTCCAACTTAGATTAGTCTAGATGGGACCGCTGGCTATGAGAGGTTTGCAGGCAAAGTGCTGTACAGTAAATATAGTCACAGTGTACCTAAAAGCAAGCATTTGATGTACTCCTCAAACTATTGAAACACCAAAGTATCTGTTTTGTTTAAGTCTAGTGGACAGGGTACGGATCTAAAGTTATAATGCATTAAAAGTAAAGCATTAAAGGCTGTATCTACCCCTAGGAATAAAACCAGAATGGAACCAATCACACGCATGAAAGAAAAACAAATATATTGCCGAAGACGATTCCTCACTGCATTACTATTTACCTAAAGGTACTGTTATTTCAAGTACTGAGTGCTTGTTGTGTCTGTCTGGATGATTACATTTTATTTACTATTGTGACACAAAAAGTTTAGTAAAGGGAAGTGGTTTACCACATCATGCCCATGGTTATGGTGTACTGGTACACATTGTTACAGAAAGCTGAAAATCGAATTAATACACAAACACAGGAGAAAATGCCAGGTTTTTGAGAGGTGATCTATCTATCTATCTATCTATCTATCTATCTATCTATCTATCTATCTAGATATCTATCTATCTAGAGGTGGCCCTGATCCTGTGGATATTCCCTGTTGTCTTTTCTATGAACTTGGTGACCACCTTACTTTGCTGCTGGACTTGACAGACTCCTTGACAAAGGTCACGGTTAGTGACCGAAACGTTGGAGCATATAGCTCAGGATTATGCTTATTATTTTGGCTGGTTTTTGATTTATCAGATGTTTTTTCCTGATCTTTAGTAATTCAGTGGAGAGTGCTTTTGTCTCACCCCACAGTGAGACCTTTTTGTCTATACATTTTGGTTACAGGCTAAGAACCTGTATTCCATTAAGGCACCCCACCCATTGTCTTTTTGATGCAAGTGCGAGTGCAGGCTTTGTGGATCTGTAGATATCTAGATAGATATCTATACATATATATATATATATATATATATATATATATGTCTAGTGTCCGTGAGTCTCAGAAACACTGCCATTTGCTGGCAGAGAGAACACTACATCTACATCTCTTTCTCACACATGCACAAACAAAGCTTTTTCTTTGAGCGAGCCTGAGGAAAATGCCAATATAGAGGCATTGAAACATCGCTTTATAAATGTTAGGTACCAGGGTCAGTTCCTAACGCTATGCTCGCCGCGGTTCGGGGTGGCGTGGATAGTGGGGGGGGGGAGGGGGGTTGCGTTAAATCTATTTTTGGGACATACAATCATATTATTGTATACCTAATGTCATGGCATTGTACACCCTATAAAATCGCATGCGATCGCATGCGATTTTGCGGGACATGCGATGCGATGCAATATACCTGTAGTGGTGTACATGAAAAAATTGCATTGCATGCCGCTATAATGGCCCATGCGATGCGATTTCTCTACGGTGCCGCACGTAGAAAATCTCAGCACCGTGCTAGGAAACCAGTACCTATATTAAATATAATTTAATTTAAATTCAATGAAACAACATATTTCCAAAATGTAAAGTATTTTTTCCTACAGTGAAAAGGGAATGTTAATAAAGTAATGCTGCATGGTTATATAAACTGTAATGTAACCACAATGGTAATTATTTCAGATGGGTAGCCTTAGATATAACCAGACAATTAGATTAACTCAAATAGTGCTGCTGATAGTCATGATCATTATGGCATATTTATGCACTATCCCTCCAGCACATCTAGATGTTAAACTTCCTAAAAAGTGTATCTGTATATACAGCTTATTGTAGTAATGAGCTAACAACACCCTAATTGTTATTGCCCAACTCCTTTCTGTGTCTCCAGGCATACAGATCCCCAAGCCAATGACACAGAAAATAGAAGTTTGTGGATTGAGAAAAACGCTGCTGCTTTGTAAAAAAATGGCTTCCGACAGCACAGACTTGCCTCCATAGGTAGATGGGTCTGTAGCAGGTGAGTCCCGGCCAGGGCTTAAAGTGGTCATGCAGAGGTGGGGGAACTCATTTCTCTATGTCACCTATTTCCCCCCCTCCCCTCCCCTCATTAGGCAGAGACAGGGCCAGTGGTATGGTTTTTGGCATCCCCCTGCAAACTAGAATGCTTTTCTGTTAGAATTACTGTGCAGGGCCAATGTGGAGGTTAAACTGTTTCACCTCACCATTAGAGGTGCTGGAACTCAGTTCCACCTCGTTCCCCCTCACTTTACCCCCTGGTCCCGGCCAGCATTGCATACAGAACTGCCGATATTTCCACTGTCAGAAATATCGGCAGAGATGAATTATCCCTCCCCCTTTAATGCTAAATAAACTCCTTTATACCTGTATTTACTTTTCTTATGCACAATTGGTTACTGTAATTATTTTAATAAACATGGCAAATTTTATATATTAAGTACAATTAACTGGGAATCGGCACTGATCTGGCCCAAACAGTTTTGGATTGGATGCAAGGGATTTATATATCTGGGAATTTTTGGACCAACATAAGCAGTTACAGTATATACTCTTTACAGAGTTTGTGCTATATCTCTAGTTGGTGGTGCTCCAAAGCGTCATGGATACGTATCAATATTTATTATCTATTTATTGAAACCTGAAATAAATATGTATGAAAAAATATCACTTTTGTCTATGCCGCAGAGCTTTATGTCATAAATCATGTATCGTAGTACAATGAAAATACAAATATCAATGTAAATCAACCTACAGTGACTTATGTCCATAATAATGAATTATATAAAAACTGCACATATTGGTGTTGACACAGTTTCAATATTTTTCAGTTCGTGTAAATGTCATCAAACACCCCATATATCGATGACACAGACAATACAAGGGTGTGACGTTTAAATTATATATAGTATTTTACAAAACCTGATCAATTCATGTTGTTGTCATCAATAACAGCATATATTGGTGATATAAGCAATATAAAGGTGTACCAGAAGTCACTCAAAATACCAAATTACTCATTTGTGTGCTAAAAGTTGTCATAGCAGAAAGTGAAAGCTATCCAGGGATATGGATCGGTTTCAAACTTTGTGGATATGGAGAGAGGGAGCTTTGAATACAGAACTGAAGGTAGGAGCAGATAGGGACTGGGGGAGGGGGGGGAGAGTTTGTGGGCTAAAAACTGTCACAGTTCAAAATTAAAGTAAAAGTAAATTTTGGAAGCTGTCGTTTTGACAGGCTTTCAACTAGTATGCTAATAATACACAAATATGTCAACCAATGTACTTTGCCATGTACAATCTTAGATATGAAAGTATTTTGATAGCCAAAGAGAAATCTAATTTTGTGCTTTATTTGACTGATTTTAACAGACCTTTTGCACCCAGATTAGAAAGGGTGTAAATTACAATACTAATGATGATTGCTGTGGTTGGAAAAACAGTAGGCATAACGACCAAGATGCATACAGACACATGGATACTTGCATGCTGTAGTCAGGCTGATATTCACATTACTAGATTATAGTAAACAGTCAGCCACGGTCAGATGCATCAGCAGCTGCAAATACAACAGACTTATCAGGACCATAATTTACATAAACTATATTCTTTTGGAAACGCTTCAAGTGTCATAACCGGAGTTGAGGTTTTTGTGGGGCCAGCAACCACGTGGGTAGTGCTGCCAGACAGGGTTGGATTAAGGGGGCAACTGTGGATAGCATGTATTTTTTTTATTTAAGCTAAAGGTTTTGTGCATGGGAGTGGGGTAGTGCTGCAGCTTTACCTATCTACCAATGCGACAATGATTAATGGTGCTGAGCATCAGGAGCCAAGGCACACTGACTGCACAAGTGTGCAGTGCATTACTAGGAGTTGACTAAGTCCCATGAGACTGCACAAGAGGTCAGAGTCTGAGAGGCTTGTGCTGAGCTCTGCTTGGTGGAGCTCATCATATGCTTCTCAGGCCCATGGAGGACAGCAGCAGCAGCGGCCTCGTCATAGGAGGGTTTTCAATCAAAGGCAACGCTGAGCCTGTCAGGGCTCCTACACACATGTGGTGCTGGTAACTGGCACTCCTCTGCTGAAGGATGCCCTGGTTCCCTCCTAAAGCTGGACCTAGATACACTTAAAGAAGTGGCACTCAGAGACGTAATACCAAATCCAATAAAGTGAAAAAATAGGCAGCATTTTGGGGCTGCACCCCTTTCTCAAGCCTCTCCAACAAGTGAATAACCACAAAACATACAGTGTATAAATGCCTTAAAACAAACTGTGCTCCTCCTCCTCCCCCTGAGCCGCTTGCCCGGCATGCTGGCAGCGTGTTCCCGCCGCGTCTTACAGACCCGGTGAGAGCGGGTTGAAGACGCGGCGGGAGCATACTGCCAGCAGGGCAGAATTATAATAGCTTGCAATTAATAAACAGCATTTGTATTTCCATTAGACAACGTTTCAAGACCTGTTATGGTCTTTTCATCAGGTCCAATACATAGCGGTTACATGTGCGCAAAAACACACATGTAACCGCTACTGTATGTATTGGTATATTGGACTTGATGAAAAGACCACAATAAACATTGTCTAATGGAAATACAAATTCTGTTTATGCACTAAATACAAGTTGATTTATTCAAAGTCAGTGGAGTGCTGCCTATTAATCTCACCGTCCTCTTCTGGAGTCTCTGTGGGTGTTCTCTCTCTCTGTCTCTCTCTCTCTCTCTCTCTCTCTCTCATATATATATATATATATATATATATATATATATATATATATATATATCTACTGTATATCTATATATATATATATATATATATATATATATATATATGTTTATATTAAACCCACCCCCTGCAGTTACCCATTGAACAAGTTTATACTGCCTTTACTCTGTGTTTTGACAGCGTAATATGTCCCGTGCAGTTTGCAGACAGTAATGACAAGTGAGAGGGCCCCCCCTGTCTAAAGTGACCCGGACCCCCGAACACTTAATCTAGCCCTGCTGCCAGATGGTGTACCACTGAAGGCACCACATCTAGTTACAGTGGTATGCACGGAAATCTTCCATGCTGGCCAGTGTTGGCAGTGACCCCGGAAGATTTCCGGGCATATTACTGAATGGGTTAAAAAAGCAACAAATATGCATTTGTAATAATAATAAATATAGCCAAAAGGTTGGTCTGTATCATTGGCTTCTTCGTGCTTATGACAAAATTTCATTCATTATTCCACACAATTATGGACAAATGATTTTCAGTGGGAAAAGAAAGAAAACAACATTCCCTTCGCTTCTGTTGTTTACCATGAGTCACATAGATAAATTGGCTCAGTACTGCATGTGGAATGAACTTTATGATCTCATCTCTATATTTTGAAGGCTTGATTTAGAAAGACTTTGCAACAGTTAAGGTTTTTAATGGATGGGTTATGCATTGTGGGAGGAATGGAACAGTCTTATGGCAAATGACCTACCCCACAGCACCCTTGCAGACTGTAATAAGTAAACTGAAGCAACGATAAAATATAATCAGGAAAGAAATGGAAATATCTTCATAACAATTTAATTTGAGATTACTTAGCACGCATTAAACCCAGGTTCAGTTAGAACATCAAAGTGTGGGATGTATTCTGCAACCCCTCATCAGGAGAAGTCCCCATTAATTTTATATACAAATCACATTAAAATTTGATAAATACGTTTATTTGAGACAAAAGCATCCATATTAGCAGTCTCTACGGCAACCATTTTCAGTGTCCACTTTATATTACACATATCATAACATTCTTTCTGGACTACAATTAACTCTCATTAAATATAATGATTATTTGTACTATTATCTTGCCTAGTGACAAAACAAACTCAATTTTCCTGTAATCTATAAATATCAGTCCGGTATTCTTGTAGAGATTGTTATTAATGAGCTTATGAAATGAAATGATCTCCAGAAAATGTATATTTGACATGAATCCTGTAGACCCGGGCACTTTAACTTAATGTATTAAAAATGTACTGTACAGTAGATTAGTAAAGAACCACTGCCAGCGGCTACTAGTCCATTTCTCTCTAATGCATTGCTGACCTATTGTCCAGAAATAAATATGTCAACGTCTCTGTGGAATTACATAACCTTCATTCTGCCTCATATATGCATATTTATATAGCTAAAGCTTTTAATGGTTCAAGGTCTAGTAAGAGTTACATTTTGTACATATTACAGAACAATTTATTTAGCTTTAATAAAATGTATCTAACAGTCTGCTAAATGGTATTGCTCTGGAGCAACAGAGCAATAGGAAATCCATTTCACCTCATTTAAAGGGTCATAGAAACTAAGGAGGAAATTTACTAAGATGGGAGTCAGGGCCGTCGACAGGGGGGTGCTGTGGGTACAGCTGTCCCGGGCCCCAGCCTCTGGAAGGGCCTGGGCAGCTCATTTTGCCTACCGCAACCCCCCGGCTGCCTCCTTTTTGCTGCCTGCGCTGCACTCTGTGCACTGAACAAAGCACAAGCTTCTTCAATGCAGGACACCAGTGGCCAACTAAAATACTGCACTGGCTTTTGAGCCAATAAGAGCTTGTATACAGTTAGGCAATCAGAGTGGCTGCCGGTACACAAGCTCTGACTGGCTCACAGGTGGTGTTACTTTTTAATTGGCTGCCGGGATTCTCCATGGAAGAAGCCTGTGCTTCGGGACCTGCAGTTGATGAGGAAGCAGGAATCAGGCGATGAGGGGGAAGGGGGGTGGGGGGCCCAGAGGGGCCTCGACTGGAAATCAGTGCTGGGTCCCAAAATTCCTAGTGGCAGCCCTGATGGGAGTTCTACAGAATTTTACATGGGATGTTGCTATGGGCAACCAATCATAATCTACTTATTTATTTAGCACCTTCTACAAGATATTAGATAGTATATGATTGGTTGCCCATAGCAACATCCCATCTGAAATTGAACTCCCTACTTAGTAAATGTCCCCCTGTATGTCTCTATAACTAGCAACTCTCAAACATTTTGTAACAGCAAACCAATGACATGTCCCTAAAAATGTAATTAATCAATCAATTTGCGGTGCAACAGAATGTAACTTCAATAATATCTCTTTAAATCAATCATCAGTTTCATATGACAAATTCCACAGATGGAATAAATGCAGTGACTTCATTTGAGAAATTAATTGGTGCCAGGAAGAGAATCAATTTGGCATTTATAAAGCAATCAAGAGCTAGGAACTATGGCAACACATAAGGTTTAGAACAATATTCTAATTGTTGTCTTATTAATTATACAGTCAATGGGGGTTATTCTGATTCACACGGAAAGGCACAATCACTCTCTAATGGATAAAACCATATGCACTGCAGGTGGGGCTGATGTAACATGTGCAGAGAGAGTTAGATTTGGGTGTTTTATTGTTTATGTTCAGGGAAAATACTGGCTGCTTTATTTCTACACTGCAATATAGATATCAGTTTGAAGTACACCCCCCACCCAAATCTAACTCTCTCTGCACATGTTACATCAGCCCCACCTGCAGTGCACATGGTTCTGTCCATTAGAGAGCGATTGTGCCTTTCCGAGTGAATCAGAATAACCCCCAATGTATGGTTTTACTTTACTCCAATTGAAATGACTGACACAGTTGTCGTTAATGTTCTTCATACGTTGTTCCTGATAAAACCATTTTCAATTGAAAAACATAAGTTTATTATTGTATTTATTCTATTTTACTCCAATATTTTATAAGGATATTTCTTTTAATAATGATATTATATCTGGAATACTACTAAAAAATTATTTTAAGATACTTAAAATAACCCTTTTGGCTATTATTAGCTTATGTGAATTGTCTGTTAATAAAACAGCAACGCTCAGGAAAATGTATTACACTACAGCAGGCACTGGTTTGACATGTCTCTGTCATGTAACTTGTATCATTTTCATTTAAAGGCAATGGGTCATGTACTACATAATATCAATTCCTTCAATTTGCTCTATAAAGTATTCTTTTGATGATTGATGTAAGTGTCTGAAGACAGAGGGTCAGGAAATCTGCCCTGAGAAAACAAAGATAGTAACATGACTGTACGGGCATTTAAGGCTATCAGCACTGCCCTGATGTTACCTTGTAAGCGTGGCTCTAGGGGTTGAAAAATAAAAATGTTCTCGTTAACATACTTTTGTAAAATTCAGCAGTATAATGGCTATGCAATGCTGTCTCTGTGCATTGCACCAGCACAACTCTGATAGGATAATTCAAGGAAGCTCTCTATTCAATGAGCACTCCAGAAAGAATGATTTGGTGCAGGCACCTCAGAGATACCAACAATTTATATTCTGAATGTAAATCACAAACCCATGTCCAGATAATAACTCATGTTGAAAAAGAGGTAACATAATTCTGAACATTAAAATAAATCATGAATAAGCTGTGTACGGTTCAATTCAGTGTCCTTGTTGATTGGTTTTGGACTACAATGAATTGAACAGCATTAGCTGCATTTGATGCAGCTTCGATCCAGATGTGCAGCCACACGGCATCAGGATCGAAAGCAAAAATGGACTTGCTAGGCAATTTCATAAGGAAAAATCATTCGAAGACCGGGTAGGCAGCTGACATCATGTGACGTCAGCCGCCCACCCCCGGCGCACTTCGTCCCACCTACATTCCCATAGGAACACCCAGTGTTTCATGGGGAAGTCCAGCACCGCCACTGCCCCTATCCCTCCCTCCCTCCCCACTGTGAAGGGCCCGGCGACAGTGTAGAACACGGAGGCTGTTCGCAGTCGGAATTTGCACATGCGCAGAAATGGGATTTGGATTAGGTTTGTGCACTAGTAGGGAGGGTTAGGATCAGGCTACAGGGGGAGAGTTAGGGATAGGCTGCTGCAAGAGAGGTGTGGGTGAGGGGGTATGAGGAGAGGGAGGCCCTGTGGTTTATTTGCTAAGATGGGAGTTCTATTGAAGATGGGATGTTGCCCATAGCAACAAATCAGAATCAAATTCTTATTTATTTTGCTCCTTCTAGAAGATAATAGATAGAATCTTAACTCCCATGTTAGAAAATGTCCCAACCTGGCGGGATTCTCCCTATCTGAGTGTCAGGATCTGTGTTTTGACCACTGGAATCCCCACCACTGGAATATTTGGGCAGATTCTAATCCATATTCTCATATGCACATGTGCATGGCTTCTGTGCGGGCTCCTTCGCCGACCCACACAGTCGGTGTGAGGGAGTAATGGGTGGGGATGGGGCAGTGGTGGCGGTGGGCCATGGTAATGCCCAGTGTTTCATGGTCATTCCCATGTAAATACATCCGTGATGATGTCCAGGAGAAATCATTTGATGGCCGCCGACCATCAAATGACTTTTCCTGCTGCTGGACATGCGAGGAGATGTGTTTTCACAACACATCCCCTAGCATAGTTGCGAGGGGATACGGTGGTGGGGGCAGGGCCGGTTCTACCATTAGGCAGCTTTAGGCAGCTGCCTAGGGTGCCGGGATCGGGGGGGGGGGACCAAGTCTGCAAATCAAAAAATCAAGGATGTCTATGAGGATCCTTGTTTTACTTAATGCAGGTGGTGGCTGTGGAACTTCTAAGACCTCACCTTCATACTTTCCCTTGAGACATACTTCCTACATTGCTGCCCCTTCTCCTTGTACTGCGTTGTGGCTGGCAAAGGGGAGGGTGCAGAAGGCGTCCAGGGAAAGCAGGGGATTGGGAGGACCACATGATTTTTTTTGGGGGGGGGGGCGGGTGGAGTAGGTTGAAGTTTTGCCTAGGTTGCTGAGAAGCCTTAAGCCGGCCCTGGGTGTGTGTGTGTATGGGGGGGGGGGGGGGGTTTGCTCGGGCGGCGGGGCAGGCTCTTTGGGACTCAGTAAGCTGGGAGCTTTGCAGCTTTCCAAGTCAACCAGAATGAGGGCCATTGTATGTATCCTGACTAGTGTACCACTGCCAATAGTTATGCATCGGAACATACAAGCTCTGGGCTACATAAAGCCTTGATACTCAACCTACAGTATAGACTAGTTACACCTTGTGAAATAATTTATGGTAGAGTAGCTTCAGCAGTTATGTATAGGGAAAATTACAAAAGGCATACACCCTTACAGTTGATTTTTTTTCTTGGTTCATTTGTATTTGCTAATGAAATAAATTATATAAGACAATTATAATTTGCAGGTAAAGTACTTCCTTTTCAATCATAACTAATTGCAAGAACAAATGTGCCTCAAGTATTGTAATTGTAAAAGTGTGTGTGCCTAGCTACAGGAAGGTCTCTGCCTCCTGCAGTGGCTACTGCTAGATAGGGCCCTAGTCTCTCAACCCCTTATATTCAGACAAAAAATAATAATATAAAAATATATATATATATATATATATATATATAAACATTTTAAAATGCCATAATCACATAATAATCAGGATACACAAAAGATAGCGCAGTTTTTCAGTTGCGTTATGTTACTACAGGGGAAAATTGCTTTTGCATTAGGAATACTATTATTCAGCATCATAAATCCTTTTGTGCAATCTTCAGAAGTGTTCACAATAAAACTCCAATAGCTTCAACTGGAAATGATGAACATTGTGCTTACAATAGTCTGTATGTTTAAATAACAAAAATGTTCAATAACAAAATACAACAACTTTATCAAAACACCAGTGCACAAAAATACTAACACACATACACACACACTGCATAGAATATTAGAGAGCGCATCAGTTTTATGGACACAACCAAAAGAGAAAATAATCAAAAACAAAAGCATGTTATTATTTATTATGACTAATGACAAATAACAAACTGTGGAAAAGGGGTCGGGCCCAGAATGTGACATGTGTTATTGAGACACATACAGTACTTGATAACAACCAGCAATTTACCAATTTCACAAGCTGACATGGCTGCTTGACCACTACGCATGGGAGCCGAGCCTGTAGAAGTAAGTAAGGTATACAGTCACTGTGACAATTTGTTACAACAAACAAAGAAGTAGTGGAGGAAATAATGGGCCCAATTTTAATTGCCTCCCTTCCCCGCGCATTCGCACAGTGGAGCAGTTTTCCTTCTGCACATACACATTTCTGCACATGTGCAGACACCAGGTGTAAGCGGGCACGGCAAACTGCTAGTGCGGGCAGGGGGCGTGGGGTGGCGGTGAAGGGACTGCCCAGCATTTCATTGGTGTTCCCATGAAACGCTGGGAGTTCCCATGGTGATTAGACAGTGACGCGGCTGCTGGGGGCGGGCAGCTGACATCCCAGTAGAGGGAACATGCAAAACTAAAACACCTGAGAGTGTCTTAGTTTTGCATGCTCATTCCAAATCATTCAATGGTCAGCGATCATCAAATGATTTGGTCTCCGCAACCAAGGCTGTGAATGGATGTATGTGCAAAATATCCATTCACAGCCCTGTGGGTGAATTCGGTAAATGAGGAGGGGGGGGGGGGGCGGCTTTGCAGCGCTGCGTCTGGATCAGAATAAGGTCCGAAGTTGCTGAACAGAATAGACATACACCAGCTTCTCAAATCTCATCCATTTCTCAGTAAACCAGGTGGTCTTGGGCTCGATAACACAATTCACATTGAATGCTGTCCTTGTGTCCCCACCCCTTGAAAGTCCATGGAGCAATCTCATGTGAGATCCCATGGGTGTCCCAGCTTTCTACTTTCAATTATGAGAATCCAAACATTATTGTTAGTCTAATGCAGTGGTGGCCAACCCGTGGCTCTTGAGCCTCATGCGGCTCTTCCCCTTGTAAAGTGCGGCTCCTGCTCCCACTGCTGCCCACGGTCCGTCCCAGTCCCCCCTGCTACCGGTTCCCTGAATCCCTTCTCCTTCTGAGGGGAGGAGAGCGTGCATCGCACATCTCTCCTACCCCTTACTGTGCATCCTTGTGACTGGGTCGTCCGCCAATCAGAGCTCGTGGGCCAGCAGCCAATCAGGAGCCGGCCAGCAAGCTTTGATTGGTGGACGGCCCAGTCACAGGGAAGTTAAGGGGGAAGGAGACGCGCGGTGTGCTGTACTGTGCTCTCCTCCCATCAGTGACATGACAGGAGGACTGCAGGGGGACGCCAGACTGTCCTCTCCCCGCCCGGCAGCAGCAGCAACAACGGTGAGTGCTGCTGCTGGGAAATTTGCACTGTGGGGGCATAGCAGTTTGTGGCACTGTGGGGGCATAGCAGTTTGTGGCGCTGTGTGGGCATAGCAGTTTGTGGCACTGTGGGGGCATAGCAGTTTGTGGCACTGTGGGGGCATAGCAGTTGGCGGCACTGTGGGGGCATAGTAGTTGGGGGCATAGAAGTTGGTGGCACTGTGGGGGCATCGCAGATTGTGGCACCGTAGGGGCATACCCGGCACCGTGTGGTGCATACCTGGCACCGTGGGGGGCATATGTGTATCTAGCACTATTGGGGGCATATATATATATATATATATATATATGGCACTGCACTATTGGAGGCATATTTGTATCACACCCACCCAAGGGGTCAAAATAGACTATGCCCCTTTTTTTGGCGCATGCGCCTTCGGCGCGTGCATGATGTCGGCTCTTTAGCTTGACTACCAATATTTTTCGGCTCTTTACCTCTGACCGGTTGGCCACCCCTGGTCTAATGCATTGATTCCCAAACTTGTTTTAATAATGGCCTCTTAGAGTAACAGCATTTTTTTCACGTATCCTAGGAAAAAATTTTTTTATTGTAAAATATGAAAAAAATATTAAATATATTAAATTAAGTAAATATACCTGCCATCCTTAGGTTCTGTTATGTGAGTGTGTAAAGTTGTGCTTCTTACTGGCTGCATGGTTTATGTCTGGCAGCCACTACCACTAGCCTTGCCTATCACACTGATCTATAACTTGATTTGGTCCTGGACCACCAACCGAGGCACCCATGCTGGAGATTCATGGCAAACAAGGGTGCCTAGGCACGGCGCTTGGGAACCAATGGTCTATGGAGTTGGCGATTAATACATATACAGTTCACTGTAGGCAGGTGGTGGTAGATATTAAACGGAATGAACCTACTGTATTAATCTTTTGGGAATGCTAGACAGGTGTCTATAGCTGGAGGGAAAGATCTGCAAGCTCCCAATGTCGGTTTTATATTACTGACTGTGTCCTTATTTGGAGGACTTTTGCTATAAATCTTATTTGTTCCCAGTAAATACCTTTCAGGGATATGTTACTTTGAAGCTAGCTCTTAGTAATAGAAAAATATATATATAAAAAAAACATAATAATAGTTGAAGCACTAACAGTTTCTGGAGCAAATGTGATATTTACTCAAATTTAATATGAATATCAATCTCAAAATTTTACATTATGTCGTTTTACAGGATTTTGTTATTACCATTATTTTTTAAATATAAGATATCCTTTCAGCAATAATATTTTGAAATGTTGACACAATTTATAGCACTAATTGACAGTTTTCAAAGCATGTATTCAAAGAAATACCGAAGCATATATTAATTTTAGTTAAACAAGTTGACAAGTATATTATGTAGCAGCTGCTGTATGTATAAGGTAGACAGTATTTATAACATTCCATCACAGTATTTGAAAGTGATCATTTTAAATATTTGTTGTAAACATTAGCTGACACATTCAATATAACAATATGTGTAACTAGTAAGAATATGTACAGGGTCCTTTTTTCTTGTCCGGGATTACACATCCCAGCATGCCTTGCATCAGTTTTGGCATGGCAAAATAGCAAAACTGTAGCAGGGCATGCTGGCATGTGTAGTTCAACAACAGCTGGAGTGTCAAGGTTAGTCATCACTGAACTGCAGTATGACATACTGTACCCCTAAGTATATTAGTCTTCCCCCCAACCTTCTATATGCTACTTTATGTTCTCCTCGTGTTTCAGCATTTTCCGCACACGTGTAGCACATGCAAACTGTGGTTAAGATTTCAGAAAGAAATGTGAAAGGAACGTAATGATTTACAAACAAATGCATGCACATAGAAAGAAAAGGATATACTTGTAACTGATGGGGGGTATAAAAGAACGGGGTGGTCCTGAGTGATCAATGTTTGCTGCTGTTAACTGGCAATGCTGAATGAGAGCATAGCTGACAGCTGTGACATTAAACCAGCTCACTAGGTGATTCTAGGGAGTTTCGGCATGCTGATGAAGACACTGACATCCGGGGTCAGAAATAGGAATTACTTAAAAATTGAGGTGAAAAATAATATAAAGGATCCACGTAGGAATAAACAATGCAGTCATTTACTTTATGGTTTTATTATAGTAAGGACCTATAATTACATTTCCAAGAAAGCCTTTTAATGTAAATGATTTGGCAGTGGGAATACCTGTGTGGGTGGACAGCACAATGGTAGGTGTACAGCGTTGGCTGTAAGGGTTGCTGTGTCACTACTATAAATAAAATCCGATCCAAGTCAATCCACAAAAGTTTTGGAAATCATTTTTAAACAACATTTTAGAAACACCCAATCATTCATACAGTAGATGAGCAGAACGTTTTTTTTTTTTTAACTCCAGTGTTGCACAGGTGCCAAATCTTTTTGAGTGAATTTTTTGATTGAAAATGTTCCTCAGAGACGCATCATTAATAAACCAACATAGAAATGTCCTGCTAACCAATCGGTTGGCGCTATATATCTTATAGCTGAGCACACATTCTTTTTCAGATCTCTATAGACATATAGCAGTATATTTACTTAAGATCAATTATTATCTATTTAAAATCTATGAAAAAAAAAGTTCAAAATCGATGTTATCTTTCCTTGGCTAATACACACATTTACTAACATTTGTAAAATTCATATTAAAAAAATATAATCTATTAGTAAATGTATTTTTAGCCCCCAATTTAGGCAGCTTTTCAAACGACTTTAAATCCATAAAATTGATTTAAACAAAAACAACCTTTAGTAATAAAGCCTACAATTACCATTTCTACTATACACTGCAGCAGTGTCCACAAAACATTGAACTTTTACATTATCTTTCATTTTAGATAAATAATGAAAAGACAGCTTGGAACATACTATATATGATATACATGATGAATTTATTGTCCCGGGAATATTATCTCTGTTATTACAATAATTACACAATGGTGCTGACTCTAATGGTAAAATTGTGTCTATGATATCACATTTCTGCAGCCCAATATGTTTTGCAAAGCTATCAATCTGTATATACTGTATTAAGAGCTATGGATCGTCAGTCCCCCTGCTGCAGCTCATCTCTGCCCAAGAAGCATATTTGTGCTCCTTGAGAAACTATAGTATGTTCCCCTTTTTGCACTTTTGGTATAGGCACGTGCGCCCCAGGTTGCCATTCACATGGCATCTGCAACACTCCCAGGAATACTTGCCTACCCTACTGGAATGGCCAGAAGGCTCACGAAAATTGTGTCCTCTAACGGCCTCCGAAGAAGGTGGCAAGTCTCCGGCATGCTCCCCAAAGCCACTGCACCTTCTGGAGAGTCCATGAATTGCATCATTTTGTGATGTCAGCCTGAATGCTGGGAATTCTGCCAAAAGTGACCACCCTTCTAGAAAGGTCTCTAATCTGGATGACATAACATCATTACTTTTTACAAATACATCTACACTGTAAGAAACATAAGTGTTGAATGCATAAGTGTTGAATGCAAGTGTTGAATGCATTTTGAGTGACGGGTAATTTTGCGGGGTACAGTCTTACTCTTTTTCACACTGAGCAGCAAATTACCAGGTCAAAAATTTCAACCTGGTAATTTACTGAATTACATGGATACTTCTTCATTGTGAAAGGGCCAACCCAGGTTGCAAATACTGGGTCATCGGCCTTGAGAAAAGCCAAGGTCGGCGTCCCGGGATTTAAGACCCGGGTTGACCCTTTCACACTGAACAATATACCGGGTAGAACTGCTTCACCTGGTAAATTGATGCTCAGAATAAAAGGTGTATGACAGAAAATTGGACATCACTAAAAATGTTTGAGGCCAGTGGTCTTTCACGTATCATTTCAATCATTTGTAAAATACCAGCTGGGAAGAAATGGCAAAGACTAAACTGTTCTCTTTTAGATCAAAGTGATATTTTTTATTTTTAATCCAGCTAGCATGCTTCCATAACTACAGTATGTATCCAAACTACAAAGCTTGTCCCCAAGGAGGAGGTGTCTGCTTAAGTAACCTCATGGAGAAACACATTAAGTACCAGTCAATGCGATATGAATTGTTTTGGGAATAGTATCTGAAAGTTAAAAGCGCCAGAAAATAAATATAGCTCTTTATCTGAAATACAAAGATCATTTCCTGAATACAAATGCAGCATAAACTCTATTATTCATTAGAGATGTAAACTGAAAACAGTACAAAATACAGTTATTGGTAAACTTTCCAAGATGAGAGTTCTATTGAAGATGGGATGTTCCCCAAAGCAACCAAGATTCTACCTATTACCTTTTAGAGGTGCTGAATAACTACTGCTGTATATAGTACTCATCATAAAGTAACAATCGGGAATAACCCTTTAAATGCTATATATATATATATATATATATATATATATATATATATATATATATATATATATATATATATATATATATATATATATATAGCAACAAGTCCAGTTTTTTAGGCCAGAGAGGGCACTCACCACCACAGCAGGTAAAATTGCTTTTTAATCAGAAAGTGTAGACAGGCATGGTCAACGTTTCAACCCCGGAGGGCCGTTTTCAAGACAGCTACAGAAAATCAGTGTGTCACCACAGCAGGTCATGCCTGACCTGCTGTGGTGACACACTGATTTTCTGTAGCTGTCTTGAAAACGGCCCTCCGGGGTTGAAACGTTGACCATGCCTGTCTACACTTTCTGAATAAAAAGCAATTTTACCTGCTGTGGTGGTGAGTGCCCTCTCTGGCCTAAAAAAACGGACTTGTTGCTATTTTTGGAAAATCTCCTTTCCTTAGGGGAGCACCCCGTATTTGTTATTTCTCCTGGATGAGTGTGCGGATTCCTGGACTATATATATATATATATATATATATATATATATATATATATATATATATATATATATATATATATATATATCCAAGAAGAGAACCGTCACTCAGGTCTTACTTTAGCTGTAAATCACAGCTTGCTCCAGTCAGGCCCGGTGACAGGGGGGGTCAAGGGGGACATCTGACCAGGGCCCCAAGGTTCAGAGGGGCCCCATGATCACGGGGCACAAAAAAAATACACTCAGTTGTTTTATTATGTTGTCTGCTCCGCGCTGGCTCGGACCATACAACAAACAAGCAGAGCGATCTCCCTCCCCCCGTCCCCGGTTACCTGTCACCTGGTATAAGTATTTGCCATCTAGCTGCAGAAGCCAGGCAGAGAATGACTCTGCTCCTGTATGCTGCAGAGCATGCAGCAGGAGCTAAAAGAAGATGGCTGCCCCCATACAGACTACACAAAGATGGCCACCACCCACCAATGAGATGCCAGGGTTTCCTTCTCCAGGAAAAATAGAGAGTATAGACAAAAGGGGTGGGACTTAACGGAGGAGTGTGAGGGGAAGTTTTGCAGGAAAAAGGTCTTTGATGCACCCAGGGAGGAAAAAGACAGAGAGGAGAAGAATGCTCCAGAGAACCTGCTTCATGTCTACTCCACCTTTTTAATTAATCAGGTAAGTGCCTTGGGTGAGGAGAGAGAGTTCCTATCTATCTATCTATCTATCTATCTATCTATCTATCTATCTATCTATCATCACACTGATCTATCTATCTATCTATCAGAAGAATTTTGTAGAAAAATAATATAGACACACACACAGAGAGGGGGCCCGGAGATGTCCATGTACTGGGCCCCAAGATTTCTGATGACGGCCCTGGCCCCGGTGCCAACAACTGAGGCCCTAGGACATCCAATATACAAAATGGAATGAATGGGCACTCGGAGACTGTAAGCAGGTGCATAAATTCTGGACCAACTTTTAATCCATGCAGGTCAACGTTTCAACATTTCGAGAAGTTTATTCTCATCATCCCGATGATGAGAATAAACTTCTTGAAAAGTTGAAGTACAACAGGCTTCCTGTCTTCATTTCTTACAAGTCACCAGAGTGCCGCCCACCTACCTGCTGTACATTGGTGCATTCCTATGTGCCTGACCGGGGAAGGCACCTGGCGCTGCTGAATTTATATGGAGCTGAGGGGTATATATATATGGCCAATTACTCCTCACCTCTAAAGTGAAGTACCGCCACTGACCACTAGAGGCCACTCAGCAGACCAAATTACTCCTTAACAGAAAATGAAAGCAAAATGATCTGTTTCAAACTTGCTGGATATGAAGGGAGGGAGCTGTGAAGACAGAGATTGGAGGTAGGATCAAATAAAGACTAAGTTGTCACTTTGTCAGGCAGTTAGCCAGTGTTTATATAAGCATTAACAATCCCCTTAAAAATGATTTATTCATTTGTAATGTCATAACTTTTTTAATGATTGATGAAGTGTTTATATGTTTTCTATATACAATATTTATTATAATTAGCATAGAGGAGTAGTATCTCACAAAAAATCCTAAACGAAATAAAAAAAATATATATTGGTGGCATACATACATAGTGCTTAATAAAAGTAATATTGAAATAGTTTCATATCCCATGCCTTTAAGACATCTTTTATGTTAAATGCTTTTGAAGAAGCAATATTCCTTGATTGATTTGTTACATTTTTGGACATACTGTATCTCCCTGGCAAGTTTCTGTTCCTGCTTAATTGTTAAATTAAACTATACAGTGGGCTAGAGACAGGTCATTCTAGAATTTCTTCTGTGATATACTGTACTGTACAGCAGTGATGTGCAGTGAGGTCAATGGCAGGTGTTCAATGCCGGTGTGAGCGGCCGGCGAGGGGGTTAAACTGCGAGGATCACAGAAAACCAGTGATCCTCGCAGTTTAACCCCCGCGCCGGCCGCTTGCACTATGCAACGTTCCGGTGGAATCCTCGCCGTCACAGAACTGCGAGGATTCCCCTAAACTGCGAGAGCCGTGGCTAGTGCAGCAAACTTGCTGTAATTAGCCTCAATTCTCGCAGCTTTTGGAGGCACATTCGCAAATTCCCCCTCGCTCAAAAAACGGAGCGAGGGGGGAATTTGCGTATGAGGGGGGTCAGTTGAATACTGACAGGGTGAGCGGTGACTGCGAGCAAAAAGTCCTGCTCGCAGTCACCGCTCACCCACGGATATATGCCAATGGCTGGGGAGGCACTGCTACATATGAATCCGATGGTTCGGGTGGGCATGATGCAAAGCACTGCAAATTCGGGGAGTTTTGACTTATTATTATTATTACTATTACTAAAATAAATAAAAATCCTCCATTTTAGCAACTATTGGGAATCATTGTTTTAATACCAAAACAACATTTGTAAAAAAAATTTGTAAAAAATATATATAAAAAAAAACCACTTAGGGGTTAATCCAATAGAGTGCTATTGCCACATTGTGTAAAACAATGTCAATGGCACCTGAATTTGCAACTGCTGGGGGCTGAAATTAATTCCACTTTGCACAAAAGTGTTCAGAGAATACTTTTGTACGAATCCCAGCAGTGGCGGAATTACCAGGGATGCAGGGGGTGCAGCTGCTATGGGGGGGCCCGATGGACAGCAAGCACTTCCCTGCCTTTTCCTGCACTGGCGAATGTGATCAGGGGAGACCCAGTGGAGAGCAGCACTTGCCGGTGCCTCCTGTCTCCCTCTCCTCAGTGCGCATGAATGGGAGATCAAGCGGGGAGCAGCAGCTGTGTCCTGTCTCCACCCACCCAGCACATGTGAACGGTAGAGAGACCCAGCGGAGGAACAGTACCTATTTCCCCCTCCCCCATGTCAGTGGGAGATCCAGCATGAGGAGATGACACATACCTGCACCCTGGAGCATGAGTAGCAATCCCAGCGAGGCCTGGATCCATTTGTATGAAGGTGAATTCATACTTGGTGAGTGAAGTGATGGTCTATCCTTGTGCCTATTGTCCTGTCCCTATTGTCTTGTGCTTATGCCTAATGCCCCCTCCTCATACCTACCAACATGACCCTCTCCAGGAGGGACACAATGCCCTGCTCCTGCACATCCCTCTTCATGTATGATTGCCATCACCTGTGGTGAAACACCTTTTCTTATCAATTAACCTGTTCAACGCAGATGCAGGTAATCATAAATTCAAAGGGAAGTCCAGGAGCTGAGCATTGTGTCCCTCCTGGAGAGGGTCATGTTGGGAGGTATGCCTCCTGTCTCTATTGTCCTGGTCTGTGCCTATTGTCCTATTCCTATTGTCATCCCAATTGTCCTGTCTTTATTGTCCTGTGCTTATGTCTAATGTCCCATCCCCATTTGCTATTCTGACCTTTTACCTTTTTACACATTTTTGTACATAATTAATTTTGAGCTTAATATCTCAGATGTGACAAATACATTTAATTCAACATTTCTATCAATTCCCATTTTTTTTATTTAAAAAAAATATATAAAATATAAAAATATATATATATATTGGTCTATTCTACATGGCTTTTACATATTGAATTCTAAAACATTTATGGTTTATGCTCAGATAATTAGATGACAGAGACCGGTAAGTTTGAATACATTAAAAAACATCATAAAGTATAAGCACAGTCACTGATTTTTACTGAACCGTGCTATTAAAGGGCTAGACCTTTCTCGGTATACAATTGAGTATAAAGCTATGTTTCATGACTCATACATAATTAGCTCATAGTGACAACTGCTGTTTTCCTTGCAATTATTGCAGTAAGACTGCAAGAAATTAAAATAGCCTGGCAACTACACATAGATAGCATGTGTATCCAATGGCACATTCACAAACAATTTAAACTAAACACCATATTCAAGCGATGGAATCATTAACGATCACTTATGGCAGACACAATTATGTTTTATGCCAAAAGGAGCCCATACACGGTCCGTTGTGTACGGCTCCGTTCTGTACTATGCGATGCGCGCTCCCGCGCATCACATAGTACGGTACAAAATGTATGTGCTGCACATACTTTTTGTACTAGGTACACATCGGATCGGATCGCAGTGCATGCACACTGCATGCACTAGGGATGCGATCCGATGTGTGCTAATTAAGTCCCAAACGCCAAACGGATCCGTTAAACGGACCGTGTATGGGCTGCTTTATTGTGCATTGACTTTTGTGAGATGCTGCACAGTGTTTATTAGGCCCCAACAGTGGCATAAGTTCATCCCAGATGCCCGGAGGCAAGATGTGTATTGGTCCACCCCCCCCCTCCTCACACACACAAAACCTTATAAAATATATACTGTATATATGTCTGTTATGAAATATATATATATATATATACCCAGGAACGGATCGGCACTCACTCCAACTTTCAACGATAGCCCTCGTGCCTTTGCAAATATTAATATGAAGCAGGTAGGAAATCCACAGGACGGATCCAAGCACGGCACTGATGGGTCTTGTAAAAAACTTTTTATTTATCTCTACGTTTCGGGGAACGTATCCCCGTCGTCAGGAGAGGTCTGTCCTTTTCTCCTGACGACGGGGATACGTTCCCCGAAACGTAGAGATAAATAAAAAGTTTTTTACAAGACCCATCAGTGCCATGCTTGGATCCGTCCTGTGGATTTCCTACCTGCTTCATATATATATATATATATATATATATATGCATATACATATATATGGCATATACACAGGGCTATTTTTCAGTAGGCTCCAGCAGGAACTGAGGCCCTTAATCTAGTTCACTCTTTCTGACAAAATATTTCTAAGTGTGCGTTCACACGGGGGCGATTTTGTCCAAAATCGCGGGAAATATGGTCGCTGAGCGACCATATTGCCCGCAATGGGAGTGTGCACCGGCGATATATCGCCGGGTGCGCGCTCCCGTTTTTGCCCCCGTGGTGATCGCTGGTCGCAGGAACATGCTCCTGTGACCAGCTGATTACCACTGCCGGGCTCCCCCGGGCAGTTTCATTTTCATCAGCGACCATCTCTGGTCGCTGATGAACAGGCGAAACTGAGCAATATATTGCTCAGCCATATATTGCTCAGCAATATATGGCTGAGCAATATATCTCCCCCGTGTGTACACAGCATTAGATGGACAAAACCATGTGCACTGCAGGTGAGGCAGGTGTAAACCCCCACCCAAATCTAATTATCTCTGCACAAGTAACACCTGCCTCACCTGCAGTGCACATGGTTTTGTCCATCTAAGAAATATTTTGTCAGAAAGAGTGAACTAGAATAAGGGCCTCAGTTCCTGCTGGAGCCTGCTGAAAAATAGCCCTGTATATATATATATATATATATATATATATATATTAAATTGCAGGAGATGAGAGGTGCCCCCTTGGGAGCAGGAGCCCAGCGGCAGATGACTCCATTGCCTCCCAGAGTTCTGCCTCTGGGCCCAAATGTAGGTGCACAAATGCAAATTGTTTTCCCCTGGGTGTGGTAGCTTATGATGACATTCAGTATGTCGTCAGTAAAGCTCCGTACACACGGAGCAATATGATTGCTGAGCAATATTGGCTTAAAATTGCTCAGCAATATATTGCTCAGTGTCCCATTTTTATCAGCAACCAGAGATGGTCACTGATGAAAAGGAGATACTGCCGGGAAAGCCGCAGGATGAAACAGCTGATCGCCGGGAAGCCGCTGGTCGTAAGAGCATGTTCCTGTGACCAGTGACCATTACAGGGCAGGTCGGGGGAGCATGCTCCCGGTGACAGTTGCCCCGTACACACGGGCATAAGGTCGCTCAGCGACTATATCCCTGGCAATTCTTACCATGTGTACGGAGCTTAAAAATGTCAACACCAGAATGTTGACATGTTCTGAATGTGAATATATACATGGACATTATGTTGATATGTAATATGTCAACATGAACAAATGTCAAAATGGTCATGTCTGCATTATGTGTGTCAACATAACATTTCCATTATTTAAGCCATTACCTTAAACCTTACATACCTAAATCTAATAGTAAAATGTGTTGCCGACATTGTGACAATCCATATGCCTAATGTCAACACAATGACTATGTTGAGATAATTGCCATGTCGACATTCTGAAAGGTGGCAAAAGGAAATTAATTCTGCATACAGGATTGCCACAAACTATACCTTGTTTTTAATGTATGCATCTAATGGTCCTGAGGAAAACCAGACTTCTAACTGCCCTGCAGGAAATACTATAGGTATACCCTGATAGCTCATTACCCTTATTACTAATGTAACGTACAAATGAGAATAAACCAAATACTATCTTAGGAGATACAAAAATAAATTTACGTTAATGAATTATGTATTAGTATATTAGAATTTAATGGAGGGTTTTACATTTTCTACCAAGTGCATTATCCAGAGTGACTGCAAACCCCCAAACGTAGGGAAATCCCACAGTTATAAGGATGCTTTAAGGCTGTGATATGAATTTGGATCTTGAATTGCAGTTGTGCAAATCCATGTGTTTTATAATTGACCCTTATTCACAGCAATACATGACTAGTAAATCTCCAACCAATACAAAAGATGAATGTGTTAAACCGGAGGAGCCAGTTTCATATTCAGATTTCATAATAACTAGTACTGAAGTAAATATGATAATTTCCTATTGTGTATATACTGTAGCTAGATGTTCTCACTTTACACCCATTATTCAGCTTGTCAAATATTGTAATATCATTTTCATTCACATCAATACACAACATTGCCGTATATACAGTTTTCTTTCAGTGGTTCTCAAACTTGGTCCTCAAGACAGACAATCACGGTTTCATGAATGGCTAAACAGAAGAGACAGTGGGGCAGATGTATTAAGCCTGGTGAAGAGATAAAGTGGAGATAAAGTAGAAGATGATAATGCACCAGCCAATCAACATATAACTGTCATTTTTCAAACATAGCTGATTGGCTAGTACATTATCACCTTCTACTTTATCTCCACTTTATCTCTTCACCAGTATTAGGGCTAGATTCTCTAAGCTTCAAAAGTGATAAAATGGAGAGTGATAAACAGCCAGCCAATCAGCTCCTACCTGCCATGTCACAAACTGTGTTTGAAAATGTCAGACAGGAGCTGATTGGCTGGCTGTTTATCACTCTCCATTTTATCACTTTTAAAGCTTAGACAATCTGGCCCTTAATACTATACATCTGCCCCTTAATTACTGTTAGAATTAAAGTGGGCTAAAGCGAAGTCTACAAAAATAACTCCATAACCAAGATGGTCACTGATAATATATCTGCACAAACTCAGCCATCTTGCTACTGTGTAAGTGAGATATGGTGGAGGACATTCACCCCTTCTTAGCTCCTAAAACCTGTAATTTTACCTTGCTATAATCTCTTTTAAGAGCCTTGCAGTGCTACTGTACCTTAGGAGCAGACAGTCATTGGCTAGTGAGCTGTACTCACCCCTGCACTGCTATAGGCTCTGCTCCATCCGGCTGCATAATACTGTATACTGTAATAAAAGACATGCTGTGTACCTGATGAAGAAGTCTCTCCCGTCTCTGTTTGTCGCCATCTCCCATCCATAAGGTGGTCCCTGAGGTAAACTCCAGGTCCCAGTGGGTGGAGACCACCCTGAAGTCTTTGTTCTGTGACAGAAAGAAAAAAAAATGTCAGACTTTCAATGGAGTTATCATGACACTATGCCAAACAAATATTTACTTAACATATTCATGGTAATCTGGTAACATTCTAATTCTGCACATACTGTACATTCAATCAGCACCAGTCAGACAGAACATGAGGCAACACGCTCGAATGAAAACATCAGTAAACCACAATGACATTTTGAAGTTAACATGGTTATTGTCAACCGTTAGACTGAATACCACAGGTGGCACAGTAGTTCCGTTCCAACACATTTTTTAAAAACACTTTGCTTACATATATTTTCTATCACTGCGATGAGAAACTCTGTTTCAGGTTTTTGTTTTTGTAAATAATGTTTTTGGTGAAGAAAGAAACCATTTACATAAAAGGTGCATGAATAAAGAGCAAATCGATCATCCTTCATTCAATTTATTAATGATCAAGTAGTAGGAGGACTATCAAAATACCAGTGTAAGGTTAAAAAAAATGAGTTCTATTAGCCATGACTGTATGTGGCCAGAGAATAGAGTCAAAGATTCTGAGAAGAAGACAACTGAGGTATACTGGCTTCACCGAGAAGCCTGGAGGTAAGTATAGAATCAACTGGAGAGTTAGTACAAAGGTTACAATGGAAGCCCTGAGCCAATGTACGTCTTTTGAAGAGTTTCTTAATGGGTGTGTAAATGAATGTACAATGCTGGTAATAGAGTTTTGGTTATGCATAGGTTCTGGCATTCAGGCAAGCAAATGGCCTGACCTTTTCCTGCTGTAATAATATTGTTTTGTTTACTACTAAATATACAATTAAGGGTAGAAGACACTGGCCACTGCTGGCTGTTGGCCATGAAATACAATTTTAATATTTATGATTTAACATTGACTGTGTGGCCAGCTGTTTGGCTGGTCATGATCATATACTGTAGTATTGTCATTATAATTGGCCTATCTTTATGTGGAGACCTGAGGTTGTAGTCCAATATACCTCATTGTCTTGTCCTTCCTATATCTGATTTTTAGCTATTGGCTATATCATATCCTTGCTCCTTCCACCATGCAATGAAATAAACTCCATTATAATTTTTTGGAGCAGCCTTGTTCCTCCTCTGGAAATATGCAGCAATCAGTATACGTTAGGTACAGCTGACTTTCTGCAATGGAAACGTGAAGTGAACAGTCTGCCAGTAGGGCTTATTGTCCTAAAGTGGGTCACCTCTGATGTCATCATGCAGCATATGGCATGTTAAACTACACTGAGAACAAATACTTTCTTTTGGCTAGTGTTCAGAGAGAGACTTTTGCGTTAGCAGCTCATGATGTACTTTAGAGCCTTTGGCATATTGGCTGAAGTGCCCACAAATTTTTGTGAAACTGGACCAAGATTTGCACAATGAACAATACTTATAGTGTTCTCACAGATGCCTTTTTATTACTGTAGTTGGCAGCCACAAAAGTACATTTATTGAACATTTCAAACAATAAGACAGATCTGTAAGTATACACAACAAGCAAAACATTCAGTTTTCAGTTGCCTTTAGTACATTTTAGATATAAAATGATGGGTTGTGTGAGACAACAATATTAACAATATCTAGATTACTTGCAGCTCTAAAGCTTCCTGTCTGTATAGTAAGTTTGCTACAATGACTGGAAAAAAAATACAAAATGGTTGCCGTGACGTATACATGATGAAATCAGTAATAGAGAAACAGTTCTACAAAAAGATTAGCTCACATAAGCAATGCATGATTAATGTTGTTCTGCAATCTTTTATATGACCCTTTGCGTGTACTCCCAAGGCTGCAAAATTCGTGAGTCAACCAGAATAAAGTCCAAAAGGCCTGATTCTGGTTCACTTGCAAAAGTAAATTCTCGCTCTAGTGGACAAAACCATGTGTACTACAGGTGGGGCAGATGTAAGATTGCAGAGAAAGCTACATCTGGGTGAGTTATTTTGTTTCCATGCAGGGTAAATACTGAATGCTTTATTTTTAAACTGCAATATAGACACCAGTGTGAAGTACAAACCCCACCCAAATGTGACGATCTCTGCACCTGTTACATCTGCCCCACCTGCATTACACATGGTTTTGTCCATTAGAGAGAGAATTTGCTTTTGCAAGTGAACCAGAATCAGGCCCAAAGTTACAGGTACAGATATATTTTTTTGCATTTCAATGTTATTATAACCTAAATATATGACCATTGCATACCTAGTTACTGTGGGTGCAGGGGCTGTGGTCATACCTTCCAACTTCAGGACCCCACGAGTGCCAAGTTGTGCGGCCAAAATTGGGGGTGTGATATATGTACACTGTGCTCCCGTGACGCAACACCCCCATTTTTGCTGCTCTGGGGGCATGGCCAGCAGCTCTGCTCCTCTGTCTCTGGCAATAAATGCTGTGTGCTCAGCAGAGAAGTGCCAGGCAGCAGGGACCCCAATGCCCCCCTCCACCAAAACCATTTCCAGCCCTGATCGTCCCAAAAAATGGGACAGTCCCTCGAAAACTGAGACAGTTGGGAGGTAGGGATGTGGTTGTTACCAAACAGGGCATGTGATAAATGCTACCTCAAGGCTGATTGCTTGTTATGTACACCTTTTCAACTCTTTTTTATACTTGATACATCAACCCCTGATTTGATGTTTTTTTATTCTGTAACAATTGCTTCTTTCTAGCCACCATCCCTTACAGTAAGCAGATTTCTTGATATGGTTTACTAATGCACATTCTCTCCAGTTTCAGCAACTAAATGATCCTTCCAATTGATATTTGGCATGTCTATGGCTTCATTCACAAGTCTCCTTCTTGCTGTAATGAAGCGTCTAGGGGACAGCATTGTCTATGCATTGCCTGGGTGGTATTATGTATCTTCTATAATTGATCCAATAGTGCAAACTGTGATACCCAAGCACTTGAAGCACTTAGATACTAGTCTGTGTAAGTGTATAATTGTATCTTAGACTCTCTGTGGTCTTACTTTGTACAGTTTTCCTGCAGATCCAAAGTATGACCAAAAGTCAGGTATACTTATAGTAGAGTAGAAAAGCAATAATAAGTGTAAATATTAAAAAAAACAACAGAAAACTAAATGACTAAAACAGATATACTGTAATGTAAGTGGAGGGTGGATCCGCACAGACTGTGGTTCATATCAAGTAATTATGTTAGACTAATTTTGAAAGACCAATATTTGAAACTATTGACGAAAAATCTCCTAGTCATCAATTGGTGGTGCGCCCAAACATTCAGAGAATACAACTGAATAGAAGGGGATTGACTTGCAAAGACGCTGGTCACAAAAAAGCAAAATGTGCTTTTTGGGCGCACTCTTTGTATATAATTATGTGATGTAGTATTAATTCATTAAAACGTAACTTTTATTAAGACTTTACCTAAAAGAAGGATGACTATCTAACTCTTCTTTGAAAAGAAAAATTCTCACTTGAAAAAGAAAAAGATTAAAATGTCCGCAAATGCCAGTGTTTGCTCTGCTATGAATGAGTCAGAGCATAAATTGGTCAGGCATGCAGTTAACGTTAATGGTCATGGGCATTCCTTTTGTAATGCTGCCTATTTAGTGAGGCGTTGTGTGACCGTGATTACTCACTCCCTCTGATTATTTTTCAGGGCAAGTGCTGACAATTTTGTTGTGACTAATTGTGGAATATATGTCCTATTGTGGTCGCTGTCAGATTGCTCCTTGTGTTCAACGCTTGTGGTTATGTATTGATGGTCTAATAGGTCTAAGTATTTGAACCATTGGTTTAATTATTCGCTGTGCAACGGACAATCAAAATAGCCATGTGGGGGTCTTGGCTCGCATTCATTAAAGGAATCTCACACACAGATGGGAATATTCCCCTGCAGTAGGTTTCTCCTTGGCATCATGTCATGACCAACTCTGCGTGTACCATACCAGGTGTTCACCAGGGACTTAGCCTCTGATTACTTGTCTGGCCCCCTATATATTCTATTGTTATATAGAAATATCTAGGGGTATACAGGTACACTGTATGTTGTGGTCTCCGTTATACGATGTCAGGTTGACTGCTATGAGAAAAAAATAGATAGAACACTTCTGCTGTCGGGTCAGATATATGTCATCCCTGATGCGTCTAGCAGTGCACTATATCTGACCTGACAGCAGAAGTGTTCTATCTATTTTTTTCTCATAGCAGTCAACCTGACATCGTATAACGGAGACCACAACATACAGTGTACCTGTATACCCCTAGATATTTCTATATAACAATAGAATATATAGGGGGCCAGACAAGTAATCAGAGGCTAAGTCCCTGGTGAACACCTGGTATGGTACACGCAGAGTTGGTCATGACATGATGCCAAGGAGAAACCTACTGCAGGGGAATATTCCCATCTGTGTGTGAGATTCCTTTAATGAATGTGAGCCAAGACCCCCACATGGCTATTTTGATTGTCCGTTGCACAGCGAATAATTAAACCAATGGTTCAAATACTTAGACCTATTAGACCATCAATACATAACCACAAGCGTTGAACACAAGGAGCAATCTGACAGCGACCACAATAGGACATATATTCCACAATTAGTCACAACAAAATTGTCAGCACTTGCCCTGAAAAATAATCAGAGGGAGTGAGTAATCACGGTCACACAACGCCTCACTAAATAGGCAGTGTTACAAAAGGAATGCCCATGACCAGTAACGTTAACTGCATGCCTGACCAATTTATGCTCTGACTCATTCATAGCAGAGCAAACACTGGCATTTGCGGACATTTTAATCTTTTTCTTTTTCAAGTGAGAATTTTTCTTTTCAAAGAAGAGTTAGATAGTCATCCTTCTTTTAGGTAAAGTCTTAATAAAAGTTACGTTTTAATGAATTAATACTACATCACATAATTATATACAAAGAGTGTGCCCAAAAAGCACATTTTGCTTTTTTGTGACCTGCGTCTTTGCAAGTCAATCCCCTTCTAAAACAGATATACACCTATATAGGCCTAAATTCAAACTAAAAAGGGACTTGGGAGGGAGAAACTGAGTTACAACTCCAAATTACTGTATCTAATATGCTCATATATTATGCAATAACAAATGTAGAAAATAAAAGTAATGCACCAGAAAATTATTCATTGTATTGGGGATCTTGGGCACATATTGTAATTTCAGCTCATTTTTTTAATGATTTACTGGAAGAGTCTAATTAAAAACCATTTGTGTGGGTAATATCTTTGATGTATGTAAACTAGGATCTTCCATAGCACATAGTCTGAATACTTAAGCAATCACATTTTTAGCTATTTTAAAATAAATAAATAATGTATTATGAATGGTAGCAAAAGGAACTGTTCCTATATAATATACAGTGGGGTTTGATGATCATGGAATGCAGCACTTTCCAAAGACTGCAAGAGGAGCTGGTCAGAACATATAAACATTCATGTAATGGTGTACAGTATGTGCTATATGTGCTGGCTGCACAGAAGTCTGGGGGAAAGGCATGCTGATCCCCCAGGTAAGGCTGCAAGTACATACAGTATATTACATGTATCTTTATTGGTGCTGTCTGGCTACACCCTGCAGGCTTTGGGCAGCAGCTGCCTCTGACAATATACCGTATATACTCGAGTATAAGTCGACCAGAATATAAGCAGAGGCACCTAATTTTACCACAATAAACTGGGAAAACATATTGACTAGAGTATAAGCCTAGGGTGGGAAATACAGCAGCTACTGGTAAATTTAAAATTTAAAAAGATACCAATAAAATTACATTAGTTGAGGCATCAGTAGATTAAATGTTTTTGAATATTTATTTCAAAGAAAAACAGTTACAGAGTGTTACCGCATATGTATGGGAAGTGCTAACGCAACACATGCAGTAACATAGTGCGTACACAACGCAGCGTGTATATTATGAGCCCTAACACATGCCGCTATATGCTAGCATAGTCAACACTCGGTCCAGATAGGGGTTAGTAAAAACAAAATAAAATAAAATACAGCAGACTGAGTACTGTAAATAAACGTACTGTGTATCCAAGACCAGTATTCAGCAATGCTTGAGCGGAGCAAGGGGGCGTGACCAAGCATGGGTAAGACTGTAAAGGCTATGTCATTGATCACAGCCATGGAGAAGAGCAGGAGAAGAAGAGCGGCTGCATCTGACATTCAACTGACAAGGATGCGGAGTGCCCCAGGTACCACCAGCACACAGAAGCGAACAGATGCTTGCCCAGTATGGCACGCAGGGCCGGATTATAATGGGGGCACAAGGGGTCAGTGCCCCTGGGCCCCCCTCCAGCTAGGGGCCCCCTGTGGTTGGCATGTTTTGTGCATGGGAGTGGGGTAGTGCTGCAGCTTCACCTATCTGCCAATGTGACAATGATTAATGGTGCTGAGCATTGGAAGCCAAGTGTGCAGTGCATTACTGGGAGTTGACTAAGTCCCATGACACTTTGCACCAGAGGGCAGAGGCTGAGATGTTTGTGCTGTGCTCTGATTGGTGGAGCTCATTACATGCTTCTCAGGCCCATGTATAACAGCAGCCTAGTCATGGGAGGGTTTTTAATCAGAGGCAGCACTGGGACTGTGAGGTCTCCTACAGAGTAAGGTGCAGAGGGACAAACACAGGGTGTGTGTGTGTATGTGTATGTGTGTGTATATACATACATACATACATACATACATATACATACACACACACATATATATATATATATATATATACATACATATACATATACATATATATACATACATATACCATCTCCCCTGAAGTTACCCATTGACCAAGTTTATACTGCCTTTACTCTGTGTTTTGACAGTGTAATATTCCCCGTGCAGTTTGCGGCCAGTAATGACAAGTGCAAGGGGCCCCCCCTGTCTAAAGTGCCCCGGGCCCCCCGAAGGCTTAATCTGGCACTGATGGCACGGACAACACAGAGGCTGCTGGCGTGCAGGAGAAAAGAAGAGCGGTGATATCAGCAGTCATCGGACCACCCACAGAGGCTGCATGCGCCCGCAGGTGAGCGGGAGAGACCGGAGAACACCCGCACTGCCCTGGAGAATAGGTAAGTGGGATCCTCACTCGAGAATAAGTCGAGGGGGATTTTTTTAGCATAAAAAAAGTGCTGAAAAAGTTGGCTTATATACGGTACATGGTTATGACTATGCTATAGTTTATGGTTTACTACTTTCTTGCCTCCAACTTTTCAAATTCATTTGCTGCCTTATATATCCCACCTTTTGGCAGGTGACATTTTATTGCGGTATTTAATGTTATTCAATTCACCTTTCAGTGGTTTTAATGTTATGTATGATTTGTATATACAGCAATAGTATCACACTGTATACATTGTACTGTATAACCACTGTAAGGCACTGATTCTGATTTGGAAGTAAAGAAAAAGGCATGTAACTTTGCATCTGGAGCAAATACATCTATATTTTTTCTGTGATGGTAAATACTGGCTGCTTTTGTATGTAGCCAACAAATGCTATATAGCTGTATTTTACACTGCAGTTTAAAATTCAGTTAGAACACACCCGACACAAAATTCTAAATCTTTCTGCACATTTTATGTCTGCTCCACCTACTGTGCAACATGGTTTTGCCCAGGTACATAGTTACTTTATTGTTGTTGATTTTTTAATTTACAGTATTTCCAAACCAGAACCAGATCCTAATTCTTTGAAATATATTGTGTTCGAAATTCTAGGTTGAGTGATCTTGAGAGTCTGAGCTAAACAAATGAGACAGATTACTTATAATTAGGCTACAAGAACATATAAGTAGAATATATCATGTCTACAATTATGGCTCAAAAGAATAAAAATACCTGGTTAGTTTTATTACTTAAGCAAACTTTACAACAGGATCCCTTCTACCCAATATAAAAAGCTCAGCTCTAAAACTTCCCACTTAATTTAATATCGCAGTAACCTTTGCTAAATGAATTGATTCACATAATTTAATTAATTAATTACAGATAACTGCAATACTAAATTAAGTGGAATGTTCAAGACAGAACATTTTGTACCAGGTGAAAGGGCTACGTCTAAGATGTATAAATAACATTACAAGTCAATCTTCTTGTAGAATGTAAATTTACTTAATTTAATTCTGATCACAATCTCGTTGGTTGACTATGTTGGGAATTTAAGAAATTGTGTAATAAATCTAAATTGTGGTTCCTCAAATGTTGTTATGTTCTTCAACATATTTCTCAAATACCAATCTAATAAGAGATTCAGGCTATCATGAAGGCCTGGCATGGATGGATCCATCTGAACTCATCATTTGGTAAACATGATGGAAATGTGTGTGTACAGGCTTCAGGATGTACAAGAGTTTCTGAACACAACTACAGATACCTTACAGATAGAAACAAGTCCGTTACTTGACCAGTGGAGTAGTTTTATGAAAGATAAAGTAGGTATAGCCATGCTCACTATTATACACACTGGCAGATTGAGAGAAGCAGGGTAACATACAGCTCACCATCCAGATGCAGGTGGATGGTTTCAGGTTGTTGGAACATGAGGGTTTCGGTTGAGTGGGGAATGCGTGAGGGGCTGGAGATAAAGCAGCTTGAGTATGGAGGAATCATGCAGGCTTTATCCAACTCCAACTATGGAGTGCAGCATACTACAGGAAGGTTTGGCAAATGGACTTCAGTAGGTGGTTGGTAATCAGGTGATTAGACCCAAAGGTGTGAGCATGTGATATTACTTTATTATAACTCAGTCTTGAACTTGAGTTCCCTGCTGGAAACAGATGGTGGTGACTATAGACTGGAACCTGAGATAGTGATGTGGTACATAATTGACAATTGGATAGAGATTTAATTGTAACTGTATAGGTGAATTGTAAAAGATCCTCTATCCTGAAACTGGATAGATGACCAGACTGGAATCGAATGGGTGGCTGTACTGTAACCGGATAGGTGACCAGACTGAAATCAGATAAATATTTAAGTTTGAAGTCTCCTTAATTTATCAGACTGAAACTGGAAAGCAAGAGAATAACAGAGACAGCAGATAACAAGACTGGAACTGGATAATGGACTGGAACCAAACTGACCCTATAGTATCAGGGACCTCAGCACAGAGCTGATTACAATGTTGTACTGGCAATTTGGGAGTCGCCAGGCTGCTCTCTTCATAGGTGTCAGTAGCTAGTGTTTGTCTGCTGTGATCAGGTGTATGAGAACAACGACTGGAATGTCAGATAACAGCTAGGTGACTTTGTCCAACATAGCTGCACCAATGTCTTAGTTTTGGATCAAAATTTGGCATGGAAGAGGGCAGGCCTGAACCCTGGAGAGCCAGAGAGGAAGCAATGTTCAGCGTCAACAGGACACCGAGGGAAGCTCTGAGTAGCTCCTTAGTATGCACCTAGTGCGTTGCCCACGAGCAGATCACAACACTACCCATGAGCAGCAAAAGTGCACATTGGGAGTAGAACATAGTGCCAGCATGCAAATGTAAATACAGTGTCTTAATACTCCGGATCATAGCACAGGTTTACTATATGCAGTATTTGTTGCAATAGATTGCTGATATTTGATATTACAGAAGACCTTTTCTGTGGCTGAACTAACATGTTCAGATACATATACAGTTTCTGGCCTGTCCTATGATACATACTTGCTCTGCTTATTCATTAGACTTGGAATCAATAATATGTAACCTTTGCCTTCATTGACGTAGCCAAGCATTATCCATTTCACCAAATTGTATTACAGCGTCTGTCTACTCTCTTTAGGTATATGGAGGCAAACAACAGTATGGATATAGTTTTTGAGATAAAGCTTTGTGGACATGGTTTATGCCAAAATCTATTTGTCTAGGCCTCCTTCAGCATATACAGTATCTCGCTTTCTCCACCAGTGTATGGTTTGCTTGTTTACTTATACTGTATCATTTTGTTCAGGAGTATGGGCATTGGTCAATTGATGCTCTATTCCATATTTTTGTAAGAAGAATTAGAACCTCTCAGTTCAGGCATTTGTCTCCATTATCAGATCTCAAGGCCTTGATTCTGTGAACATGGGAGTCACCTCAGAATGTCAGAAAGTATCTCAATCCACAAAGTACCAAGCTGACTTTATTTATCTATTAGACCACACACATCTGCATGTACAATCTCAAGTGGTTTTGTAGTTTGGTTTACTGTTTTGGGAAATGGCTGACAACTTTGTTCCCATACAATACAGCGCTCAGATATGGGTTTTTCTGTGCTAGTCACTGCCATTTCTGTGACCATTCCATTCTGTATCTTTGAAACACTATTGTAGACCAAATCATCTATGCCAGAGTTCCAATGAATGTGACTTAGGGCCTTATTCTAGTTCACTCTTTCTGACAAAATCCTTCTTAGATGGACAAAACCATGTGCACTATAGGTGGGGCAGATGTTACTTGTGCAGATATAATTAGATTTGGGTGGGGTTTTACTTCAAAGTGAGATCTATATTGCAGTGCAATAATAAAGTAGCCAGTAATTACCCTGCACAGAAACAAAATAACTCTCCCAAATCTAATTCTCTCTGCACATTTTACATCTGCCCCCACTGCAGTGCACATGGTTTTGTCCGTCTAAGAAGGATTTTGTCAGAAAGAGTTAAATAGAATAAGGCCCTAAGTTCTCATCATTGTACAGCAGTGCTGTGTGTCGAGGACGTACAATTGCTGGCTTCTTGTGCTTGTAGCTATGATGAACCCTTTTTACACAATACCTTCTTATTTAGTGAAGTGACTCTGTGGCCTGACTGTTCTAGGATACTGGTGGCTATAAGATTTGTCACTGTCTTTGGTATCTAAAGCACATCTTGCTTCTCTGTGACTTGTTTTTGTTTAAATTCCCAATCCAGCTTTAATTGTTTCAACTTTAGTAGCTATAAGAAATTGATTGATTGTTATTAAAGTTGTGAACCACTCCTCATTGTGCATGTCTTTAGCTTGAATATCCCTAAGTATTATAGTGTACACATATTGTTCTACACACATAAGTCAATAGTACCAATGGCCCTATGTCATCTGGGTTTGGAGTGTATCTGGGAACTACTGTCACTTTCTATAATCCCTCAAACTTCAATTGAGTTTCCATAGCAAATTTCCAGGTTGTGGAAATCTCTGCAACTTTTTGCTTGATAAACTCCATTATTGGTATAGCTTCCGTATGCAAACTTCATAAAGACATAATTGGGCATCTTCTGTACCCTGATCTGCTGCTATGCTACTACACTGCACTACACTGTTTGTTCAAGTGCTCAATATGGCACCTATGTGCTTTGGTGGGGGTTCTAATAGTTTGGAACATGTGTGCATGGGACCATAAACTTTTAAAATATGTGCATAGGATTGAGGATGTAGCAGTGTTTCTGCACACAACAGCAGGTGCCTTACAACTAGGAGCAGTGTTTTTATTGAACATAAATAAGGTACAGCTGTAGTCACTGATATACACATTGGTAAATGGAGCACAGCTTGAGTGGGAGTGGAGTGTCATACAACTCCCCATTCAGGTGAGTGTATTCAAGTACTGGATAGTGGTGCCAGATTCTGGAGCATCATCTAAAAGAGTTTGTAATCACAGGTCTCACTGCAGCTTGGTGGAAGGCTCTGCTCTCCTCAGTATTAGTCCCAGTGGCCATCTTGGTACAGGCAATAAAGCTTATTTAGTGAGTAGTAATATGGAGTCAGTAGTAGCGCAATAAATCAATTGTAAATCATATTATTTCCAATTATGGGCTTATTTTTGAACTGGGAGTAAGCAAATGAGAATCAGGGGTATTGCACTAAGCGGTCAAAAAGAGTATAGCCCCGTACAATAACACAACTACTGGCACATAAATATTGGAAGTTATTCCTATTGATGTCTACCTCCTTGGACCTGCTGTCTTATTTTTGACTGAATGAATGCTACTTGAGGAATGCAGTCATTATGTTAATATTCAGGATACCAACACAAAAAAGTCAACATGGTCTAAATGTCCACATAGGCACATTTTTGTCATTATCATTATGTCAACATTGTGAATGTTTGGGGTTAGTCTATGGTTTAGTGCAGGGATAAGGATAGGGATACAAGTAGATGAAAATGTTTGACATGCCAACTGTTGACATTCACAATGTTGACTTTCTGAAAATGTTGACTTTATAACATACCCTTATTTGTTACTTCATTAGTTTATGCATCACTTGAGTATATCTAGAACAATACCTACAGTATATTGCATACCTCTCAACATATGCAAACTTCTAAACAGGACACTCCGCCGTACGAGCACCCAAAAAGGAGTGTAACCTATGGAAAGGGGCCGTGGCCTCGCAGGATGATGCATCCTCAGGCCACGCCCAGATATTCCAGTCTTCTGAAATGCTGAAAAGACACTGTGCACGTCTATTCCCTTCAAGCTGGGGGGACTTCCGACTGCCTCAAAATACTGGGACGGTCCCTCAAAAAACGGAGAGTTGGGAGGTATGTATTGTAACTATAGAACATTTACCAATGTCATGGTCATTATTTTTCTTTTGGCTAACTAGATGAATCGTGTTCATCAAAAAAAGTCAGTAATTTGTATCCTACAGAAGAGGCAGCTTATTTTTAGAAGACAAATTAACATGTGAAGGTGTCTCCATTAAATGACACATGGATCATTACCTTATCTTTAGAATTCATTATAGATTATAACTATTCTATAGCATGAGGAATTAAGAAACCACTAGGCCTAGAAATACAACACATTTTATTACATGTATTTAATTGAGATTACTTTATTTGTTCCAAAGTAATGAGGCAAGTGCACAAATCACTTGATATCCTATTCATTTTTTTTATAAATGAATTCCTATAAAATAAAAATATTATTCCAAACATTAATAATTGTGATATGCAAACAATTAGGCAGATTATAAACATTCTATTTATACAATTCACACCATGGTTCAATGCAGTTGTTACTGCACTTTAGAACATCTACTAGACTTCTTTCACGTGAAAGTTGTTCTTGTGTTTCAGTTTGCAGACACAAGCTGTGATGGACAAATGCAGCCCTAGGAGAAAATCTATTTTTGGTAATGTCCATATGTCAAACACTGCTCAATCTGATCAGTAAAAAGGCTGCCTTCTAACTTTTATATGAGAAGTTGTTCCTACTAGCCACTTTCTCACTTTAATAATTTTACATGCCAATTTAACTCACCTTTAAATATATTTATTGCTGCATTAGATCAGAATAGTTAAAAGTAAAAGATTCAGATTAAGATTGCTGCATGTTAAAAAATGCAAAACATAATGTAAGTACTCTCTCTCTTTTAAAGAATGGACTGCTAGGAGATGTTTAAGCAATTCATTAGTATTATTGACCACTAAAGGCCACATTAATTACTCTCTACATCTTAAGCTTTTTACACCTGCTTCCTATTTAATTTCTGTGCAGATTCTCAATGTAAGTTCAGCTGGGGCACAATGATACCTGGCAGTAACAGCGACCTATCTATGAATGCATAACCCGTGCAGGTAGCGGCTGTGGAATGTCATTCGCCACCTCCATGCTATCACTTTGAAGGGCTGGAAAGTGAATAGGGTTTAGATTTGGGGTGGGCAGAAGTTTTGCCTGGGTTGCTGAGAAGCCTTGCACCAGCCCCGGGTCCATTGTATTTTTAGATTTTCAGTACTACTACAGTATAAAGCCTGTTTGTCAGCCTTTAATAATGCTGTGTACACATGGTCCGATTTCCTTTCCGATGTTGACGATATAGTCAACATCGGATCGGCATCGGATCAACATCGGATGCAGATCGCAAGGGTTTTAACCCTTGCGATCCCGATCCGATCCCGATCCGATCCCGATGCGCGTTCACGTATCGGAAGCCAGAAAGTCTTGGCTGCCTTGTCTATATAGTGCAGATCTGCACTATATAGTCAAGATAGGATGCAAATCGGATGTGCCTTAAGATCCTATCCACGATCCTATCTGATCAGATCGTGGATAGGATCTTAAGGCACATCTAACGTGTGTACACACCATAAGATGTATTGAGAGAGCATACAGTATTTTAAGGCTGTAGAGTAGAAAACATTTTTTTGCACATATGTGTAATATTATATACAGTACATTCAATACTGTATCTGGAATACCCGCTAAGCAGGTTCACTTTAATTCCATTACAATTACTAAAAATACTTTTTATTCTTTTGTGTGTTTGGACACTGTGAAACACGTATTAGCATGCAATTTCAATCATCACAGTAACAGCTTGAAGCTCCCATTATTTTCATGTTTAGAAATGTTTTGTTCAAGCATTGAAAAATAAATAATAACATCAGGTGTTATTGCACATACTGTACACATTGAGTTTCTAGCCTGCAACAAAAACCACCTTTTACTGCAGAAGACCACTACCCTCCCTAACAGGTAAAGGCAGTTCAAGTATTCTATGGGGGGGTATTCAATCCCCCGCCGCAATTTCCGACAGGGGAAATAGTGGCGGGCGCCTATTCAATGCTGTCTTTCCTGACAGCATTGAACAGGCATTTTGGCAAAACAAGCGAGACTTTAAAAGCAGTTGGGCTCGTTTTGCTGAGAATGGCCGTGAATTGTGGAGCTCACAGCTAGATCTCGACAATCCATGACCGTTTCTCGAGGCCATGCCCCCTTTCCGGCACTTGGCAGATGAGGCATTGAATACCGCCTGTCAAGATGCAGTCGAATGGGCTGAGAATGGGACCGGGTTGTGACTGTTGGGGCGGCCGGACAGTCGTGACCCGGGATTGAATACCACCCTATAAGTGCAATCCAACGGGTATGGGCCATTCGGGCGACCCAATTTAGGTCGACATGCATTGGGCCACTGAAGGTCGACAGACCTTAAGTTGACACCCAGTGGTGTAACTATCGCCCCACAGCCCCCGTGGTGGTGGGGAGGCGCTTGGAAGGTGAGGGCGCCAGGGGCGGGGGGGGGGGCTGCGGGGCTATTGTTACCCGCTGCGTCTGCCCCGGGACCTTTCGCCGGGGCAGACGCAGCGGGTAACAGCGGGGAATCAGTCTGCGCTGCCTGCGGCTCTCTGTCTCCCTGCTCTCCCGGCTCCTATTTTGTAGTGTACTAATAGCAGTACCAAGGTCACAAACACATGTCAGTCCAGGTAGCATTCTAATAAGAGAATCAGAGTCACAAGCAGAAGTTTCTCCTGGCAAAAAAATAATAAAAATGTCAAGGTCACAAGCAGAGGTGGGTCCAGGCAGTGCTCTAATAGAAGAGTCAGAGTCCCAAGTAGAGGTTACTCCTGTCAGTATAGTAATAGCAGTGTCAAGGTCATGTGCAGAGGTCAGTTCAGGCAGTTCTCTAATAGAAGAGTCAGAGTCACAAGCAGAGATTACCACTGTCAGTATACTAATAGCAGTGTCAAGGTCACACGCAGAGGTCGGTTCAGGCAGCATTCTTGAGGAGAATCAGTGTCAAGAGCAGAGATTGGCTCTGGTGGCGTACTAATATCTGAGTTGAGTCAGAAGAAGCATGCAGGATAAGAGGCAAACACAATAAGCATGGTAATGGGGCACACACACAGGGTGATCGGACTAGATCCCTTAGAAATGAAGCACGGATTGCTTTGTGTGTATGGCCCACAGTGATGGCGATGCACGGTCCCGCGGGTTGATTTCGCTGGACTAGATTTATACTGCATGCAGTATGAATCTAGTCATCACCAGTGTCCTCTCTCCAAAGAACACTGGCCGTGACAGATCATGTATGGCGAGCGTAGCTCGCCACCGAGCCCAAAGCGTCCCCTCGCGGAGATCGCGGAGCTCGCTGCGCTCGCCACGCTTCGGGCTCGGTGGCTCGCTGCGCTCGCCACACTACATAGAATCAACTCCACGCCGACGTGGATAATGGGGGTATGAAAAGGTCGGTGGATGCGTACCGCCGCCCCAATGTAAAATCGGGTCTCAGGGACCATTTTACATTGGTTCCAATGTAAAAATTGTGTCGATCGCATTGCATGCGATTTGGTTGCATGCGATACGATCAACGTGATTTTTTTGGACCCGATGGATACAATTTTTATTGCTGGCGCCGTGCTAGGAAACAAGTACCAAAAAGTCCCCACTAAACATGGTACAGGTGCAGGGCCGGATTACCAATGGGCCTGATGGAGCTACAGCTCCAGGCCCACTCTCCAAATAGGCCTATTTTGTAGCTGTGGGCCAGGGCTTTCCAACGAGCCCAGCCCCGCGTTGCTAGCCCCCTGGGAACCGGAGATACCGCCAGGCAAACCTGGAAAGTTTCCCCATAGGATAACATGGGACCCGCTGATTCTGATTCCCGCTAATTGAGGTTGATCTCAGTCGAACCTAAATCGCTGGGCCTTCAATCTGATACCTGGTCCATATGGGTTCATTGGTTCTAGAGATATTGCAGGTAAACCAATTTTTTTTTTCATTTCTGAAATGTAATTTCATGGCTGTTCATGTTGTTTCACGGGACCAAAATCATTCGAAGCCTACATGTAAATGGGTCAGTTGGTTCCAAAGATATAACTGGTTGTTTAAAGGGGGTGAGGGTGGTTTTCTCTCCCCCTCACACCAGAAAATGCAGGGACTAGGCTGGTGTAAAAGGGGCCAGTCCGGGAATGTCCCTGCATGATCCTGGGACCATATTCCCGGGTAAATCCCTGCATTTTCTGGTGTGAAAGGGGTATTATTTTAAATAGCCATGTCATGCAGTGCACTGAATACAGCTGGGCAGCCCCCTGTTTTCTGCCCGGCTGTCATTTCTGCCCGGCAGCAGCTGTCCCCCAGTTACCGCGAGCATGTATTCCCCCTTGGCAATGAGCATGTAATCCCACATGGCAACGAGCATGGAACTCCTGGCAATGTACATGTAGGTAAGCAACACTTATGTAGCATAATTTTTAATAGGCATTATGGTGTTTGGCATAATATGTAATGGAGATTATGGTGTGAGGCTTAACATGTAATGGGCATTATGGTGTAAATTTTTAATGCGCGCGCAATGCCCCTATTTGTGAAGCGTATTGTGCATTATTGCTCAATCTGTTTGGTATAGTGCAGGCATGTCCAAACTATGGCCCTTCAGCTGTTGTAAAACTACAAGTCTCATCATTGCCACAGTTTTGCTATTAGGGAATGCTAAAACTATGTCAAGGCATGCTGGGACGTGTAGTTTCACAACAGCTGGAGGGCCACTGTTTGGACATGCCTGGTATAGTGTGTATTTTGGCTCAATCCATGTGGCAAAATGTGAATTTTGCCTTAATCGGTGGGGCATAGTGTGAATTTTGGCTCAATCGGTGTGAATTTTGGCTCATTCCATGTGGTATAATGTGTAAGAGGCAAGTACAGTATAAGGGGGTTACTATTGTGTTGCATGATTTGTATAAGGGGTATATGGTGTGGTAAACTTAGGTGACCACATAAAAGGTGCTGAAATGTTGTCTACCAAGTTTCGGCTTTCAGTATTTTTTTTATGACTGGAGTGCCACCTCACCCCGCAAGTATCTTAGGACATCGGCATCCTGCGGGTGCACCTTTGGAGTGCACCCGGCAATATATATCCCTGCATTTTTCCTATGCCAGCCCCTGCCTTTTCCAGGCATATATAATTAGTTTAAAGTATTTACACAAATAGAGACACACCCATGAGCAGACCACCCAAACAGAACACTGGTCACGCCACCCACATAATTAGGTCCTGGCCACAACTCCTATTATTGCGCATACTAGGCCCTTGATCATTTTCAGATCCAGGCCCATTCAGGCCTTAATCTGGCTCTGTACAGGTGCCATGTTTCTGGAGACCTGCACTGCTGTAGAGGAGGGGCCCTGTATGAACCTTGCACAAGGGCTCATTTCTCTTTAAACCATCCTAGCCAAGCAGCTAGTACCAGTCAGCACACAGTATAAGACTAGCCTTCAAATGAGCATGCAGGAAAAATAAGCAACAGCCCTATATTTTCCAAGCACAAGACAGTAATCTGTTGATTTTAACATGTATATTGTATTTAAGTGTAAATATCCCATGCAAATGCAATTTTCCAGCAGTTTGTTTGCCGGAACACCAGCAGAAAAATATAAATCCTATTTTAAGCATGTACCAAGATTTCCTGTTTCTGTTGCCTCCTTTTATGATTTATGTGATGTGCGTGGGTTATCCCATATCATAACCTATTATATGAAGTCATGGTATTGCAATTCATCTCAGGCAAGTTTAAATTTGCATCAATAAACTACATATAAATGACAATATACTTCCCTGCCCTTTATATGAAATTGATTAATGCGTATTTTATATGAAAATACATAAATTTTACTTTTTGCATTTAAAGACTAAAGGATCTAAAAATGATGTGCCAAAGTCGATATTAAAGTGCTGTTCAATGGTAGCTGAAATGTTTAGATCTGGGCTATTTAATCTATTGTTCTAGTTTTATCTGCATAAAACTATAGGCAAATAAAGTTTTTAATATATTTGATTAAATAAAAATTACTTCCTACACAAAGCATCTTTTTAATTTATCCTAGTCAGGTTTAGGATATGGAACATGGCATTATGGGTAAGTAACTTAACCCTTTAAGAGCCAACTTTGCTGTGAGCAATATGCAAAATATCGGCTCAAAATGCCAGGGTCATAGTCCAGGAATATGAATCACTTTTAGTTATTGCCGGCAAAAGTCAATTCATTGTAGCTTAAATATTGAGCGACGCTGGCATTTTTAGCAGATATTTTGCATATTTCTCACAGAAACGTTGGCTCTCAAAGGGTTAATCATAGTCAATATTCATGAAAAAACCGTATTGTACAGTTTTTGTCTTTCACAACAAATTAAGTGATATTTTTTGGTTTAGTATCATTAAGTCATATTTCCTATTGCCATAGTATACAAAATATTAACCAATTATCCCCACACAATAACTTTACATATGACATTAGCATGATAGGATTTAATCATTTACAATATATGCATATTGTTGTCCCCCAAAGTGCTTGGCATCATGAACTATAGAAAGCCGTGCCTCTAATACAGTGGCTCTCAACCTCGGTCCTCAGGACCCCCCAACAGTTCACGTTTTCCAGTTCACCCTGCAGGTGCACTTTTTATTCAGACACATTTTTACAGGTGGCGCTAATTACTTTACTTGTGATTCTGTGTGGAGACCTGGAAAACGGGAACTGTTGGGGGGTCCTGAGGACCAAGGTTGAGACCCACTGCTTTATTGGCAAAATCTGAAAATGCTGCTCATTACACTACAATTTGCAGGTCCAGAAGTGGAAATAACTTTTCTGTGTGCGGGGGGCCTAGGAAGAGAGGCAACAGTCAGTCGCACACCAATGAGCACCTACCTCTACGCCGCACAATAAATGTATCGTAGCAAATTCCTCCCACCACCCCCAACGTGCACACAGACTATTGCTTTGTAAGAAGGGGGCCTGTCCACATCTCCCTCATTGGCCATGACCCCTGCCATTATTACAACCCCTGCCTGCGTGCACCAGTGATACTGTGGCAACATAACAAAAGTTTAATGTTCTCATTGAAAAAAAGATCCTTCGACTATTTATCATATTAAAAAAACATTACACATAGGTACTAGTTATTAACTTAAATGCACTCGCTACAGTAATGCAAAATATCTAATTTATATAATTAATTATCCCATATTTGAATTTCTTGGGTTATAATTAAAACAGGGATTTTGCTTTGAGACTTTACCCATTAGAATAGTAATTACACACTAAGAACAAACTATTTCAACATTTTGGTTCAAATTATATCTAGAATAATTAAAACTATAATTATTATCACAGCAGAAAAAAATATAATACAGTAAGCCTTTTTTTTTTTTTACATACTGCAGCACTTAAGCTTGCAAAGAATTACACTTCACCAGAAGCAATATAGAATTCTCTAGGTACATTGAATGAATGATAGAGAAATTGGTAAAAAAAATCCTGTATAACAGAAAATGTTGGATTCTGTGTTAAACATGGATAATACCCCATTGAATGGAGATTTCATTGCATCATCAGGCAGAAATAATACAGGTCGGGTCTCCCTTATCCGTGTATTCCAAGAACCGAAATATTCCGAAAACCGTGGTTTTCCAGAATATTTTGTGTTTTTTTGTGTGTGCTTGCCACCCGCCCCTTTTTTCATACTTACCTCGTCCCCTGCCTCAATGGTCCCCCGACATCCACGGTGTCCCCCCGGCGTCCACGGGTGAAGGCCGCCGTGGGACACCGTGGATGTGTATCAAGGCACCACCAGGGGACCAGGTAAATGTGGAAAAAAACAAATATTCTAAAATCTGGAAAAATACCTTGTCCAAAATGCTCGTGGTCTTGAGCATTTCGGTCAAGCGATACTCAACCTGTATTCAAAGGTAGCAACAGTCTGGTCAGGTTTGGTCTGGATCTTGCTGCTTAGAAAGCAGCTGGTCAGAAGACAAACAGTGGCATCCCGATGCACCTCATAAGTATGTATCCTAACCCTCTCCCCTACCTGTCAAACCTGCTCTTCTTACCTGTAGCCTAACTCTACCTCGTAGCAGCCTAACCATAACCATCCTGCTTAGAGTCTAACCTTAACAGTAGCCCTTTAGTGTCTAGCTCCCATAGGGGCAGATGTATTAAGCCTGTTGAAGAGATAAAGTTGAGAAAAAGTAGAGATAAAGAAGGAGATAACGCACCAGCCAATCAACTCTCAACTGTTATTTTTCAAACACAGCTGATGGGCTGTTGTGTTATCTCCTTCTACTTTATCTCCACTTTTTCTCCACTTTATCTCTTCACCAGGCTTAATACATCTGCCCCCATAGTGTCTAACCCTAACACTCCTGCTGCTCAACCCAAACCCTCCCACCTCCACAGCTTGACCATAGCCCATCCTGTAGTGCCTAAACCAAGATGTATCCTCACTTATTCTGCTACACCATATGGCACGGGACACTCAGAGCGAATGAGGAATAGCGATGCAAATGTGAATTGCAAACACAGTGTAAAGCTGCACACAATGGGCCTATGGCTGGGGGGCTGGTAAGCACTGCCCACCGCCCCAGCGAATGCCTGCCCCTCTGCCGTCTGAAGCCCCTCAGTAGCATGTGAGGGCATGTGTTCGCTAACACATCCCCTTGCATGTGGACACTAGCAGGAGAAATCAGTCAATGGGCACTCACCATCCAATGATTTCTCCTGCCATGGGTAATAAGTCAGTATAAACTGAAAAGGAGATGGGCGCTGATGTCATTGAGACACTCATAAAATGCTGGGCATTACTGTGATGCCGCTTCCTCACCAATTTATTCAACATATATATACTTCAATAAAATATGCGTGTTCAGCGGTAAAAAATTAATTTCATATTTAATAAAATAAAAAGATTTTAAAAATAGTACTTCCCGGCACCCTGCCCCCCTTTTTAAGCAATTCCATTGTATGTCTATGGATAATAAAATATCTAATTTAGAAACTAGCAAAGCATGCTCCTAAATACTTTATACTTCTGTTGAGTGTAGCAATTTATCATCAGAATTTTGTATAATTGTATTTACACTGAAACAGATCTCAATGGCTCCAGCGTAATTTTGTTGTTCACGTGTAAATAGTAATTTGCATATAGCACTACATTTTAGCTGTCATATTGACTATAATGTTTTTTTGTCTTTTTGTCCTTTATTTATTAATATGTTTATGTAATTTTAAACTCTGCCGTACCAGCAGCATTGTGTTGTTGGAATAATTTGACTTATTCTTCTGGTGACTCAAAACAGATTCCATACTGTACATCTTGCACTTTATTTGTTGTGAGCACAAAGAAGTCACAGGGGGCCAAGTCTGGACTGTAAGGTGAAGAAAAAGAAGAAAGAACCACAGGCACAGTCAAAGCTGCTGTACGGGGAGTGTGTAATTCTCCCAATTATGGAAAACAAACAGAATGGGTGGGTGTACAGCGCTAGGTTTATCTGAAGAATTGCACTACCACATGTATATATATAAGTATAACATTTTATTAATACAATGAATAGTTATAAATGAGAGCTCTCATAAAAAATAAAATAAAATATATAAAAACCAATTGATTAAACAGAGGCTCTCTGATGTAGAATGGGCTCCACAATGTAATGCACTTAGCACATTATATTTACCAGGAGGAGACTGGAAGGTATGTAAATTCTCCTTGATGGTACGGCTGTATAGAGATATGTCCTGATCCGGAAAAGTGCCCAGTAGATCCAGGTGTCAAGATGAATATGTAGTAGGCAGTCCTTAAGGTATATGTATACCTGGCTTTGTATTGCTGATGGCTGCTGAGAATGTGAACGTCCTGGAGGTAGAAGTAAACTGGTCCAGAGATAAAGTGCAGGATACTGTGCAGTCCTGGTATGGTGCAAATAGGCAATAAAGTGCAGTGGAGAAGTGCTGAAAATCTGCTCAACGCGTTTCGACGCTAGCCTGCGTCTTCATCAGGAGCTTGGGTATGGGGTCTTATCCAAAGGACCCTGTATTTATACCCTGAATTAATGGTTCCCATGATTGCAGGTGTGGGAACTTCAATGGTAATCATGTTAAATACTGATAAAAACATACATCAAATACAATAAAGAACAAGCATGTGGTAAGTATGCACAGGAGGAATGTGCAGAGATCTATTATTATACACAGTACAGGCAAAAAACACATTTTAATAAAACAATATGGTGTTCATATGACCATGTCACATGATCGGGACTAGTCACATGGTCCCGGAAGTGACAATTGTAATATGTCTCAGAAGAGATCTAATGGTGTGGAACTAATCGGTTTATATTCACAGTTATAGTAAGTGTCCACAGCGCTATACATCCCTAAGGGATGCTTTATAGCGGATATTTCAATCTGAGTACCTTAGATGTATTAGACTAAACTCCGTGGTCAGTATATATATCCGGTTGTCATACTTCCGGCTGGCGGAAGTTCTTATGGTTGGCGGAAGTGGCTGAGCTTAGATTAGGGTTGTAGACATCCTGGATGTTGCTGCACTGTGATAGATGTTACTATGCCGCCCGTTGGTTAGATCACTTCCGCCGGAAATGACGATCTTGGATGGCGGAAGTTTGATTCCGTTTATCTGCATTGGTTGGCATTATCATTACATTCCAATATATTGGGAAAGAAATAACATTAAGCGAGAACGAAGATACGTCCCCAAAAAGCATAAACAAAGGACAAACATGAAAATAGATAAATGAAAATTAAGAATATAAAAAATTATTAAAATATACATAAATAGGGATAAGTAATTGGGCTATTTCATAGAGAGAGTTTAATAGGTCAGAAGGTCGTATGGCAAGAGAGATTGGCTTTATCTAAGTGTAGTATATGGAAAGACAAAATAGATCTCAATATTATCAACAGATATCGAGTAGAGCAGAATTCCTGCAATTTCATGCATTATTTTGATATGGTATTTTTATTTTATTCATTAAAAATATTTATATTTAAGGCCATCCGGATGTAAACTGTTTAATTCTTCTGGACCTTTAAATTAAACAGTTTACATCCGGATGGCCTCAATGAGGCTTTAGAGCTAAATAGTGTATTGTGATTATATATCGATATTTATCTTCCTTCTTTAGTCCTCTCTCTTTTCTACCCCCCCCCCTTTTATTTTTGATATATATCATTTGAACTTTGGGTTTATAGAACTATGTGAATCATTTATAGCCTGAGGATCTCGCCACAGCTTAGTTTACTTATGTGTCTGGTACGGATTCAGTATTGAATCCCGGCGTTCAGAATCCCGACGCCGGAATCCCGACAGCCGAAATGCAGACAAGGGGGGGACGTGGATCGCCCCCCCTTGCGCGCTCGCTGTGCTCGCCACGCAGCGGGCCCGGTGCCTCGCTACGCTCGGCACGCTAATTTATTCTCCCTCCAGGGGTGTCGTGGACACTTCAGGAGGGAGAATGTGTCGGCATTTCGGCGGTCGGGATTCTGGCGTCGGGATTCTGAACGCCGGGATCCCGACCGCCAGGATTTTAACTGCATCCCGTCTGGTACTTAAATGTACATGTCATATATTAAATACATCATCACTGTGGGTGAATCCTCGGGGGAGACATATATACATACACCTAAAATAAAATATTTTTTATATAGAAAATATCTAAATATATAAAAATATATAAATATGCTTAAACACAAAAATATAAATATAAATATTTTTAATGAATAAAATAAAAATACCATATCAAAATAATGCATGAAATTGCAGGAATTCTGCTCTACTCGATATCTGTTGATAATATTGAGATCTATTTTGTCTTTCCATATACTACACTTAGATAAAGCCAATCTCTCTTGCCATACGACCTTCTGACCTATTAAACTCTCTCTATGAAATAGCCCAATTACTTATCCCTATTTATGTATATTTTAATAATTTTTTATATTCTTGATTTTCATTTATCTATTTTCATGTTTGTCCTTTGTTATATGCTTTTTGGGGACGTATCTTCGTTCTCGCTTAATGTTATTTCTTTCCCAATATATTGGAATGTAATGATAATGCCAACCAATGCAGATAAACGGAATCAAACTTCCGCCATCCAAGATCGTCATTTCCGGCGGAAGTGACCTAACCAACGGGCGGCATAGTAACATCTATCACAGTGCAGCAACATCCAGGATGTCTACAACCCTAATCTAAGCTCAGCCACTTCCGCCAACCATAAGAACTTCCGCCAGCCGGAAGTATGACAACCGGATATATATACTGACCACGGAGTTTAGTCTAATACATCTAAGGTACTCAGATTGAAATATCCGCTATAAAGCATCCCTTAGGGATGTATAGCGCTGTGGACACTTACTATAACTGTGAATATAAACCGATTAGTTCCACACCATTAGATCTCTTCTGAGACATATTACACTTCCGGGACCATGTGACTAGTCCAGATCATGTGACATGGTCACATGAACACCATATTGTTTTTTTTAAATGTGTTTTTTGCCTGTACTGTGTATAATAATAGATCTCTGCACATTCCTCCTGTGCATACTTACCACATGCTTGTTCTTTATTGTATTTGATGTATGTTTTTATCAGTATTTAACATGATTACCATTGAAGTTCCCACACCTGCAATCATGGGAACCATTAATTCAGGGTATAAATACAGGGTCCTTTGGATAAGACCCCATACCCAAGCTCCTGATGAAGACGCAGGCTAGCGTCGAAACGCGTTGAGCAGCTTTTCAGCACTTCTCCACTGCACTTTATTGCCTATTTGCACCATACCAGGACTGCACAGTATCCTGCACTTTATCTCCGGACCAGTTTACTTCTACCTCCAGGACGTTCACATTCTCGGCAGCCATCAGCAATACAAAGCCAGGTATACATATACCTTAAGGACTGCCTACTACATATTCATCTTGACACCTGGATCTACTGGCCACTTTTCCGGATCAGGACATATCTCTATACAGCCGTACCATCAAGGAGAATTTACATACCTTCCAGTCTCCTCCTGGTAAATATAATGTGCTAAGTGCATTACATTGTGGAGCCCATTCTACATCAGAGAGCCTATGTTTAATCAATTGGTTTTTATATATTTTATTTTATTTTTTTTGAGAGCTCTCATTTATAACTATTCATTGTATTAATAAAATGTTATACTTATATATATACATGTGGTAGTGCAATTCTTCAGATAAACCTAGCGCTGTACACCCACCCATTCTGGACTGTAAGGTGGATGACCAAGCTCCTGAATGCGTGCATGGGCCAGGAAATGGAGAGCTTTCCAGGACGTGTGAGCAGTTGCATTGACATGATGGAGCAGGGGCACTGGGAACAGGAGTTCTTGGGCGATGCCTGGAAATGGCTTCCAGGATTTGCAGCAGGCATTGGTCTATAGATTGTAAGCTTGCGAGCAGGGCCTTCCTATCTCTATTACTGTTTTTTATTACCAAGTTTTGTTATATTTGTGTGTCCAATTGAAAATGACAACGGAATGTGCTGCGCTTTATAAGAAACTGTTAATAAATAAATTCATTTGTTGGTGTACCAGTCCAGTGATGGTGCACTGCTGCATGAGTGTGACATTAGCTACATTTCCAGTCTTGTACACAAAAACAACCACAGGACGGGATGCACTAACGCAAATATGCAGTAAAAACCTCATTATCGTATTTTTACCACATTTGGAATGCACTAAAATCTGATTGCCGCATTACCACGACGTGTGGTATTGCTAGAAAAAGCTGGCGATACCCCATAGAAGCATATGAGCTTCTTATCACGACCCACGCCGCCCTGCACCACCCCCAGCTCCCTCACCTGAGTCCGGACAGTCTCCTGCTGTGCTGCCCAGACCAGTGACCTCCACCTCCCTAGCGCCGTACTTCCACTTCCGGGTGCAGGCAGGAGGAGCCAGCAGAATCACTTTCCTGCAGCAGTCGGGTAAGAGAGCAGGGGGAGCCACCGGGAACCTGCTGCCACATCGTCGGGCGCATCGCAAAAGGCAGCTCTTAACGCAAGAGCTGTCATTTGTGATAAGAATCACATATGTTAGTGCATATGTGATTATTTTCTATGTGGTAGCCGGCGATGTGCGGCGGAGAGGGGCTGCGGATGATAGTGCATCTCACCCACAATCTGTTTTGCCACATTGCGCTGTCATCATAACTTCTGTGACACATCCAACTTACAGCTCTGGATTCTCATGTCAGTGCTGCTGCAACGGGAATCACCTGGAAATTGGTGCTATGCCCATCTGGGCACTCTCCCTGCTACTGAAAAAAATGTTTTACTTTCATTTAGCCACGAGTGCTGCTAGGGCGATTTCTGACAGACATATGTGCACAATCCATGCAGCACCAGTCCCTGTAGGAGCCCCCAAGAGAGGAGAATGCAGTTCTCATTGAGGTGCGTAAAGTAATTATTTACGTATGCCTAAGTCCCCTGGGCCTGCTTCACAGGGCTAAATGGTTGAAACAGATCCTGCCAAATAATTGGAGAAACGGGAATAATCATACATCTTCCCCAAAGTCCTTTATGTATATGAATCAGCATTCCATCCGCAAAATAAAAATAACCGAGGGGGGTGGGGGGGTGGGGGGGTGCTGCTGTGCAATTCAAATGAGGAGGCACAGCAACTGACACAAACTGCCAATATAAACTGACTCGCTAGCAGTTGCTTTCTCCCCTATTTGAATTTTGGATCGTATTGCAGCCCAACCCCTGAGCCGCCACTGAAAACAACCCATGTACACTGGGATATAGACACAGATGCACCCATCAGGAGATTTATGGGTGGTCCACCCGGATACATATTATGAAATGCTACTCATGAATAATAGCTGGCATCATTTTATTATTTTGCATCTTTTTTTGACTCTTGAGATGCTTATAGTTTAATCCACTTCCAATGTAATAAATATATGATTGTTGACTTATATGATTGTTGCAATAAACAGAGCCCTTTGGGTATATTTATGGGTTTTCTAAATTACAGAGGTTGCCTATAGCAACCAAATTCTAGCTATTATTTTCTGCTAGATAAATGATAAGTAAAATTTAAATGGTTGCTATGGGCAACATCTCCGCTTCTAGAAACTCACTCTTTAGTAAATATACCCCTTTGACTTTCAGGTTCCATTTGTTTGTTTTTGTTAAATGAGAAAACCTTATGGGGCCTACACACTGGGCGATTTCATGGCATTTTCTAAGCGATCTCACTAGATCCCTTAGAAAATGCCTCTACATTGCTCCTTGTATAGGGACCATAGAGATAGCAATACGCAGCCACGCACATCACTATCGCCTGGCGATTAATATCCAGCGTGCAGGATAATTCTAGTAAGATCGCCGTAGAACATTGGCCCAGACAGATCACTCAGCAGTGTCACCCCTGCACAGTTGAAATTAATTCATGTTACAGTTTCCACCATGTACAGACCTGCAGGCCAGTAAAAGTTCACAATGAGCAGTTTACTGGGACAGTTCCAAGATCTGGAATATTTTTGTTAGTAAATGGCCCTTATTGCATTCTTTTATGAGCAGCATAAGGCATTATTCATTTGGATTTTAATGTTATGAATGTGTAATGAAAGGCACTTGCTGGAATTTATTGTCAACCATTTACTGCAAACAGATTAATCTACTCATGAAAAGTATAAATGAGCAAAATTGGAAGCTGTAAAATGTACCTGCTTTGCCGGCTTCATGTTTCAGCAAATTACTACCTACAATCAACATAAAAACTGGCACAAGATGCCCTGTCAGCTGCTGAATGCTGCATATATCAGGCAGGGTAATGGCCATTGTTATACATCCTGTGTTGGATTGCTGTAAATCTGAGTTACAGAATGCTGTAGAAATACTATATGATAAGCAATCTTGATGTGGCCAGCTCTGACATCATCAACAACTTTATGTTGCTGAATGATGTAATATAAATGTTTTTTTTTTCCTGCATTTTTAATCATATTTAGCATGGATCTGGATACTTGGCATTATCTATTCATAAGTTACCAATATACCGTATGTTTATGTGGAAATATGTTTACATTTATTTTTATTTTTATTTGGGGGGGGGATACTACTTTTTTAAATTTTTCAGATTTTACTATTTGTTCATTGGTTGTGTTTTTTTGGAAAGCAGCAATTATTTACAAGGCAAAACCAAAGCCGATCATATGCCTTATTGTAGTGTATGCACCATTCTGTGATGCTGCGCACTACCGGGCTTACACTGCATGACGCTGCTGGTGGCAGGTCCCTGAGGCTGCCATTCACTCAAATGAGGTATACTCTATCTCTATAAGAAACTGAAAATGAAGAGAGCTTCATGTAGACTGAAAAAAACAAAAAAGCATTTGGATTATCAATAATAGTTATAAAATAAAGCATTTATGTTTTTAAAATAAGTACCATATATACTGGAGTATAAGCCTACTTTTTCAGACCATTTTTTATGCTGAAAAAGCCCCCCCTCGGCTTATACTCGAGTGAGGGTCCCACTTGAGTCAATGCGTTTTCCCAGTTTTTTGGTGTAAAATTAGGTGCCTCGGCTTATATTCGGGTCGACTTCTACTCGAGTATATACGGTAAGTAAAGTAAACAAAAGGTAATAAAATAATGTTACTTTCTTTTGTAAATACATGTTTTTTATGTATTTTTTTATTTTAAAGTTTTTAACTTTTCTAAAGCTGGAAGCCTAAGATTAGGTTGCGCATGTTATGAATCCAGGACTTACATTTTATTATTGTAGTAAGATATTTGCTGCTCCCATATCACCAGGAAAATGAACATTGCTCAGCTGCCCTGTGACTTTTTCTGGGTTAAATAAAATAGATTTGGTGATAGAAATTGCAAATCCTTGATAATATTATAATCCCCGTTAATTTAGATCTTTAGGCAGTTATGGTGATGACAGCAGAGGTAGCTTAATTTATTTTTATGCAGTTGCATGCTTTTCCTATTAACTGAAGTTTTATTGTTCCTCAGTGAGAAAAACAAAATAGCAATCTAGCAAATATGATACCTTTTAATGGCTAACAAAAATAAATGTTGTTAAAATGCAAGCTTTCGAGACTTCTTAGGTCTCTTCCTCAGGCATGGTGAAGGAATGACCATGCCTGAGGAAGAGACCTAAGAAGTCTCGAAAGCTTGCATTTTAACAACATTTATTTTTGTTAGCCATTAAAAGGTATCATATTTGCTAGATTGCTATTTTGTTTTTCTCACTGAGGAACAATAAAACTTTTCTTATCAACTGGCTAACACGGTACCAAACTTTTTTCTTTTTTCCTATTAACTGGCACATACAGTAGATTATTACATTTTTATTTATTCATAGACGCGCACCTGTTATCACACAATTTTGGATTTTACAGATAAATTAACGGGGGTTAAAAAGGAGCTGGAATTGAATAGCCTCAGGTGATAAAGCCCAAGGCTACCACCCTTTTCCACCCTGTTTAATTTTACTGGACTTATTTAATTCCCTTGATCCAGATTGCTGTCTCAACTCATTGTAAATGCTGAAACTTTTTCTGACATAAATTGTTTAATATTATGCCGAGATGTGTCCTTGCATTTAATGCTCTGTGTCTTTTTTCAGTTTAACAAATGAATGCGAGGTTGTTTTAAATCCTGAAACTAAACAGCTTTTATATGTTGGTAACAATGAGACAGTGGCCATAGTTCAAAGACCAATAGAAAATGCAACACAAAGGCCTGATTCAGATCCGCTTGCTAGACAATGTATTATCGCTAACTAGCGAGCGGGTAGGCACTGCCCAACACCCCGACAAACACCCGCCCCTCCCCCCGCCACCAGCGCCACCCACATTCTCTTGGTAACATGTGAGGGGATGTGTCTGAGAACACATCCCATCAAACACGGCCGAAGGGAAGAGAATTGATTCGATGGTCGCCGACCAGCGAATGATTTTCTCTCCCCTTCGGAAATAAAAGTCAGTGAAAACTGACTTTTATATCTGCTGGAGATGGCCGAAAAGGGGGCGGAGGCTGATGTCATGTGATGTCAGCTGCCCGCCCTCAGCAGGCATAGGCCGCCTACGTTCCCAGGGGAGCACCCAGTGTTTTCTTGGGGATGCCCACTGAGAATAAATGTTTTTCATCATGGTTTGCACAGTACACACACACACACACACACACATACACTGTAATTTCTAGGCGTAAGCAGTAAAAAGTCATCTTTGTTACTTCTACAGGAAGGAAATAATGTAGTAAGTCTGGTAAAATATATCTGAAAACATATAGAAACAAACTACACTTAAATGTCTATTTAACATACTTGCCATGATTTGTATTGCAATAACAATGATTATCAATCAACAGTTAAAAGGTAAAATAGAAATGTAACACCAAAAGCACAAAAGCAGTTGAACACTCTTTGTTGTATTACAAATAAAGCCTATTTTATTGTTTGCTGCTATTTCTAATCAATCTCTAACAGTAGCTATAATATAGTACTAAAGTAAAAGAATAAATCACTAGTATTGTAGTGCCCATGATTATTTACAGAATATTGTATTTCCCCAGTACTGTAGCAACATATTTCATTTTGTAATTTGTGAACTTTCAAAATTATTTTCTATCCAGCAACTCTGAACCACATTTTTGGTTTCCTTGATTTATTGAATGTGACAGAAGTGAATGTATTTTAATATGACATTACTAGAAAATGCTAACTGTACACTTTACCTACAATGTATCCCATATATTATTTATGCAGTTTGTAATCTTGCATATGTAGCAAACAAGGGCTCAAGCAGGTGTTTAAAGGATAATCGTATTTTACGATAAAAAATAATAATTCAAAACAAAACAAGGGGATAAGAGGAACTTTGCCCATCATTTAGAAACTGGTGGGGATTGTCACTGGTTTTGGAGTTAAAAACACAGTATTGACTATTTATCCGATCAGTTTTGTGAACCATAATCAGTGATGTTAATCTCGATTTTGCTGCAAACGCGCCAGATTCCTGCCTGTAGAATGCATCAAAACAAAGTGGTTAACTATCTGAGACTCTTTAGAATATTTACTCTAATATAGTAGATACAAGCGGAATCAGCATTTGGTACTTGTGGCGCTGTGCGTCTGAGTCCCCTTGTGGGGCTCGGTGGCTCGCTATGCTCGCCACGCTATTTAAAATCAACTCCATGCCAACATGGATAGTAGAGGTATGAACTATCCATGTTGGCATGGAGTTAAGTTAGTTTATTTGACATATTTAGTGGCGAGCGTACACCCGGAAGTAGCACAGCGCCATGCTGGCGCCGTGAAACTACCTAAGTACCCAGCATTTTGAAGTGAGTGTATCAGCCATGAGAGTTCAGCTTTATGTAAATTAGAGGATGTACAACCCTACTCACAGAAGCAATAACAGGTAACAAAGGTGTGGCATATAGCCATATTTGTACAGCGGTATGCAGAATATCATAGAGTCTCCCCGGAACAGAGTACTACACAGCTGTGCTGCTCAAACACCTAGTGGCAAGGTGGTGCAGCACATGACATGTAGGCGGACACCTTGCTAAACAACCTAATGCTTAGTAACGGCATTATGGTGATAGCACAGAATTGCACTACATTACCAACACCCCCCTCGCTGCAAGCTGTCTCCATATACGTACACATAGATTTTTTAGTTCTGTTTCAGTAAAAAGATGTAACTGGGTTAAACAAGAAATAAATCTATTAACCAGAGGCGTATGTTCATCATATTCGCTGGAGACAATATGTAATTTGGTGCTCCTTCCCCTAAAGGGTGTGGATCAGTTGGTCACCAGCAAGTCATTAGGTCGACACAATTAGGTCGATATGCATCTAGGTCGACATGTGTCTAGGTCAACATGCAGGAAGGTCAACATGAGTCTAGGTCGACATGAGTTAGGTCAACAGGGTCATAAGGTCGACAGGGTCATTAGGTCAACAAGGTCATTAGGTCGACAGTCAAAGGTCGACATGGTTTTTGTTACTGTTGTTTGGCCCGAATGTGGACACAGTTAACATGGACACATGTTAAAAAGTGCACCACGTCCCCTCGCCATGCTTGAGGCTCAGTGCCAAGCTACGCTTGGCACACTATTTTATTCTCCCACCACACCCTAGTTGATGTTTGGGCATGAAATACCGCCCGTCGGCACATGTCGGCTCAAAAAACAATGAAAAACCCCATGTTGACCTTTCGACTGTCGACCTAATGATCCTGTCGACTTAATGACCCTGTCAACCTAACCCATGTCGACCTAGACTCATTTCGACAGCCAGCATCAGAGCTCCGGTGGGTTCACGCAGTCGCATTCACAGGTGCGCAAGAGGGGGGTGCGCATTCTACCTCTGGAGCTCTCTGCTGGCTGTCTTTCCTGTCAGGAGTCACTACACCAGACTTCATGTCAAGACAACATAGGACATATCCTAACAGCAGAGTAATAGGCAGCTGTTGTCTTGACAAAGGACCTCTGGAAAGTGGTGGGGGGCTGTGTACCTAGGTGGATAAAACAATTAGAAGTGGGCGAGGCAGAGATCTTGCCTGAAAATGTTGTCGCTTCACCAGGGTGGTTAAAGCTAAGGGGTATGAATGCTTCAGGGACAGCACACTTTCACATGCAGATAATGTGGAAGATCCAGGTTAGGTTTTAGAGCATCAACGAGAAAATTAGATCCAGTCCAGGTTTCCAGGTTTGGATTATTAGCAGCAGCTGTGGCTTCCTGTTATATGTGTGCCCAGGGCAGGAGGTCATGGCTCCCAATGTGAAAAGCAGCTGGGTGATAGGCCGGTAATGTAATAGTATGTAAGGTGCTTTAGAGTGTACTGTGTATTTGAAAGCTGGAAAACCCTGCGATGCTGTAACCTGGTAAGCTGTTTACCTGCACAAATAAAGACCCAGACTTCATCTCTATCCAGAGTATGTGATTCCTTGTCACATTCATTTAAAATGCATATAAAATAAAATCTAACAATCTGTTTATCATGTTAACATAAACACATATAAATCATAAATACATAATAGATTCCATTAAAATTATATAATGGTATTAAATAACAAGTCATTGGGAGGTTCTCAAGGAAGCTGTCAGCTCTAAATTTGTTTAATTATTTATAATACACCCAGAACAAATGGAAGAGTACAAAAGGTAAAATCGTGTTAATGTGACAATGGTAATTAGCAATCACTTCATGCATATCAATCCTTTTACATGTTTGACATTTAATGTTTGATTAAAAAAAACTGTTACTGACAAACTGGGTGAAAATGTTATCTAATTAACACAATTTTACTCCAATGAACTTCCGCCTTTTTGTATAATTATATTTGTGAAGATACTGTATGGGGTTCATTCAATCACAGACACTGAGGTGTATTAGACTATTTATTTGGGTATGGCACACAGGAACAGATAAAAAAGAAAATGAACGGCTAACAATTAACACAAAATAAGGGCCTAATTCACACCTGATCACTGGGCTACAAATTCTCAGCCCGAGCGATTATCCAAGTAGAGTACTAGGCATATGCATGGATTGTAGTGCGCATGCCTTGCAAGGACTCCCCTCAGCGTCAGCTTTTTAACACTAGTCGTACACAGGGTGATTGATAGGCAACTGGCGTTTGGAAGGGACACCTGTCCGTTTTCAAGGAGTCTCCGTGAAAAATGCAGGAAGACCCAGGCATTGGAAGGGAGAACCTCTGATGTCAGCTTCAGCCCCAATCTGCCATGGTTCATCGCAGTGCAGAGTAAGTCTGTGGACTGCACACAGGGAATGGGGGAATTCATTTGATGGTGAGTGAAGGCGAATGGATTTGCAGATTCATACGGCTGCGATGGCATTCGCAGCAATGCACATTGGTGGGTTTACACTCTGGCAGGGTGGCATGTACATGATCGCAAGGCTACTTATCTTCAGAGCCAGCGATTGGGTAAATGCCACCCCACCAAGGTGTAAAGCTGCCATAAAATGATGGTTGTGGGTCCCACACAAGGTAGGACTGGCAGCTCTACACGGGATGGGTAATGAGTCCATATATGGCAGTACTTACAGTTCCACACAGGAGATGATGAGTTCTGCACAGGTACAGAAATGCAGAGAAGCCCACAAAGGATACTGAGAGATGTATTTTACAAGAACCTCTGACAAATCAGACATGGATTTAGAACAAAGGAGGGAACCCTTCACCTAATTAGGGGCCCGTGTCAGACCCATTGGGATGTGAATTCGCAGGCCATCCAATAATTGAAAGACTGCACTTGCGCAGACGCACCCTGTGTAAGGACCTGCTTGCTGGGCTTCCAACACTTGCAGCCCAGCGTGAAGTTCTGAATTGGGCCCTCGATCACATGGTTTAGGTAATCAGCGATTGCTCCTGTTAAGGTGCACACACATAGAGCAATAAAATGAGAGATATAGCTAATTCTCTCACACCCTGTGTATGCAGCACCCAAAGGCTGATGCCTGCTCCCATGAGTCGTTTACTGCCTCCTCCTTCGTCTTTGCAGCATGGACCTTACCTAGGGTTGCCACCTCACTAATCTTGGATCCCTGGAGACTTTTCCGTCAACCTCATTTATGCGCGCGCCACAGGTGAGCGGTGAGCGGAGGGCGGATTGCGGCGGTCGGCGGGCCTGCAGACAGGCTCGTGAGATGATGATGACATCATCATCTTGCCCGCAACTGTCTGTACGCGGCGGGCGGCGAGCGGCGGGCGGCGGAGAAGAGCATGGAGGCTTTTTCAAACATCCGAATTCCGGGAGAATCCCGGAATCCGGGAAACTGAAAAAGCCTCCTTGAGGGTTGCCACCGGATCCGGGAGATTCCCGGAAAAACGTTACCCGGAAAAACCTTACCCCCCTACCCCATTGCCATTTTATCAACCCGGATGTAAGGGGCTTCAATATCTCCACCAGGATATTCTGAAGTGGAGATTCAAAATGCAAGTTTGGAAACAGCTTCAAATTTGTTTCAATATAAGAATTTTTAGGTCTATAGAGAATTAAAAAGAAGTGTCTAGCCCCAGGTCTGAAAGGCAAACACACAGGAGATGGGAAGATTCCAGTTGCCCAGAACTCCCTCCCTCTGCCAAAGGCTCGAATCATGACCAAAACAGCAGAAGTACAGAATAATATTCTATAAGTTTCTACTAGAGCTGCAGCCACAACATGCAATATAAGGGACATACAGTATAGTACCCAGCCCAGAGAGGCTTGACCTACTACAGCATCTTAGGGCTCACTCTGCTCACTGGTCCTGTACATGGCTGAGGTATTACAGACATTTCACTTTCCATAAGGCAGTATAGCTTGTAAGAGCTAATTATGCCCCCTTCTTGTGCTGGCACAGTCTCTAAAATCAAGTGTTGGAAATCTCCCTCTCTTTTTATTTACCCTGCGTCTGTCATTTAGACTGTAGTAATGTTATAGTGAAATACTGTATATAATTAAAATGCAAACACTGATCTTCTGGAATATATATTTAAATTATAATACAAAGTAAAATAAAAATACAATTAAATCTAAGCTTTCAAAGTTTATGTATCCCTTATTTTACTTCTTGCATAATATAACCTGCTTGTAATGCACATTGCATATTCGATATTACCGCACCAATTGGACAGCATCTTCCTACAAAGCCAAAATAATTAATTCTTCTTGTAGCAGGAGGACAGATAATGAAATGCCCAATCTAAAGTATTGCAGCTTAAAGCAGCTATCTTCTGCTGACCATGCAAGAAACAGTACTTGAATTCTTTATGTGATTATTTGCAGTCACATCACCACACACAGCACCTACTTGCCATATAAATTCACAACTGAAGAAGTGCGAGCACAATCTATGCCCTTAGGCAACTAGGTTTGAATTATTAGGACATGTCTTTATATAACAAAGAAAATAAATCTTATTGGTGAAGAAATACAATGAAAGGCATAAATTAAAACATTTATGTAGCTAACGTTACCAGTTGATTGGTTATGGGGTTGGTGAATATGGAAAGGTAATTAAAAAAAAAACAATAGTCATTGATGAGCAAGTGAGAAAAAATAGAACTAAAATGATAGGCTACACAATCATTAATTTATACATATATTATATACATATACAATATATATATATATATATACATATATATTAAGCAGTTTATCTATAGTGTAATAATTATATAGAGACATGGTACACACATCGGTCAATGATAAACCTTCTCAGAAGTCAGACACAGGAGTTATTGTAACTGCATAGTGGTTCTGTTATTTTGATGTTAACTAGTTAGAAGCATCTGCATTTAGTCTAGTGATACCTCTGAGGTTAATGGAGAATGAGAATAAAAATAAAATGACTGTTCTACAGATGGGGCTTGTGTCATCTTTGCAGGGCTGGCGTCTCTAACGCCAGCCCCGCCATCACGCCAGGCTCGCCAGGGGGCGTGCGTGCACCAGACGCTTGTGCGCCCCCTGGGCAACGTAGCCAGCCTCCCCCGCCGCCTCCCCCGCCGTCGCCGCCCGTCGCCCTGGACGCCCCGAGCACCCCCCCCTAACCCTGCCTGTCTCCCTGAAGCGGAGACAGGCAGGGACACACAGCGTCCCCGCTGAGAGACTGAGATGCGCGTGCGTGTGAGACGCACGTGCATCCCAGTTCAGTGTAGCCCCTGTCCGCCGGTGCTCACAACGGGGAGGGTCTGGCGGGACCCAGCCAAGGATGGCAGGGGCTACATCTGTATATTTGACAATTAATTTGGAGGCAATTCCCAGAGGCAATGAATACACCTGTCTCCAGGCACCAATCAATGTAGGAACACCTGCATGTACAGCAGCAGCTGTGGGGTTCACTGCGGGAGCCAAGTGTGACTGCTTCTCTTACAATAGAGCTCTATGGCACACCCGCTTCTGCAGCATAGCTAACCGACACTGTACCAGGAGCCCTGCTAACACCTGCAAAAGAGGACAGGATGACTCCCATTGGGTACTGTTCAGCCTGTGCTGCAACAAGCAACAGTTCACCCAGTAAATGCTGATTCTGACCGTAGCCATTGTTAAGTGGGGCTCGAGCCCTGCCAATTCACTGTGGGCTCTGGTCCACCATATTTGTTTTCCCCTTTTTCAGGAATGGGTTACAAAACTCTAACTTGCCTTCGGTGGACTTTAATGAACTTATGCCTCTGCTCTATGGGCTTATACCAGAGTGGAGACCATAAACGTAGGTAAGTATGACTTGTAGTTTGACTTTCATGTGGAAAGTCACAAGAATAAAATAGTAAGGAGTTCTGGCATTTCAGAACAAATTCAAAGCAAAAGATCATTCAGGTGATGATGATATTATTATTATTATTATTATTATTATTATTAATTTTATCATCATCATCTTTTCAGCACAGAAAGACTATTTATAGATTAATAAATGCTATTGCAGCTCTGAACAAACTGTTAACACAAGAGCCCCAACATATTCAGTCAAACAAACAAAACGTTGTTTTTTTTTAAATTATTATTATTATTATTATTATTATTATTATTATTATTATTATGTATTAGAAAAGTCTGAATCTCATTAGAAAGCACTGGCTGTAAAAAAAGGTTGTCCTTGCTTTGACCTTGGATACAGCATATCACCATAAATTGTCTTCAATCTGACATTACTACTAATATTGTGTTTTAAGAAGCAATGTACTGTATATGATATACTTTATTGTTTTTTTCTCTCTGGATTTCCATAACTTGAATTCTTGTTATCATATATTCCGCATATTGATACACTGGGATTGTCAGAATTAGTCTGGGTAGCTTTCTATCGCTGCTTGATAGTAATTGGCACTCAAAAGAATGGCTTTATGGAATGAGCACATGGCAGGCTGTCAAGAAAAAAATGGATATGGAAGTGCAATTTTTCTATAGGTTAGAGTTTATTAAAGGGCCTTCCACTTTGGCACAAGCGCCTCTCTTTTGTTCTCCCTTAGCGATTGGAGAGAGGGTAAGGCAATCTGCCCATGTCATTTGCCAGCAATCAGCGAATGCAGCTTTCAGAGCTGGAGATCCTAATGACTTATTCTAGAATGGTAGGTATGCAATCATTTCAGCATCTGAGTATGTAAGGCAGAGTTACTCTGCTTAGTTATAATAAGACTAGCAATAAATCAATCAGGATAAACCTGTAAGCATTATATAATTACTGCTTTTAAGGTGCAAACATTAAAGAATCAACAAATACAGCAAACAAGGTTTATTACTTGTACAAGTTAGTGTTGCAGGTTTTTTTTTATAACAAGCTGTTTTATCTTTGCAATCCACATATAAAATACCTAAAATATTGAGGTACTAGAAGTAAAGTGACTTATGTACTTAATGTTTGGGGCTACAATGTATATAGTATTCCTATATAATTTTATTTATTCAATAGTAGTGCTTGTAGACTATTTTAATTAACACTTATACAAGATAATAATTTATTGATTAACAGTTATTTATATGAAAAGTTTTATTGTTCCTCAGTGAGAAAAACAAAATAGCAATCTAGCAAATATGATACCTTTTAATGGCTAACAAAAATAAATGTTGTTAAAATGCAAGCTTTCGAGACTACTTAGGTCTCTTCCTCAGGCATGGTATAACAAGGTGTGTGAAGAAACACATATATATACACAGCAGAGTAGGAACAAGATGTGATAGATGGACATTCTTAAGATCAAAACAAAACAAAATAACAGAATGAGCTTGTAATTTGAGTCCTTAATTAGTTTGTAGATAGTTATTTATATAGCGCACACATATTCCGCAGCGCTTTACAGAGAATATTTGAATATCCAAATCAGTCCCTGCCCCAGTAATAATATCTTTATGTGTTTATAGTTATATATATATTAGTATATTCTACCTGTACACTATGTATAATGATACTAAAGGGCGCTTATGTTTGAGAACAAGAGAAAATAAAATACTAACATGAAACATTGTATAGCCACTGAACTTATTCACATTTTCCTCTAAAATGTACTTTGATCACACTCCTGTAATGGTTATTTTTTTTTTCTATAGCTGCAAATAGTAAATATACAGATCAAGGATTTTACCTCAAAATTTGTGAAATACAGTAGATGGAAGAAATTTGTCATCCCGGAACGTCATATCACATCCAGCTACACAAAAGCAGGTTGGCAAAAGAACCCATTTTTTTGCAAATGCCTACCAACTCTGATCTGACTCCGCACACTTTTCAACCCATGATATTCTGCCCCTTCTGTACAGATTGGAAGCTCTCATGAGCACGGTCCTCAACCGTGATATGCTCTCTCTTTCTCATGTACAGTACACCATCTTCTCCTAACCTGTCGAGCAATGACCCTCAATCTTCATGTTCAACTGTTACTGCCTTTGGGGGCAGTGTTTGAGTAAGGCAGAAGTGCATCCTGTGCTAGACCTTGCTCATAAACATGTGACCACCATCACCGGGATGCTTTGGATCAGCTGTACTGGGTACAGGATGTGTGCCAGTAGCACCCACCAAAAATTATTGGCAATTGTGCAACAATGATACTGGCTGCAGTATTCCAGTCCAGGCAAACTATGAGCTAAATGGGGCTGTGGAACAGCAATTGCACTGCCACCAGGTCCTGTGCCTTAGGCCATAACACCAATTGCACAGCCCTATTTTCCATGTCAGTCCTGTTTTAATAAAAATTGGGGCAGAAGGAATTTGTAAGAGTCAATTAGGCCCTACCTAAATGGCTAAAATCTTCTTATGGACAGGGCCAAAATTACGTGTTTCCACAGAAATGTGACACTTCTCATTGACACCAGAATTCCTTACACTAATCTCCACTTTCTGCCCACTTCACTAGGAAGTGGGCAGGATGCGGGTGTTGTGCCCACTATTGTGGGGCTGCGGCGGACTACCTGAATCTTGGAAGAGTAGGCAAGTAGGCATTGCCTGAACTTGCTATGTGTGATAATGCATTATCATTTTCTTATGTGGCTAAGTGAATTCCATTGTTCTTTGCTACCAGCCATATACAGGTTAAGTATCACTTATCCAAATATCCAAATTATTCCGAAAACCATACATTCCAGAAAGTTCTTCTTTTTTTTTTTTTTTTGCTAAAAGCGCTACTGGGGACATCTGTAACAGCACTACTGAGGGCATGATTTGTAACTGAAAATGATTGATTGGCATTTAAATTCAGTATCTGGGATAGTACACAAACTTTGTTTCATGTTTTGAAACCTTGTATTATGCACAAATAAAATATATTTGTGTGTGTTTGGTGTGTTTGATCTGTTTGTACAATATAAATGCAAGATACCTCAAGATACATCATTAAAAAATATTCTGAAATATGGAATAATCCGTTATCCAAAATTCTTCTGGTCCCGAGCATTTTGGATAAGGGATAATCAACCTGTAATGTCCTTTATGAATGTTTGTTTGATTTGAAAAAAAAATATGTTCACCTTCCCCCAACTACAGATGAAATCTTCTTAGTTTAAGATATTTTCATTTTTGCTGGTCCTTTATTTTTTGTACAATTTTGTTTATTACAATAAGGTTAGATTTGTTTAAAACTGTATAATAAGTGGAAAAAATACTGTGTTCACCAAGAGGAATATCACATCAAATTGTCAAGCTTGAAATGGCCTGGCAGGGAACCTGGGTTTCAATGGTAGGCCCTGATTATTAATGACCCTGCCCACTTGGGCAGGCCCTGATTGTTAGTGGTGCCACCAAGGTGGTATAGGTAGCACTTTTACACTTGCCCAGCAGTCCCTAAAGCCTCCTGCAGGCTAAGGCTTTAGCTATAACAGCCACTTTTCCCCAACAGATTAGGTCCACCGGGTACTTGGGTGCCGCCAGGTCTTAAGGTGGACAAGGCTTCTACAGGAGGCTGAGCAAGGCAAATACAGGACTGGAGTCAGACTGGAACACAAAAGGAAGGACCAGACACACAAGGCAAACAATAGACACTTCAAGCACTGGACCATTGCGGAAGATAATATATACGAGTACAACAGCAATAAAGAAGGAATTACCAAGCACACGGCAGTGAGCCGCAATGGCCGAGGTGTAAGTGATACAGTCACTGATATCACCTAAATACAATGTGGTCAGACAAATGGACCAGAATGTGGAGCAATACCATTTACAGACACAGAGAAGAAGGGCCGGTAGGCAGTAGTAATCACTAATAGCGACACAGTACCGGTAAACAAACAGGCAGACATACCTGTATAGGCTCCAGTTGTGGAGTAGCCACTAGTAGTGACACAGACAGTACATATATTATATAGCTGAATAGACGCTACTAGCTACACAAACAGACATTCAGCAGGACCAGACTGTGGGGCTGTTCTGGTTACAAACAGACAAATGGGTGAAAACACATGTACATAAATAGAACCTCTTAATAGAGCCAGCATAGGCTGGAACACCCAGGATCAGGCACTTACAGGAAAATAGCAAGCTTAGCATATCTCAGGGTACACAGGCTATTCAAGATTGGATAGAATCAGGATCAGGGTTAGTCAGGAAAGACTGAGTATGATCTGCTGCAATTGCTAGAAACAAACAGTATAACCAGCACAGTGCTTAAGGCAGGTTGGGTAATATAGGGAGAAATATCCAATCAGAACAGCTGGAATGAAAAAGCCCCCTAAATAAGGAAAGTCACTGCAGGTGAGCAGCCTGACACACAAGGCCGAGTGCTAATTGACAAGTAAACTGCACACAGAACAAATACAAGAGTCAGGCTGCATTTACACAGACCCAATAGAGGCATCTTGTAACACTGATGCAAACCTTTAATGCAAGCTGGGAGCGAGAAGAGACCCTCCGTGTCCAACACTGGACCCTCCGAGTCCAACACTGGACACACTACCATTGAAATACAATTGCTTGTATGGAACTAATGCTACATAATCATGTGCATATATCTTTATTTACCATTTTTACATTAATATTTACAGATGAGCCCCTCTCATTATTGTCCAGCTCTAGCCAGACCGTCCCCGCTGGCGAGAGCCGATGGAGAGGGCATCTCACACGCACGCGCATCCCAGTCTCTCGACGGAACCCTACCCATCTCCACTTCAAGGAGACAGGCAGCGTTAGGGGGGTTGGGGTGGCGAGGGGAACTATCGGTGGCGGCGGATGTCGGCAGGGAGCTCCGTTGCCACGGGCACGTGAGCATCTCGTGTGCACGCGCCCCCTGTCGGGAGCTTGTGTGATACCCTCACAGATAAGTATCTTTATCCTTACAGGTTATCTTGCAACAGCAATTGTCAACAGCTCACCACAATAACTCACGGGGAAAAATAATAGAGTAATTTTATTAAGCTGGAACTCCGTTTTTCTTAAAGGAACTGATGGAAATCAAGGATACTATTATGCACAAAATATCAATATATAAATACAAACATCAGAGATTCTTCCCACGTAACATTGGTGAGATATTGATGTATAACAATATTACTTAGAGCATAAGTTGTACTATTCTGCAACAAACAAATAAGCAACTATCCATTCACCTGCAATGTATAACAAACCGTTACAATATTAAAACAGGTTATAGCGTTTTACCAGTACTAGATTATCATTGCGCAATAATTGTTTATGTCTACAATAGTCTTGGGTTAACCCTATTATGACTGCAGTCACCTGTTCTTTAAGCGCTTATTTATAACAAATATTCTTTCTTTTATAGGTCCCACGCTGCAAGGTCAACTCTCTGTGTATTTGTAATCCAAAATCAAGAGAATAAGGTAAGTCTTGCGTAATAATGCTGCTGACTTTTAACTTGAACGTCAAATAATATGATAATAGATGACAGAAGCTAGCAATCTTTTTGGAATATCCTGAGTAGAATGATATAAGCAATTTTCCCTTAGCAGTATAATTGCCACAAGTGTCTCTATAAGTGTCAGTCCACTTCTGTAATATGCAGCTTTGGGGCTGATTCAGCAGCCACTACTCCCTTCCTCCTAACTTGTAGCTAAGGACGACTTGGGTATTGTGTGCAGTATTAACTACTAGAGTCTCTCCCCAAATGCCAGTGTAGGTACTGCTTATTGCTGCCTGGATGAGGTGAATGTTACACACAATGCTTTCTTTAGCCGGGAGAGGTGTTAGGCTGGCTATGAGGTTATTGCAGGGGCGTTACAGCTATCTGTGGGCCATCCTGTAGGCTGTCTCCGGCTGGACTATCTCTGGGCTGATCTGTGGGATATGCAGGAGGCTGTACTGTGCTGCCTTGGGGCTGGACAATCACTCACCACACCCTCTTCTTTATCGATCACAGCTTTTATCAGTCACCGCCTCTGTCACCGCTGCTCAAGGGGACCTCCGAAAATCACCGGAGCCCTTTTGGTAAGTATTCTCCTAATTACAGCAACGCATCACACACTTTCCAGCTACGCAGCTCTGCTGCCTTAACTTTCTCTCCACAACTGCTACACGGTGTCTTTTCTGCTGCACTTCAGCTTTCCTCAATCCCTATCCACAACACACCTACCGCTCTTTCCCCTGAGCACCTCTATAGTCCCTGCTCTGGGGTTTCCTGATGAGCAGGGGCTCTGCCAACTGTCAGAGTATATTTTCCTTTCTGGAATATTCCTCACAGTTCTCCCCTTTAAATGGGCTAGGAGGACAAGTCCATTGTCAGTTCAGGAAAGGGGTAAACAGTGTTCAGTCCACAATATTCTATTAATAAGGGGTATTAACACATTAATACTTTTCCTAAATAATTAACTACTAATATTACTTTTGATATCTGCTACATTTACTGTATCACAACCATATAACATTTTAGTTTATGTATAAACATTAACCCTTATTGGGGTGTTACACTTGCGGCTGGCAGGGGGCTGGAGATAGAATCGCCAGCCCCAGCCAAGATGAATCGCACTCCATCTGTATGCTTTTTAAGAAATGAAGCCTGATTCCTTTTTGTAGGTAAAACAAAAAATGCAAGTAAGTTTGTATCTGGAACACAACATGTTGCCATGCAAGTGGTGCAAATACATTTATATTTTCTCTGTGCAGGATAAATACTAGCTGCTTTTGTATGTTGCCCACAAGACAGCTTTATTTTTGCACACCGCACCCAAATCTCTGTACATGTTACATCTGCCTCACCTGAAACGCAGCATGGTTTTGCCCTGTTGCTTGATTTTCTGCTTTAATTACAAACATGAATCAGGCCCACAGTGTGCATATCACATGTAGCATATACATTTATTTATTTTTAAATAGTGCCTTATAGTGGGTTATGTGCAAATTTAGCATCACTTGTAAAAGTATTGTTAATATGTTCCTGTCCAATAACATTGTGACACATTCTAAAAATACTTTCTCATAGCAAATACTGATATTGGGCAATGACAGGAATGTACTCGATAACATTGTTTACCTCCCTGACAACTGAAACAATTGCTTCTGGAAATATGTATAGCAGTTATTATTCCACCAAACTGAGCATGTAGAGGTAGTTTAGAAAAAGAAAATGAACGTAGTAAGCATCATTTGCATAAATACATGGAGCAAGAGCATTGTGGAAGATATAGGAACCTAATAATAAATATTACATGTAAATCTGTCAGCAATAGACATATACAGTAACTGAGCATTATAAAGTCTATGGCAATTTTCACAAATCAACAATTCCCAATTACATATTTCTGTCCTACTTTTTAGATGGAACATCCAAAAACGTAGATCTATTTTTTTTCTGTTTTTTTTTCTTTTAATGTTTAAGTGACTTTAATCAAGGTTTTTGGGGATATATGTCTTGCGGTACTTGCAGGGGTGCCTTTGATTGGTGGCTCAAAACCAATAAAAAATTATGATCAATCTGATAGGCAAAACCAGAAACTTGTCAAATAGAGGAGGCCTCAACTAGAGTTCAGAGTGCAATTCTGGGCCCTACACTACAAAAAAACACTATTTAAGCTAATTAAAGGGATGGAAAACATGTTTTACCTAGACAGATTATCCAAGATAGGAATAATATGCTTGAAAAAAAGACATTTAACCCCTTCCTGACGCAGCCAGTTTTTGCCTTCCTGACAGAGCCCTTTTTTTCAAATCTGACATGTATCACTTAAGTGGGGATAACTTTTTTTTGCTTTTACTTATCCCAGTGATTTTGAGATTGTTCTCTCGTGACACATTGTACTTCAAGTTAGTGGTAAATTTTGGTCGATACAGTCTGTGTTTTTTTGTGAAAAATACCAAAATGTCGTAAAAAAATGGAAAATTTAGCAATTTGCAAAATGTTAAATTTTCTGCTTGTGAGACAAATAATCATACCACTCAAAATAGTTAATAACTAACATAGACCATATGTCTACTTTATGTTTCCATCATTATTTCAACTTCCTTTTAAATTTTTTGGACACTAGGAGGCTTAAAATATGAATAGCAAATTCTCAAATATTCAAGAAAATTTCAAACACTGATTTTTTTAGGGACCAGTTCAGTTCTGATGTGACTTTGAGGGACTTGTATGTGAGACACCCCCATAAATGATGCCATTTCAAAAACTGCACCCCTCACAGTATTCAAAACAGCATTTTGGAAGTTTGTTAACCCTTTAGGTGTTTCACAGGAATTAAAACAAAGTGTAGGTGAAATTTCAAAATTTCATTTTTTTTGCAGATTTGCAATTTTAATACATTTTTCTAAGGAACACAGTAGATTTTACTAGAGAAATGTGGCTAAAAATTGATTCCCCCAATTCTTTTGTTTTCATAAATATCCTATATGTGGCCCTAGTGTGCACGTTGATCAAACTACAGGCTTCATAATAGAAGGAGCACCTACTTGATTTTGGAGCCTCCTTTTTATGAGATTATTTTTTAGGCACCATGTAGGTTTCTAGGCACCATAATATGCTAAAAGTTAGGAACCCCCCCACAAGTGACCCCATTTTGCAAACTACACCCCTCAGGGAATTCATCTAGGGGTATAGTGTACATTTCAAACCCCCAGGGGTTTCACCAATTGTGGTACAACTGGGCTGTGAAAATGAAAAATTACATTTTTTACACAAAAATGCAGTTCTGGCTCAAAATTTTTCATTTTCCCAAGGAATGAAGGAGACAATGCACCCCAAAATCTGTGCCCCAATTTCTCCCGAGTACGGCAATGCCTCACATGTGACCAAAAAGTACCATTTGGGTGCATGGCAGGACTCAGAAGGGAAGGAGTGATATTTGGATTTTGCAGCTCAGATTCTGGTGGAATGTTGGTGGGTGCTATGTCGCATTAGCAAGACCCCCGAAGCACCAATACAGTGGAACCCCCCCACAAGTGATCCCATTTTGCAAACTACACCCCTCAGGGAATTCATCTAGGGGTATAGTGTACATTTCAAACCCCCAGGGGTTTCACCAATTTTGATACAACTGGGCTGTGCAAATGAAAAATTACATTTTTTACACAAAAATGCAGTTCTGGCTCAAAATTTTTCATTTTAACAAGGAATGAAGGAGACAAAGCACCCCAAAATCTGTGCCCCAATTTCTCCCGAGTACGGCAATGCCTCACATGTGACCAAAAAATGGCAGGACTCAGAAGGGAAGGAGTGATATTTGGATTTTGCAGCACAGATTCTGGTGGAATGTTGGTGGGTGCTATGTCGCATTAGCAAGACCCCCGAAGCACCAATACAGTGGAACCCCCCCACAAGTGACCCCATTTTGCAAACTACACCCCTCAGGGAATTCATCTAGGGGTATAGTGTACATTTCAAACCCCCAGGGGTTTCACCAATTGTGGTACAACTGGGCAGTGAAAATGAAAAATTAAATTTTTTACACAAAAATGGAGTTCTGGCTCAAAATTTTTTATTTTCCCAAGGAATGAAGGAGACAAAGCACCCCAAAATCTGTGCCCCAATTTCTCCCGAGTACGGCAATGCCTCACATGTGACCAAAAAATACCATTTGGGTGCATGGCAGGACTCAGAAGGGAAGGAGTGATTTTTGGATTTTGCAGCTCAGATTCTGGTGGAATGTTGGTGGGTGCTATGTCGCATTAGCAAGACCCCCGAAGCACCAATACAGTGGAACCCCCCCACAAGTGACCCCATTTTGCAAACTAAACCCCTCAGGGAATTCATCTAGGGGTATAGTGTACATTTCAAACCCCCAGGGGTTTCACCAATTGTGGTACAACTGGGCAGTGAAAATGAAAAATTAAATTTTTTACACAAAAATGGAGTTCTGGCTCAAAATTTTTTATTTTCCCAAGGAATGAAGGAGACAAAGCACCCCAAAATCTGTGCCCCAATTTCTCCCGAGTACGGCAATGCCTCACATGTGACCAAAAAATACCATTTGGGTGCATGGCAGGACTCAGAAGGGAAGGAGTGATTTTTGGATTTTGCAGCTCAGATTCTGGTGGAATGTTGGTGGGTGCTATGTCGCATTAGCAAGACCCCCGAAGCACCAATACAGTGAAACCCCCCCACAAGTGACCCCATTTTGCAAACTACACCCCTCAGGGAATTCATCTAGGGGTATAGTGTACATTTCAAACCCCCAGGGGTTTCACCAATTGTGGTACAACTGGGCAGTGAAAATGAAAAATTAAATTTTTTACACAAAAATGGAGTTCTGGCTCAAAATTTTTTATTTTCCCAAGGAATGAAGGAGACAAAGCACCCCAAAATCTGTGCCCCAATTTCTCCCGAGTACGGCAATGCCTCACATGTGACCAAAAAATACCATTTGGGTGCATGGCAGGACTCAGAAGGGAAGGAGTAATTTTTGGATTTTGCAGCTCAGATTCTGGTGGAATGTTGGTGGGTGCTATGTCGCATTAGCAAGACCCCCGAAGCACCAATACAGTGGAACCCCCCCACAAGTGACCCCATTTTGCAAACTACACCCCTCAGGGAATTCATCTAGGGGTATAGTGTACATTTCAAACCCCCAGGGGTTTCACCAATTGTGGTACAACTGGGCAGTGAAAATGAAAAATTAAATTTTTTACACAAAAATGGAGTTCTGGCTCAAAATTTTTTATTTTCCCAAGGAATGAAGGAGACAAAGCACCCCAAAATCTGTGCCCCAATTTCTCCCGAGTACGGCAATGCCTCACATGTGACCAAAAAATACCATTTGGGTGCATGGCAGGACTCAGAAGGGAAGGAGTGATTTTTGGATTTTGCAGCTCAGATTCTGGTGGAATGTTGGTGGGTGCTATGTCGCATTAGCAAGACCCCCGAAGCACCAATACAGTGGAACCCCCCCACAAGTGACCCCATTTTGCAAACTACACCCCTCAGGGAATTCATCTAGGGGTATAGTGTACATTTCAAACCCCCAGGGGTTTCACCAATTGTGGTACAACTGGGCAGTGAAAATGAAAAATTAAATTTTTTACACAAAAATGGAGTTCTGGCTCAAAATTTTTTATTTTCCCAAGGAATGAAGGAGACAAAGCACCCCAAAATCTGTGCCCCAATTTCTCCCGAGTACGGCAATGCCTCACATGTGACCAAAAAATACCATTTGGGTGCATGGCAGGACTCAGAAGGGAAGGAGTAATTTTTGGATTTTGCAGCTCAGATTCTGGTGGAATGTTGGTGGGTGCTATGTCGCATTAGCAAGACCCCCGAAGCACCAATACAGTGGAACCCCCCCACAAGTGACCCCATTTTGCAAACTACACCCCTCAGGGAATTCATCTAGGGGTATAGTGTACATTTCAAACCCCCAGGGGTTTCACCAATTGTAGTACAACTGGGCAGTGAAAATGAAAAATTACATTTTTTACACAAAAATGCAGTTCTGGCTCAAAATTTTTCATTTTCCCAAGGAATGAAGGATACAAAGCACCCCAAAATCTGTGCCCCAATTTCTCCCGAGTACGGCAATGCCTCATGTGTGACCAAAAAATGGCAGGACTCAGAAGGGAAGGAGTGATATTTGGATTTTGCAGCACACATTCTGGTGGAATGTTGGTGGGTGCTATGTCGCATTAGCAAGACCCCCAAAGCACCAATACAGTGGAACCCCCCCCACAAGTGACCCCATTTTGCAAACTACACCCCTCAGGGAATTCATCTAGGGGTATAGTGTACATTTCAAACCCCCAGGGGTTTCACCAATTTTGGTACAACTGGGCTGTGAAAATGAAAAATTAAATTTTTTTACACAAAAATGCAGTTCTGGCTCAAAATTTTTCATTTTCACAAGGAATGTAGGAGACAAAGCACCCCAAAATCTGTGCCCCAATTTCTCCCGAGTACGGCAATGCCTCATGTGTGACCAAAAAATGGCAGGACTCAGAAGGGAAGGAGTGATATTTGGATTTTGCAGCACAGATTCTGGTGGAATGTTGGTGGGTGCCATGTCGCATTAGCAAGACCCCCAAAGCACCGATACAGTGGAACCCCCCCACAAGTGACCCCATTTTGCAAACTACACCCCTCAGGGAATTCATCTAGGGGTATAGTGTACATTTAAAACCCCCAGGGGTTTCACCAATTTTGGTACAACTGGGCTGTGAAAATGAAAAATTACATTTTTTTACACAAAAATGCAGTTCTGGCTCAAAATTTTTCATTTTCATAAGGTATGAAGGAGAAAAAGCACCCCAAAATCTGTGCCCCAATTTCTCCCGAGTACGGCAATGCCTCACATGTGACCAAAAAATACCAGTTGGGTGCATGGCAGGACTCAGAAGGGAAGGAGTGATTTTTGGATTTTGCGGCTCAGATTCTGGTGGAATGAATGGTGGGTGCTATGTGGCATTAGCAAGACCCCCGAAGCACGGTGAAATGATGAACCTAATAATCCATAGATGTGTGGTATATTTTAAAACACTCCTTTATACATAGGCCGGGTTTGTCGGGGCAAGTGTCACACTGGAAAATAGTTTGCTTTCTTATTCCCTTTTTATAGCAAACTTTGCACCTTTTTTGTGTCCTGCCCTTTTTTCCAGTGGAGGGGATTTCATCAGGAAAATGCTGCCCTGGTACAATACGGGGGCCAGTACTAGAAGTACTGGGGCCCTCTGCCTGCTGGTTCCCAAATATTAGGCCCTTTATGACTTCCTCTTGAAAGTGCATAAATGTCCCCCTCTGGCTGGTAGAACGGAATAGCACGTAAGCATTATACAGTGCCATCTGGATGATATACACGGCCAGCTTCTTGTACCAGATTTTTGTTTTCCGCAGGGCACTGTACGGCTTCAGTACCTGATCTGAAAGATCCACTCCGCCCATGTACTTATTGTAATCCAGGATACAATTAGGTTTTGAGGTGTGGGTACTGGTACCTCGTACAGGGACGGAGGTGGTACTGTCTCCATGAATTGTTGTCAGTATAAGGACATCCCTCTTGTCCTTATATTTGACCAACAACATATTTTCGGTGGATTGTGCCCTGCTTTCACCCCTTCTCATTACTTGGGCAATGTGCGTTTTTGGGAGGCCTCTTTGGTTCTTGCGCACAGTACCGCAAGCTGCTGTACCTCTTGAACCAAGGGCCTTAAACAGGGGGATGCTAGTGTAAAAGTTATCCACATAGAGGTGATAACCTTTATCCAGGAAGGGGTGCACTAAATCCCAGACAATTTTTCCACTAACACCTACGAGGGAGGGGGGGCATTCTGGCGGTTCAATTCTTGAATCCTTCCCTTCATATACCCTAAACCTGTGAGTGTACCCTGAGGTGCTTTCACACAGCTTATACATTTTTATGCCATACCTTGTCCTCTTATTGGGAAGGTACTGGCGGAATTTAACCCTTCCTTTAAAATGTATAAGGGACTCGTCTATGCAAATGAATTTATCTGGGATGTACATCTCTGCAAATTTGGCACTGAAATGATCAATGACCGGCCTGACTTTGAATAGCCGGTCAAAGGTGGGATCATCTCTGGGTGGGCACTGTGCATTATCGTTGTAATGCAAAAAATTAAGGATTAACTCAAAACGAGTCCGGGTCATGGCCATACGGTAAAATGGGGTGCTGTACAGAACATCTGTACTCCAATATTGCCTAATTTCTGGCTTTTTTACTATGCCCATATGAAACACCAGACCCCAAAACGTCATCATCTCTACTGCATCTACAGGGGTCCACCTAGCAAATGATGACGTGGGGTTTTGAGCAATAAACTGCTGGGCATATAAATTAGTTTGGTCCACCATTAAATTTATAAAATCATCAGAGAAAAATAATTTGAAAAAGTCAATTTCTCTGAGACCTGTGGAATCAAATTAGATTCCTGGGATGGCCAAAAACTCAGGAACCTGGGGCTCAAAATTGTCTGGTGGTGGGGTCCATACGAGATCAATTATTGGGGGGGGGTCTCAGCTGCTCTACGGGGGCGTCTTTGAGGGGGTCCCTCATCACTAGAGGAGGAAGAGGAGCTTAAGACGAATCCTTCAAATTCCCCGCTTGCATCACTGGCTGTGTCAGAGTCAGAGGCAAGCATGGCATATGCCTCCTCCGCTGAATACATTCTTCTGGATGACTGGGATGACATTTGGGATGACATTTGGGATGACATTTTTATTTTTGTGTTTCTGGTAGTGAAATGTTTCAACACGTGTATAGTGTAGGGGGGGGGGTACAAACTTTATTTCAACCCGGGGGGTATGTAGTGTGTAGTGTGTATGTAGTGCAGAAAAAAAAAAAAAAAAAGGTCCTGCGCCAAAAATTGAGCACAGATGTTGGTCAGTAACGTCCGTCACTGAACAGCGCTCAAAGGCAACAGGAATTTGATCAAAAAAATAATAATAGATCAACCCTGTGCCGAAAAAGCTGATCAGTGATGTACGTCACTGATCGGCGCACAGTGGCCACAGGACACCCACAAAATCACAGTGTGTGTAAAAAAAAAATTAAAAAAAGACCCCACAGCACCCTCAAAAAAAAAAAGGTGATCACTGATGCGACACTGATTACCAGTGAGGGGCAGCAGGTGCACAACCTTTGGTGCAACTGACAGTGCAACTGGCAGCAACTGACAGGTATATATAAAAAAAAAAAACCCTGCACCCCCAAAAAGTTGCTGATCAGCACAGATATACTGATCAGCACAAAAGGGGGGTAGCAGACACAAAATATAGCACTCTCTATCACTCTCTGTCACTATCTCTCTCTATCTCTCTATCTCTCACTATCTATCACTCTATGACACTGCAGAAGCAGCACTGACAGTTATATATATAAAAAAAAACCCTGCACCCCCAAAAAGTTGCTGATCAGCACAGATATACTGATCAGCACAAAAGGGGGGGCAGCAGACACAAAATATAGCACTCTCTATCACTCTCTGTCACTATCTCTCTCTATCTCTCTATCTCTCACTATCTATCACTCTATGACACTGCAGCAGCAGCACTGACAGGTATATATATATAAAAAAAAACCTGGACCCCCAAAAAGTTGCTGATCAGTTAATTTATACTGATCAGCACAAAAGGGGGGGCAGCAGTCAGTTGCACACGCAGCACAGCTGTATATATATAAAAAAAAAACCAGCACCCCCAAAAAGTTGCTGATCAGCACAGATATACTGATCAGCACAACAGAGGGGGGGGGGGGGGGCAGCAGACACAAAATATAGCACTCTCTGTCACTATCTCTTTCTATCTCTCTCTATCTCTCTCTATCTCTCTATCTATAACTCTATCACACTGCAGCAGCACAACACAGGAAGTCACAAGAAGTCACAAGATCCAGGAAGCATCCAGCACGCTACAAGCAGTGATCAAGTAAGTATTTGCAAGGATCAGGTCAGTATATCACGGCAGATAGGCACGGTGACCGCACTGCACGCAATTCCAGACCGGAATGGCGTCTGCAGTGCAGTCACCGTTAGTTTAAATCACCCTCCATGGCTGTGATTGGTCCGTCGGTCTGACGGACCAATCACGGCCTTTGGGGGCGGGTGGGGTGAGGTGGGGTGACACCAGTGTCACCCTTACACCCCGTGGTGATTGGTGCTGTACTTTACAGCACCAATCACCACCGATCCCTGTGTCACCGGCAAACGTTATTCGCCGGTACACAGAAAACGCTGTAATTGGCTGTTCACATTTGAACAGCTAATCACAGCGATCGCCGAACGGGGGGGCATCGCTGCCCCCCCTGGGCGGCGCGGGGGGATGTCTGCTGTCAGGGACAGCAGACATCTCCAAACTGTCACCGCGTCTATAGACGCGGGGAAAGTTTAAAGCCATGACGTACATGTACGTCATGTGTCGGGAAGTACATCCCGGCCATGACGTACATGTACGTCAAATGTCGGGAAGGGGTTAAATGGAGACATGCTTAACATGTATAAATACATCAGAGGGTAATATAAAGAACTTTCACCAAACTATTTGAAGCCATCCGCTTAGACCAGAGGATAGGAGGTTTCATACCTTCAGAAGGAAGGGGTTCTTTAAGGCGAAGGCCGCAAAGGTGTGGAACTCACTGCCTGAGGAGGTGCTAATGTCGATACATTAAATAGATTTTAAAAAAGGAACCCGTCTGAGGGGACACGTTGCCATAATGTTTGGATCCCTTTAGAGTAGATGGTGGCTTCCCCTGTGCCCCTGTAGGCCAGTCCAACACTGAATATACAAGAGAAAGATAAAACTCAGTATCTTAATATTATTTTGAAGTGATTATTATGTTATGCTTAAAAATTGGCTCATGAAAAGAAAGTATTGATTTTTGTTGTTATGAATGGACTGGTTCATATGTAGTTGTACTGTAGCTATATTTTTTAATATTTCCCATTGATATATAGAGACTGGGTATACTGTATTAAGATCCATTCATAACACAAAACAATGTATGTTTCCTTTAAAATAATGACACCCACATCTCTCCCATGTCGCATATGGGGTGTTAAGTTACCCATATCATTCCAACATACACTATAGCTTACAGTACTTCATTGCTGCTAACGATTTCATGCGTTCCACGTCTCCAATAAATAAACAAATAAATGGTGACCACTGTCCCTCTCTTAAAACAAACTGTTATTAATTTGACCACTGATATTTGTCACATTTTATATTATAGCTGAATAAAAACTATGTGAAAGAATTTTCAAATCAATTACATTCTAATCTGTCATAGAACATATGAAATGGGCATTTTTAGATGTTCTATCACATAATGCCATTTCCCAAAATTATTCTCTTTCTTCCAGTATCTTAATAATAAAATCCGCATTCAAGTTGCAAACGTGGAGTTAATAACACGGTGACTACTTATCTATAAGAGGAACCAGCAATTGGCTTGTGCTGTATCTTGGAGGCTGATGATTCAGCACATTTTCCATCACAATAAAATGATAGAATTCACCACACGTACCATACCTATATATATCTTCAAGTAACAAACACTTTTAGCCAATCTCCATAAATATGTATTTGTTATGAGCCTGGTCCTATCACAATAAAACATTGAGCTATTAGGTTATTTAATTAATTAATTTTATTAGATGTAAACAAACTAATCTCAGTCTATTCTTTATCTACAGTAACATTGCCTGTTCTCACACAGTACTTAAGCATTATGAATACCATCCATAAGGTATAGTTTCAAATATGCATACTATCTAAACATAGGGGTCTTTCCTATTATATGCCAAGTCTTCCAGGTGCCATTGCCACAGTGGCAATCGTAATGTCAATGGCATCTGATCTCACACCCATGGTTGGCTGGTTTCAGCCTGAATTTGCACCAAATGGCACTTTAGTGTGAATTCTGGCGGCCATAAAGTGTGACCTCTGTCACGATGATTCACACAAGGAAAATCATTGGGGCTAATAGAATCAACCCGATACACTGCAATGATAACAAAAGAAACATATAATGTATATAATTCTGAAAAAATGTATCATAATTAAAATAGCAGTTATGAGCATTATGAAAATACAAAGACAATAAATCAATAATACATTAAGTTGAGCATTAGATTCTGTTAAGACCCATTTTTCTTAAGGAAAAAAGAAAGAACTACTTTTTTGATAAACAAATTCATCAACTTGGATGTCAAAAAGCACATATTCGGCGAAAATGCTCCAACACCAAATAAGCACCAGGTGAAAAACTATCCTGAATAATTTATCACAATGTTCTGGGATCTATGACCCAAGACCACTTATCTTTTATCAAAGGAAGCCAACATTTTATAGTTATCTATACAAACAGTCTGCCATGGTCAACGTGTTTTGAGAAACGTGTTTAAAGCAAAAAGCAAATATACAACAGAGTAAAAGACAAACAATATAAACAAATCAAAGCAAATACTGTAAATAGAATATGAACAAGCAACAGTTAGCGTTACATTTTCTGCAAGACTGAAATCTAGAAATACTTTGAATTACTGTAAGGGTTCATCACATAGCAAATAACATTGTTTATTTACCTATTACTAAGAGAAAATTCCCTTTCTGTGTCAAAATGACAAATTGCTTTTTTCTTCTCTAATAAACGTATATTGTCACACTATCTGACTACAAATAGAAGTGCTTTATGAGTAATTATAATCCTTACCTTCTCGCTGTTTGCAGTGTGTGTCCCAGGAGTATGGTAGCAAAGTAATGTCTGCAGCTCAGAGAGAGAGGGCTGTGTGTCTCTGAACTCTACAGCTCCCTTTGAATGCATTGTGGATAAACATGTCAAGTTTACATTTGAGAATCTCCTGCCTTTCTTCTCCTATGCTGCTGCGTCTCCCCTTTGATATGACATAAAATGATTCCTGTGCTGTGACAAAGTCACAGCTTCTGCCTTCAGATTTGTTTTTTAGACACAATAGTTTAAGACAAGGCAGCAACTGCTTAACCAACAGTGTTGTCAAAACATCAGAGTGGAATGATCAGTTTTGCTTCAGATTTAAGCAACAGAAATGTGCATCCCATCCTCAGTAGCTTGCACAGAGGAAAGCAGGGTACAACAGGTGAAGACCCAGTAATGCCAGCTCCAGCTCTGGGAGGTATCGTGTGTTGCTGTCCTCTTAGCCTCCATCAGGTAGATCACGCAATACTGCAGTCCATAATGCTAGCCAAAAAAAAAAACCTAGTGCTACCAAACTATGGATGCTCAGCTCATACCAGAAACCAGTATACTGTATCCTGCAAGTGACTGGATGTGGTGAATTTTTCCTTTTGCTAACACTTTGAAGGAGGAAGAGAAATACACTGCCCATCCTCTCAGGAGGGCAGAATGCATTTATGTGAAACATGAGGAGAATGCTTAATGCTGTGAGATCCAGGACTGCATTCTCAATGAGCTCTCATTACAGGCATGCTGTAGAGTTACACTGGCTGATATTACCATCCCCAATTACTGTTTCTCATTCTTTACAATAAACAACCCTGGATCATTAAAAAAGAAGAAACAGCCTTTATAGATCAGTGATCAGTGCTTACTGCCCTTGAAATGTTAAAGCATGTGAAACGATGATTTCCACGCACAACCGCTGCAAGAATACAGCGAAGAACATTTGCAACATTTATCATACAGTATTTATGTGTTTTATGTATCTGCGTTGTTAACTTCTATAATAAACAGAGGTATCTGTCGCCTATCAATAATAATCTGTATTTTCCTGCAATCTACAACATACTGTCTTTTTCCAACTATATATCAAATTCTGTATTTTAATACAGTCTTGATACTATGCCAGCCACACTTCTGCTTGACTGTAAGGTTTACACATAGTTCTAGTATGCATTGATTTAATATTAAAAGAAATAACTTGTCCAATACACATGAACATGACTTATATCCTGTCACATATAGCTTCACGTTGCCTCTTTAAATTCAGCAACCGAGGCACATGCCCCCTTAGCCCCCCTCTGTTGCATTTCTGCCTATGTGAAAGTGCTGTTTAAAAAGGTATTTAAGATAAGCAGGACCTTTGACATCTACAGTATATGCAAAACCAGGCTCAATTCCACTATCTATAGACATCGAGTGTATAGTGGGCAACTTCAAGAGTTTTGAGCTGACCACATACCTCCCAACTTTTATCCACCGTGAAGAGGGACATAGGTGTATGCCGGAAATTAGGGGGCGTGGCCTGTCGAAGAGAGGGCATGGCCTATATTTATTGTTGTCTTGCGAGGTCACGCCCCCATTTTAATGATGTGGGGGCATGGCCCAGAGGCTCTGTGAGCTTCTAGCCATGCCCCCAGCCCCTCTATGTAGCGCTGCTCAGGGAGTGACAGGGGTGACTCTCAACTGCCCCAGTCTAATCCTGAAATCCCAGGATTGGATAGTCCAATCCCGGGATTGAAATCCCGGACATTTTGTGGTCAAGTCCTGGGATCCCGCCGATCCCGGGATTGGCCACCCTACTCACCATGGGCCAGATGTACTAAGCTTCAAAAGTTATAAAATGGAGAGTGATAAACAATCAACCAATCAGCTCCTGCCTGACATTTTTTTAAACACAGTTTGTGACATGACAGGTAGGAGCTGATTAGCTGGTGGTTTATCACTGTCCATTTTATTACTTTTGAAGCTTAGTGTATCTGGCTCCATATCATGATGTCCCAAGCTTATTAAAATAGTCACAGTGCTGTATGCAATGTACTCTATCTTGCAGCCCATATTCAGGTCAAACTGCTGTTTGTGGGTACCCCTAATGAAAGTTCTGAAGTGGAAGTATTACCCCCAGAAGAGGTGTAAATTAATCCCTGCTGCCTGGAGGGAACTTGGAGTGTGGTGCCCCCCATATTTTAAAAAAAGGGTAAACAAATATGGTGTGTGTGTGTGAATGTGTGTTTGTACATAACACATGCAATTACTAAATTATATAGATAGCATGCTCAGCTGGTAAACAGGGACTGGAGAGCACAATGAATTGGCAGGGATCCAGCTATGTTGTATGACAAGGGGCCAGATTCTCTAAGCTTCAAAAGTGATAAAATGAAGAGTGATAAACAGCCAGCCAATCAGCTCCTGCCTGACATTTTTCAAACACAGTCTGTGACATGGCAGGTAGGACCTGAATGGCTGGCTGTTTATCACTCTCCATTTTATCACTTTTGAAGTTTAGAGAATCTGGCCCAAGGGAAGGTGGGTTAGGGTCCGACATTCAATCACCTGCAGTACACAAATTCAGCATTTACTGGTGGGTCCCATTTCACTCTTCAGCAGTAGTGGAAGGTGCACCATTGCTTACTGCAGTGCAGGCTGCGCAGAACCTAGTGGTAGTTGTCCTGTCTCTTATTGCAGTGTTAGCAGTGGCGTAACTATAAATTTTGCTCCCCCCTGCAAAAAAGTTTGTGGTCCCCCCCCCCCAAAAGCTCCTCCCCAGCATGTGATGTGATGACGTCACACGCATAATGGAGAAGATGAAGCAGGAGAGTGGAAAAGAGACCAGCAGACACTACTGCTTCCCTTGGCTCTGACGCATCCCAGGCTGCCCTAGCACGCCCATCCGCCTGCCCATCCTGGACACAGTAGCCAATAGCCGACTCTGTGTACAGTCAATTGAATCAGTGGGGGGGATTTGTCATCTCTGCCATGGCCGCACCCGCGCTGTGGCTGACTCGCCTCCAGTGCTCAGTCAGTGGGCAGCAGCAGGCAGCAGCATGTCAGTGCGTCGAGCGGGTGCCGGCGCCCACACAGACCCCACTGCTGCTTGCTCCCCCAAGCGGCTGCCTTACAGTAGTTACGCCACTGGGTGTTAGTGGTGCTCCTGAGACAGATACAATTAACAGGTGCACCACAGAGCTCTATAGGAATAGCAGCAGTCACACTCGCATAAAGCTTGTGTTTGCCCTTGTTTTGTTACATTTTTCATAACCAGGGCCATATCTAGGTGCAGGGCTCTGTGGAAGCACAGTTGTTTTCAGCTTCCCTACTTTTAGGCTGCCTTTGTGGGAGAGGGCAGCCAGCTTCAAGCAGCGGGGAGTGGGACCGCAGGGGGGTGTCATAAAATCAGGATGGGTGCTGAGCTTATGGGAAGATCTATGTGTGGGGAGTGGTCAGCATGATCGCATCATCGAGGCTATGGCCACGGACACGCAGTGCCTGTAATACAGACATTGCACAGCAAGGGGGAAAGGCTACAATGATGTGATTTGTGTCAATGATCCCCACGGACCCCCGTGGAGGGGGTGGTGGGAGACCGGCGGCAATGTTTGGGATTTTCCCACCTTTCCAGGAGGGGGGTGGACCCAAATTTCGGGAGCAGTTGCTGCCCCACAGTCCCTGCATTTGGCTAGCAGGATGCAAACCGACTCTTGTGTACTCAAATCCCTGCCTGCACATCTGGAGGGTGCAGGTGGTGGCAGCACACGGGAGTGGTGGGTGTGTGGGCAGTGTTAATGCGCAGAGTCTTGTGTGTTTGATTTTTTTTCATGGGGGCCTGGCACTGCAGCTCCACTTGCACCATTGTTACAGTGGCCCTGAAGTTGCAATAAGTGCAAACTATGTAATAATTAGGCCTAACAGATGACTTTTGCCTGCTGGGTCTGATTATTGCACAGTGTATACAGCACCCTTGGGTGATTATAGCATCTGCTTAGCTGTTCTGGCCTGCTGCATGACTTTTTTGGAAATAATGAGCAATTACTGTGCACATTTTGTAGTGTGCACATGATCTCTCTAACTGAGTTCATTTAAACACATCACCTTTGATGGTCTTTAGGACATAAAATCATTAGATAGGAAGATATAGTTTAGTAGTGTGTGCTCCAAAAATCCAATGTTATCAAGATCGTTTCAGCTCTCAGAAAACCATGGATTGGGAGTAAAATCTTGGAGATGAGCACTTAGCGTAAGTGAAATGGTCAAAACAAAGGATTAGGTAAAGTCTGTAAAATATTGTTATTGTTGGCAGTGTAGAAGCCTATTTGTGTTGCTACAAACCATTTCTGTACATAGCATTCGGGAGCTGATGTTACTTCAGTGGTATTTCATACTGGTAGTAAGTAAATAAAGAAGGTAAACTCCGACATAAAGTATAAAAAATGAGAATGATAATGAAAGTAAACATACATGGAGGTTAAAATCTGGTATGACATATAGCTATGTATATGGATACATAATGAATGGTACAGTACATGACAATAGTTTAAATAATTAATGGAAAATAAATAAAATAAAATATTTAATGTGACTATCAGCCCCAAGTCCTTGTGCAGAAATTGTGGACTTACATGCTGTTGGAGCAGAGGTCCGTATTTCTCTTTTCCCTTTTCTGCATATATATATATATATATATATATATATATATGATATATAATATCATATGCAGTCCTTACGTATTTAATATAGCAATGGAAAACAATATAGAACAAGTGTTCACCCCAGCGCGCACTGGCTGCTAGGAGTTTCTTCAGCACGCCAAACAATTGTAACATATATTTAAAGAAGTGAAAGTAACCTTCACCAGCGCCAGAAAAAATATATATACTTTCCTTAGGATTACCAGTATATATCTGCACCAGACGTTCTCTTATACTCCAATCAGTTTTTTACCATTTTACATGTAAAAAAAAAAAAGCCTAAAGTTTCATAGTGTATTACAGTTTATTGACAGTTCACATATAAAACAACATAAAATGATTCCCAAATTGGGATAAATGTGGGTCACATCAAAGGCACATACACAACATTGTCATTTGGCAGCATGGAGCAAAACTGAATTGACAGGAGAAGTCACAAACTAGGTACGGGTTTGAAACACGTCAGTGGAGGCGGGACAAAGGAGATAGTGTTTGGAGTTACCCACTGGAGTGACGCTGATTCCTGTATGTGCCCGGGACACTGCTGGTTATTTGCACGCTCTTGTTGAACTGTAGGGCAGTTCAACACCATCTGGCAATTCATATAGCACTTTTCCTTTTGCACTCGCCACTTTAATGTTGTGTATGGGCCTTTGATGTGAACCACTTTTATCCCAATTTCATATGTGAACTGTCAATAAACTGTAAAGTATGAAACTTTAAGCTTCTTTTACATGTAAAATGGTAAAAAACTTATTGGAGTATAAGAGAACGTCTGGTGCAGATATATACTTGTAATCCTAAGGAAAGTGTATGTATATATATATATATATATATATATATATATATATATATATATATTTTTTTTTTTCTGGCGCTGGTGAAGGTTAATTTCACTTCTTTGAATGTATTTAATATATCACATGGGATCTCAGCCAAGCCTACCTGGTTTGGATGCGATCCAACAGATCACCTCTGCAGCTAGTGCAACTTGCATGCTCTGGTGCAATACGCATGGGACTGTGCTGTCAATCTTGAAATTTGGATACTTGAATGAAAAGAGCCCAAATCGCAAGTGCATCGCCCTAGTGTATGAGCACCTTTAGTGCATGAAATCTAGCAGGAGACAAGTTCCTTTTAAGGTTGCATGTGCAGCATAAAGTTTAGTATGTGACGGAGTGTCAAGGGGGCGGGAAGGGTTCACCTTCATACCTGTATGTTCTATACGATATATTCTGTTTCTGACCAGTTGATTGAGAAAAGTTGTTTGTCAATAGACATACCTATAATATCAATGCAGCTTAGGGTGGGAAATTAAAAGTCCCCAAAGGAATTTAGCAAAATTACAACTTCCCTGTGTTTTTCTATTTTTGCTAATGTTTGGGACATTTGCGGTTTATTATTAATTAAGAGCTGCAAACTACAAGCTGCTGTGAGCAACACCTACTGTAACTGCATGCAGAGTCTATGGGGGTGATTGTGCAACCCAACGGGATCCAACCTACCACTTTCCCTTATCCACAATCAATCTCAAATTGTATACTGTATATTTATTTTGAAACATTTATATCTGAGTGCTCTGCCGACTTTGTATATGCGTTTTGGTGCACTCATGGAAAACAAATGTGTTTTTTATTGGTCAAGTTCTTTGCTTTAAAAGGTCTTTTTTTTAAATGTGTGCAAGAGGATTTAGTGACAGATCTTCTGGGATAGAATCAAAGATTCATGAGTATTCATGAGAGGGTCCCAGCAGACAGGTACAGATCTGCAGACTTATCAAATCATTTCCTTGCAATCTGGCAACAGAGAGCGGAGTTGTATACACTATCTACAGACTGCTGGCTATATATATAGCAATAAAATATATATACATTTATACTTTGCCAGGAGTATTTCTATTTATTGCAGTCCAATAAGCCACTATGAAACTTTTATAAAATATCTTAATAGCCTATATAGTCACATAATTAACATAGGTCAATTATGCATTTGTTTTTGCAATGTACATGATCAGGAGCTGCGTTTGTACTAGATGTTATTCTAACTCATATATAACTCAGTAGTGTCTCCACTTGAGGGGTAACTTGGTGTTTTGCACTAAGTATAGGGATGATGTATGTGTGCACTAAAGAAGATGGCAGGTAGAACATTAAGTCTGCATACAGGAAAAATACAATGGGCGGCATTCAATGAGGCTGATTCGCCAGGTTTTTATGGCGATTTTGTGCTGTAAGGCGAATTTCTGACTAAAACGGTGAATCACCCTATTCAATGACCAGATGGCGAATACATTTCAAGGTTTTTTTCGCCATGATTCACCGAGTAGCAATCGCTATCTTTTTATGGTGAAGTGAAATGTGAACTTTTAAACTAAAGTGTTTTGTTTTTTACATTTGGTGTCAAAAAATCTGGAATTTTATTCTGAGGAGGGGCATGCTATTTTTATTCATGTGTTGGAAGCACATGAATATATATTTAATTTTAAAAAAATATATTATTATTATTATTATTTTTTTACACAGACCAGCCAGCAGGGGGCCGGAGCCGAGCCGCTCATTAGATATTCATATATTCACTTCACCCGATCATTACATATGTATGATCGGGTGTAGTGAATATACCCGGTCCCCTGCTGGCACCCCCGGGGGGCAGCCTGTGCTGCCTGGCACCCGGGGAGCCCACCTCCCCCCCACAAACGTTCTGGGGCAGGCAGGGAGACTTCCATCTCCCTGCCTGCCACTGTCCTCAGGCTCCCTGCGGCGTCCGCCGCAGGAGCTCAAATTCGCCAGTCAGGGGCAGCGAGCCCCTGACTCGTTGAATACCGGAGCCGGCGAGGCCCTGGAACGCAGCAAGCAGTGGCGAATGTGCAGTGAATCCTAAACAGGATTCGCTGCACGTCGCCAGTATTCATATTGAATACTGCCCATATTGTCAGCCAGGCTGCAGTCTAGGGCACCAGGACTGTAGGGGCGCCTTGGAGGGTAACACTTGAGGAATAAAATTAAGGCCTAATTTATTCCATGCTTGTTAGCTATTACCTGTCCCGATGTACTGTGGGGGGGGGGGGGGGGGAAGTTGTTAAGGTGATTGCTAGATGGCTATGCCAATGTAACTTACTGATGGAACAATTACTTTATGTACATTATGCATAAAATTGCACCAGCTGAGCAGCCTACAGCCAAAGCCTCCTTCCCAAGCCACAAGCAGTAGATGCTACATGCCAGTTGTATAACCTTTGATACATCCACATGGGCAATATGACTTGCTAGTCCCTAAGCGCCCATACATGTGTGTTTAGTAGCATTACACTGGGAGCTACATGTGTATTAGCCTAGGGCACCTGGAACCTTTAAACAGGCCCTGCATATGGGTTCTCTCCATTCCACTCTACATCAGATTCATGTGGCATGCTATAGTCCCATATATCCCAATACAACTTCATAAAGAAAAATGTCCTATCTCCCATATACTGTAGGTGTTCATTCAATCCTCAGTTTTGCACATTTTTGAATGCTCAGAATTTGGATTTGAGAACAAGCTCAGCGAGTCTGAAGCTACCATCAGTGCAGTATATGGCTGCACTTACTCACCCCGGGAATTGACTCCTGGGTAATTGAATTGACCCCATTGTGTTTTTCTAACAATTCTAAAAGTATTTGTGGAAGCATTTAACTACCATTTGCTAGGCTTGCCTAGGACGAAGTCCTATGACGAAACGCGTAGGGGCGTGGCCTGTGTGACACATTGAGTGCTGCTGGAGATCGTGCTGTGTGGCTGCTTTTGCTCAAAGACGCTGAGGCGCTGGGTTCCGGAATTGACATTGTGCTCCTGGAGCAGTGAGAGGTCCCGTGAGTGAGCTACAAGTGCCTGCAGTTTGTGCCAGTGGTTATTTGATATATATCTTGTGGTAGCCAGCCAACACCAGAGGAACACCTCGGTACGGATTCTACCTTCCTAATAGGAGATTTGCTGTTAGCATTGTCCACCTGTTTTAAATAAACGGTATTACACTATGAAGCGCCCCCTCTATTTGTTTTAGATGGAAATATATATATATATATATCTTTAAACAGGTCAGTCCACACAGTCTCAAGCGCTCCCCCCCCTGCAGCTGCTGGATCCCAAGTAGAAATATTCAATCTGAGGTTATTTCAATAAACGATTTTTGTGCAAAGTAGGGATTATCTGCAGCGCTGGGTAAATATGCAATCTATGTGGGATTCGCAGGGTTTCAGAAAAAAAGTTATTCCAGAAATTTCTTCTTTTTCTTAAAAATACACTTTTATTTATGAAGCCAATATATGCAAAAAAGATTGCCAAAAAGATATGCAAAAATATAAAAAATGCAACAAATGCAATACAAAGTACCGTTTCTTGCAGAAGAAAAAAGTTTTAAATAGGCTCACCGGACCTCTCGGGGGCAGAATCTCCTATCACTTAGATGTTTCTCAGTGGGATCTCTTTTTAGCAGGACAAATGCTGCTCCTTCACTGGTACTCTTCCCTTCAGGCACCACACTGCCACTGTGGTGACCCTTCGGGTTTTCCCTGTGTCTGGATGAAGTATTCCCTGGTGTGTAGGAGACAGGAACGGTAATCCTTAGAGCAAAGAACACAGCCTGCGTTGCTCTCACCGGGCAGCGCCTGCCTGCGCTCGCAGTCTGGCGTCTCTGTGACCCCGGGGTCTCTTACAACATCTCCATCTACAAAAACAGAGGGGGCGCAAATAATCGTTGATATGCCCCGTAGTTAAAGAAAAGAGGGAGCGCTATTAGTATTTTATGTAAATTGATTTTTATATTGTATATGCAAATGTGCAGATTTGTTTAGGATAAAAGGGGTAGCACGGCGTCACACAGGCCACCCCACTGACGAAGTCCTGTGACGAAGCACGTAGGGTCGTGGCTTGTGTGATGCTACTCTGCTGCTGGAGACGCTGCTGGTGGTCCGAGCTGCTTGTCGGGTGTGTGTGCCGAGCGCAAAGTCGCAGCCAGCCGGGAGAGCCTGTGGAGATTTTGAGGGTCCCGTGAGTCCATCATTGCGAGCTGTCTTGTCTTGTCAGGCGCCCCCTCTATTTTTGTAGATGGAGATATATATATATATATCCAAAGAATTTGATCGGCACTTACGGAGGAGATCAGTCAATTGCCTCGGTGCCTTCCTTAGCAGAATATAGACGTAGAATTACCAGGATCACCATATCATCAATGCAATATCTTTAATACAGATACTTTTTGAACACAGACTTCGAGTGCCGCCTATTCTTTCCAGGTGATCCTGGTAATTCTACGTCTATATATATATATATATATATATATATATATATATATATACAAACAGTTCTCTGTCCCAATAACAAAGGAAGTCAGGACTCCACGGTAAATAGAAAATTTTATATTCAATATTAAATATACATTACAGGTGCTCCAGCATAATCAACGTTTCATGGCCAACCCGGCCATGTCGTCAGGATATGGGCTGCAAAGTGAAGGACTGCACTGCACTTGCACACCTTCACTTTGCAGCCCATATCCTGACGACATGGCCGGGTTGGCCATGAAACGTTGATTATGCTGGAGCACCTGTAATGTATATTTTATATTAAATACAACATTTTCTATTTACCGTGGAGTCCTGACTTCCTTTGTTATTGGGACAAAGAACTGTTTGTATTTATTGTGCCAGTAAGGCACCCCAGAAGCTGTTGTTATCCTCCAGAGTGCCAAAGTATTGCATATATATATATATATATATATATATATTTATTTCAAGAAAGAATGCACTCAGAGACTGATTAAAGATAATCAAAGACTCGCAAATCGGGATGCAGTTACAATCCCGGCGGTCGGGATCCCGGCGTTCAGAATCCCGACGCCGGAATCCCGACCGCCGAAATGCCGACACTTTCTCCACGTCCCCCCCTTGTCGGCATTTCGGCTGTCAGGATTCCGGCGTCGGGGTTCTGAACGCCGGGATCCCGACTGCCGGGATTCAGTACTGAATCCCGCAAATCTGTATTCAGGGTAAATGTTTTTGGGACCTCAGTCCCGTTCTGACACAATACAGCAATATATGTCTAGTGTCCGTGTGACTCCAAAACACTGCCATCTGTTGGCAGCAAATTAAACTACATCTACTAGCTACTAACCCTTCAAAAGTCTACTCACAAATTCACATAGAGTATAGGGGGATTTATGAAAACTTGAAAAAAAGATAAAATTTGTGAGCGGTACCAACCAATCATAACTGTCATTTTTCAAACAGCCTGTAAAATGTAAGACAGAAGCTGCTTGGCTAGTTCTTTATCTTTCTCAATTTTGTATCTCTCTCCCAGGCTTTGATAAATACGCTCCTTTAAACCACTTCATGAAGAGAAGGATTTGTTTTGTGGTGAATTCTGGAAAAAAACTAGTGGGTGATATTTAATAGGATGAGAGATGCATAAAGTGAGAGATTTGGTAGGAAATCTCCAGTTTGTTTTAAATGGCAATCATTTACACTGCAAAACCAGTTTAATTTTGAAGAGTAAATGATTGCCGCTTTTAAAAAACTGGACATTTCTTACCAAATCTCTCACTTTCTGAATCTCTCTTCCTATTAAATTTCACCCAGAGCGTCTGATCTATCAAACAAGGACAGCATTATTCCAAACTACAGGATCTCTTTGCTGCCTATATTGTCAATAATCATGGGAAATGTATATTTACCAAGATTTGACAGCTTTTCTTTGCCCATATACGATAGACTTACATGCCATAATAATTCTTTATTTGCCATCATATTCCCTCAAGCACAATACATTTGATTAAATGAAGTTGAGGAATTTGCCACTCAAGGACACAGTATGTACGGTATTTATTGATTTTAAGCCGCTTAAGTGTTGTTCTCACTTTGTGCTTTTGAACATTGTCCTACAGAAATATATACTTCCTCCGAGTTCTAGCTATTTGGCAGAGGGTATAACTTTTTGGTCCAGGATTTGTCTGCAATGTGCACCATTTATCCTTCTATTGATTGCCAGACCCTGCTGATAAAACGTATCACTATAACTGAGTTTATGGAGAGGATGGTGTTACCTGGTTGATGTGCTGTGGGGAACTTGTGTCATATATTGCTTAGTGTTCAAAATTTCAAATAAGTATTGCCGGACCACCAGACTCAATATAATAATACACTATAATAATAATATAATAATAATAATAATACAATATAATCTCAGGATTATATTGTATGTTTGGCTTTACAAACAATTTGTGGTCACAGACATGGAGACCCTGCGCAGAATTTTTAGGATTACTGACACTATACCATCCTCAATATACAGAATATGAAAAAATCTTAATACTTGCCACAATATACAATCAAGTTGTTGTACATACAGTATATAAATACTAACACTGGGGCTTATTCAGACCTGATCGTATGACCATGAATTTGCAGATGCCAGTGTTCAGGTAGATGCCGGCCCGCTGGAGTGAAATCCTGCCTTGTGAACTAATGTGCTCACTGTGCGGATGTATGTGTACGGCTACAAATCTATTCACAGCCGAGTGAATATGTCCAAAACCCATCGTAACAGGCTCAGATCTAATAATTTGTACACTGGGAGCAAGTCATCGCTGGCTCAGAGTAGTAAGAGATGGCGGAGATAGCGGTGTGATGGGAAAAGGCATATCTGGCCTGGAGCTGACGTCACGCACCCTCCCCTAAAATGCTCAGGCCAGCCTAGCATTTTCCCGGACACTTCCAGCATTTTCCTAGGCATGCCTGGGTTTCTTACCACTCCCACTACACGGCCTCATGCATGCATACTACGGACCGTACGCGTGCTTAATTGATCGAAAACCGTGCGATCAGGTCTGAATTATATTAGTGGACATACCACCAGTGTTACTATGGGCCTTATTCTAGTTCACTCTTTCTGCAAAAATCCTACTTAGATGGACAAAACCATGTGCACTGCAGGTGGGGCAGAAGTAACTTGTGCAGAGCGAATTAGCACATCCTGATATTTCAAGCACTGTACTGTATACAGTATGTGAATGTTGTTGCTTTCCTGGTTTTAACCTCTACATTTTACTGCATTGTTCTTCCTTTTTTAAATGACCATATGAAAAAAAAACTTTTTTTTATTTTAAAATCAAAATATCCTATTTCTGCACCTACTAAATACATCTTCTTTTTGTTGTTGTTGCATTATTAGAATGTCCACATGTGAATAAATGTCCAACTTAGTAACCACATACTGTTCAAATTCCAAAGTGTTTGGATGCTACTGTAGGTGCCAAGTGGTATGGCGAATAAGCAGGGATCAGATGTTCAGGGGACGGGACTTCTGTTATCACGGGACTTTGGCGGCTGTGGGCAAATGAATGGGGTTTTGGACAGCCGGAAGATAAAAGAGTAGGGTTTTATACAGCTGGGGGGCAAATGTGCCAGTCTTTAGATGTTCAGTTGCAATGCTGCTGGTGTTGATAAGATTTTTTTTTCTTGTCAACACTATCTAGACTACTGTAGATTTCATGAATATATTTTCATGGTGGGCCTTGAACTGCAGTGTCACAAGGGCCAGACTGCCTGTCTGGTACTTCTGCAGGGCCGGCGCCACCACTAGGCAAGTTTAGGCATTTGCCTAGGGCGCCGGCCACTGGGGGGCGGTAGTGAGCTGCAGTCGGCCAGCAGCAGCAGCCAGCAGGAAGCACGCTACCACAGAGGAGTGTGGAGAGCCTGGAGGAAGAACTAGAAGCTGCCTGCTGCGTCAGCGCTCAAGACTGCAGGAGACCATGGACGACAGCAAGCAGCTATTAGGTGAGTTATTTGCGCTCCCCCCCCCCCCGTCCCCCCTGCTGGAGCCCGTACCTTGATGTCAGCCGCAGCCGCTGACAGACCCGAGTGTCACCTGGTCATCAGGCCTGCGCCTGCCTTCACAGCAGCCAGCGTGAAACTGCGGCGGCGGGCGGCGGCCGCCCCTGCCCCCGCCGGCCAGTCAGACGGCCGGGCCAGTCAGTCAGCGTCAATCCCCTCCACTGCCGGGCTGCCCCCCACCCGGTGCGCTGGACATCCTTGTGAATCTCCGGCGGGTGGAGGAGCCACCGCCGCCCGCCCGTCCATCAAGGTAGTCAGTGAGTGTGACACACACACTCCACACAGTCCGAGCTGCCAGCGCCAGTGTGTGTGCATGGCAGGCTGTCAGCAGTAATATTCAGGATTTTTCTATTTTAATTTTAGGATAATCTGCCTTGAGAGGGGGGGGGGGGTATGTATCGCCTAGGGCGCCTAGATGCCTTGCACCGGCCCTGTACTTCTGGCAAATGCTAGAAGGGCTGATAGGCAAGTCATGCAGAGAGACTTAGGCTGGCGAGCAGCTCCACCTCCCGCTGCAAAGCTTGAGCACCTGCATAGAGAGATAAAGGCTTGCCATGAGGCTAGGTCCCTGTGACTGGCACACTCCCATGAGCCATGCACACGGCTTCAAGGCTACAACGCTGGTCTATCCTTGAGCTTCACCCTCCAATTTATAATCTTGCCCTGCTAGAACAGATAATAAATCTGGTTTTCCATGTTTACTAGCAACTGAGCTTTAATATATATATATATATATATATATTACAGTAGCAGTGAAATTATGAAATTATTTAAATACGTATACCTAGTCTAAAGAGGTATATTTTTATTAAACTTCACCACAAAATCTCCCTTCTGCACAATGCAATAATTTATCACTTGGCAAAGTCTCCAATTTGTCATGTGTCAAAAAATCTTTTAAAATGTGCTATGCAACATTTTTAATGTAACTGATTTATTATGCGAAACTCTGTCAGAAAGCAATCTTCCACTATCACTTTACAGCAAACTCACTAACAAAAATACTCCATCACAGTATAAAGTAAGTGTAAACTTTATGCATCCAACAGATAAGCAAAGACTTATGGGAGTTGGTCCAATGGATGTAAAATTTGAAATGCAACATTTAATTAGAAGAGTATTCTTGACAGTTCAGTTTCATATTGCTTGTCTAGCTGAAATATTATAATTGTCTTCTGACAATACATATGATTAAAACATAAAGCTATAAAAATCTGCACATATAAAAAGGTATAGGTATCAGATGATTCCACGGGATATTTTGCGCTAGTCGCATACTGTATGCACCTGTTTTCATCCCGCACATAAACACCTAAAATGTAATTTACGCAAAAGCAAGTACCAAAAAGATGTTTACTTTTATTTTAATAGTGAAAAAATAATTCGCTAGTAGGTTTTATTTAAACCAATACAAATATATATTCTATTACACAGCATATTTAATATTCCTTCTTACAAATGTAAATAGCAAAATACAAATTATTTCATAAATGCAACATTAATAAGGAAAGAACAATCAGGAAATAAGAAGCAGCTAAAGTAGCTTGTGTTGTTGATGGCTATAATCATCATATTAAAGATGACTCATTAAAACATAGAAAATTAGTACCTCCCACCTGAAGCGGTCTAAGTTCATGGATGTATTGTGTGGTTTGAGACCTTGTGGCACTAACTAAAATCATAAAAAAAAACATAAAATATAAGTGTACGTTTATTTAAAACACTTGTGCCATAAACAAAAAATAAATACATTTTGCTATCTCAGTATTTTTGAAACAGTAGTGGTGTGGGTGGTGAGTGGGTTCCTGACATATGTAATGCCAGTGAAAAGTAAAATGTTCTTGACAATTTAAATACTAGATTTATTGCAAAAGTCTGTATTTTATTGTATTCTTAACACTATATTTAAGTGGTTATGGTACACCTATACTGTTACTTATTGATGTACTTGTTACAGTTGATATTTTTAACCATCTCAGTAGGATGATTCAATTTCTTTAATCCAATTTGCCAAATTATTTGGTTTGCCCACCCACAAAGGTTGTACGCTCTAAAAGCAAACACTTTGTAAAGCTACGTGATTTGCTGCAGTTAATGGATATGGCCCATGTCCCATACTCTCATATTTAACTTGAGGTATAAATAAAGTTAAACCAAGCAGTAGTTTAGTATAAAATAATCAATAATCAAGTTCGAACTACTGAAGGTTGTGGCTCTATAGTGAAAGTAGGTTGGACATTGACCTTTTCTAATAAATAGATGGGGCCGCTCTCAGTGTTGCCACCAGACCACCATCCGCAGGTTTCTGGTGGACGGGGACAAGACAGGACAGGATTGCTGAGAATGGGGTGCGCGAGCGTCTCGGTGTGCGCATGACCCATTCTGTTGCAGGGTGGCAGACAGCGGTCGGCACGATGGGAGCCACTTTGATGAGAGTGGCTCCATCTGTAACATGGGTATTTGAAAAGACTATAATGTTGGTGCACACCATGAAATTTGTTAGCTGGTTCAAGCATTGCACAAAAAGATAAGCAATGCAGTTCTGTATTCTGCATTTCTCACATTTAATAAACTAGCCTTGTTATATCTAACGCAAATAAGGCACATCATTAGCAGCATGGGGCAATGTATTTGCAAAGCAGCTGTGTTTTTTTAATGGAGTGTACTTATAGAATTGCAGTTCATTTCTAATATATAATTTGATTATAGTAATGCTTTGTATGGTTTGTAGATGTTTACTATCTTGTATTATTTTTTGTTTGTATATTATGAACTGTAAACCACTGTTATGAGTTTACTGTGGAAACTTTTCTTGTACATTTGAATTCTAGGCAATACCAATTACACAGTATTACTTGTATTGTATGAACTGCAATTCTCAGCATGACTTAATTAGATATGGATCACATGACCTCTCTGTCTAAACAGAGGGGGAGATATTATAGCCAGCGAAGGATTACCAAATAGGCAGAGTAGGCACTGGCCTATGGGCCCTGTGCTTTTTAACGACTTAAAGTACACAAACTGTAGACATCAGATTCACAATACATTTTCCAGATAGTAGACTGTTGGTTGGTTAAAGTAAAAATATATTAGGAGATAATCTATAATCTAGGTGGGTCACAAGATTATGACGGCCTAGGGTTCTCCACAAGCTTTAATCCAGCACTGATTATAGCGGCACAACGCTTCAAGCTTTACCTCTTTACCAAGTACGCAACACAGACTACATGTTTCAACATCTCATTTGCCAAAGTGGAAGAGTGCCGATGCCTAGTGCTGATGCGTATGTCTCACTGTCCAGTTGGCCTGGGCATGCACAACATCACTGTACAATCACAAGATCTCACATGCAGCCTCGAGCCAGCAGCTGCCACAGCTGGGAACAAGAGAAGTCCCTGCTGTGGTGAATGGACAATGTCAGCTGCAGCAGTTGAAGTAAATAGCTGCAGCTTTTGGAACAGTTAGTGCCGCTGACCATTCATACTGATTATTGCCCAATACATCAGCACACTGGCTGTCACGCTCGGGGTACCTCGTGGATCTGTCTGAGGCCCGGAGGTTGGGTGTTTGTGGTTTGAAGGAGACTGGAGAATAGCAGGTTTAATATAACTCTTTATTGTAGCACCAACAAGAGAAGGTAAAACCATATATGAAACTGTAGATCGGGGAACCCAGTGAAGTACCTGGGCAACAACTGAAAGTCCAGAATGATGGGAGTGATCCCAGAGTCTCTGTTAGTTCACAGGGAAACACAATGGCTAGCTGTGGGAGCTGACGGCAGTGGGCAGTGGAAGCCGGAAGTCAGCGACATCCGAGGACTTGACAGCAGGTGCCGATGCAGACGGCAGGATGGGGAAACGTCCGCGGGCACGGAGGGCTGGCAGTAGCTGGGAGTGCTGATAGCAGGATAGCGAGGCGTCAGCAGGCACGGAAGACTGGCAGTAGGTGCGGAGGCAGACAGCAGGATGATGAGGCGTCAGCAGGCACGGAGACTGGCAGTAGGTGCGGAGGCAGACAGCAGGATGATGAAGCGTCAGCAGGCACGGAGACTGGCAGTAGGTGCGGAGGCAGACAGCAGGATGATGAAGCGTCAGCAGGCACGGAGACTGGCAGTAGGTGCACTTGGACCACAGGTAGGCGTGATGATGTGCCAACAGACACGCAGGATTGACGACAGGAGCAGCGGGTCGACAGCTGGAGTGTAGATGTGTCAACAGACACGCAGGGCTGGCAGCAGGTGCAACTGGTCGACAGCAGGAGTGTAGATGCATCAACAGGCACGCAGGGCTGGCAACAGGTGTAGCTGGTCAACAGCAGGCGTGTAGATGTGTCAACAGACACGCAGGGCTGGCAGTAGATGCAACTGGTCGACAGCAGGCGTGTAGATGTGTCAACAGGCACGCAGGGCTGGCAACAGGTGTAGCTGGTCGACAGCAGGCGTGTAGATGTGTCAACAGACACGCAGGGCTGGCAGTAGATGCAACTGGTCGACAGCAGGCGTGTAGATGTGTCAACCGACACGCAGGGCTGAAGCATGTGCAGAGGCTTGAGACACTGTAGCAAACCTGAAAGAGCTGGAGGCAGGATGCAATTGCAAAGTCCAGGAAACAGGTGTGACTCTGTAAGGGCTGGAAGCAGAATGCAAATGCAGGTATCCAGGTATCAGGTGTTGAACTGCAGGTAACGAAGACAGGGATGAAAGATATCACAGGGCAAGGGCAGGAGCACAGGCTGAAGCTTCTTCCACAGGGATTGACAACAAAGCACTGGCGCTTGTATGCCCCAGAGGGCTCTGCTTTATACCCCAGGGCAGATCTGGATGGGAGGAGCTGAACTGGGGTTCTGAACCATTGGCTGGCTACAACAACATGGCGGCGACCGGACTGGAGACAAACAACTTTGGTTAGCTCTCATGCTGGACGGGTGTGCCGCAGGCCCCAGAAGGATGGTCGCAGCCGGAAGACCTAGACGCCGCGCTCCCCGCCCTGCACCCGGACGGATGGCCCGCAGGCCCCGCCGCCGGAGATGAACAGGTGAGCGGCGCGTCCTAACCGCGGCCGTGACAGTACCCCCCCCTTTTGAAGTGGACTCTGGACACTTCCATGGTTTTCTTGGATATTGTTGATGAAACTTACGGACCAAAGTGGGAGCATCGACGCGAGCAGCATCCACCCAGGATTGTTCCTCTGGACCGAAGCCTTTCCAGTCTACCAGGTACTGAACTTGCCCTGAACGAATTTTAGAGTCCACAATTTTTTTAATTTCAAAAGCAACATCATGATGAGCTTGAGGCTGAGGAGGTTTCGGTACTTTATCCTGGAATCGATTTAATATCAATGGTCTTAATAAAGAGATATGGAATGTATTAGAAATTTTCAAAGAACGAGGCAACTGTAATTTATAAGCCAATGGAGAGATCACCGAAGTTACTGTATATGGCCCAATGAATCGAGGTGCAAACTTCATAGACGGAACTTTGAGTCTAATATTCTTGGTGGAGAGCCAAACTCTGTCGCCCACCTTGAGTTTCGGAGCTGCCCGTCTGTGCCGATCAGAGAATTTCTTGTAACGTTGGGAGGCTTTCTCTAATGAAGCATGAACATTCCTCCAAACGCTTGAGAAAAACTGGACAGATGAATTAACTGCTGGTATATCAAAAACAGGAAGATTTTTAAATTCTGGAACACGTGGATTACGACCATACACAATGAAGAAGGGAGTCTTTTCGGTGGAGGAATGATAAGAGTTGTTATGTGCAAATTCGGCCCAAGGCAGAAGCTCCTTCCAATTGTCTTGCGAGGAGGACAGATAGAGGCGTAAAAAGGCCTCCAAATCTTGATTTACTCTTTCTGTTTGACCATTGGACTGCGGATGATAAGATGAAGAAAAATTCAGCTTTACCTGTAAAGCACTACACAACGCTCTCCAAAACTTCGATACAAATTGTACCCCTCTGTCAGAAACAATTTCTCTCGGAAGACCATGTAGACGAAATATCTCAGCTATGAATATTTGGGCCAATTTAGGAGCAGACGGAAGGCCCTTCAATGGAACGAAATGGGCCATCTTGGAGAAACGGTCGATGACGACCCAGATCGTGTTGAACCCTTGTGAAAGGGGAAGATCGGTGACAAAGTCCATCGATATGTGTGACCAGGGTGACTCGGGTATGGATAATGGTTGTAAAAGACCAGCTGGTGCTTGACGAGAAGACTTGTGACGAGAACATTGGGTACAGGACGCAATGAAGTCAGTGACATCTTTCCTCATGGACGGCCACCAGTACGCTCTTTTAATGAATTCTAAGGTTTTCTTTATACCGCAATGTCCAGAAAAACGAGAAGAGTGTGCCCACTGAAGCAAAGATGATCTGAGTCCAGGATCAACAAAAGTCTTTCCTCTAGGAATGGCTACTACAGCAGTCTTGGCAAACACTGTAGGGCTAAGAACTGGGCTTATGGTACGATCTTCTGTAGAGGACGTAAAAGACCTGGAGAGTGCGTCCGCTTTGCCATTTTGAGACCCAGGACGGAAAGATAACACAAACTCGAACCTCGTGAAGAATAAGGCCCATCGGGCTAGTCTGGGGTTCAGACACTGGGCGTTCTGCAAATATAACAAGTTTTTATGGTCTGTGATGACGGATATAGGAAATTTAGCCCCCTCCAGCAAGTACCGCCATTCTTCCAAGGCCAATTTAATGGCTAGTAACTCTTGTTCACCAATGGGGTAATTCATCTCGGCTGGTAGAAACTTACTGGAGAAGAACCCACATGGGTGTAGGTGACCGTCCTCAGATTTCTGTGAAAGTACAGCTCCAACCCCGACAGAAGAGGCATCTACCTCCAGGATAAACGGACGAGAACAATCAGGCTGCAGAAGAATTGGAGCTGAAGTAAATACATTTTTTAATTGCTGAAATGCAGCCACCGCTTCGGGAGGCCACTTGGCAGGATTGGCTCCTTTGTGAGTCAACGCTGTGATGGGACAGATGATGGAAGAAAAATTTTTGATGAATTTCCTATAATAATTGGAAAAGCCAATGAAGCGTTGAACTGCCTTTAAAGTATGAGGTTGTGGCCAATCAAGAACTGCTTGCACTTTAGAAGGATCCATGCTTAACCCGGTACCTGAAATGATGTAGCCAAGAAAAGGAACTGAAGATTTTTCAAATTCGCATTTCTCCAATTTACAGTATAGCTGGTTGGATCGCAAACGCTGTAACACTTCCTTCACGTGCAGACGGTGTTCCGGAATATTCTGAGAAAAAATAAGAATGTCATCAAGATAAACAACCACAGAATAGTACAGTAAATCACGGAATAATTCGTTCATGAATTCTTGGAATACTGCTGGAGCATTGCTGAGACCAAATGGCATAACAAGATACTCGTAGTGACCGTCTCTAGTATTAAAAGCTGTCTTCCACTCATCGCCTGCTCGGATACGGATAAGGTTATAGGCTCCTCTGAGATCCAATTTAGTAAAGACTTTAGCCCCTTTGATTCGGTCAAACAACTCAGTCACCAAGGGTAACGGGTACTTATTTTTGACTGTTATGGTATTCAGTCCCCTATAATCAATACAGGGCCTCAGACCTCCATCTTTTTTTTTAACGAAAAAGAATCCGGCTCCCGCTGGAGATGTGGAAGGCCGGATGAAGCCTTTTAATAAGTTCTCTTTAATATATTGGGACATGGCTTCTGTCTCTGGCAAAGAGAGTGGATAGGTTCGGCCCTTTGGAGGCATTTTACCTGGAATAAGGTCGATGGGACAGTCCCAGCGCCGATGCGGAGGTAATTTGTCGGCTGAACCTTTACAGAAGACGTCGGAGAAGGCTTGATAGGCTTGAGGAAGAAGATCAGGAGACGTAGGCGAGGTGGACTGGATGCGCACTAATTCGGGAAGACAGGTATGACGGCAGTTCGTACCCCAGGACAGGATCTCCATAGTACTCCAATTGATTTTTGGAGAATGCTGCTTGAGCCAAGGAAACCCCAACACCACAGGATGGTTCGCTTTAGGAATGATGAAAAAAGACAATTCTTCTTGATGCAGCGCCCCAACTTGAATTTTAATGGGCAGAGTTCGATGAGTGATGGAGGCTTGAGGAATAAGACTCCCATCAACGGCAGATAAATGGAGCGGCTGTAAAAGTCCCTGAAAGTCCAGGCCGTGATAGGACACAAACTGGGCTGAAATGAAGTTGGCGGCTGCCCCAGAGTCCAGTAAAGCAGATACTGCGAGTGACCCGTTGGGTAACACCACCTGTATGGATAGCAAAGAGTCGGACTTGATTGGAGAATTTTCTACTCGTCCTAGGTTGGCCTCTCCACAACCAACTAGGACCGGGAGTTTAACGGACGACGGGAACATTTGGCTAAAAGATGACCAGACTCCCCACAGTACAGGCATAAATTCTGTCGCCGTCTTCTCTGGCGTTCTTCGGGAGTTAGACGAGTATGATTAATCTGCATAGGTTCATCAGAAGAATTTGGAGGAGGAGTAGGCCCAAGGCGAGGAGACACGGGAATAGACTTGCCTCGCTCTTGTCGGGATTTCTCCAGTTGACGCTCACGGAAACGGAGGTCCAACCTATTGCAGAGCGATATGACCTCACCCAGCGAGGTAGGAAGATCTCGGGTGGCTAACTCGTCCTTCATGCGTTCAGATAACCCTGCCAAGAAAGTGGAAATTAGCGCCTCCTCATTCCATTTCAGTTCAGATGCCACAGTTTGAAAGTGGATAACATATTGAGAAACGGAGCGGGAGCCTTGACGAATCCGTAGGATTTCTGAAGCAGCAGAAGATACTCGTCCTGGTTCGTCAAAAATTTTCCTGAATTGGGAAATAAAGTCAGAGTAATTGGAGAGCAGGGGGTCATTTCTTTCCCAAAGGGGGGAGACCCAGTCCAATGCAGAATCTGATAATAAAGAGACAATGTAAGCCACTTTAACACGATCAGAAGGAAAGTTCATTGGTTGCAGGGAAAAATGTACTTCACATTGATTGATAAACCCCCGGCAGGTACGAGGGGTACCATTATACTTAGAAGGGGTAGACAATCGTAAAGACGGGGAGACAGTCTGGGACGGAGGGTTTGCGGCTTGCCTTTGGGATATGCCTTGAAGGGCTTGAGTAACTTGCTGCTGGGATTCCTCCAGTGCTCGCAGCCGAGCGACCACATTTTGAAAGAACTCCTGGCTGGCGGACGGATCCATTGGGCCAGTGCTTACTGTCACGCTCGGGGTACCTCGTGGATCTGTCTGAGGCCCGGAGGTTGGGTGTTTGTGGTTTGAAGGAGACTGGAGAATAGCAGGTTTAATATAACTCTTTATTGTAGCACCAACAAGAGAAGGTAAAACCATATATGAAACTGTAGATCGGGGAACCCAGTGAAGTACCTGGGCAACAACTGAAAGTCCAGAATGATGGGAGTGATCCCAGAGTCTCTGTTAGTTCACAGGGAAACACAATGGCTAGCTGTGGGAGCTGACGGCAGTGGGCAGTGGAAGCCGGAAGTCAGCGACATCCGAGGACTTGACAGCAGGTGCCGATGCAGACGGCAGGATGGGGAAACGTCCGCGGGCACGGAGGGCTGGCAGTAGCTGGGAGTGCTGATAGCAGGATAGCGAGGCGTCAGCAGGCACGGAAGACTGGCAGTAGGTGCGGAGGCAGACAGCAGGATGATGAGGCGTCAGCAGGCACGGAGACTGGCAGTAGGTGCGGAGGCAGACAGCAGGATGATGAAGCGTCAGCAGGCACGGAGACTGGCAGTAGGTGCGGAGGCAGACAGCAGGATGATGAAGCGTCAGCAGGCACGGAGACTGGCAGTAGGTGCACTTGGACCACAGGTAGGCGTGATGATGTGCCAACAGACACGCAGGATTGACGACAGGAGCAGCGGGTCGACAGCTGGAGTGTAGATGTGTCAACAGACACGCAGGGCTGGCAGCAGGTGCAACTGGTCGACAGCAGGAGTGTAGATGCGTCAACAGGCACGCAGGGCTGGCAACAGGTGTAGCTGGTCGACAGCAGGCGTGTAGATGTGTCAACAGACACGCAGGGCTGGCAGTAGATGCAACTGGTCGACAGCAGGCGTGTAGATGTGTCAACAGGCACGCAGGGCTGGCAACAGGTGTAGCTGGTCGACAGCAGGCGTGTAGATGTGTCAACAGACACGCAGGGCTGGCAGTAGATGCAACTGGTCGACAGCAGGCGTGTAGATGTGTCAACCGACACGCAGGGCTGAAGCATGTGCAGAGGCTTGAGACACTGTAGCAAACCTGAAAGAGCTGGAGGCAGGATGCAATTGCAAAGTCCAGGAAACAGGTGTGACTCTGTAAGGGCTGGAAGCAGAATGCAAATGCAGGTATCCAGGTATCAGGTGTTGAACTGCAGGTAACGAAGACAGGGATGAAAGATATCACAGGGCAAGGGCAGGAGCACAGGCTGAAGCTTCTTCCACAGGGATTGACAACAAAGCACTGGCGCTTGTATGCCCCAGAGGGCTCTGCTTTATACCCCAGGGCAGATCTGGATGGGAGGAGCTGAACTGGGGTTCTGAACCATTGGCTGGCTACAACAACATGGCGGCGACCGGACTGGAGACAAACAACTTTGGTTAGCTCTCATGCTGGACGCGTGTGCCGCAGGCCCCAGAAGGATGGTCGCAGCCGGAAGACCTAGACGCCGCGCTCCCCGCCCTGCACCCGGACGGATGGCCCGCAGGCCCCGCCGCCGGAGATGAACAGGTGAGCGGCGCGTCCTAACCGCGGCCGTGACACTGGCTTAAAGATAGCAGCGGCAAGATGATAGCAGGGCTGCTATACACCTTCCCCCCCTTCCTGGGACTTCCTCATAAAGTGTGCTGATACCACCTCTCCCCAATAGTTCCTGGTAATACATTTATGCCAGAATGAGAACCACAGGGGACCATGTACACCATGCACTTTGTTCCCATTATAGATATGCCAATATCTGGAAGCATCCATCTATGTTACTAGGCTTGCCTATTTCAGAAAGGCAGCTGTGTCATTGTATCCCATTCAGTAGGCATGCACTGAAAGTTTACAGGAGCTGGTTACTGCTACTACAGCCACCAGTCTGAAATAGGCAGAGGTAGCAAAGTGAAGCAGCAATGGCCTACATTAAGGTGACCTACTGTACCAGACTGGGACACCAACCCTCTAGGCACATATAAACCTGTATTTTCTTTTGCATCAAGATTTTGGCCATCGGGATGTCGCTGTTGGCATTCTGATGGTCTTGGCAGTTGGTGATTTCAGGATTTTGATTATATCCTATGACTTTATTTTTGTGATTATCAGCAAGGGACATTCAACTTTATGCTCATGATATTATGTTTTAACTTAATGTCGAATGTTAATAAGCATTCTTCTTTCCATACAAATGTAAATGGGATGTGATAAATACAGCTACACAAAAGAATCATTGGGACATAATGAGATGCTTGTATATTTTCATAAAACTATGGAGCCGATTCAGACCTGCTCGCAGTGGGCTGAATTTATCCTCGTCCCTGATGGTCAGGATTGCACATGTGAATATGCGCATGTGCAAACCTGGGAGAGAACGGCTTTGGCTTCAGGAGGGGTGGGAAGGGGATGACAGGGGGCGGAAGCAGGGGAACGCCCAATGTTTGATGGGCAGTCCCATATAATTGGGCATTCCCCTGCAGATGCAGGCGTGTCGAAGCCTGTTTGGGGAGGGCAGCTGATGTCACATGATGCTCACACCTGCCCCAAAAATGGGAGGACGGCCGTGAAATTAAAAATAAGTCCTGTCTTACTTTTCGTTTTATGAACAAAGGAAAAATCGCTCGATGGTGAGCGACCATGCGAGTGACCGTATAAACATCCACTCAGATACAAATGTGGGGATTCGAATATATGCAGCCTAGCGAACAGGTCTGAATCAGGCCCTATGGTATGAAGTATACAATACTTTGGAAAAAGTTGTATGCAATTACAATGAAACACGTTAAATGCACATCATTTCCCACACCTATCTCTGCTTGGACCAGACCAGGACCAATATGGATGTGGTCTCCACTGAGGAAATCTTTGGGACTCCTGTTTTGGTCTTGGAACTTTATTCAAGAGCACCGTAGAACTGGTGAAAATTTACCATAGTTTTAGTTGCAAACAGCGCAAAATTTATCCTCCAGGGGTGATATATTGAAACACCATATGCTTGGACTCTGGCTATTAATCTAGGAGTCAGATGTGATCAATTGACCCATAACTTCGGTCTGGTGAACATAGGAACATATAGAGACACACATACAGTCAGGTCCATAAATATTGGTACATTGACACAAGTCTCATATTTTGGGCTCCATACACCACCACAGTGGATTTGAAATCAAATAAACAAGATGTGCTTTAACTGCAGACTTTCAGCTTTAATATGAGGGTATTTACATCCAAATCAGGAGAACGGTGTAGGAATTACAACGGTTTATATATGGGCTTCCCAATTTTTAAGGGTACAAAAGTAATTGGACAGTCGACTTAAAAGCTATTTCATGGACAGGTGTGGGCTGTTCCCTCATTATTTCATCATCAGATAAGCAGGTAAAAGGTCTGGAGTTGATTCCAGGTGTGACATTTGCATTTGGAATCTGTTGCTGTCTCAATATGAGATCCAAAAGCTGTCTATTAGCTCTACTATTAGTGAAGTAAGCCATCATTACGCTGAAAAATCAAAACAAACCCATCAGAGAGGTAGCAAAAACATTAAGGGCCTTATTATGGTCGATGCGTTAATTTCCGAATTCTTTCGGTTGGTGTTTTTTAGCCGTCTGCGCATGCGTGGGCAACGCTATGCGCATGTGCCACGCACAGTCTCCGTACTCGTTCTCACTAATACCGTACAGAAATGTGCACCGCATTCACTCGTAAAATATGGGCGTAATATGGGCGTCATTCGGAACTACACAGGGGCGTAGTTTCAAAGTGGGCTAAACTGGGCGTAAACATGGGCGTACACAAGGGAGCGCACTAATTCTGGTAGGCGTGCATTCGGACAGAACACCGACTGCAAACGAACCAACAGCCAGGAAATATGCGGTCTTCATAAGCAAGTTTCACTTTGCGGACACCACTCAGACATGCGCTAGGCATTCGGATCGCCCAATTAGTACGGCCGCACCTGAACCACAGTCAGCTGAACACAATACAATCCTCTCCTCTACTCATTACTCATTAATTTCACTCTTTTTATTGCTTCAATTGGAATCATTGCAGCCTAAATGGACCATTACTAAACACACAAATATATGCTGAAAGCACGGCTGGGTGAAGGGTAATGTAAAGATGTAGATAGTGTGTTGGTGTGTATGTGTGTGTTTGCATTTGAAGAATAATTTATGATACATGCATACATAACACATGGGCATAAAGGGGCAAGAAAGAATGTTTGGAACTTTGCATGATGTAAGGGTTAATCTAAAGTGCTAGTAATGTGCTAGATCAATTCGAAAAATAATAGATGACCATTAAAAATAATCCCTTTTTAATGAGGTAGCCTAATTGCATAAGTGTGTCATGTGTGTGATGTATGAGTTCCGATGATAGTAGTATGTTTTGCGGAAATACACCGCATCGGTGCGTACGGGCAGGTTCCCGTCCGTTCTGACACTGTAAGACCGTGCAGACGCTGTAAGACCATGCAGAATATTTGTGTGTCCACTGCACACGCAAGGTTTGGATGTCGTCCGTAAACACGCCCTCTTCTTAAAGAGTGAGTCCATCCGAATGCGGAGGACCGGTGGGCGTTTCTTCGTACGATGTCCGCACAGCATGGCGTGCGGTCCGCTCTGAAAGAATTCGGAAATTTACTCACCAGCCAGAATAACCTCCTAAGTGTGGCCAAATCAACTGTTTGGATCATTCTTAAAAAGAAATAATGCACCGGAGAGCTCAGCAACACCAAAAGACCCGGATGACAAAATAATTATTTCCCTGGTGAAGAAAAACCCCTTCACAACAGTTGGCCAGATCAAGAAAACTCTCTAGGTAGGTGTATATGTGTCAAAATCAACAATCAAGAGAAGACTTCACAAGACTGAATGTAGAGGGTTCACCACAAGATGTAAACTATTGGTGAGCCTCAAAAACAAGAACACCAGATTAGAGTTTGCCAAACAACATCCAAAAAAGCCTTTACAGTTTTGGAACAACATCCTATGGACAGATGAGACAAATATCAACTTGTACCAGAGTAATGAGAAGAGAAGAGTATGGTGAAGGAAAGGAACTGCTCATGATCCAAAACATACCACCTCATCATTGAAGCATGGTGGTGGTAGTGTCATGGGGTGGGCCAGGGCCGGTGTAAGGCTTCTAAGCACCCTAGGCAAAACTTCAACCCACTGCTGCCCTCGCTGCCCCCCCCCCATTACTGCCACCAATAACCATTTAAAAACCCCATAATGCATACTTGCCTAAAATTCTGGAATGGCAGGGAGCCTCCCAAAAATTGAGTGGTCCACCCAGCCCCCCAGGAAGGTGGGCAAGACCCTTGCTTTCCCTGGAGCCCCCCAGCACTCTCCCCTTTGCCACTCATAACAGAGTACAGTAAGGGAGGGCAGCAACGTAAGGAAGTATGCCTCAAGAGAAAGTATTGAGGTGAGGTCTTAAAAGTTCCACAGCAGCCACCTGCATTAAGTACAACAAGGATAGTCACAGACATCAATGATTTTTTGATAGGCAGACTTGGTGGCGCCCCCTAGAACCTGGCGCCCTAGGCAACTGCCTAAAGCTGCCTAAAGGTAGAGCCGGCCCTGGGGTGGGCATGTATGGCTGCCAATGGATCTGGTTTCCCATGTATTTATTGTTAATGTGACTGCTGACAAAAGCAGCAGGATGAATTCTGAAGTGTTTCGGGCAATATTATCTGCTCATATTCAGTCAATACTTCAGAACTCATTGGATGGCGCTTCACAGTGCAGAAAGACAATGACCGGAAGCATACTGGGAAAGCAACCAAAGAGTTTTTTTAAGGCAAATAAGTGGAATGTTAATGGCCAAGTCAATCACCTGACCTGAATCCGATTGAGCATGCATTTCTCTTGATGAAGACAAAAGTGAAAGGAAAATGCCCCAAGGACAAACAGGAAATGAAGACACTTGCAGTAGAGGCCTGGCAGAGCATCACCAGGGATGAAACCCAGTATATGGTGATGTCTATGTATTCCAGACTCCAGGCTGTTATTGACTGCAAAGGATTTGCAACAAATTATTAAAAAGTGAATGTTTGATTTAAGATTGTTTAGTTTGTCCCATTACTTTTTGACAATTAACCCTTTCAGGTCCAATGTTTAGTCAGGCTCAACGCTCTAGCGCTAGTAGCAGAGCCACTTTAAAATAAGAACATTAACATCGTTCAACAATCAATGTAGACTATTTTTTCATTACTTTTTTTTTACAATTAATTAAAATATTTAAACCAGAATGTTTGAATTGCAAAAAATAATATTTGGACTGCAAAAGGTTAAAAAGTAGGAGGCACATATAGAAACCGTAATTCCTAGGCTGTTCACCCGATATGGATGTTAATACCCTCAAATTAAAGCTGAAAGTCTGAATTTAAAGCACATCTTTGTTTGTTTAATTTCAAATCCATTGTGGGTGGTGTATAGAGCCGAAAATATTGGAATTGTGTCAATTTCCCAATATTTATGGACCTGACTGTATATATATATATATGTATATATATCCTGATGAAGATGTACTAATAACATTGAAAACGTTTGATCACAAATCTTCGTATTTGCCTTATTTCTGACTCCGAGTGCCGCGCAACCTGCTATGTATATATATATATATTAAGAAAGGGTGGGGGGGTGAGAAACAGCGCTCTATGGTGTAATAGTTTTATGACCACACTTTGGGTTTAAACATATTGTGCGTACCGTGTATAAATAAATATCGTGCTCATCAAATAGTGATCTTTGTCTCGTGGTTTTACCAGGATGCTGCCCGGATAGTGCAATTTGGACCCCTCACGGATGTCTCCCACAAGTTCCAAAGTTTTTGCAGATTAAGGTACATATTCCCATTGGTGTATTTAAACAAGAAAATAAAACTCCAATTAAAATTAAAATGGAGTTTAATGACTGGACTTCATCAGGAGAGTGACAACTTCTCTTGCTTACTGTGCCCATAAACATGATATTACATTGTCTTAACAAAGGCCCCTAGAGGGTTGAAATGTCGACTGCTGCTGTATATGGACATACAATAAACTGAAAGCTGACTTAAGCAACATTTCATGAGTGCCCTCGCTTTTTCATTAAAGCACTTGGATATATGAATGGTCATCCGAAAGGATTTCTTTAGTGGTGCACCCCAGTTTTTTTAAGATTTCTGTTTATATATACATATATATATATATATATATATATACATCTTGAAAAAGGTTTAGTAAAACCGTAACGTCGATAGACTGCTGTGTCTCAATTCCTTATTTGTACAAGACCCTGAGTGCCGGCTCCCATACTTCCATATACTGGTCGTGTTGCACGACGATTCTTGGCACCTGGGCACCCAAGCCTGGCTGAAGGCTTCCGGGAGTGCCTGCAGCTCCTGCACTATATATATATATATATATATATAATTTTTTATTTGATTTTTTTCTCGAAGAGGACTCAAGGTGCTTAACAGATAGATTCAGGGCCGGCCCTAGGCATAGGCAGGCTAGGCAATTGCCTAGGGCAGCAGCCTATGCCTTGGGGGCAGCATCATTACGTTCAGCAGTGGCATATTTAGCATGCCGCAACCCCCGCGCTGGCTTGGAGGAGCCAGGACCGAAGGGGGTCTGCGAGGCGCTCTCCCTGACTTGCCTTCTCTCCTGCTGTGCAGGATAAGAGAGGGCGCTGGGGTCACGGAGCTGCGCTGATTTCTTCTGTCTCCAGTCCCTGCGTGTCCTCTCAGGTCTGCTAGAGCTCACAGTGTCACACACTGGATTAAGGGATAGTCTGTAAACTATTTTCCACTTTACAAGTGTATTCAAACACTCTGGATTACACTTAGTGGCAAGTAGTTTGCAGACTGTCCCTTACTTCCAGCATGACTCGTGAGACTTTGTTTACAGGGTGGACTCTCTGGAGCCTAAGCAGCATGGAGCATAACGGGTGTTCCAGAGGGGGTGAGTGTCACACACAGTGTGTTACAGTGTGTGTGTGTGTATATCCCCTGTTAACTATGCAAAACACAGGTGTCATTTTTTCATCTGTATAGTTAGATATCTATATATTGATACCTATATTTAATTTTTTATTTCATTTTTTTTTTATTTCCCTGTTTTGGCACTCAGAAGAGGGGGCGCTACAATTATTTTTGGGGGGAGCAAAATTTATAGTTACGCCACTGAGCTGGGGCTGGGCGACAATCCACTCTTTACATACTTTTCGCCACAGGCCCGCATACATAGCTCGCCGGATCACCACGGCCGCCTCCAGCTGCCCTGTTAATGATGTCAGGCGGAGCTTACTGTTTATCACGTCCGCCCGGCCAGACGCGGGACACCCCCACATGACGCATGCGGTGACGTGGGCAGCAGGCGGCTCAGTGCTCGCCGTCACATCTCACTCTGTCCCACCTTCTCCAGCCACCACGGTGCATGCTGGGAGTAGTGGAGGAGGGACAGTGAGCCACGCAGCAGCAAATTCTGTGTTATGGTGGCAGGTGCGACGCCACTGTCATCAGCGCCTGTATATACTATATATATATATATATATATATATATATAACTGGATATAGTTGGGTGGCACTCGCGGACTGGTAAATAACGACAACTGGGACCGTGGTGTGACCACACCACGGTCCCAGTTGTCGTTATTTACCAGTCCGCGAGTGCCACCCAACTATATCCAGTTATATTTGGAAACCCGCCGTCCAAGCTAGTTTCCTTTTTGGAAGGCACCGGGCAAGGAACCAACCACAGCACTACGAGTGCCGGCCAGCCACACCAAGTATATATATATATATATATATATATATATATATATATATACAGTTATACAGTATGTATATATATATATATATATATATATATATATATATATATATATATATATGAACTGGCACTTCAGGGCTTAGGTAGAGCCAGAGTAACTTGCCCCGGTGCCTGCAGTTAGGAACTTTGCAGCTCCAAATGTATACTTCCAAGAAAAGGGCACTCAGGGACTCCAGATAGGTGAAACAAACGGACTGGTTTGACAACCTATGACTGAGCAATAAATCAGTCCGTTTGTTTCACCTATCTGGAGTCCCTGAGTGCCCTTTTCTTGGAAGTATATATATATATATATCTCCTCTCACCACCCGCAGGTGGCACAGGCAGCACACAGGTAATAAAGTTACTCCGACAGGGCAATCTCTTGCAACATTTCAAATTTCATTAATTCGTCATCAGTCATAACACCAAATTAAAAACACTGACCTTATATCCCCATCACCCAGTGCACGTAATCCACACTTCCGACCAGGACTTCCCCACGTCATCAGTATACATCCACCTCTCGCCCCGTCACCATGGAGACGCAAGACGCCTCTCCATGGTGACGGGGCATTACGTAATAGGCATTACGGTATGTAATATGTGTAATGGGCATTACAATGTGTAATATTATCTGTAATGGGCATTACGGTGTGTAACATGTGTAATGGGCATTACGGCATGTGATATTATGTGTAATTGGCATTACGGTGTTTAGTATTATGTGTAATGGGCATTACGGTGTGTGGCTTATGTATAATGGGCAGTACAGTTTTGGTATAATGTGTAATGGGCATTATGGTGTGTGGCATAATTTGTAATGAGCATTACGGTGTGTGTCATTATGTATAATGGGTACCACAGTGTTTGGTATAATGTGTAATGGGCATTACGGTGTGTGATTTTATGTGTAATATGCATTATGGTATGTGATACGTTTTCACGGCCCCACTCACCATTTCCACGTGAGGTGGAAATGGTGAGTGCGGGGGGGTCAGTTGAATATTTGGTGGTGGTATCATCTGCTAGGGGGCGCCAACAAAAATCTTGCCTAGGGCATCAAATTGGATAAGGCCGGCTCTGGATAGATTGAATGTTATACAGTACAGGAACACTGAAGTGCTGAAAAGCTTTTCATAAACGATAATGGAATTAATTAAATACTTGAGTAAACAGGAAAGTCTTGAGTCTATTTTTGAAGGATTCTATATATTTGTGTGTGTGTGTGTGTGTGTGTGTTGGGATATGTGGGTAATTGTACCTATACTTAACATTTGTTTGAATAAATACATATTAGATCCGATATACAGACAATAAAATCTATAGTATTTTAATATTTAGTACTACTTTTTGTGTGTTATGGTAATGTATTATTTAATAAATGACTTTTCCATTTAGTGGCTGTAACCATTTAATGACTTTTACTGCTCTTTGGACATACCACCCAGACGAGCGACTGGTTTTTCACCTTGGTAAAAACTCTTTTGAAATAAAAAAGCCTATGCAAATTGTTTTATAGGAAATTAAGCAAATCTATTATGTGATTGGATAACAAAAGTTATTTAAAGCAAAACTTTTATTTTTGATTTATTGTGATTTCATGAACATGTTGAAGGTACTGTATTATTATACTTATTTTTCCCTTGTTGGCCCTCATAGTTAATTTACACTTCTATTCCATCTGTGGGGCCTGATTTCAGATCTGAGTATGTGAAAACAAAATGAACATGAATTATGTTATATGGGCAGTATAAACAATCAATACGCATAACTGTGTTTATTCTGAAAGTTTATGTCTGGAAATCGACTCAGTGCTTTAGGGTATAGAAGAGTTATTATTTCATTTAATGTTCACATTAATTTTACAAATGTGAGAAACGACCAAATCAGAAATATATTTGAATCCTATTTTTACTGATAGACGCATCTCACGCATTTCCATGAGTTGGACAAGTTAAGGAATTATTTTTGTTGGCAAAGCCATTGAGAAAGATTCATGTGTTGTAACTTTTTGGAATTTTTGGCTCATGCTTTAACAAAAGAGATCAATGTTTGTTTTACATGGGTCTTATTTTTTATTTTCAGTCATACTGCTACTTTGCCACTACCTCCATTTAAGCCGATCTATAGTACATGTTTACTTGTATGGAAATAAAATGGTATTAACAGTATTAAATATTTAAATGATCTTTTTCTTAAAGAGAACTTGGTTTTGATGGACTAATTTTAAGTTTTGTTTACCTTTGTTTAGCATGTAGTTTTCACAATGTTCAGGCAAACAAAACTGCTTTGCAGGCAACAGATACTCAGTTTAATGTCACAGCGCTGCTAAGTATCTTTTCCATGCACAGAAAAACACTTCTATTATCTAATTAGTGATACTCTAGTGGAACACAAATGCAACATTGCACAATTAAATGATACGGAACATACTATGTAAATATAAATCTGCCTATCTCAGGGAAATACAAGCAACAAATATAAACAGAGCAGATTTATCACACCATTTGACAAAATATTGGTTAGATATTACTAATAGTCATTTGAAATAATGCATGGCTGTGTTGCTCATAATTAAAAGGTTCCAAAACAAGATCAGATACAATAGATCAGTTCTTAAGATGATGATTGGTAGTCACAAAAGCGGTTTATTAAACAGAATTTTGATTGGTGAAAAAATGGCTATTGCCACCTGCCCCAGGCCAGCCTAAAGGTGCCCAACTCCCAATTGTCATCAAGCTGTCTGTAACACGACAGTTAGGGGCTGATTGGCTTTTATGTTATTACTCTCCACTTTGTCACTTTTCAAGACTTAGTACATCTGGCTGACAGAGCCCATCTGATGATGATGATTGTGATGATGATTTACCACCAGCTGATATTGCAAATATTAAAATGCAGAATGTAAGAAAGATTAGACATAAATCGAAATAATTGATTTCATTGATACAATTTAAGATTTTTTTATCCATTTGTGAGAATTGATTGATTCTTATTCTCACAGATTTGTTGCATTGTTAGCTGTTCCCAAGCAGCTTACAATTAAGATAGTCCTTTAACAGCCTCTCTCTCTCCTTTTTGTGCAGCTCTTCTAAACCTTAACAAGCTAAACAAATGCATAAACAGAACATTGTACACATTCAATAAAAAGCTTCTCAGTTGTGTGCATGAAAAGATGCTTGTAGCCATTGGCAACATACAGGATGTGCCATCATTCCAATAGTTCATATAAAAATGTGCAATTTATAATTACGTATAAAGCCCGGATACACTCATCTCAGCGCTCAACCTGCTCTTTCGAGAATTTTTTTTATTGGAAATTACAAAGATCTTCACTGGGTAACATGCTTGTCTGAGTCTATGATAAGGGATCCTAAGGCAGCTGTCTAAAGCAGCAAGTTAGAAGTGCCAGTAAAATGAAGGATAATAATTATAAACGTTCTTTCTGAGTCTAGACTATAGGCATTTACCTTATGGGTTTGCATAAAAATGATTAATATATAAATTGCTTTCTAAAGGACATCTTATTGCTATACAACATATGAATGATACTTTGTTGTTGTTGATGATGATGATGTTTGTTGCGTCCCTGAGGCAGGAAGTGTTTGTATTTGAAGACTCTTGGCTCGAATGATTTTAGTTTACAAGAAAGTAATACAAAAACTATGAGGAAAATGAAATGAACCATGAGCTATTATTTTGTGTTTGTCACAATTGAATTTTTTCCCATCATATTTCACTTCAGACTATTCAATTAAACCCCATTTTTATTTCACCAAAAATTATCTATTTTTTGAGCAAGAACAAATCCATGTGTTTTGCGGAATCCCCATCCCCCTTATGATTGTCACTTCAAGGCTGATTGACTAGCCTGGGAGGAAGGTTGTCAATAAGTTGCACGGAAATACAGTGGCTAATTGAATTCCTCCATAATTTGAAGTTAGAATTTCTCCTGCTTTCATTGTGTTAGCTAGTCTAATAGCCTGGGCAGGAATGAATTACTGCCACTCCAGTGAAATATAAGTGTATGCGCAAAGGTTTGTTAAAGGATAAAATCAACAATCATTTTCCTCTTCAGGGTACATTTATTCTAAGATAAACTAAAATGTAACTGAACTTAAATGAAGCACTTTTGAGTGAGTATATTCCTGCATTTCTATGTTTTGACAAGAATTGAATTTATGTAGTATATGATATATTTTTTTATTTATTTTTGACTTTTAATACAGTTTCATTGTATTTTAGATTTTTTTTTTATTATTATTTCCCTCGTGCATTTTCAATCAAAATACAGCAGAGTAGTTTATTGTAGATATACAGGTACTGTCAATGTGTTTATGGGGATATTTCTGTTAAAATTTGCGAGAAAAGTAGAAACACTTTAAATGATTATGCAAGAAAAGATTATGGCAGTTCGTCAAGAATTTTTTGTTGTATAAGGCTGGTTTTCTTTATGCAATAGATCAAAAGGCATGGTTTTCCAGGGAGAAGTAGGAATAGACTAGTAATTCGTTTTTTCTTAATCACCTTTAATATTAGATCATTGCACATAGGAACTTGCACATAACCACAGACCTAAAGAGGATTTCCTAGTCATACTTTTACAATCCCTGTTTTCTGATTACTTGATTGCAGATGGACCCATTTCCATGCTAGTCTTAGTAACATATTAGTGTTGTGGCTATACTGCCATTTGATATATAATAAATATGCATATTTTCAGGCTTACCATATTGTACCTTATGAACTCATGAATTACACATTTACTGTGGATGGCTGACTTCAATCCTGCATTTCACCTTTTTTAATCAACCATAGAACCTGTGCAATTTATCAGTGTCTCGAATTAAAGGGATAGTACGGTAAGCCTAATTTTTTTTGGAATCTACTTTTCTTATGCATGGTTGGTGTATAAATGCATCCTACTCTAATACCCCTTTCAGACATATGACCCGGCAATTACCAAGCATTTAGAGTGCCCGGTCATTTTGCTAGGAGCAGCGTGACCCCCATTTTACATTGAACAGCAAATTACCAAGATAAAAATTTGCTGAATAACACAGGTATTACTTTTGTGTAAAAGGGTCAACCCGGGTCGTAAATCCAGGGTCGGGGACTTGGTATTTACAACCTGGGTTGACCCTTTCACAGAGAAAAAAGGAGCTGTGTTATTCATCAAATTACTGGGTAGAACCGTTTCACCCGTAATTTGGTTTTCTGTGTGAAAAGGGTATAAAGGAGCCCCTTATTGTGCAAACTAAGTAAAATTCTGTTATGTTTTGTTTCTATGATGTAGAAAAAAAATCTTGTTGGTACCCAAAATCAGAGACTTCAGAGCGCGAGAGTTTTATTTTACCAATCTACATAAAACCACACTATTCAGTCACTGCATAATTTTGCATTACGGTTTTGATACAGAAACATATGGATGTACTGTGAATTGTATTTTAGCATAAAACATGAAATTACGCGGTCCTGTAGTAACATTACAAACATTATAGTATGAAAGCTGTAACAGCTGCTGGTAGTACTGTATGTGAGAATCATTAGCCAGTATTTTTTTTTTTTTAATCTAAACTCATTATTTCTGTACATCATGCATTATCTAAGTTTGTTCTCAAATACTAAAACAGAACACCTTGAAGCTGAAGGATTACTCTGTATGAACGCTTGCTCTGAGTCTTCACCTAGTGTTTCTCCAAATGGCCCCTTAGCCTGTACTTCACTGCAGGTAGGCTATACAGTAGTTTGACTTTGGTCAGGTGATGTTTTAGCTGTATCAAATGTTTTGTTACAGTAAATGTCCATAATAGATCAGAAATATAAAAAGAAATACAGGCTATTCATTCCCCGCTTCTCTCTCTCTCTCTCTCTCCCCCCTCTCTCTCTCTCTTGCTCTCTCTCTCTCTCTCTCTCTCTCTCTCTCTCTCTCTCTCTCTCTCTATATATATATATATATATATATATATATATTAATAATAAACCATAGCAATGTTTTCTATTACCATCCTCCTGCTACTATTACTAAACTGGTACAACCGCCTGCTTGCCAGTTCCATACATCCGTATCTCCCAACTGTCGCAAAAATTTGGAGAGCCACATCTATCAGTGCAGGGTAGGGAACTGGGGGCTGCCCAGTGGCTCAGTGAGCACTCTGCATGGCCCCAAAATGATGAACATGGGGGGACCCAAAATTATGGACATAGGAGCCCCACAATGATGGGCATGGGGGCCCCAAAATGATGGGCATGTGGGCCCCCAAATGATGGATATCGGGGTCACAGGTCTAGACACTGCCCCCTCTGCAAGAGGCCACACCTGCCCATCTCATGGCTCTGCCCACTTTCAGACCTCTAGTACTGCCTCTAGTACTGAAGGTCTCAATTAGATGAAAACCAAGTTGGAAGCTTGCATTATCAGAGGAAATTTAGTGCTGACTAGAGATGTACAATTAGGTTCTTTAGAAATCTGAAACCACACGATATTTGCCAAACCAAAATTTGTCCCAGTTCAGATCTACAAAATTCTTATATAAAATCTGAATTTGGGTTTTGCTTTCCAAAAACGACACAATTTTAGCTGTTTTTATCAATTTTCAAGAAATCTAAATGCAAATACTTGGAATTGCAAAGCTCTCGATGGTGGTTTTGAAAAACCAAGACAAAATACAAAATTAGAACAGAAACACAAGATTACATACACAGCTCTAGTGCTAACCACTAAAATAATTTAACTGGTTCCTTCCCCCCTAAAAACAACTGTCATCCACACATAGCTTTCTCACAGATCCCAGTGCCACAGTGATGTCAGTAGTTCCTAATGAATTGATACGTTTTGGTATAACCAAAAAAAGTAAAGCAGCCCATACACGGTCCGTTTAACAGATCCGTTTGGAACTTAATTAGCACACATCGGATCAGGTCCCTAGTGCATGCAGTGTGCATGCACTGCGATCCGATCCGATGTGTACCTAGTACAAAATGTATGTGCAGCACATACTTTTTGTACCGTACTATGTGATACGCGGGAGCGCGCATCGCATAGTACAGAACGGAGCCATACACAACGGACCGTGTATGGGCTCCTTTAGTCTCATCTTTTTGTTGTCAATGAGTTCATTTTAAACAGTCTATCATTACTATTAGGTGTAGCATACTGATTAAATAAAAAAGCAAATGCAAATGGTTATGTAGGAAAGGATAGTCTAGTTCGAGAGTCAAGAGGTTGACACAAGGTTGACACATGAAAAGGTCAACATATGTTCTCACATTTATTTTGTTGTCAATGGTGACACCTGAGCATGTGGACCCCCAAACTGCATTGGCTCATTCCCAATTGAGGTACACGTGGATGTTAAAGTATGAAAAAGACCAAATATGTAAAAAAAAGAGTTTGGAAAAACTCATGTTGACCTTTATATGTGTCAAACATCACCACATAGATCTTTTTCTTGTGTTGGTCTTTTGTCAATTTCAATCTTTTTTTTAAATATTAATTACTTTGTTCATGTGCACCTTTGGTGTCAGCCTATTGATTGCTAGCCAATCACCTGGATCCCTTGCAAATATAACCAGTGCTGATTGTGAAGCTGGGGCTGCAGCTCAGTCCAAAACTGTATTAGTACAGGGCTGCCAGCTGTGTCGACAGTGCAGGATTGCTGGTGGTGTCCCATGTTTGGGATTGCAGGCAGTGTCAGCAGTACAGGTATGCCAGATGTATCCATAGTTTATGGATGCTGGCTGTGTACTCATTTTGGGGGTGCTAACAGTGGAGGGGTTTCGGCAGTGCTGGAGTGCTTACGGTGGTGTTGGAAGTGCAGGAGTGCTGGCAGGATCCTCAGTGCCGGGGTGCCCGTTGCATTGGCAGTGCAGAGGTGCTGGCTTCATTGCATGTATGGAGCCACCATCTTCCATGCGTTCCCCCATTGAAGTCAATAGGAACCAGCTGATTGGCTGAGATCCATGACAGGCAGTTCCCTCAGCCAATCAGTGGCAACCCATTGATTTTAATGAGTCTTTTGACAGTGGCACCTGAACCAAAGCCCCGAAATATGACAGCATTATACTGAGGATTTGCTTCGGATAGGGATCAGATGCAGAGGTGGAAATTTTAGCTACAGCTCAGATCACCTTGGATCCCATAGGTTGGAGTGGGTTCATATTTTAGAAAATCCAAACTGCTCATCTCTACTTAAAACATCTATCTATACATCTCATAGATGGCATATAATTTGCTGTTCCCAAAGCTCTGGTTCTTCAAAGTCATGATGCAAATTTGCTTACCATGCTTCGGGTATGGCACCCCGCTCGCTTTTCTCTGGACACTTTACCATTCCCAATTATAGTTCACGTGAATCATAAAGTATGAACAACTAACTGAATGAAAAAAAATTGTGAAAAACTTGTCAGCCATTGCCATGTAGATCTAATTTTGTTTCAATCAATTGTCAATGCCGTCCTAGGCAATGTCGACCTTCTGACTATACTGAGCTTTTGACTGGCGATCAATAGAGTCAACCTATTCACTGGTTGATCTAACATCCGGAAACCACTTTCACTGCTATGGAATTGAAATGATGGAGATTGCAGGGACGGATGGTTTTTCAGATCAGCTGGCCTCGCACAGCAATTTGGATACTAAATTAGCACTACCACTCATCAGTGCTTGATGATTAGACCCCAATGTATCTACAGGCTTTGTACACAACTGTAAAGTATGCTCCAGCTGTAACAATATATTCTTAGAATATGTTTACAGAGGTGCCAGGGGTGGTGAGGGCACAGGTACTAATTACCTGAGCACAGGTTTGTCTACAGACATCCAGCCAGCATTAGAAATGAAATACACCCTCCTTTTATTTTTCATAGCAGGCATAATCACACCTACCAGATTTGGCCCTGCACAATGTCATCTATGCCCCCCTATTTTACTGCCCTGCATGTTTAAAGTTTATGTCAACATCTGTGCATCTCAAAGACCACACAACAGTTAAGGCAGAGAGCAGGGCGAAGGGAGCAGGGGGGCAGTGGAGGGAGCTGGGCAGGGGAGAAAGCCTCCATCGTCAGCGCACCAGCGGGAGCAGTGCAGGGAGCAGGGCAGGAGAAGACACTGCCAGGGCAGAGTTGCAGCGCCAGCGGCGGGAGCAGAGGACTTAAAAAAAAGCCCATACTGATGAATAGGAAGCCATTGAGAGGTCTGACCAAATCAATGACTTCCTATTCATTTGAATGGGGTTTTTTTTAAGTCCTCTGCTCCCGCTACTGCGCTGCTGCTGGTTCCCTGCGCCGCCACCCCTGCTCACACTGACATCAGCGGCTTTCTCCCCTGCCTGGCTCCCTCACCCCGGCTCTCTGGTAGGCGGCATCCCCCACACGGCTCTGGGCTGCACATAAGATTTAGCAAATGTAATGTGCAGTCCGTCTGACCTCCTGACTCCGGTCTGATGCGCACGGGACCGAGCATCAGGTCGGATGGGATGTCTATATGTGCGATTTGGGCAGATTTCACGGCCCGATTCATCCGAAATGGGTGAAATCGTGCCCAAATCGCAAAGTGTATGGGGGCCTTTCGTTTCTGCAGCCTTCATTTTACTCTCACATTCAGAAAACCGATATTTGGCCTACTTTAATTTAAGCCATCTATCAATCTATTTCTTATCCCTTATCTGTTTCTTGAAATGTTATTATGTCACAACGGCTTTTGGCTTGTCTCTCCAAACTTTAGATACAGGGAACTGAAGTCCGATATGAATACGTTATTCACAAGCAATCTGATTCCTAAGAAAGTGAATAAAATACAGAAATAATATACAGCACTTGCCACAATTCTGAATAGTTTTTACTTATTGTTAAATACATAGAACTTTTTTTTTATTGGTAAGCTGCTCAATCAGAGGTCTGTCATTCAGGTGCCAACAGGGAGGGGTAAATCTGGTTAGGAAAAAAAACAGTTTGTATCCCTATTGCACACTGAATGAGAAATATACATATAATAATCAGATAATACAGAGATCTTGGTTGCATATATCTGCAGATATAGGGTTAAGCCCCCAGGCCGTACGTCAAGGCATCTCTGTCACTGGGGGTCCCTAACACTGGGTATGGGTCTGGGGTGTGGGCCCCCAACATGCCGACACAGGCTGACTACTCCAGGGCAGCACACAAATGAAAGTTAGTAAGTGTTAAATAAGAAGCACATAAGTGCTATGTAGGGAGGTGAAGGTGTGATTAAAATAATACATACAAATACATAGATACAAGTGCGCCTGTAATACTGCCAAAAGGGCAGCTTGAGGGTTAAATAATCATCTTGCTGATATCACAGACACTAATGTTTCTCTCAGCTGTATCTGTGTCAACATGCAGCCTGCTGAGGCGCTGTAAATCAGCTCTGCAGACACACTGCATATGCTCCGCAACACTCTGCATAGCAAATTCTATGCTTCAGTGACAAGATGTCAAATCTCTTCACTTGGTAAAATGGATGCCTGCTAGAAGACCTGCAGGCTGCGGTTTAGTTCTCCTCTTGCTGTAAACAAGCCATCATCAATAACAACTTTCTTACAGGAAACTGGGAGTCCATTTCATTCGCTGCTTCTTTAGTTAAAATGTAAACATTGAAATAATAATTTCACAAATGACTGCACACTGACAAACACTCTAGAAGATTCACTGCTCTGACTCAGCAGATTGGAGAAATGTATTGATGATGCATGCTATCAGTTTTGCTGAAAAGAATCTTTCCATATGGCTAGAGCTTTGATTTTTTTTTTTAAACTACAGTCATAAAATCCATCATTTAGGAATCTGTTTAGTTGTCAAATCAGTTGAAACAAGTATATCATGCTATTTCTACTAACCCTGTTAATATCATACCTCCCAAATCTTGCTGATTTCTAAATCGCGATCTGCTGCGCCGAAGGCATGGCTGGTCCAAAGAGGGGGTGGTCTAATGGGGAGAATGGTTGGCCCTTAGGTAAATGGGAGTGGCCTAGTGCAGCAACCCCAGTGTTATCCTTTTAGGGGGTGTGTCCTGCAATCTACTAGTGACTGGGCAGCCCCCGGCCCCCTCCCTGCCCTCCTTTCCTCTTCCCTCTACTGAAGAGATGCCGTGCGCAAGCTCATGGCATCTCTTCAGCTTCCCCTTAACTGCCCATTTGCCTGTGGGACATTGCCACCCATGGGAGGGACAACGGAAAAGTCTGCAAATAGAAGAACTTTCCCGCTGTAATCGGGACAGGTGGGAGGTATGTAATATAGATGTATTAAGCATCTACATTTATAATGTCTACATTTATAACCTGAACCATACTGTACTTGCCTATTGTTCTGGATCGTGTGAGGGATCACACTCTTCCTCCCCTTTCCCTTCCTCCCTTCCCACATTCTGCCCACTTCTTAGTGAAGAGGGCAGAAATGGGGAGAACAATAACACGTATCCAAGGTCCGTGCGGAAGGATGAGGTCAAGTTCCATGGTAATCGTGTCATTTAGGTCCTACTTCCTATTCAAATATGTTGCATCACGTTGCTATGAGTGGGCAGAGCCTAATGATGCAAGTGCTCTGGCCCCACCCCCATCACAGCCCAGACTTCTCACGGTGAGGACAATTTAAAAGTAGGTAAGAATGACCTGAACCTATATTCTAGCTTTCAATCTCCCTAATCCCTAAAACATTGTGTGAGGTATTACAGCACTGTGCTGGATTTCGTTGGCTATCTATGCATCAACTCTTTTTTTAAATTATTCTCCCGGAGCAGACATGGAGGATGGGTGCATGTATAGTGTGTACAGAGAGTGAAATGGTGAACAGGACCACATGTTGAAAAAGGAAAGAAGGAGAGCAGAAAAGTCTGCAAAATTGAAGTGAGTCTGTATAAAAGAGAGGTTGTGAATATTGCTGTACTCAAAGGTAGCAACATAAAGTAGTATTTGTATACAAAAAAGAAAGAGGTGGAAAACTGCGCTAATAATAATATATCAAGTACTATGGAAGAATACACTTACACAAAGAGGGTGCTTTTTGTATTTTTACTAAATAAATCGTATTTTATTTTAGAAAAACAAATGTACATATAAAAACATATATAAAGTTTGTATACTTTTTAGGTGGCCACCTATATACATATATCAATAGACATTAATACATAAAATACAATTGGATGAATAATAAACGTGTAAGTTTTGACTTAAAACAGGTGTTTGCAATACACCTTGGAATTTGCAAATAAAAATCAATCAAAAAAATCAATAAAAGAAACAAGTCCTGTCTCCGTTTTTTGGAACCACTTTAAATTTGGTGGTTATAGGGCAGTCACAATTTTAAGTTGTAATCTGAAGTGAAATTGTGTATGTGGACACTGGGTACGCGTCTCTCACCTGCGTCTCTCACCTGCGCCTCCGTGCGCTGCTGGCTAGGAGATCTGAGTGTCCCTCCGGAGCGATTCTTGGAGGGGAGCTGGCCAGATAGATGTTGTTACTGGCTGCCGCTCTTACCCTCCAGACCCGTGCCGCTGCTGATGTTATGGGCGGTGTCGTCTCTCTCACAGACGCCGGGTTCACTGGTGCATCCTTGGAGTTCTCAGATATGCCGGATGGAACAGGCAGCGAAGTTGCAGGTGGAAATCACCGGTGTAGGTGCCTTAATTTTTCTGCTGGTTTGGTAAATTTGCAGATGCAGGTTCCACAAGGCTCTATGCACTGGACAGGCTGGAAATTCTCCCACTAACGCGTTTCGCCCCTAACAGGGGGGCTTTTTCAAAGAGCACTCTTTGAAAAAGCCCCCCTGTTAGGGGCGAAACACATTAGAGGGAGAATTTCCAGCCTGTCCAGTGCATAGAGCCTTGTGGAACCTGCATCAGCATCTGCAAACACCTGTTTTAAGTCAAAACTTACACGTTTATTATTCACCCAATTGCATTTTATGTATTAATGTCTATTGCTATATGTATATAGGTGGCCACCTAAAAAGTATACAAACTTTATATATTTTTTTATATGTACATTTGTTTTTCTAAAATAAAATACGATTTATTATATTTAGTAAAAATACAAAAAGCACCCTCTTTGTGTAAGTGTATTCTTCCATGGTACTTTATATATTCTTATTAGCGCAGTTTTCCACCTCTTTCTTTTTTGTATACATTTTTCTTCTGATTCTCAGCTGGTTATATCATATTTCCAGTTAGAGATCAGTCGCGGTGTACCTACACTTGTACACATAGAAAGCTGCAGCTCTGATTTTTTATATATATCATTGTTTACTGTCAAAAACCTAAATATCTTTTTTTCTGTGCTCTAATTGCATATAGCGCCCTAATTTCGACACTGCATAGTGTCGACCATTTTATAAAGTAGTATTTGATCAGAGATTCCTAGAAACTGCTAAATTAAGCCCCATACACACTATACAAGATAGTAACAGATATCGCTCCGAAAGAGCCCTTCTGAGCATTATCTTTTACATTCTCATCTAGTGCATACACTCATTATCACTGATGATGCGCGGCATTAATGATGATTGATATCTTCTGAACATTGACAAAGCTATAATTCTGGTAGATACAGATTGTCTCCAACTGCCCGGTAAACCCCTACGCATACTATTGTGTTTCTTAGAATTGCAAGGACATCTCGATAAGATAGTGCCAATTCCATTGACTTATTTGTCTAAAAAAAGCACCATTCTGATAAATATATATATAACCAGATGACCATATACAGATGGAGCCACTCACATCTGAGCGGCTCCCGGCGCACCGAACGCCATCCGCCAAATGGGGCATACTCACATTCTCGTCAATGGAGGCACGAGCATATGAGACGCTTGCATGTCCACGTCTGCCGGATCCCCATCCGCCAGATACCAGCGGATGGCGCATCGGCGGACATGTTAAGAGTGGCTCCATCTGTATGTATCTTATCCGTATGAAATAATGATGTAATTGGGGTAATTTTATATTGCATGGGGAGGTTAATATTGAAAACACATACATTATATATTCTTGGTCCTGGGGACAACGCCCCAGTCTTTTTGTCTTAGCACTTGCCTAGAGACCATTCTTTCTGCACTCTGATCTGTGAGCGAGGTGTTAAGTTTTTATTCAATAAATATAACTTCTTTAAGAATTGGACTCTTGATATTTCTTGCATCCTTATCGCGTCAGCATAGAGTGAGAAAATACCTCTGACAACATGTAGGTCAATACTGCTATATAGCCAAATGATTAACATGTTCATTGAATCCCGGTAATGTCACTGAACGTTATCAATGCACAATATCGGAAACCCCGGGTGATTTTTTTATGTTTTTTTGTATGGATCTTAAGTCTTGTTTATGAGCCAAACATTGGGGATAACTCCAGTTGATCAGAGATAGCCTCAGAGGAGACATCATGCAGAGAGATAAACTGAAAGACGAAGTACCAACCAACCAGCCAGCTCCTAACATTTTTCAAACATTGCCTTTAAAATTATAGTTAGAAACAGATTAATTTGTACTGTATCTCTTGCGAAACTTTGATAAATCTTCCGAGAGAGACTCTGGTGCAGAGAGAGATTTAAAATAAGAGCTCCATAGCATCAGATAGCCTGCAGAGAAGCAAAGGAAAGCTACAAATACAGATAGAAATATATCAGAGAGCTCAGTTGCATATGAAGGTCCACAAAGTAAAGGTATGGAGACTGCCAGCAAGGGGACTCTGGGTAAAATGTAATTTTTTTTAAAAGCGGCAATCGTTTACACTGGAAAACCAGGTTGATTTTGCCATGTAATTGATTGCTGTTTTAAAAATGGGAAAACTCTCAAAATATCTCAATTTCTGATTCTCACACCCTATTACATTTGGCCATTGATGTGGAAAATACCTATTAACAATGTAAATAAACCATTAATGTGAATAATTAATTAATGTCAATGGCCCATTCATTACATTACTTTGAATGCCTTGGAAATGAATAAACCATAGAAAATGGAAGAAAGAGAGCACAAAACCACTGCGTACCTCTCAACAGGACCCAATCCAGGAGGGACACAATGCTCTGTTTCTGGACTTGCTTATTAATGTATGAATGTCATCACCTGTTTTAAACAGGTTAATGGATAAGAAAGGTGTTTCAACACAGTTACTGGCAAGAGGAAAGTCCAGAAATAGAGCACGCTGTCCCTCCTGTAGTGGATCATGTTGGCAGGTATGCCACTCTACTGTAATTGCTCATGTTAATCTGTAGTGAGCATGTACACATTACTTTCCCATAGAGTTTAATAGGCTTTTACAGTAATAAAGATGTGACCATTGTCATATTAACTTCTATTCGTGGTAAACACAACTCGTTTGCTGTGACCAGTGTGCCTGCTGTAGTGAATATGCACCAGCTGATATAGGAATGCATGGGGCATATGCATGCAAGGCCAAACACAGCAAACCACTAGTAATTGCTGCAACGATGCATATTGGTGAAGCCGGTGAAAACCCCACAGGCTGGGAATGGACACATCTCTAATTAAACAAGCAGTGTCCATAAAACTGAGCCACAATGCAAATACACATACATCAAAGAATGAGCATTAATGGATATGGGTGCATAAAATAATGATTCCTTACTTTTCACTTGCACTAATAATCTTAAAACATGGGTCTTCAAACTACGGCCCTCCAGATGTTGTGAAACTACATGTTCCAACATGCATTGCCACATTTTTTCCTATAATAGCATGCCAAAACTGTCAGGGAATGCTGGGACATGTAGTTCCACAACATCTGGAGGGCCACAGTTTGAAGACCCATGTCTTAAAACATCTAGATAAGTGAGTGATGTAAAAACTGTTTTTGATATCATACCATATTATTGCCTCAACCCAGAAGGGCAAGGGCCATTGGTAAGATTTTTTTGGCACCCCCTGCAAACTACAATGTGGGTGTTGAATTAGTTCCACCACACCATTACAGGTGGTGGAACTCAGTGGGATCCCCCCCCCCCCCACCCACACATACACTTTGACCACTGCATATCGGAATTCAAATGCTCTTACTTTACCCAACTATTACTACATGGGGCATCAATCAGGGACATTTTTACTCTCGCATTCAACTGTATGTTGAAATTGGGGCTATTTTATAATGATTAGCTTAATAGGGAATCAATGCATGCAATTAAAATTAGTATATCATTGTTTCTCTTTTCAGAATTTTACGAATTTGGAAACTGAAAATCTGTGTACTTCTTATTCTCCTTAATGTTCTTATTCCTTATATGATGTCTTTGTATTGCATGTTTGGCCTCAACTTACCCCATGCCACTTTTTTCTGTCTCCTTTATTCTCATTCTCCCTTTTTTATATTAATGTTTTATTATGTTTTTCCTTTCCTTTTATTTGTTGTGTTGATTGCAGATCAAGTATTTGTAGTATTGTCCATATGTGTATACTAAATGTTCTGTATGATCTATCATGTAGAATCTCTTTAATAAAAAGATTCAGTTAAAAAATCTGTATATTTCTAGCAGCAACCTACAGTATATGGGTTAAATCATTGATGATGGAATTTTTATTTAGTAGTTCTGGTATGATTTACATGGAATAATCAACATTAGTTGGGTTTATACTAACTAACGAAGCTGAGGCACACTGCTTTACACAGGGTCATACCCAGAATTGTATGCCCCATAGCAACGTTTGTCTCTCCACAGCAATTTATGTCCCATGGTAGTTATTTTATGATCTATAGCAGTGCGCTAGTCAATGGTATGCCCCTCAGCAGTGTCCTAATTCATTGTATGTAGTATTGACCCAATTAACATTATGTCACACATATCATATTAAGCCACATTGTAGTGCCTCCAGTTATTAATATGCAATATTGTAGTGATATCAATCCACATTATGACACATTATGCCACAGAATGCACCCAGTTCATGTTATGCCACATTGCCACAATACTGTATATGGCAAGCTACCATATTTGTTGTGATGCCAGTCCACATAATGTCACACAGTGCCCTCCATTGACACTAAGCTACACAATGCTTAACAGGCAATTCCAAGTCAACTTTTTGAACTGGGTGCAGTTGCGTCAGGCCCCAGTGGTGAATCCCCAAGACTCTTTGTATCACAGCAATAACCATAGCCATTTCTAATTATTCTATTTGATGCATCAGTCTTGTCTAAAATACCACTTTAAATGATGCTTGAGCATCAAAAGAATTATTGTAGGTAACTGATTACAAGAAACATTTGTAACAAAAGAAGAAAACAAAATCGTGTTTTCAAAGGAAATTTTAACATAGCGACATACAGCTGTAACACAATGTCATCAACACTTCATATTAAGGTGCTGTGCTTTGTTTAATACAACTTATCATCCGCTTAAACCTCACTGTTTCAAATGACGCATATACAACACAATAAATAGTGTCAGTTACAATATTAATGACAGTTAGCGGAATATATAGCTGATTGTCACATCCATACTTTTTGTGCTGTTTTTTTTTTAAAGGATTCAGAGAAACTGTATGATAATAAATGAGGCCAAAAGAGAAAATAAATCTAGCTGTGATGCCAGTGGAAGATCATACATTCTGTTCATCTCATGATGATTCAATGTGGCACCGATTGTAAAAACTGAAAGTTTGCCAAGCAGTACAGAAGCCGTGTATTTTCTGGCTAATTGAGAGTAGATATGTTTGAGGAATAAACATTTGTACTTACTTACTTGCAAAGACTCTCAGTATAATGAACATGTCTATATTTAATATAGCATACGGTATATGTATAATTGCCTATTAGAAAAGGGAAGATTTTCAAGTTGTATATAAAATAATGCAATGATGTCCATCCGCAGTAACTATTCTACCATGAATGCATATCTTATGTTTTTCTGCAATACACACATGGTTTATGTTCCATAATTAAAGGCTTTTTACAATTTTAGGCTTTGTGATTGCTTTGCAGAAAAACGAAATGGATAGCATATAAATAATAGCAGTAACAGTATACAAAATTGAGGTAATTCAATGATTGTGTAAAAAAAAATCAACAATAAGACAACAATAAAAATGCCCATGTCAGGTCAAATTTAACAAGAAAAGGCAAACTGAAGGAATAGGGTCTATGTAACAGTTTACCCACGATCTCCCTAAAGTAAATGATCTTAAAAAGGCACTCTACAGGGAATAACACATACAGGGATATTCACTCTGTTCCGACATTTCCAACAGGTGGAAATATCAGCATTTACCTATTCAATGCTGCCGATTCCGACAGCATTGAAGACTGTCAGATTTTTTTTTTTTTTTAAGTCAAATCTCTTTTGTTAGAAATTGTCAAAGCAGAGGCTTAGTCAAGGGCAATCCAAGGTCGGTACATGAATAGTAGGTATATAAAGCGGCAAGCATCAACAGGAACTAGATCACTGGCAGAAGCCAATAATCTGACAATGGAGGCAGGAACAGTTTGGGCCTTATATGAAGTCAAAGGGGTGGAGTCATAACAAGCTAGAACATCAGAAAGCCATAAAAACGAAGTAGAACACAAAGTGAAGGCAGGGAGCTGTCCAGCAGCCAGAATGGCTCAGTCAGTAAAGCAGCTTTGGTTTCAAATCCTGACACGCCCATCTATCTCTGAATAAGGACCTAAGAGAGGAGGGTGCCCATGTGTAGTGTCTGTCTGGGTGACCCTTCTCTCTCCAACTTGCAGTATAGTCTCTGTGATGGCGGTGCTAGTAGACTCTAGTGCTGTGCTAGAGTTTACTGTGCCTGTACAAAAATATAGGAAAATGGGCACCGCTCCATTTTCCTGGTGATTTTGCAGCGAAAAACGAACTCCAGAGATGTAAGATTAAGAATTGATTGGAGCATGTGTGCTGCTCCCTGGATCTAAGGGTGCACTCACACAATAAACTTATAATAGATAATACAAAACTGATGGTAAACATTTATCTACTGTATTTTCTATTTGACTACAAAAAAACATAAGTCTTTATTAACAGAAAGGTCATCAAAAGACCATTTGATGCCCCATATTCCGACCAAAGTGACGGTCTATTTTATATGAAATCACCTGCTCATACAGGCAAAAACACAGCTTAATGCGTAATTGGTTTTACCACTATTTTGAATGTACAGTACAGTATATGACTAGACCATGATGATTTTAAATGTCCAATAAAGTCCAGTAAAGGCTTCTTCAGTTGGAGCATGTTTAAATGAACAAATATAAGACAGCCAATGTGTGTAACTGGCGATAGTTTGTGCGTCAGGGATCCAGTGGGGTACCGGCATCAGCAAGTGCTGGTAGCCCATTACAGAATGGCCCCAGCAGGTGGGAGCAGGGTCTATGCTGCAGCTCCAGATTGTCCCTTGTTAATGAGGTACTCCCTCGTCAGAAAAGATCAGGGGGTCAATAATGATTCATGGAAGCATACGGCGTTACCGATGGTGAGTGTACACATTTCACGAGTAAAAGATATTGTTCAGAAGGGCCCTTCTGAGTGATATTTTTTATTTTCTCTATGGAGCATGTTTAAATGAACAAATGTAAGATGGTTATAGTTACACTTAAATAGTGATACGCCACATTCATTCAAGCACAATGCAGTCACTTAATTATCAGGTGCGCATAGGTTTTATATATTTGCATATTATTTAACAATTATTGTAAAACAACTTAGTATAAAGTGAAACTCTTGCGATGATTTGGCATAAAATAAGTTAACAATGCAGTTTTCAAGCAAAAAAAATATCCAGTTTAACTGAAGGCTAGCATACTGAAATCATTGTAATTATTTTTTCCTTGTAGCATTCAACTATTTATTTAATTAAAATAATAAGGCACAAAACTCAAGGATATGTTTCTCTTTGAAGGTGAGATATCAAACACTTTAAGGTTTGTATTCAGTTGTAAGAAATGTTGCCTGCGAGAGTTTTCGTTTTTAGAAGTAGAAAATATGTTTCCATATCACTACATAAATAGAAGGATAACAAATAAAGAGCATACTTTATGCTCTCACTTATCAATGAACTGAAAGACAATATAATATGTTACAGGATGCAGATATAATCCCTGTGGTGGGGATGCTGGCTGCTGGGAATCCCGACTGCCTTCAGAATACCAGTACCTGAACTTTGAAATGAGTAAGGTTGCCATGCCGCAATATTGACAGCTGCCATCCCAAATGTAAGTAAGCAGAGCGTGTTAGGGTCAGGCCAGTGATGGGGGGGGGGTTAGGTTTAAGCACTAGCGGGGGATTAGGGCTAGGCTACAGGGTGGAGGGAATAGGTTTAGTTGGCAAGGTGTGGGGGTTAGGGTTAGGCACTAGAGAGGGTTTGATTGCTTACAGAACCCATGACTAGATTGAGATTCTCTATAACGGGTTTATTACTCCACAGGTTTTACAGGTAATAAGTTCTTAACATAATGTCAGCAGGTAACAGGTGAGTTACAGGGCATACCGCAGGTCACAGCACTTTTACACGGAGGATGTAAATTTCTTCACACCCTCCATATGAGTAAGTTGCTGGGCCCCTAACACTTACCTTTTTTAAACCTATCAGAGGAAATTAACTAGTTCAACACAGGTGAGGGCATAAATTAAGAGACACTCGCCGAGCTTTAATAAATAATACCCCAAACATACAGTAGACATTTCTATAATGTGGGCCCACAGCCCACACACTGCACCTATGGTTTAATATTCACCTCCTTGTAGACCCGCACCAGGAGCTGCATCCATAGCAAAAATCGCCGCCCCCTCCTCTGTTAAAATGCCTAAAATGTTATAATAGTACTTATATGTTAGTTGGGCGCACACTAAGCTATTTGCTTAGTTTTTCGTGTCCCCTCACCACGCTTTGGGCTCGGTGGCTCACTGCGCTCACCACACTATATAAAATCAACTCCATGTCGACATGGATAGTGGGGGTATTAGCGTACTAACTATAGAGGGCGTCCAACTAACATATAAGTACCGTTATAATAAATAAGGACTTACTTGATTGCAAATAAAACAAGCTAGAGCAAGACTGAACCCTTTATGTGTTTAATGAAATATTGTTCATGTACAGTGGCATCCACACTATTTAATTTATTCTTATTTTAAGACATTTGTTCTAAGACACCCACAGATTTGTAACACAGGCAGTTTTAAGAGCAATACAGAAATGTCCCAATCACACTGGTTGGAAATCAATAAAAAATATTCTAAAACTATCTCAACATTGTACATTTTACTTCCCACATTTAATCCATTACTCAGTCTCTGTTTCGTACGATTTAGCGGCAGTATTTTCTCTGGAAACTTGACAATTTTAAACTATAATTGAATATGTTTAACTTTGTAATTGATTTATCTCAGAATAGATACACTTACATAAATGATTACCGCACAATGATAATAAATGTGCTTTAATTATACCAGAGTGCACAAATGCATTTTCTGTTCAAAAGAGTTACTGCTCAAGCATGCACTTACTAATTTATGAGTTCAAACTAATTTAAAACCTTATTTGAAAACTACAACTGCTTTATAAAATTTTAAATAGTGGCTAGTGCACAAGTAACGCAATTATTTTAATATTGGTGTATACTAAAATGTAAATCACATTTTATATGTATTCAATCGTTATAGGCATCCTCTCACATGTATTTGTATCTCCTCGAGGAAATAGATTAATTTATCTTAAGCCACAACTAAAGTGTATGCTATAAGTGGTTAATGTATATTTTTATACTATTCTATTATTACTGCACTGTCCTGCATTGGGTAATTAAATGACATGACCATCTCTCTCTTTCTATTCCTCCCAACTCTCTCATTCTTCTCCTCCCATCCCTCTCTTGATCTTCCACTTTTTTTAACATATCTCTCTATTCCTGTCATCTCTCTCTCCCCTTCTTCCCTCTCTTCTACCCATTTCTCTCTTTCTTCCTCATACTGCTATGTCATATTCATCTTCCTCTCATCTCTCTTTTCTTTGCATTTTATCCCCCTTGATCTGATTGCTTTCCCCTCTCTTTGTTCCCATCTCTCTTGTTATCTTCCATTCTTCATCC